>NC_091286.1:334902205-335541820 GCF_032444005.1 Ranitomeya imitator
AGTTGTATGTCTTTTTATTATCATATTTTTATACCTTTTTCTTATTGTAAGCACTGACCCTTTTGTTATTAAAGTATAAAACTTAAACAAGTTGAACCTTGAATGTTCTAAAAGAATCCATAGCCTAAGGTGTCTGAGCCTTATGAGCAATAGACATTACTAGTATTAATAGTCTGGGACTCATCGCCCGTGTATTCGATGAGTGGTGGCAGCGTGTATGAGCGGGTGTGTGGCCTAGGTCGGTGTGTGATTTATGCTCCCATTACAGCATAGGACAGAGGTTGAATGCTGGACTGAGAGTGGGGAGATAGATTAACCCTTGCAGGCACAACCCCAAGTCACGTGTGAGAGCAGGCACATGACGAATAAGTGACACCACGGAGTGGGATCCGAGACACCCTGTCATAAGATGTCAAGGGTGGAGACCTGAAAAAGTGTTGCATTGAATTCAAGGCCTGTCCTGCTACCAATTCAAATGCACCCCAATAAGCCTTTGAACCCACATAGTGGATGGGAACATGAAAATCCACTTCACAATATGCATTTTGTACTCCATACTCCTTTGTTTTACACATTGGCGGCAAGGCCAGCCCTGCTGTATAGTCAGTCATATGCACCCCATTAGGCCTTGGAACCCACATACTGGATGTGCCCATGAAAATCCACTTCACAATATGTATTTTGTGTTCCCGTACTCCTTGGTTTTACACATTGGCGGTACGGCCAGCCCTGCTGCATAATCATATGCACCCCATTAGGCCTTGGAACACACAGTGGATGGGCCCATGAAAATCCACTTTACAATATGCATTTTGCACTCCCATACTCCTTTGATTTACACATTGGCAGGAAGGCAAGCCCTGCTGCATAGTCAGTCATATGCACCCATTAGGCCTTGGAACCCACACACTGAATGGGCCCATGAAAATCCACTTCACAAAATGCATTTTGTACTCCCGTATTCCTTGGTATTACACATTGCCAGCAAGGCCAGCCCCGCTGCATAGTCAGTCATATGCACCCCATTAGGCCTTGGAACCCAAATACTGGATGTGCTCATGAAAATCCACATCGCAATATGCATTTTGTACTCCCATACTCCTTGTTCTTACACATTGGTGGCAAGGTAAGCCCTGCTGCATAGTCATTAGCACCCCATTAGGCCTTGGAACCCACATACTTGATGGGCCCAGGAAAATCCACTTCACAATATGCATTTTGTGCTCCATATTCCTTTGTTTTATACATTGGCAGGAAGGCCAATCCCGTCCGAGGTCAGAAAGGGTTAAATAAATATAGTGATTGCATATATATGAAGATTAACTACATACCATATAGTTAGGTCATCACCAAGAGGCTTTTAAACATCATCCGTCTGGAATATCAGAGAAGCAACACCAAGACAGTCCCCAATTATGCAGGTACCAGCACACTGTACATGTACAGGTACCCCAGTTTTGGCATCTGTCTTAGTCATGTTTCTCTGGTCTTATATAGTGATTTACACTATGTAGTAACTCTAGTTTCACCCAGACCTTCAAGTGGCCACTTTTCAAGGTTGGATTAAACTGAGATATCATGGACTCATCGGACAAGGGGCAATAAACCCCTAGAAAATAAAAGCCACAAGGATTTAGATCAAACCACCACCGGCATAGTTTCAGTAAATGTTAATGTTTTACAATGACAATGACAAACAGCAAACATATAGAGGCTTAGAACTGTTTGTGAAGAGAATAAACAAACATTTATCAAGATTCTGTCTCTATGAGCATTGTCTGTCACATCTGGAAATGTTTCACAAGAAATGCAGCTATTTGATTGTCTGAATGCATTCGGTATACAGTATTTTAATCTGGATTCCAAATAGCCATTTGTATATTTGCCATTTGTACATTTGAGGCAGCCAAAGTTATGGCTCTCAAGGAGAGAAACTAATGTAGTCAACAAAGAAATATTTTTAATGAACTACTGAGCCAAACTAACAGCATTTATCAAATTTATAAGAAGTGTATTGTGTCCAATGTGAGCAACCAGGCAACACAAAAAGGAGCTTTGTAGGGGAGCTCTTTAAGGTACACAATTGTTATGAAATCTTTGCCAACAAGGATGTGTTTTCACCAATGTGGAGCACCATTTTTAAAAATATACTAGTGTCATCGCAGGCCCATTGCTCAAAATTCACTGGCCTATAACAGTACAGAGCACGTTCACCCTGGTGATCGATCTAGTGGCAGTTACAGGACTCATTGCAGGAGACAGAGTTAAGAAGTAGGCCCAATGGAATGCCATGCTCAATTCCCCAATGTGGTGTCCTTTTTGGACTTAAAAAAATAGTGCCATCACGGCCTCCTTGCCCAAAATTCACTGGCCTATAACAGTTCAGAGCACTATCACCATGGTCATCTAGTGGCAGTTAAAGGAGACATTGCAGGAGACAGGTTAAGAAGTAGGCCCAATGTAGGGGTGTGATGTCTGACACTTGTAATGTAGTGCATGGCCTGACAAGCAATTGCTAATGGGGGTAAATGTTTAAATAATATTTCATGGGCATCATAGACACCCTTGCCCAAAAATGGACTGTCTTTAGCAGCACGGCGCACATGAAGCCTGGTGATGTAGTGGTGGAGAATGATGAAAGGTGGAGGAAGGCCTCATTAAAACCTATTTCCAAAAGGAGCGGATCTCCTACACTTGTAATACCCATAGACTAAGTACATGGGCCGTGAAACATTTCCCCATGGGGGTGAATTTTGTAAAAAAAATTATTAACGGGCATCATAATTTATAAACACCTTGCAAAACTGTAAATTGGTTTCCTACACAGTTGCTGCTGGGAAGGTTCAGCTTTTTACTAAAAATATGGAGGACGAATCGTGGATGAAGTGATCATCGAAGGCCCTTCAGGCGCTCATTCTTAGGAAGGAAGGCTCCCGGTTACAACCAGGGCGCGTCCGAGGGTAAGTATTTCAATATTTTTTATTTTGATTCTTTATTTTACACATTAATATGAATTCCGATACCGATTCCCGATATCTTAAACATATCGGGAATCGGTATCGAAATTCCGATTCCAGTTTAGAAGATCGCCGACCTCATGGCCGACCCCACACAGGGGTCGGGTCGGGTTTCATGAAACCCGACTTTACCAAAAGTCGGCGACTTCTGATTCTGGCCGACCCGTTTCGCTCAACCCTAGCGGTAGCTATGGGAGGTATGAGATCCAGGATACAGCCTACAATGATTAGTTGTTTAGCCACCACCAATTACCATAATGTGTTTCATGCCTGTCAAAAGATCTGTTTAACAGATGCACGTGTTAGACTCGGCCTAAAAAATTCCTGTCAAAAATGTGTTGCCAAAGACGCACGTGTCTGTCTAAAGGGCAAAGTGCAACATGTTCGAGAGATGCTGAATTAGAGAAAGCAGATCAGTGTGGTAGGAAAACTAAACAAAATGATGGATGCTTGTGAAAAACAAAGTTTAACCCCTTAACGAGACCCCAGAGAACATGATTCGGGGAACATGATTCGGGGTTTTTTTTTACCGACCCCGACCCCGGGTTGCGATCGCCGGTAATTAACCGTTTACCGGCAGTCGCAAAAAAAAAAAGCCAAAACGCGATTTCCCATTTAATTTCTCTGTCCTCCGATGTGATCGCACATCAGAGGACAGAGAAATGGGGTCCCCGATACTCACCTGTCTCCCCCAGTGCTCCTCGTGGCTCCCGATCGGCGCCAACATCTTTTTACGGCAAAAAAATGGCGGGCGCATGCGCAGTGCGCCCGCCGGCCGGCACCCGGAAGATCTTTGAAGTCTCGGCTGCCAGGAGTAGCCGAGACCCCAAAGAACATGATCGTGGTCAGATTTTACTGACCCCTGTTTTGCGATCGCCGGTAATTAACTGTTTACCGGCGGTCGCAAAAAAAAACAAATGATCTGTCATTCTCTGTCCTCTGATGTGATTGCACATCAGAAGACAGAGAAATAGGGGGATTCGGGGACCCTGTTATACTTACCGGTGTCCCTGGATCCTCCTGCGTCCCCTCCTGCCTGCCGGCTTCTTCATCGGGAAAGAAAATGGCGGGCGCATGCGCAGTGCGCCCACCATGATCTGCCGGCCGGCAGCTAGAGGATTTGGGGCTAAATTTAGGGTTAGGGCTAGGGCTAGGGTTAGGGTTAGCGCTAGGGTTAGGCTTCTATCACACTTGCGTTGGCCCGACGTACCGACGCACGTTGTGAAAATTGTGCACAACGTGGGCAGCGGATGCAGTTTTTCAATGCATTTGCTGCCCAGTCTATCTCCTGGGTAGGAGGGGGCAGAGTTATGGCCACGCATGTGCGGTCGGAAACGGCGGATGCGACGTACAAAAAAAGTTACATTTAACTTTTTTTTGTGACGACGGTCTGCCAAAACACAATGGATCCAGTGCACGATGGACGCGACGTGTGGCCATCCGTCGGCAATACAAGTCTATGGGCAAAAAAGGCATCCTGTGGGCACATTTGCAGGATCCGTTTTTTGTCCAAAACGACGGATTGCGACGGATGCCACATGACGCAATTGTGAAAGTAGTCTTAGGGCTAGGAATAGGGTTGGGGCTAAAGTTAGGGCTAGGGTTAGGGTTGGGGCTAAATTTAGGGTTAGGGTTAGAGTTGGGGCTAAATTTAGGGTTAGGGCTAAAGTTAGGGTAAGGGCTAGGGTTAGGGTTGGGGCTGATATAGAAGGGTTAATAGTTTGCCTTTAAGTGCCTTTTGCCTTTAATTGTTAGAATTACTAGAATCTGTTTATGCAGTAGTCTGATGGTCTCCACTTCAAGGAGACTACCCTTCTTATCATGTATGTTCTCAATAGTCAGTCACAACATGTTATTTGGTACGTGAGAAAATAAAGGTCAGTATGACCCTGGGTGATGGTGGGGGCCACATGAATTGCATTGAGAATTACATTTGTTGTAAATGGTATAAAATATTGCTTCTTGCTCTATTACTTCAGATAAAAGTGACTTGCTCACAGGATATGTGTGAGGTGTCTTTGTCTCCAAGCGCGCTTGTAAAATGACGGGCGTAACTCCACAATTTGGTCTCACTGGTGATCTGTCAGCTGACATTGGTCAGAACGAAAACAGCTACAACAGTTTTGGCGCCCAACGTGGGGCCATGTATCCAGCCTATTCGGAATCCGTATGGGGGAGCTTTCTGAGAAATTGGACATGCAAAACACCAGCTGCAGCAAGGTGAGAAATTCATTCTTACAAACCTGTTTTGCACTTGCAATCTCTCATCTGGATCTCTCCATACCTCTGGGTAAATGGCTGCGAACATGGTTCAAAGAATCCACATGACCAGTGAGTTTTGTGTTTGTTTTCTGTTTATGTCCGTATGAGAGTTGAATAATAGAGTTATAAGATGATAATTGTTATCTGTATTATTTGTCAGTATCCTAATTGGTTGTGTATTTGTTTAGTGTACGTGTGAAGTACAGAGCTGGGATAGACTCTGTGCAGTGTTGTTATTTTGGTCATTTTGGATTGGCAGTACATTATATGAAGCTGTATTTTGTATTAGGGCCATGGTATATATAGCAAATTGAGGATCAACAGAGGAGGTAGCCAACTGCACTGCTGATGTAGTAGGCGGTGTAACCTGCTACAGTCAGCCTACGGCACATAGGTGATGTAACCTTGCCGTTCCATGGAGCTGTGCTAGCCAGCTGATCTACCGGGTGGTAGGTGGTTTAACCTGCCCGATAGAATCCTTTAGGTCTACCGGGTGGTAGGTGGTGTAACCTGCCCGCTAAACCTTGACATTCGCTCTGACTTGTCACGTGTTGCAACCCTGGTTTATGGCAAGGCACACTAAAAAGGGCATTTTTAGAGGTGAGTTGTCTGAGCGGACAAGTTGAAGCCATGGGCAACTTATTCTGTGTGCAGTCAGGGCCCCCAATGGGATCCAAAAACCACTGTAAAGATTGGAAAAAGGAAGCAGTGAAAGATGTGAGACCAATATTGAAACAGGCAAAAATGCCAGTGAGTGGATGGATGTTTGGATGTTCAAAAAGGCACAGACAAAGGAGGAAAATAGCATGTGAATAAATGGCATCTGAGAGAGTGCAGCAGGACGGAAGTAAGGTGTATTATGAATGTTTTGATGCTCAAAAGTCCGACTATGACCGACACATTACTGCTACGGTCATACCTTTGTATAACCAGAGACCAAGATAAGACAGATGGACTTGTAAACATTGCGGTCAGACAAACCCAGACTGGAGAAATACTTGTATGATCTGTGCTGCAACCCAACCTAAGTTAATTACACTGAATCCTGTCCAGACAAGATCACATGTAGTGACATAAGAAGCTGACACAGGATTGTGGTTAGTGGGTAGTGGGGACATTAACTTTTGGGAGTAAGCTGACAGTAATCCTTTTGGGAAGGAGCTGTAGACCAGCATGTCATGTCACCCCCAACCGGTCATCTAGTCACCCCCACCACCAGAGAACCAACCACATCAGGTAGTGTAAGACAGATACAGGAGTATTATCCCTGGAAGCCCTCTGACTAGCTAGCTACGCTAAAATAATTGGCTGACCCTGAGACTAAACCTTTCCCATTTTCCAGACAAAGACAATATGATGGACGTATAAGTGCACCTGAGCAGGCCTAGAGAGTTGGTGAGCACAAAAGCAGGTGACGTACTAGGATGCAAATTAAGACTTTTACAGATGTGGCAAAAGGAGAGAGTGTAGAGATGTACTCTGGATGGTTACGGCTGAAATGGGCAGACATGGAGTACAGTCCAGTAAACCCACTCGATGTTAAAATATTTGTAAATACATTCATTGATGGTATGACAAAAGGCTTACGAGACGCAGTACAGACAGCCAGACCTGAATGGAGAAATGTAGATCCAAAGACCTCCTGAAGGTTGCTCAGGAGTTGAAGAAACTAGGATAATAAGACGACGTGTCATGTATGCTGGAGCACAAGGAAAACAGTAGAGATGTAGTAAGGGACCTAAGGACTTAGAAACAATGAAGTGCTGGAATTGTGGAGAAAATGGACACTCAGACCAATCTTCCACCTCCTTTACCTTCAGACTAGGAAACTGACAACCCAGTGACAAATGTGTGCCCTGTTCTTGTCCCCTCCGGACCTGGTCCTGCCTTGATGACCACCATACCAATGCCGGGAGGGAAATAGACAGAATTCTTGACTGACACTGGGGCAGCCGGAACTGTGGTACACAAAGACTTGATAATTTCAAAGAGAAAAAAAACAAAACAAAAAAAAAAACTCCAAGTAAATGTGGCGCTAAGCACCTACGGATTTTTTTAATTCATCCACTTCAAGTGAAAAATGTTAAAAAATTCATTTATTTTCTCAAAATAAAATATATTTGTAAATTTTTTTAAAAAACAGTACAACGCGTTTCGGCTGCTATTTTTACAGTGCAGCCTTCATCAGGTAGTAAAAAAACAAAAAGAACAAACAATACAATAAGCACTATAAAATGATGTTACAACCTCCAAGTTCTCTTATTTATGAGGGTTCCTAGAAGGGATTAGCAGGGCGGGACCGGGGATCAGGTTCTCCTTTCCTGATGACTAACTACATGGTAGCCTCTAAAGAGACACATTTATCCTATATATATAAAAGAGCAGTTTAGTACTTCTAAATAGAATAGAAGTACTAAACTGCTCTTTTATATATATAGGATAAATGTGTCTCTTTAGAGGCTACCATGTAGTTAGTCATCAGGAAAGGAGAACCTGATCCCCGGTCCCGCCCTGCTAATCCCTTCTAGGAACCCTCATAAATAAGAGAACTTGGAGGTTGTAACATCATTTTATAGTGCTTATTGTATTGTTTGTTCTTTTTGTTTTTTTACTACCTGATGAAGGCTGCACTGTAAAAATAGCAGCCGAAACGCGTTGTACTGTTTTTTAAAAAAATTTACAAATATATTTTATTTTGAGAAAATAAATGAATTTTTTAACATTTTTCACTTGAAGTGGATGAATTAAAAAAATCCGTAGGTGCTTAGCGCCACATTTACTTGGAGTTTTTTTTTTTGTTTTGTTTTTTTTCTCTTTGAAATTGCCACCTATGTGGATCTGAAGCAGGATCAACACATAGTTCTCCAAAGTGAGCTGCACACCTTATTGGATTATACAACATACGAAGAAGAGTTGCCTAAAGAATTGATTCCTTGAGAATCTCAACGTGCATTTCTTACCGATAGAAGGTGAGCATAACTACAAATAAAAGAAATGTTTTTAACTTGTTGGTAAAAACGTATTACGCTCAGAGGAAGCGCCGCACTTGTCTCTTTTTTTTTTTTTTCCCCTCTTTCCCTAAACCAGGGTATTTCGAAAGACTTGATAATGCCAGACATGATTACTGACGAGACTGTGGAATACGTGAGGGTAGGGGGACAAGCGACTGAAGCCCCTATGACTAAACAAGAAAAGACTAGAGTTACAGGGTTACAGTCTGTTTAGAAAGGATCGTAAAAATCGGAGAGGAGGAGGGGTTTGTCTCTATGTAAAGTCTTGTCTAAAGTCCACTTTAAGGGAGGATATTAGCGAAGGAAATGAGGATGTCGAGTCCATATGGGTCGAAATTCATGGAGGGAAAAATGGTAACAAAATTCTCATTGGGGTCTGTTACAAACCCCCAAATATAACAGAAACCATGGAAAGTCTACTTCTAAAGCAGATAGATGAAGCTGCAACCCATAATGAGGTCCTGGTTATGGGGGACTTTAACTACCCGGATATTAACTGGGAAACAGAAACCTGTGAAACCCATAAAGGCAACAGGTTTCTGCTAATAACCAAGAAAAATTATCTTTCACAATTGGTGCAGAATCCAACCAGAGGAGCAGCACTTTTAGACCTAATACTATCTAATAGACCTGACAGAATAACAAATCTGCAGGTGGTCGGGCATCTAGGAAATAGCGACCACAATATTGTACAGTTTCACCTGTCTTTCACTAGGGGGACTTGTCAGGGAGTCACAAAAACACTGAACTTTAGGAAGGCAAAGTTTGACCAGCTTAGAGATGTCCTTAATCTGGTAGACTGGGACAATATCCTCAGAAATAAGAATACAGATAATAAATGGGAAATGTTTAAGAACATCCTAAATAGGCAGTGTAAGCGGTTTACACCTTGTGGGAATAAAAGGACTAGAAATAGGAAAAACCCAATGTGGCTAAACAAAGAAGTAAGACAGGCAATTAACAGTAAAAAGAAAGCATTTGCACTACTAAAGCAGGATGGCACCATTGAAGCTCTAAAAAACTATAGGGAGAAAAATACTTTATCTAAAAAACTAATTAAAGCTGCCAAAAAGGAAACAGAGAAGCACATTGCTAAGGAGAGTAAAACTAATCCCAAACTGTTCAACTATATCAATAGTAAAAGAATAAAAACTGAAAATGTAGGCCCCTTAAAAAATAGTGAGGAAAGAATGGTTGTAGATGACGAGGAAAAAGCTAACATATTAAACACCTTCTTCTCCACGGAATTCACGGTGGAAAATGAAATGCTAGGTGAAATCCCAAGAAACAATGAAAACCCTATATTAAGGGTCACCAATCTAACCCAAGAAGAGGTGCGAAACCGGCTAAATAAGATTAAAATAGATAAATCTCCGGGTCCGGATGGCATACACCCACGAGTACTAAGAGAACTAAGTAATGTAATAGATAAACCATTATTTCTTATTTTTAGGGACTCTATAGCAACAGGGTCTGTTACGCAGGACTGGCGCATAGCAAATGTGGTGCCAATATTCAAAAAGGGCTCTAAAAGTGAAACAGGAAATTATAGGCCAGTAAGCCTAACCTCTATTGTTGATAAAATATTTGAAGGGTTTCTGAGGGATGTTATTCTGGATTATCTCAATGAGAATAACTGTTTAACTCCATATCAGCATGGGTTTATGAGAAATCGCTCCTGTCAAACCAATCTAATCAGTTTTTATGAAGAGGTAAGCTATAGGCTGGACCACGGTGAGTCATTGGACGTGGTATATCTCGATTTTTCCAAAGCGTTTGATACCGTGCCGCACAAGAGGTTGGTACACAAAATGAGAATGCTTGGTCTGGGGGAAATTGTGTGTAAATGGGTTAGTAACTGGCTTAGTGATAGAAAGCAGAGGGTGGTTATAAATGGTATAGTCTCTAACTGGGTCGCTGTGACCAGTGGAGTACCGCAGGGGTCAGTATTGGGACCTGTTCTCTTCAACATATTCATTAATGATCTGGTAGAAGGTTTACACAGTAAAATATCGATATTTGCAGATGATACAAAACTATGTAAAGCAGTTAATACAAGAGAAGATAGTATTCTGCTACAGATGGATCTGGATAAGTTGGAAACTTGGGCTGAAAGGTGGCAGATGAGGTTTAACAATGATAAATGTAAGGTTATACACATGGGAAGAAGGAATCAATGTCACCATTACACACTGAATGGGAAACCACTGGGTAAATCTGACAGGGAGAAGGACTTGGGGATCCTAGTTAATAATAAACTTACCTGGAGCAGCCAGTGCCAGGCAGCAGCTGCCAAGGCAAACAGGATCATGGGGTGCATTAAAAGAGGTCTGGATACACATGATGAGAGCATTATACTGCCTCTGTACAAATCCCTAGTTAGACCGCACATGGAGTACTGTGTCCAGTTTTGGGCACCGGTGCTCAGGAAGGATATAATGGAACTAGAGAGAGTACAAAGGAGGGCAACAAAATTAATAAAGGGGATGGGAGAACTACAATACCCAGATAGATTAGCGAAATTAGGATTATTTAGTCTAGAAAAAAGACGACTGAGGGGCGATCTAATAACCATGTATAAGTATATAAGGGGACAATACAAATATCTCGCTGAGGATCTGTTTATACCAAGGAAGGTGACGGGCACAAGGGGGCATTCTTTGCGTCTGGAGGAGAGAAGGTTTTTCCACCAACATAGAAGAGGATTCTTTACTGTTAGGGCAGTGAGAATCTGGAATTGCTTGCCTGAGGAGGTGGTGATGGCGAACTCAGTCGAGGGGTTCAAGAGAGGCCTGGATGTCTTCCTGGAGCAGAACAATATTGTATCATACAATTAGGTTCTGTAGAAGGACGTAGATCTGGGAATTTATTATGATGGAAAATATAGGCTGAACTGGATGGACAAATGTCTTTTTTCGGCCTTACTAACTATGTTACTATGTTACTATGTTACAAGACAGCCAAGAGGTGCTTACAAACTTATTGTTAGTGACAATACCCCTATGAATTTGCTGCGAGCAGAGTTGAGTGCTGGCTAGGCCACTATACAGTGCTCTCTTGAGGGTATTACAGTCACAAGTCCCCTTTCATATAAACACTTGGGGCAGCGGGACGCCAGGGTCTTCCATGTGCACATTATACCACATGTAAATCATGCCCAATTATAGTTATACTTAATTCCATTCATTTGCTAGTTTAGTAGTTTCCTTGCACAAGATGGTATATTTACCGTGTATTTCTAGGTTGTCTTCATATGATATATAGTTTTTTAGCCATTCATTATATTGGCTCAAACCATAGTCACTGTTTATTTGTCTTTTCCACTTCCTATACCTTATCACAGGCAACTGGCATTGATATTTGGTATTTTTCAAATCCCTTCTTTTTGTATTTGGAACTGTTAGTTATGGATTTATATAGGGCTGTTACTTTCTTAGAATTGTACATTGCTGTGGCCTATAGCATTGAGCTCCCCCGTTTTATGACTCAGTATCTTTCGTAATTATATATATGTATATATATGTATATATATATATATATATATTCATATATATAATTTTCTTTTGGTAACATATTTTGTGAATCAAATTTAGTTTTTTTAAGGGGTACTCTACCCAATCAAATACGGGTATAAATAATACTTGGACATTAATGTGTGACTTATATAAACACTTGTGTAATATTGCAGAAATGGTGTATATGGTAAGAGTAGTGAAAGTAACATCTGACACCAGAATGTCTGAGGACAGGGAAAAGAGTCAGGTACCAGACACCGTTTGGGCAAGGGGAAAATCTGAGGTGGGTCGGCTGCCCATTCCCCCTGTCATGATAAATTAAAAGAAGGAACCACTCCTCTTGGTTAAGGCAACACCCCTTTGTATCCCAGTAAGAAAAAAAGGACCCAAGGGTTCCCCTAGTGCTTACAGAATAGTTCATGACTTAAGTCCCATCTGCTGCAATAGACTCTAATGGTATTAACTCCCTCTGCTTGCTGTCTCCTGCTTTGCAATCAAATGGTGCAACTTCCTACCTCTGATAGCTGTCCCATCTGCTGCAATAGACTCTAATGGTATTAACTCCCTCCTCTGCTTGCTGTCTGTCATCTGCTGCTTTACCATCTAGAAACATAATTTAATGTGTTTGCTAATTCATTAGTATAATTCATTTGTTGCATTGCACTTAGAACTTACTGTCCACTTACTATCCATGACTGGGATCAGTGTAGATCTTATCTGGTGGAAGGTGTGAAAGTAGATTTTACCAAGCTGAGTGTCTTTGATCATCTTTTAAAAGAAAAAAAAAAAAAGGCCCTGGTGTGCAAGCCAGCTGCCAAATTATCCTCAACCAGTTCCCACAATCCATCTCTTCTGGGCTATAAATTTAGAACCTTCCTTAGGGGTGCACGCTAGCGTCCCATAAGCAAAGCGTCACAGAAGATAAGCGTCGTGATACCGCAGTTATTCCATGGCAGTTAGTCAGGGCAGGAGTCAGGTAACCCACACTCTGCTCTCCCTTCTATCCATGTGCTTTATTCCTATCCTCCTATGTTCCCTTGCAATCCACATTCACCGCCCAATCCCCCCTCCATCACGACTCATATACATCAGCTCCTCTCTCCTTCCCTCTCCCATGTACAGCTCCCATGCACTTCTCACCTTCCTGAAAAACCTCAGTCCATCTTACCCAAACAGACTGCATAAAAAAATTCATACAATCCCAAAAGCTACTTGCTTTTTATCTTCCTACTCCTGCTTATATCAGGAGACATCTCCCCAAACCCCGGTCCACCATCCACCAACCTCAACCCCTACCCTACCTCACATCAAAACCTTAATAATCTTACTAATATTAATTGCACTCCTTCATCTCCTCCTTTTAATTGTGCCCTTTGGAATCCACGGTCTGTATGTAACAAGCTTCCTTTCCTACACAATTACTTTCTGAAAAACTCTATGAATCTGCTGGCCCTCACAGAAACCTGGATTCAGGATTCTGACACTGTCTCTCCTGCTGCCATTACCCATGGTGGCTTACAATTCTCCCATTCCCCGAGACCAACAAACAGACCTGGTGGTGGAGTTGGCATACTCCTGTCCCCACAATGCACTTTCCAGGTCATTCCCTCAGTTCCATCACTCTCATTCCCTTCTTTTGAGGTCCACACAATCAGGCTCTTTCGTCCCTTCTCCCTCAGAGTAGCGGTCATATACCGGCCCCCAGGCTCACCCACCCGCTTCCTGGACCATTTCTCTGCCTGGCTGCCGCACTTCATGTCCTCAGAACTACCAACCCTTATCCTGGGAGACTTCAACATCCCCATTAACAGCCCCACTTCCACATCTGCATCCCAGCTTCTGTCACTAACCACTTCTCTCGACCTCTCACAGCTCTCAACCTCTGAAACACACAAAGACGGTAACACCCTGGACCTGGTTTTTGCCCGGCTCTGCTCAATCTCCTACCTAGATAACTCACCGCTTCCCCTCTCTGACCACAACATTCTCTCCTTCACACTCACATATCCTCGCTCACCCCAGCACCCTCCTACACACCATTCAGTCAGAAATCTACAAGCCATTAACCCTCTTACACTTTCAGACTCCCTACGCTCATCATTGTCCCCAATCTCTTCCTTTTCCTGTCCTGATCTGGCTGTACATCACTTCAATGACACTCTTAGAAGCACCCTTGACCAAGTAGCTCCCCTCACCCTCAGAACCTCCAAACACAGAGTAAAACAGCCCTGGCTTACATCGCAAACCCGATTTCTCCAGCGATGCTCTAGGTGTGCTGAACGCTTATGGAGGAAAACACGCACACCAGAAGACTTCATACACTTCAAATTTATGTTAAGGACCTATAACTTTGCCCTTCACTTTGCTAAACAGACCTACTTTACCACTCTGATCTCCTCACTATCCAACAACCCCAAGAAACTTTTTGACACCTTTCACTCCCTCCTCAGGCCAAAAGCACAAGCCCCTATCACAGATATTTGTGCTGGTGACCTGGCCTCCCACTTTATAGAGAAAATAGACAATATCCGTCAGGAATTCCGCTCCCAACAACTAAGTTCAGTGACTCCCATCCCTCCCCTCATTGCCCCTGGCTCACCCTCCACATTCGATCCCATCACAGAAGAAGAAGTCTCCAAGCTCCTCTCCTCTTCTCGTCCGACTACATGCACTACCGACCCCATTCCCTCACATCTCCTCTAGTCTCTCTCTCCAGTTGTCACAAGTCACCGAACTACAACCTTTAATCTCTCCCTCTCCTCTGGCATTTTCCCCTCCTCCTTCAAACACTCTATCATTACTCCATTACTAAAGAAACCCACCCTCGACCCATCGTGCACAAACAACTACAGACCGGTCTCCAATCTCCCCTTCATCTCTAAACTCTTGGAGCACCTGATATACTCCCGCCTTACCCGTTACCTCTCCACTCACTCCCTCCTAGACCCTTCACAGTCCGGTTTCCACCCCCTACATTCGACAGAAACTGCACTCATCAAAGTGACCAATGACCTTCTGACAGCAAAACGTAATGGTAACCACTCTCTGCTCATTCTTCTCGACCTTTCTGCAGCTTTTGACACTGTTGACCACCCTCTCCTTCTCTCTAGGCTCCAGTCACTAGGCATTAAGGACACTGCTCTCTCCTGGTTCTCCTCCTACCTTTCTGACCGCTCCTTCAGTGTTCTGTTCTCTGGCTCCACTTCACCTCCTCTTCCTCTCACTGTTGGGGTACCTCAGGGCTCAGTCCTTGGCCCCCTTCTGTTCTCTCTCTACACGGCTCCAATTGGACAGACCATCAGCAGATTTGGCTTTCAGTACCATCTTTATGCCGACGACACACAACTATATACGTCATCCCCTGACCTTACCCCCGCTGTACTACAGAACGCCACTGACTGTCTGTCCGCAGTCTCCAACATCATGTCCGCTCTCTATCTGAAACTCAACCTCTCCAAAACTGAACTTCTTCTGCTCCCACCATCTACTAACCTCCCTAAATCTGACATTTCCCTCTCCGTGGGTGGCACCATAATAACACCCCGGCAGCAGGCGCGCTGTCTGGGTGTTATGTTTGACTCCGATCTCTCCTTCACCTCCCATATACAATCTCTTGCCCGCTCGTGCCGCTTACACCTAAAGAACATCTCTAGAATCCGCCCTTTTCTCACCATGGAGACAGCTAAAACCCTCACTGTCGCCCTGATCCACTCCCGCCTGGACTACTGTAATGCTCTATTAATTGGCCTCCCCCTCACTCGACTTTCCCCTCTCCAGTCCATCCTCAATGCAGCAGCCAGGGTCGTCCATCTGGCTAATCGTTACTCGGACGCGTCTGCTCTTCGCCAGTCGTTACACTGGCTACCCATTCATTACAGGATACAATTCAAAGTACTTGTTCTCACCCACAAAGCTCTCCACAGTGCGGCACCCCCTTACATCTCCTCCCTCATTTCTGTCTATCAGCCTAACAGACCACTGCGCTCTGCAAATGACTTTCGATTAACCTCTGCACTAATCCGTACCTCCCACTCCCGACTCCAAGACTTCTCCCGTGCTGCGCCAATCCTCTGGAATGCTCTACCCCAAGATATTAGGACCATCCATAATTTGCATAGTTTTAGGCGCTCGCTCAAAACACATTTGTTCAGAGCGGCCTATCACGTTCACTAATCAAAGTTATGTTATGTTTGTGTGTGTGTAGCCCATTCACTATCCCCATCTATTCCCCAACCCCTGAAGATGGCTGGACCATGATTGTAAATACATCATTGTAAATACATACCTGTACTTTGCATCTCCCCCACCTCATTGTAGATTGTAAGCTCTCACGAGCAGGGTCGTCTTATTTTGCTTTAATTATTGTATTGTTAACGTTGTTACTTATGACTTTTGTGTTTGAAACTGTCAAACTGTAAAGCGCTGCGGAATATGTTGGCGCTATATAAATAAAGATTATTATTATTATTATTATTATTAAGGGCTATTAATGAGGTTACAGAGAGTATGACCTTAATTGTCCCTAACCCACACACCTTACTGTCACAAATCCCAGCGACGTCAAAATGTTTCACAGTTATTGATTTGGCAAATGCATTCTTCTCTGTACCACAGCACTCTGACTGTATCTTTTTTCTTTCACTCACGAAGGTAAATAATACTGTTGGACGGTCCTCCCACAAAGGGGGAAAGAACTCCCCAACGATCTATTCAACAGCGATGGCAGGGATTCTTGAGCAGTGGCAACCACCTCATCCACAGATTGTACTATTACAGTACGTGGATGACCTCTTGCTCTGCTGCCTGGACCAGACGTCCTGCAAGGAAACTACAGTTTCCTTGCTGTGTTTTTTGGCAGAAAAGGGTTGCAGAGTCTCACGTGATTGCAAACAAAAGGTGACATTTTTAGGACATTGTATTGCTGAAGGTACAAGACACCTGACTGAAGACAGAAAATAGGCAATACAAATCTTTCTTTACCCAGGTCAACCAGCATTTACGCACTTTTCTAGGTTTGGTGACCTACTGTAGGCCTCGGATAAGGTCTGCTTCACAAATGATGCACCCACTCTATGACTTTTTGCCATCGGACTCCTACAATCTCACTCAAGAAGCAATTGACTCCTTCCACTCTCTCAAGCTGCTCATTGTGTCAGACATTCCAAACTATGATCAGCCATTTTTTTCTTATTTTACACAGAGCAGGGTGGACATGCTACCGCAGTACTGACACTACAACATGGAAAGAAACAGAGACCGATAGCTTACTACTTAGCACAATTAGACCCCGTGATTAGAGGGTCTTCTACATGTGTATGTGCTGTAAGAGCTGCTGTATTACTGAAAGGCATGTGAAATCACACTGACTTTTTCTTTTTTTTTGACAATTTTGTTCCCCACGTGACATTAATGCCATACTCGTACAAGTTCAACCAAAACAAATTGTCAATGGATAGACAGATCAGACTTGAATGTGCTCTAATACTAATTCCTGAATATGTCACCCTCAAAAGACATAATGTTCTGAATCCAGCCACTCATTTGCCTGTGGATTCAGAAAAGGGGGAATTGGTTACAGCATTGGCAGGTGGGAAAGAGAACATGACATGACGTTGACATGACGCACGAACATGACTGCATAGGAACTGATGAGTCAGGAGACAGTGGGTTTTACATATGTTCGTGGGAAGAAAAAAAACCTGTTCCTAATGCATATTTTGAGGTTTTTTATTTTTGTAGATGGCTCCAGATACCACCAGAATGGGCGACTCTACATTGGATATGCAGTAGTATCCTCACATGAGGTAATCCGAGCTGAACCACTCCCTCCTCACATGTCGGTGCAGGAGGCAGAGTTGAAGGCACTCACTGAGGCATGTAGAGCTGCAGCAGGTAAAGCCGCTAACAGTTACACAGTTTCGAATTGTGCATGGGGAATATCCCATGATTATTGCCCTATCTGGAGAAGCAGAACGTTTCTTACATCAGCCGGTAAGCCCATTAAAAATGCAGAGCTGGTGAAACAATTAGTGGAGGCATTGACGTTATCAGTCCAGGTTGGCAAGGTAAAAGCACACACAGACGGTGACTCTGTGGAGGTAGAGGGCAACAAAAGGGCAGACGAGGCTGCTAAAGTAGCAGCAAGGCAGCCTAGGGAGCAGTGGACGGTGGCGGGGAGTCAGAGTATTCCAGCCACACTGAGCCTAGATGTCCTGAAATCCCTCCAGCTGCCCAAACAGAGAAGGAACACTGGGAGAGAATGGGAGCTGAGCTGAACTCAGAAAGAGTATGGGAGAATAAGGATAAATCGTATATACCAAGATCCCTGCTCCCAATCATGGCGCAAGCAACACAAGATGCCTTCTGGATCGCTCCTGGTTTCAGTTACGCAGCCGCAAAGCTCATACAGTCATGCCTCATCTGTGCACAGCACAACCCAGGAAAAACAGTAAAAATCCCTAAGAAAGCGACACCCAGGCCTCTCTACCCGTTTCAGAGACTGCAGACTGGCTACATACAGCTACCCAAGGTAGGAGAGTGTGGAAAATGTCCTAGTATGTGTAGATCTCTTCTCTGGTTGGCTGGAAGCCTATTTGGTAAAATGTGTAAATACTAAAGCGACTGCAGACAAACTGATGAAAGAACTGATCTGCAGGTATGGTGTCCTAGAAACCATAGAGAGCGATAGGGGTACACACTTCACGGGAGAAATAATGAGGGAAGTCATGCAGGTCCTGGGAGTACAGCAAACATATCATGCACCATATAGACCACAAAGTAGTGGGAAAGTGATGAGACTAAACGGGACACAAACTGAAAAATCAAAGGCCACGGCAGACACAGGAAAGAGCGGGTAGAGTGCTTATCTCTTGTACTCTTGTCAGTCAGACATGCTCCAAATAGAAAGACAGGCTTGTCTCCTTTTGAAGTCCTGTTTAGTAGTTTGCCAAGGGCTGGTCTGTACTTCCTACAGGTGCTGCAAATGCAACACGGTGCTATGACAGCCCATGTCCAGGCCTTGCAGAAAAGACTTAATGTGGTGCATAAACATGTGTTTTCATCCATTCCAGACCCTAATGCCAGTGCAGACGTACATCAGCTGAATCCAGGTGATTGGTTGGTCATACACAGACACGTGAGAAGGAGCCTAGACCCACGGTTTGACGGCCCATTCTAAAGTCCAGATGACCAAATTCACCTCAGGGAAACTTGAGGGAAAGCCCAACTGGATCCATGCCAGTCACTGCAAAAAGATCTTTTCACCAGCAGAATGACTGTTGTCCTAATCACCTTGCTGGCAGTGGTAGGATGTTTGCACCTTACAGAGACACTGGATAAACAAACTTATTCAACATCTTGCTTTTCTTATAAAAGACGCGGAATGACAAAAACTGCTGGACTGTTGGATCTGCATACACAGCCCAGTATCTGCAAGGACTATGCTGTACTTAGACTTACCCCTGGAGCCAAGGAAGGTATTAACACCACACCACATATACAATGAGACTTGGACTCAGATTTTCTTGGTTCCTTAAGGCTCTTAATGAGACTAATACAATATAGAGACTCCTTTTTAAATCCAGCCAATTGGCTTAGCGGCCTAGCGGGATGGATTATTTTTGGTATTTTACAGACTTGTATTCAAATTTTGTTGCTTTGCTTATTGTTTTATGTAGCCGTAAAAGCGCTAATATATATATTACCTAAGCTATGGAATAATGTAGGTGTAGAAAAAAATCTAAGGCTGAACCTTCTGTAGTGTATCATAGGCCCCGTGTAGCCACTGCTGACGGGGGAGGTGAGTGTCCACACTGAGGGTGGATGGGCGAAGCAGGTAGGAAGTCCCCTTGTGGGTACTTGACCCATGAGACAGTAGCTCCTTTGTGGACGTCAGCTGACCCCGTAGCAGAGGTTATACCATTTACAAAAGGGGGAAATTGATATAGAAGGGTTAATAGTTTGCCTTTAAGTGCCTTTTGCCTTTAATTGTTAGAATTACTAGAATCTGTTGATGCAGTAGTCTGATGGTCTCCACTTCAAGGAGACTACTCTTCTTATCATGTATGTTCTCAATTGTCAGTCACAACATGTTATTTGGTACGTGAGAAAATAAAGGTCAGTATGACCCTGGGTGATGGTGGGGGCTACATGAATTGCATTGAGAATTACAGCTGTTGTAAATGGTATAAAATATTGCTTCTTGCTCTATTACTTCAGATAAAAGTGACTTGCTCACAGGATATGTGTGAGGTGTCTTTTTGTCTCCAAGCGCGCTTGTAAAATGACGGGCGTAACTCCACAATTTGGTCTCACTGGTGATCTGTCAGCTGACATTGGTCAGAACGAAAACAGTTACGACAGGGCTAAAGTTAGGGTTACGGCTAGGATTAGGGTTGGGGCTAAAGTTAGGGTTAGGGCTAGGGTTAGGGTTGGGGCTAAAGTTAGGGCTAGGGTTGGGGCTAAAGTTAGGGCTAGGGTTGCGGCTAAAGTTAGGGTTAGAGTTGGGATTAGGGTTAGGGTTTGGATTAGGGTTGGCATTAGGGTTAGGGTTGGCATTAGGGTTACGTTTGGGATTAGGGTTAGGTTTAGGATTAGGGTTAAAGTTAGGGTTGGGATTAGGGTTAGGGGTGTATTGGGATTAGGGTTAGGTTTGAGGTTAGGGTTGAAATTACGATTAGGGGTGTGTTGGATTTAGGGTTTTGATTAGGGTTATGGTTAGGGTTGAGATTAGGGTTGTTTTGGGGTTAGGGTTGTGATTATCGTTAGGGTTGTGATTAGGATTATGGATCGGGTTGGGATTAGAGTTAGGGGTGTGTTGGGGTTAGGGTTTGAGTTAGGATTGGGGTGTTTCCACTGTTTAGGTACATCAGGGGGTCTCCAAACACGACAGCCAATTTTGCGCTCAAAAAGTCAAATGGTGCTCCCTCCCTTCTGAGCTCTGCCGTGCATTATAAACTTCTGTGAAGCATTTGGGCATTCAAAATTCTCAACACACATCTAGATAAGTTCCTTGTGGGGTCTAGTTTCCAAAATGGGGTCACTTGTGGGGGGGGGGTTCTACTGTTTAGGTACATCAGGGGCTCTGCAAACGCAACATAACGCCCGCAGACCATTCTATCAAAGTCTGCATTCCAAAACGGCACTCCTTCCCTTCCGAGCTCTGCCGTGCGCCCAAACAGTAGTTTACCCCCACATATGAATTACCAGCATACTCAGGACAAATTGGGCAACAACTTTTGGGGTCCAATTTCTCTTGTTACCCTTTTGAAAATAAAAACTTGGGGGCTAAAAATCTTTTTTGTGGGAAAAATTTTTTTTTTATTTTCACGACTCTGCGTTATAAACTTCTGTGAAGCACTTGGGCATTCAAAGTTCTCGCCACACATCTAGGTAAGCTCCTTGGGGGCACAAAAAAGCACAGTGAGGTCAAAAATACTCTGTTGTAAAAAAAATCACAGTAATAAGCAAGTGCTTGTCAAAAGATGGGAAAAAACGGGTATTTAGTTGATATGTTTTTTTGCAAAAAAATGTATACTATGCTGCTCCACCAATCGTCAAGGTATACCCTTATAGAGCAGTCCTATCTAATGTATATAATCCCTATCTGATGTATTTAAAACCTGATCATCTGTATAGGACCTGTATAAGCAGGGTTCAGAGAAGGAATATCCATGTGGACATGCAGGATGGACCAGCTTAAATGCAAATGACCCACAGAGGAGTGATGGATTCCCCAGTCTTGTAGAAACAAGAGAACAATTATAGAACCAAAAACACATGGGCTACTTGCACATTGAACAAGTCTGTAGGAAACTGTTCACACCACCAAAAAGCTTGAAGACACAAAAAAGCACAGTGAGGTCAAAAATATTCTGTTGTAAAAAAAATCACAGTAATAAGCAAGTGCTTGACAAAAGATGGAAAAACTTTGCTTTCCATCTTTTGCTTTTTCTCTGAACCCTGCTTATGATCAAGTTTTAAATGCATCAGATAGGGATTATATACATTAGATAGGACTGCTCTATAAGGGTGTACCTTGACGATTGGTGGAGCAGCTTAGTATACATTTTTTTGCAAAAAAACGTATCAACTAAATATTAGGGCTAGCAGAACGCACCGAGTAGAAATAGATGTTTATTATAAAAGGTGCGTTCACAGCCCGGGGTCCACCGTGCAGGAGGAACCTGCTGCTAGTGAATGGTGGCACTGTTTGGCGGTATAGACTAGCTCTGTTACCTCACAGAGCAGCCGCGAGAGGAAAGCACTGCGCCCTGTTAGCCTCACAGGAGAACAAGCTTACTGCCGAACTGATAGCAGTCAGTGGTTATGCACGCACGCAATCTCCTCACCGGAGGTGCCGGTATTCTAGGGGCTTATTTCAGCCGGGTCCCTGAACACATACATGCATAACCACACTGGCGCAAAGCACATATTAAGGCCATGCGAGCCTTAAATAGTTGCAGCACGTTTAGGACCTTTCAAAGAAGGACCAATGGAGTGCTGCAGCACCTGAGCATGTGACCCTAGATCTCCACTGAGAGATCTTGCCCTGGGCATGCTCAGAGTGCAAAGCAGGATTTAGTCCAAGCACCTACAAGGACCTTAGCTGCAGTATCTGATCATGTGACCCTCGATCTCCACTGAGAGATCTTACTCTGGGCATGCTCAGAATGTGAAAAGCAGGACTTAGCCCCAGAAGCATCCGCTCGCTGCTGCCCAGCACTGACTTCAATGGCAGAAGTAGGAAATGCAGCAGTAACTCTTAGCACAGAGTCAGACTGAGCGAGATGCTGGGATCGACGTCTCCGCTGAGCAGGCTCCACTGCGGCAGGAGAAGAATGGAAGACCGCAGCGGAGATGGCCCGAGATTCCCCCTGTGCAGAGGCAGGAACTCGACCCCTAACACTAAATACCCTGTTTTTTTCCATCTTTTGACAAGCACTTGCTTATTACTGTGATTTTTTTACAACAGAGTATTTTTGACCTCACTGTACTTTTTTGTGTCTTCAAGTTTTTTGGTGGTGTGAACAGTTTCCTACAGACTTGTTCAATGTGCCAGTAGCCCATGTGTTTTTGGTTCTATAAGTTCCTTGGGGGGTCTAGTTTCCAAAATGGTGTCACTTGTGGGGGGTTTCGACTGTTTAGGCACATCAAGGCTTCTCCAAACGCGACATGGCGTCCGATCTCAATTCCAGCCAATTCTACATTGAAAAAGTAAAACGGCACTCCTTCTCTTCCAAGCTCTGCGGTGCGCCCAAACAGTGGTTAACCCCCACATATGAGGTATCAACGTACTCAGGAGAAATTGCTCAACAAATTGTATGGTCTAATTTCTCCTGTTACAGTTGTGAAAATAAAAATTTGGGGGCAAAACAAAATAATTTTTGTAGAAAAAAAAGGGATTTTTTTTCTTTACGGCTCTACGTTATAAGCTTCTGTAAAGTACTTGGGGGTTGAAAGTGCTCACCACACATCTAGATACGTTCCTTAAGGGGTCTAGTTTCCAAAATGGTGTCACTTGTGGGGGGTTTCCACTGCTTAGGCACATCAGGGGCTCTCTAAACGTGACATGGCATCCAATCTCAATTCCAGCCAATTCGGCATTGAAAAAGTCAAATGGCGCTCCTTCACTTCCAAGCTCTATGGTGCGCCCAAACAGTGGTTTACCCCCACGTATGGGGTATTGGCGTATCCAGGAGAAATTGCACAACAAAATTTATGGTTATATTTCTGTTTTTACACTTGTGAAA
This sequence comes from Ranitomeya imitator, assembly GCF_032444005.1. Taxonomy (NCBI): domain Eukaryota; kingdom Metazoa; phylum Chordata; class Amphibia; order Anura; family Dendrobatidae; genus Ranitomeya; species Ranitomeya imitator. The sequence goes on from NC_091286.1 coordinate 334,925,761, forward strand.
ATAAAAAAAAATGGTTCTGAATGAAAATGTTTGCAAAAAAAAGTTAAATGTTCATTTTTTCCTTCCACATTTTTTCAGTTCCTGTAAAGCACGTAAAGGGTAAATAAACTTCTTGAATATGGTTTTAAGCACCTTGAGGGGTGCAGTTTTTAGAATGGTGTCACACTTGGTTATTTTCTATCATATAGACCCCTCAAAATGACTTCAAATGTGATGTGGTCCCTAAAAAAATGGTATTGTAAAAATGAGAAATTGCTGGTCAACTTTTAACCCTTATAACTCCCTAATAAAAACATTTTTTGTTTCCAAAATTGTGCTGATGTAAAGTAGACATGTGGGAAATGTTATTTATTAACTATTTTGTGCAACATATCTCTCTAATTTATGGGCATAAAAATACAAATATAAATTTTTTTGCCATATTTCCGTTTTTTTCATAAATAATCGCAAGTAATATCGAAGAAATGTTACCACTAACATGAAGTACACTATGTCACGAAAATGCATTCTCTGAATCAGCGGGATCTGTTAAAGCATTACAGATTTATAACCTCATAAAGTGACAGTGGTCAGAATTGTAAAAATTGGCTTGGTCATTAAGTACCAAATTGGCTCTGTCACTAAGGGGTTAAAGAGCAGTGCATCATCCGTAATTATAAACACACCCGTGGCACAAGCTTCTTCATCTTCACCCATACATATAAGCAATAATATCCAAATGTCGCAGTCAACAAATCTTTTTTCTAGTGTAACGAACATTGTTAAAGGAATGCAACAAAATGTTCATAACCACGACTCAGGGAAACACCAGATTTCCTCTTTCCGAGATATGAACGATGATCGTATTGATGAACACTTTGAAATTTACTACATCCAAACCAAGAAGATGAAGATCACAGCTGCAAAAAATGTGCAAAAAAGGCCATGAATGTCTCGGAAAGCATTTTCTCTTGGGCAAACTTTCCCTCTTACTAAAGTGGTACCGACTGATGCACACACAGCTCTCATGTCTAGTTAGCCTGAGATGGTTAAAAGATGATGTATTCTGTTTTGTCCATATCCACTTTTTGAAAACGAGCACAAAAGAAGGATGAATTAGCGGGAAGACGTGATTTTGTTTGGACGGTAAGGAGGTAATGTCACGTACAGATTGGTAGATACGCGTGTCATCGGCGTATGTTGTGAATTCTGTGGCTGAATTCACTCCTGTGGTCACTAGTGGTACTGCAGCTTCTGAGCTTCCTCCCTCAGGTGTTCTGGTGAGCTCGTTAACTGCTTCATTACTTAACTCCGCCTGATGCTGCTATCCTTGCTCCTTGTCAATGTTTCAGTGTTGGATCTGAGCTTCTCCTGATTGTTCCTGTGACCTGCTGCTCTGTATAGCTAAGTGCTTTTTGCTTTTTTGTTGCTTTTTTTCTGTCCAGCTTGTCTTTTGTTTTGCTGGAAGCTCTGAGACGCAAAGGGTGTACCGCCATGCCGTTAGTTCGGCACGGTGGGTTTTTTTGCCCCCTTTGCGTGGTTTTGCTTTAGGGTTTTTTGTAGACTGCAAAGTTCGCTTTACTGTCCTCGCTCTGTCCTAGAATATCGGGCCCCACTTTGCTGAATCTATTTCATCCCTACATTTTGTCTTTTCATCTTACTCACAGTCATTATATGTGGGGGGCTGCCTTTTCCTTTGGGGAATTTCTCTGGGGCAAGTCAGGCCTATTTTTCTATCTTCAGGCTAGCTAGTTTCTTAGGCTGTGCCGAGTTGCCTAGGTAGTTGTTAGGCGCAATCCACAGCCGCTTTTAGTTGTGTTTAGGATAGGATCAGGTGTGCAGTCTACAGAGTTTCCACGTCTCAGAGCTCGTTCTTGTATTTTTGGGTATTTGTCAGATCACTGTGTGCGCTCTGATCGCTAAGCACACTGTGTTTCTGGATTGCCTTCATAACACCTGTCATTAGCAAACATAACAGGCGTACTGCTGAGATTGCAAACCATGCCATTACATCAGCTGGCCCAGGCTGAAGGTGTAGATGGAGAAGAGTAGAGGTCCTAGAACTGTGCCTTGGGGAACATCAAAAGACCGGGATCGAGGTGAGGAGGTGGTGTGGGAGAGGGAGACACTCAATGTCCCCGTAACAGCCTGGTTGCTTTTTAAAGACTCTGCCGATAACCTCAAAAAGGCCATTTGCACCACCGGCCATGCCCGCATCAGCGAGGGTAGCAAAACTCCTGTCCTAACCACCACAAGCATGATCAGGTACATGGCAGGAAAGCACCCGACTTTGTGGGTTGAAGACAAGGCTCCATGAACAGTGTGTGTGGGTGATGCCACTACTTCTTTTAATGTTGTGCGTGCAAGCCAATCCCCTGTCCATGCTGCATGCAAACATGCCCCATGCCCTGCATCTGCAGTTGCACACAAACTCAACTACCACCATCAACAAGCACGTTCATGTCCTTGTCCCAGCGCACCATTCAGTTGTCCATACCCCAGTCCTTGGAACGCAAGTGGAAATACACAGTCAATGCCACAGTACTAAATTCACACATTTCTCATCTGCAGGCGCTCAAAATGTTGCATTTTAGGCCTGTGTGAGGCCTAAGCTTTCAGCAACCTGATGGCGGTGACCATCACAAGGTACTCGCTACCCAGCTGCCACAATTTTGCCCGGTCTGCCGTCACGACATTACACAAGCAACGACATGTCCAACAACATTACCCGGTCCCTCAACAATGCTGTTACAGGGAAAGTGCACCTAACCACAGACACGTGCTTGTGGGCTGGGACGGTTTAGCACGCTGACGGGACGCTAGGTTAGCGTAGAGGAAGCCATGACCCAGTTGGACATTGGGAAACCATGTTACAGATGTATGGAGACAGGTTGTGGAAGGCTTTGCATGTCATAGTTAGGGTTTTGATTTTGAACTGTAGCCTCTGGGCAATTGGAAGTCAGTGAAGGGCCTAGCAGAGAGGAGAGGCCGGGGAATAACCGAGGGACAGCTGGATTACTCAGGCATCAGTCTTTAGGATAGATTGGAGTGGTGCAAGAATAGTAGAGGGGAGGCCAGACAGTAGAAGGTTGCAATAGTGGAGGCGGGAGATCATGAGTGCACAAACATTTTTGCAGTTTCTTGGAATCTACGGATCCTAGAACTGTTTTTTGAGTTACATATACATAGTTATTAAGGTTGAAGGAAGACTATAAGTCCATCTAGTTCAACCCATAGCCTAACCTAACATGCCCTAACATGTTGATCCAGAGGAAGGCAAAAAAAACCCATGTGGCAAAGAGTAAGCTCCACATTTGGGAAAAAAATTAATTCCCGACTCCACGGAAATCAGACTAGTTCCCTGGATCAACGCCCTATCAAGGAATCTAGTGTATATACCCTGTAACATTATACTTTTCCAGAAAGGTATCCAGTCCCCTCTTAAATTTAAGTAATGAATCACTCATTACAACATCATACGGCAGAGAGTTCCATAGTCTCACTGCTCTTACAGTAAAGAATCTGCGTCTGTTATTATGCTTAAACCATTTTTCCTCCAAACGCAGAGGATGCCCCCTTGTCCCTGTTTCAGGTCTATGATTAAAAAGATCATCAGAAAGGTCTTTGTACTGTCCCCTCATATATTTATACATTAAAATAAGATCACCCCTTAGTCTTCGTTTTTCCAAACTAAATAGCCCCAAGTGTAATAACCTATCTTGGTATTGGAGACCCCCCAGTTCTCTAATAACCTTGGTCGCTCTTCTCTGCACCCACTCCAGTTCAGCTATGTCTTTCTTATACACCGGAGACCAGAACTGTGCACAGTATTCTAAGTGTGGTCGAACTAGTGACTTGTATAGAGGTAAAATTATGTTCTCCTCATGAGCATCTATGCCTCTTTTAATGCATCCCATTATTTTATTTGCCTTTTGAGCAGCTGCCTGACACTGGCCACTGAATATGAGTTTGTCATCCACCCATACACCCAGGTCTTTTTCATTGACGGTTTTGCCCAGAGTTTTAGAATTAAGCACATAATTATACATCTTATTACTTCTACCCAAGTGCATGACCTTACATTTATCCCCATTAAAGCTCATTTGCCATTTATCAGCCCAAGCTTCTAGTTTACATAAATCATCCTGTAATATAAAATTGTCCTCCTCTGTATTGATTACCCTGCAGAGTTTAGTGTCATCTGCAAATATTGAAATTCTACTCTGAATGCCCCCTACAAGGTCATTAATAAATATGTTAAAAAGAAGAGGGCCCAATACTGACCCCTGTGGTACCCCACTGCTAACCACTACCCAGTCCGAGTGTGCTCCATTAATAACCACCCTTTGTTTCCTATCCCTGAGCCAGCTCTCAACCCACTTGCACATATTTTCCCCTATCCCCATTATTCTCATTTTATGTATCAACCTTTTGTGTGGCACCGTATAAAAAGCTTTTGAAAAGTCCATATACACTACATCCACTGGGTTCCCTTGGTCCAATCCGGAACTTACCTCTTCATAGAAACTGATCAAATTAGTCTGACATGAACGGTCCCTAGTAAACCCATGCTGATACTGGGTCATGAGGTTATTCCTCTTCAGATACTCCAGTATAGCATCCCTTAGAATTCCCTCCAGGATTTTACCCACAGTAGAGGTTAAGCTTACTGGCCGATAATTTCCGAGTTCAGTTTTTGTCCCCTTTTTGAATATTGGCACCACATTTGCTATACGCCAGTCCTGTGGTACAGACCCTGTTATTATCGAGTCTCTAAAGATTAAAAATAATGGTCTATCAATGACTGTACTTAATTCCTGCAGTACTCGAGGGTGTATCCCATCCGGGCCCGGAGATTTGTCAATTTTAGTGATTTTTAGACGCCGCCGCACTTCCTGCTGGGTTAAGCCGGTGACATTTAATTGGGAATTTTTATCACTAGTCATTTTGTCTGCCATGGGATTTTCTTGTGTAAATACTGATGAAAAAAAGTCATTTAGCATATTGGCTTTTTCCTCATCCTCAACCACCATTTCACCCAGACTATTTTTAAGGGGGCCAACACTATCATTTTTTAGTTTCTTACTATTTATGTAGTTAAAGAATAGTTTGGGATTATTTTTACTCTCTCTGGCAATGAGTCTCTCTGTCTCAATCTTTGCTGCCTTGATTTGCTTTTTACAGAATTTATTTAATTTTCTGTATTTATTTAATGCCTCATCACTACCTACTTCCTTTAATTCTCTAAATGCTTTCTTTTTGTCACTTATTGCGCCCCTTACAGCTCTATTTAGCCATATTTGTTTCCTCCTATTTCTAGTATGTTTATTCCCATACGGTATATACTGTGCACAGGTCCTATCCAGGATGCTAATAAATGTCTCCCATTTTCTTTGTGTATTTTTATGTCTCAGGATATCGTCCCAGTTAATTGCAGCAAGATTCTCTCTCATCCGTTGGAAATTTGCCCTCCTGAAATTTAGTGTCCTTGTAAGCCCTCTACTACAAATCTTATTAAAGGATACATGAAAACTTATTATTTTGTGATCGCTATTTCCCAAGTGACCCCCAACCCTTATGTTTGATATGCGGTCTGGCCTGTTGGTTAATATTAGGTCTAGCAGTGCCCCCCTTCTTGTTGGGTCCTGAACCAGTTGTGAAAGGTAATTATCTCTCATAGTTGTCAAAAACCGATTACCTTTGCTGGAACTGCAGGTTTCTGTTCCCCAATCTATTTCAGGGTAGTTGAAGTCCCCCATAATAATGACTTCTCCTTGAGTCGCAGCTTCATCTATTTGCTTTAAGAGGATATTCTCCATTGCTTCCATTATTTTTGGAGATTTATAACAAACCCCTATCAGTAATTTATTATTTTTCCTCCTCCCCTTATCTCCACCCACAGGGATTCTACATTTTCATTAAATTCACCTATATTATCACGCAGGATGGGTTTTAAGGACGATTTTACATAAAGACACACCCCTCCCCCTCGCTTATCTGTACGGTCATTTCTGAACAGGCTATAGCCCTGCAAGTTAACAGCCCTGTCATGGCTCTCATCCAGCCACGTTTCAGATATCCCCACCATGTCATAATTATGCTCCAACGACATTAGTTCTAATTCGTCCATTTTGTTGGCGAGGCTTCTGGCATTAGTATACATGCACTTGATGTTACTCTCTGTACCTCTATTCTTTCTTAAATTATTAACTGTTCTAACCCCACCCCCCATGCCACCGCCACCCCCAACTTCCTTATTTGTGCCAGGTCTCTGTCTGCACTATCTTCCCCTCCTATAAATTGAATACCCTCCCCCCAATTCCTAGTTTAAACACTCCTCCAACCTTCTAGCCATTTTCTCCCCCAGCACAGCTGCACCCTCCCCATTGAGGTGCAGCCCGTCCCTGGCGTAGAGCCTGTAGCCAACTGAGAAGTCGGCCCAGTTCTGCAGGAACCCAAACCCCTCCTTCCTACACCAATTCTTGAGCCACTTATTAACCTCCCTAATCTCCCGTTGCCTCTCTGGCGTGGCACGTGGTACAGGCAGTATTTCGGAAAATACCACGTTGGAGGTCCTTGCTTTCAGCTTGCGGCCTAAATCCCTGAAATCATCTTTAAGGACCTTCCACCTACTTTAACTTTGTCATTTGTGCCAATGTGCACCATGACCGCTGGGTCCTCACCAGTTGTAGTGGGCAGGAGGAGGCAAGGGCTTGAATATGTATATTGAAAGAGAGGGCAGAGTCAAGGATCACCCCGAGGCCACAAACATGCGGGACTTTTTGTGCCAGTGTGGAGTCCTGGAATTACACAGGCACATGTCCCAAAACATTTCCTGTGCCCTCCAAGATGCTGTTATTGGCAAAGTCAACCTAACCACAGACACGTGGACAATTGGTGGTGGTCAGGGAAGGTACATCACACTAACAGCACACTGGGTTAACATAGTGGAAGCTGGGACCCAGTTCGACTTTGGGATGGTGCACACCCGACCAACCACGAGTATTGCAGGCTCTTTGTCAATCTGGGTTGCCCCCACAGTCTTCAGCTACTCCCCTCCTCCTCTTCAGCCTCCATTTCTGCAAGTAGCACATCAGTCACAACCTGGAAGCACTGCAGCATTGCCTCAGCCAAGTGGCATCAGGCAGTGCTCAAGCTAATATGCTTAGGTGACAACCCACACAGTGATGATTTGTGGACACTGGACAGCTCTGAAAGAACAGGCCGATCTGTGGCTGACACCGCTGAACTACAGCCAGCCATGGTCGTGTGGGACAATGGCTGGAACCTGGTGTCTGCTCTGTGTCGAGGCGAGCTCACACACGTGCCATGCCTGGCCCATGTGCTTAATCTCATTGTGTTAGGGCTAGCGGAATTTACCAAATAATTATAAGGATGGAATAAGGTGCGTTCGCAGCCTGGGGTCCACCATGCAGAGATGGAACCTGCTGCTGACTAATGATGGACTATATGGTGGTACAATGTGAATACACACATGGGTTAGCTTCACCCGGTATGAAGGAAGCGAACCCTGTTGCGTCACAGGGTTGTGGTACCGCACAAAGAGCGCAAGCAAAGAGTCACAGAACTCTGTCCCAAGACTCAGGAAAAGAGTTCCTGTAGACCTTTTGCGCTCTTCACCACTACTGGGGTGTCAGAAATTACCAGAACTAATAATTTACTGCACAATGGTACATGCAGTGCCGCTCTGACTAACCACCCAGACTCGGGCTAGGAAAGCACTCAATTAGCACACAGCGCCACACTGGCGGTCACTGCTATCAGACACTGTATCGTGTGCTAGCTGTGCGGAATAGCACTGCCAGGCGCTAGGTACCTTTCACCATTCGCGAACAGTCACCAACACTAGGGATGGGAATGATTCGGAGCTTTCATTCATCGTCAGGCATACATCCACACACACACAATAATAAGTTCATACTAGCGCATAGCCGAGCGGCCATGCGAACGTTTTATATATGTAGCCTTCCAGGACCTTCGTAGTGCTCCAATCGGAGCCGCTACAGGATCTGAGCATGTGACCCCGACCACCAATGAGAGGTTGTCCCGTGGGCATGCTCAGTAGAAGAAAAGCAGGACTTAGTCCCTGGAATATCTACTCACCTCTGATCAATGCTGGTTATAAAGGCTGAGCCTGGAATGGCAGATGAAACCAAACGCACAGTATCTGCTTGAGCCAGATGCTGGGACCGATGTCTCTGCTGAACAGGCTCAACTGTGGCTGAAGGAGAATGGGAGACCGCAGTGGACATGGTTTGAGATTCCCCCTGTTGAGCGGTGGGAACTCGATACCTAACACATTATTCAACATTTTGTGAAAAGCGACACGGAGGTGCCAGATCTGCGTACACATTTTAGAAAATCAGCTAGAGCTTCATCCGCTTTTGACGTGCTTCTGCAGCACTTGCAGCTTATATCTTACCGACTGTTGCGTTATGTCCTCTCCATGCTTTGGAACTCTACACTGCATATTTTGGAAAGGATTTGTGAGTGAAGAGGACAGTTGTTGACTACCAGCATCAACAAGGTGTTCAGTTCTGAATTCACACATAAGATCTCATGAGTGGACATGGATGTCAGACATATGTACCATCCTCCAAGACTTTGAGGAATTCACCAAGATGGTGAGCGGCAATGACGCCATAATTAACATCTCCATCCTGTTTCTCTGTGTTCTAATATTAATATTTATAGTTAATATTTATAGTTATTTATATAGCGTAAACATATTTACAGTTTCAAACACAACAGTCCTAAGTAACAACGATAACAATAATACAATAATTAAACAGCAATAAAACTACCCTGCTCGTGACAGCTTAGAATCTACACTAACCTATAACGATAGCAATAATTAAAGCGGAAATAAAAAGGGTGGCAACTTAAAATCTACTATGAGGTGTGGGAAATAAAAACTACAGGGGAATGTATTTACGATGATATATTTACAATGATATTACTGAGGTTTGTCGAAAGTAGTGGAGGCCTGAGGACAAAGAGGAGGGGGAGACCATGGTCAGTTGTGCTTTTGGTGAGGACACGGAAGTATCGACTGTTTGCAGTCTATGGCGCATGGCTGAGTTTAGGTTACTCTGCCTTTCCCGTCACCCTCGCATTCTCCAAATTTTAGGTGACAGGCAATACTGTTTGGTGTTGTTGACACTTCGAGACCCATGCTACAAGGAGAACTTTATATCTCTTATTCAAGAGGCAAACAGGTGTACTACAAGGTTGTAGGACCATAGGGCCCTTCCTGCTGAATTATTTAAAAAAATCCCATCTGAAAACGCTGGCAGAAGAGGTCACAGTTCGTTGGCCAACTAAGGAGTACATGTGAGAGAGACACAACTCCAATCCAGCAGAGGCAGTGGAACACTGGCAAAGTTCAGGGAGAGTTTTCTCAGACCCTCCCATCGCTCTGGATCTGAGGCATGATGGATTCTCACAGGAGTGCAAAAATTGGGAAAATGCAGAGGGAATACCATGCTGACCGTACCAACGTCCTCTGTGCCCTTTAATTATTGTTTAGCAAAGCTGAACACAGAGCATGAACTGTCTCTCTCTACTGCGCACGTGCATGGAGTGCACGGTGCCTCGCTCTCTGGCGGCCATTGGGCACATGTCTCCTCGCTTTACGGCAGTACCGCTTTTATTGGCGGGAGAAAACGCCTTCATAATACAGAGACAGAGTACAACACAGCCCAAGCATTCACACTCTGCTCCTCAGACTTTCTATGTGCGCAGTGACTGCCTGTAGGCAGAAGATGAAGATGGTGGTAGAAGTAGTTGGAGCATTTAACACAGTCATGAAGCAGCCATAACAACTTGAAAGAGAAGTATTTTTAACGAGATACCACACTGTTTGAAATGTGGCCTGCATTTTTTACTTTTTTAAACTCAAATGGTGTACCAAATCAGGGTAACAGACAGCAAATACTGTGTAAAAAAGGCCTAAATTGCGGTAACTTGGAGCACACACATATGTGAGTCCTGTCACGGAAATAACACACTGCCAAATACGTGGGGTTTTTCAAAATGCAAAATAGTGCTGTATATAATTAGTGTATCAGACAGCAAAAAAAGTGGTCCACCAGCCAAAAATGAGCTAACTTGGAGCGTGCAGGTATATCAGGGCTGATGGAAATACCACATTGGCAAATCTGTGGCCTTTGAATTTTTTTCATGCGAAATAGCACTGTATAGAATTTGAGTATCACACAGCCAAAAAATAAGAACACCGGCCTCCAATGCCCAAACTTGGAGCACCGAGATATATGACGGCTCTAACAGAAATACCACACTGGCAAATCTGTGGCCTTTAAAGAACTTTTGTGGTATAGAATAGGGGACAAAAATCAAAAAGTGTATAACATGTAATCCCTTTTTAAAAATTAATAAATTTTAATGAAAATTAGGTTTGTGCTACAAGTTATACACAAATCTGTGGCCTTTCAATTTTTTTATGCTAAACAGCTGTTAGGTCTCAAGTTCCCGCCGCTGCACAGGGGGAATCTCAAACCACCTCCGCTGCAGTCTCCAATTCTTCTCCAGCCGCAGTGGAGCCTGCTCAGTGGAGACGTCAGTCCCAGCATCTGGCTCAGGCAGATATTGTGCACTTGGTTACATCATGCTCATTTTGGGATCATTTTTTATTTTCTACATCCAATAATTTTTTGTCATATATCCATTGGTATGGCAGATACATCGATGATACGCTCATTATTTGGAGTGGCGATGTATCTGCCATACAGGATTTTATTTTGTACATTTATAACAATGACTTTAATATCAGATTTACCTTTGTTCATCACATTTCTAAAATTTCGTTTCTTGATTTAGAGCTAACTGGTGTGGTGAATAATCTGATTTCCACTCGTACATATTCAAAGCCATTAGCTGGCAATTCCATTCTTCATGCGAGCAGCAGTCACCCCAAACATACTATACGTTCAATCCCTGTCGGTGAATTCACTAGACTCAGGAGAAATTGTAACAATAATGATGCTCTCAAACAAGATTTGGCCAAATCTTGTGTTAAATTTAATAGACGGGGTTATCCAAATTGGATGCTTAATAGAGCTCTTAATATCACATCCCCAAATGAATGTCCCGCTGCCACCACGAGTTCCAGCAACACAATTATCAATCCAAATGATAATACCAATTCAAATAAGAGAACTAGTCATTACAGTAATAAACCCTTTGTGTGTTTACAATATAGTCCGCAATTTAATAATATTAAAGCTATTATTAATCAGCATATTCCAATTTTATATGAAGATCCTATTTTGGCAAATATTTTACATGCTGGATGCAGTGTTGTGGCAAGGAGGGCTCCTTCCTTGGGCAATATTTTGTCACCCAGTTTATTTGTTACCAACAAACCTCAATCCACATGGTTAAGTTGCAAGGGCAGCTATAAATGCAATCTTCCTAATTGCTCCACCTGCAGACACATAATTACTACGAAAGTTTTTTCAGACCATACAGGTTCCAAAAACTTTCATATTCAGGGTTTTATTAATTGCAATACTCGTTTCGTGATATATAAAATAGATTGTGTGGCATGTAATAAATCTTACGTGGGGTGCACCATTCGTAAATTGAAGAATCGGATTTATGAGCATTTGCATGATATCTCTAACACAAGTAATACTAACCGTAATATTTCCTCTGCAGCCAAACATTTTGTGGATCATCATTCACGTGACATTTCATCTTTTAGAGTGACCGGCATTGAGCGAGTAATTAGACCTCTACGTGGTGGCGATGTGCACAGAATTTTACTTACCCGTGAAGCATTTTGGATATTCATGCTGGGCACTAGATTTCCTGACGGACTCAATCGCAAGAATGATATTATGTTTCATTACTAATTATCGCCTCCCTGCAGTATATTGCTGTTTGACTTTTTGATTTTTAATTATGTGTTAGTTTGATACTTTGTAATTTGTAGAAATACATATGTTTTTAGATCACATTTACTTTTCAGGACCTGTCGATTGCATTTATCATGTGATCTAGGCTCAGTACGTTCATTGGTTACTGGGTCCTTAAATACCAGCGCTTATGTTGGATAGACTAGCTTGGATAAAGACTGGTTTCCAGTCGAAACGCGTCGCTTGGTCCCTCACGGGGTTTATGGTGGGTCTAAGGAGCATGTATTGCCATTTTAACCTTTTGGATTAAAATTTACAAATTTTAATAAGAGCAAGCTGGAATCTTCGTTTTTTTCATTGATTGCACGTCTCATCAGGACTATTTCCGTGCTTCTCTTCCAAGATCGGTGAGCTGGCTTCCCTTCCTTCCCTTTTTTTTTTTTCTACATCATGCTCAGCCATTGTAGCCAGTACTGGTCAGCTGTGAGCAGACGCTTCTGGGACTAAGTCCTGCTTTTCTGCTTCTGAGCATGACCATGGGAAGACCTCTCATTGGAGGCCGGGGGTCACATGCTCAGGTCCTGTTGCAGCTCCTATTGGTCCACTAGGAAGGTCCTGAAGAAGCTACGGCCATGCACTAGTATCAATTGTGTTTGGCTGTTGGCAGTGGATACTCTACCACTCAGTCATATGTGGAGAGTCTGTATAGCTCTGGGGCTGTACACTCAGGCAGGCAGCTAGCGTCAGTGGGGGCAGTTAGCCTTGGCTTAGCATCTGGTTCCTTCATGTGTGTGGTTAGCACAGAAGAGTTCTAGAGCAAGCAAAACCATAGTTAGGGTAATAGTTTTCTGTGTACAGCGTGACTATGTGAAGCAACAGAGGTCGCTTTCAATTCACATGGGGTGAGGTTAGCCCAAGTGTGAGCTCAGTGTCCATCCGCCATTACTTAGCAGCGGGTATCTCTGCACGGTGGATCCCGGGCTGCGAATGCACCTCGTAACTATCTCTTATTACTCGGTGCATTCCGCTAGCCCTAACAATAGTGCTGTATAGAATTTGAGTATCACACAGCCAAAAAATATGTACACCGGCCTCCAATGCCCAAACTTGGAGCACAGAGATATATGACGGCTGTAATGGAAATACCACACTGGCAAATCTGTGGCCTTTCAATCTTTATTTAAGCTAAATAGTGCTGTAAAGAATTTGAGTATCACACAGCCAAAAAATAAGTACACCGGCCTCCAATGCCCAAACATAGAGCACAGATATACAGTGGGGCAAAAAAGTATTTAGTCAGTCAGCAATAGTGCAAGTTCCACCACTTAAAAAGATGAGAGGCGTCTGTAATTTACATCATAGGTAGACCTCAACTATGGTAGACAAACTGAGAAAAAAAAAATCCAGAAAATCACATTGTCTGTTTTTTTAACAATTTATTTTCATATTATGGTGGAAAATAAGTATTTGGTCAGAAACAAAATTTCATCTCAATACTTTGTAATATATCCTTTGTTGGCAATGACAGAGGTGAAACGTTTTCTGTAAGTCTTCACAAGGTTGCCACACACTGTTGTTGGTATGTTGGCCCATTCCTCCATGCAGATCTCCTCTAGAGCAGTGATGTTTTTGGCTTTTCGCTTGGCAACACGGACTTTCAACTCCCTCCAAAGGTTTTCTATAGGGTTGAGATCTGGAGACTGGCTAGGCCACTCCAGGACCTTGAAATGCTTCTTACGATGCCACTCCTTCGTTGCCCTGGCTGTGTGCTTTGGATCATTGTCATGTTGAAAGACCCAGCCACGTTTCATCTTCAATGCCCTTGATGATGGAAGGAGGTTTGCACTCAAAATCTCACGATACATGGCCCCATTCATTCTTTCATGTACCCGGATCAGTCGTCCTGGCCCCTTTGCAGAGAAACAGCCCCAAAGCATGATGTTTCCACCACCATGCTTTACAGTAGGTATGGTGTTTTATGGATGCAACTCAGTATTCTTTTTCCTCCAAACACGACAAGTTGTGTTTCTACCAAACAGTTCCAGTTTGGTTTCATCAGACCATAGGACATTCTCCCAAAACTCCTCTGGATCATCCAAATGCTCTCCAGCAAACTTCAGATGGGCCCGGACATGTACTGGCTTAAGCAGTGGGACACGTCTGGCACTGCAGGATCTGAGTCCATGGTGGCGTTACTTATGGTAGGCCTTGTTACATTGGTCCCAGCTCTCTGCAGTTCATTCACTAGGTCCCCCCGCGTGGTTCTGGGATTTTTGCTCACCGTTCTTGTGATCATTCTGACCCCACGGGGTGGGATTTTGCGTGGAGCCCCAGATCGAGGGAGATTATCAGTGGTCTTGTATGTCTTCCATTTTCTAATTATTGCTCCCACTGTTGATTTTTTCACTCCAAGCTGGTTGGCTATTGCAGATTCAGTCTTCCCAGCCTGGTGCAGGGCTACAATTTTGTTTCTGGTGTCCTTTGACAGCTCTTTGGTCTTCACCATAGTGGAGTTTGGAGTCAGACTGTTTGAGGGTGTGCACAGGTGTCTTTTTATACTGATAACAAGTTTAAACAGGTGCCATTACTACAGGTAATGAGTGGAGGAAAGAGGAGACTCTTAAAGAAGAAGTTATAGGTCTGTGAGAGCCAGAAATCTTGATTGCTTGTTTCTGACCAAATACTTATTTTCCACCATAATATGCAAATAAAATGTTAAAAAAACCGACAATGTGATTTTCTGGATTTTTTTTTCTCAGTTTGTCTCCCATAGTTGAGGTCTACCTATAATGTAAATTATAGACACCTCTCATCTTTTTAAGTGGTGGAACTTGCACTATCGCTGACTGACTAAATACTTTTTTGCCCCACTGTATATGACGGATGTAATGGAAATACCACATTGGCAAATCTGTGGCCTTTGATTTTTTTTTAATGCAAAATAGCACTATATAAAATTTGAGTATCACACAGCCAAAAAATAAGTACACGGCCTCCAATGCCCAAACTTGGAGCACAGAGATATATGACGGCTGTCACGGAAATACCACACTGGCAAATCTGTGGCCTTTGAATATTTTTGATGCTAAATAGCGCTGTGTCGAATTTGATTATCACACAGCCAAAAAATAAGTACAACGGCCTCCAATGTTAAAACTTGGAGCACAGAGATATATGACAGCTGTAACAGAAATACCACACAGGCAAATCTGTGGCCTTATAATTTTTTTTATGCGAAACAGTGCTGTATAGAATTTGAGTATCACACAGCCATAAAATAAGTACACCGACCTCCAATGCCCAAACTTGGAGCACAGAGATATATGACGGCTGTAAATGAAATACCACACTGGCAAATATGTGTCCTTAGGATTTTTTTATGCGAAGTAGCGCTGTATAGAATTTGAGTGTCACACAGCCAAAAAATAAGTACACCGACCTCCAATGCCCAAACTTGGAGCACAGAGATATATGACGGCTGTAACGGAAATACCACACTGGCAAATCTGTGACCTTTCAATTTTTTTTATGCTAAATAGCGCTGCATAGAATTTGAGTATCACACAGCCAAAAAGTTAGTACTCCGGCCTGCAATGCCCAAACTTGGAGCACAGAGATATATCACGACTAACGGAAATACCACACTGACAAATCTGTGGCCTTTTAATTTTTTTATGCTAAACAGCTGTTAGGTCTCGAGTTCCCACCACTGCACAGGGTAATCTCAAACCACCTCCACTGTGGTCTCCCATTCTTCTCCAGCCGCAGTGGAGCCTGATCAGCGGAGACGTCGGTCCCAGCGTCTGGCTCAGGCAGATACTGTGCGCTTGGTTACTGCTGCCCTTCCAGGCTCAGCCATTGTAGCCTGGCGAGCAGACGCTTCTGGGACTAATTCCTGCTTTTCTCCTTCTGAGCATGACCAAGGGAAGACCTCTCATTGGAGGTCGGGGGTCACATGCTCAGGTCCTCTTGCAGCTCCTATTGGTCCACTAGGAAGGTCCTGAAGAAGCTACAACTATAAAGGTTTGCATGGCCTCACGGCCATGTGCTAGTATCAATTGTGTTTGGCTATTGCCAGTGGATCCTCTACCACTCAGTCATATGTGGAGAGTCTGTTTAGCTCTGGGGCTGTACACTCAGGCATGCAGCTAGAGTCAGTGGGGGCATTTAGCCTGGGCTTAGCATCTGGTTCCTTCATGTGTGTGTTTAGCACAGAAGAGTTCCAGAGCAAGCACAAGCATAGTTAGGGCTATAGTTTTCTGTGTACAGCACGACTATGTGAAGCAATAGAGGTCGCTTACATTTCACATTGGGTGAGGTTAACCCATGTCTGAGCTCAGTGCCCATCCGCCATTAATTAGCAGCAGGTATCTCTGCACGGTGGATCCTGGGCTGCGAACGCACCTCGTAGATATCTCTCATTACTCGGTGCGTTCCGCTAGCCCAAACAATAGTGCTGTATAGAATTTGAGTATCTCACAGCCAAGAAATAAGTACACCGGCCTCCAATGCCCAAACTTGGAGCACAGAGATATATGACGGCTGTAACGGAAATATCACACTGGCAAATCTGTGGCCTTTCAATCTTTATTTAAGCTAAATAGTGATGTATAGAATTTGTGTATCACACAGACAAAAAATAAGTACACCGGCCTCCAATGCCCAAACTTGGAGCACAGATATATATAACGGCTGTAATGGAAACACCACTTTAGCAAATCTGTGGCCTTTGAATTTTTTTTTTATGCGAAATAGCACTGTATAGAATTTGAATATCACACAGCCAAAAAATAAGTACACGGCCTCAAATGCCCAAACTTGGAGCATAGAGATATATGACGGCTGTAACGGAAATACCACACTGGCAAATCTGTGGCCTTTCAATCTTTATTTAAGCTAAATAGCACTGTATAGAATTTGAGTATCACACAGCCAAAAAATAAGTACAGGCCTCCAATGCCCAAACATAGAGCACAGATATATATGACGGATGTAACGGAAATACCACATTGGCAAATCTGTGGCCTTTGATTTTTTTTTATGCAAAATAGCACTATATAAAATTTGAGTATCACACAGCCAAAAAATAAGTACACGGCCTCAAATGCCCAAACTTGGCTTGGAGCACAGAGATATATGACGGCTGTCACGGAAATACCACACTGGCAAATCTGTGGCCTTTGAATTTTTTTTATGCGAAATAGCGCTGTATAGAATTTGAGTATCACACAGCCAAAAAATAAGTACACCGGCCTCCAATTTTAAAACTTGGAGCACAGAGATATATGACGGCTGTAACAGAAATACCACACTGGCAAATCTGTGGCCTTTCAATTTTTTTTATGCTAAATAGCGCTGTATAGAATTTGAGTATCACACAGCCAAAAAATAAGTACACCGGCCTCCAATGCCCAAACTTGGAGCACAGAGATATATAACGGCTGTAACGGAAATACCACACAGGCAAATCTGTGGCCTTTGAATTTTTTCTATGCTAAATAGTGCTCTATCGAATTTGAGTATTAGGCAGATATATGAGGCTTTTTTTGGTGAATTTAAAACACCAAAAAAAAAAAAAAGAGGGCACATGGGTAGTACACACAACTATGCTACGTATGCCTGACAAACTATAACTTTTCAACAGGCCTCAGTCTGACAGAAAAGACTGTATATTTTTTTGGGGGGAAGGGAATTTTTGGACAAAAAAAAAATAAAATAGGTATATAGACAGTAAATAAGCTGCAGCAGCAGAAGGCAGTTATGGAGCTTTGGGAGGGATGCAGTGGGACCAATGGACGCACATACAGTGGCTGCAGGCCTTGCACTGATGTGGATATGCTGAGCCCTGCCTACCTAGTGCTGCAATATCAGGACCTACATATTAGCCCTAAAAAGGATTTTTGGTTTCTGAGGAGTTGTGGATGTAGGCGTTTCAGACCTACACTAACTCTAAAACCACAACTCAATTCTGACCCTATCTCGGCAGCAGCTCTCCCTACTTTCGCTGAAACAGGAACAGAATGCGGCGAGCAGGGCGGCACCAGGTCTCTTATACTCGGGATGATGCTGTACAGCCCAGCCAATTACTGCACGACCACAACAAAGATGGCTGTGGCATTTCATGGCCTGGCAAACAATCCCTTCACCGTGATTGGGTCTCTAAAGTCCGCTAAAACTGCTGGGTAAAGACTGCAGTTACCGCCAAATAATACCGGAAATGCTCGCTGCTCACCGAGTATGCCAAGCATAGCGATACTCAGGCGAGTAACGAGTAGTGGTGAGCACGTTCACTCATCACTAGTTGACATGCCAGAACATTGGAACCCCAGTTTAAGTGACCCCATTTTACAAACTACACTTCTTTATGAATTCATCTAACTTTGCTGTGATCATATTAACACCACAGAAGTGTTTCAGAATGTTATACCATTGGGCAGCAAAAAAAAATAATTGCAATTTTACCCCAATTTTTGTTTTAGCCACAGATTTTACATTTTCACATGAGGAAATGGGTAAAATTGGCAACAAAATTTGTCACACAATTTCTGCTGTTTGTGGCAATATCCGATATGTGGCTGTACAGTACTAATTAGCCACACAGCGAGACTTGGGAGGGACAAAGCATTATTTGAATCATGGAGAACAAATTTTCCTAGAATAATTTGTGGATTCCATACACAGAGCCCTTAATTGCCAGAAGAGCAGACAAATAGGTACTTCAAAGGTCATGAAGGGGTTACACTCTGGAATCTCTCGAGAACCCAGAGCGGTTATGATGTCACAATGTTATGATGTTGTCATGGGTGTGTCAGAGGCAGCAGACAGTCATCCTGCATCTGGTTGCAGAAGGTCTCTGCATTTGGCATTACAGACACCTTCTTAATCCTGCTGGCTTTTGGACCCAGTGGCAATCTCCTTTTGGCTCTAATTGACACACCTGGACCTAGGTGTTTATAAACTCTTGGTCTGATTCAGGGTGCCAAATTGATATTTACATTTTCCCTTGTGAAGGCTTGGAGCTATAGCAGTCAGCTTACTTCCTCTCTAGTGTTCTTGGAGGGTGTTTGGTATTATCTCTCTGGAGTCTGCTCAAGCTTTGTTTCTTCCCTCTTGTTTGTCTACCTTCTTGCTTTAGTGTGCATTGGGGACTGACCAGTTCTCATCCCTCTACAGTATTCAGGGCCTAGCTCTAGGGATATACAGGGCTTTGGTTTCCTGCTCAGCGATTGGTGAGGAAGCAATATAGGGATGTAGGGTAAACAGGATGCTATTAGATCTGCCTAGCGGTCTCCACTACCCCGTTCCCTCATCCCCTCGTGTTGAACTTAGTCTTCCCACACTGTGCATGGCAGATGTGCCTTGACGTCCAAGGTCTGGTGTCTAGAATTAGACATCCAGCTATGACCGGGCCTTAGAGGTCACTGGGCGTTGTGATAGTGGCCATAAGTCCTGTTCTAGAGTGAAGAAATTGGATTGTGACTGATTTTTTTTTGTTTATGCCAATAATGGAGTATTCATGTTAATATAGTCCTCATAGTTTTGTGATTTCTTCCTCACTTGCTTACTAACTTTACTTACAGTTGTAATGCTAATAGAGAATGCAAGCTAACAAAAGCTCACTCTGAATGTTGATAATACTTAATGATGAGTGATTACTAAAATGCTCGGGTGCTCATTACTTTGGTATAGCAGATCGAATTGCTCGGGTGCTTGACCTGAGTAACAAGTATAATGGAAGTTAATCAGAAACTCTAACATATTTCCGGAGGTCCCCCCCACCCGGAGGTCAGGACAGTGTCTAGAAATTGCTCAAATTGATGGAAACAGTGCTGAAATGGCATTGGAAATGCATGGGGAAGACACTTGGATACATCTCTGAATCCCAGGTCACTCCTATGATTGAGGTTGTTAGAGTATTGCGCCACTCTTATGGACTGACAATAAAACCTACAAAACAGATAAAATGGATTTTCCTGGAAAGAATGCTTACAAACATTCCTTCCAGGATAATGGCAAAATAAATAAGAGAAAAAAAATCTCCTCCACATCTTGGGCTATGTTCACAAGTTGTGTTTTTGCTGCGTTTTTGCATGTTTGGATTGCTTTCAATGGTGAAAAAAACATTCACCAGAAAATGTAGTTTGAAGATTATATTACCTTATCTGAATATGTGGTGTGTGAGACATGAGCAGAGACAAACATTATGAAGGAGTGACTATGAAAGTTACCATTTTCCTCAGGGATGAGCCTTTACTATTGTTAGAAGGCCATCAGGAGGCCCTCGCTCTAATTTTAGAGGGCCAGCAGCCTGCCCTCACTCAACAGTTTAAGGTGGCCAGCAGTCAGCCCTCACTAACCATTTGTGGATTGACAGCAGCCGGTTATGCTTGTGTAAGGCAGCCAGGGTGGTAGCCATGTCAAAAGGATTTAGCGTCCCCTCACTCTGGCGCCTCTCAAGTGAACTATAAAGTACCTTCAACTGCACATGCAGCATAGCCCTTACGGTTTCTGCCACCCTGGCTTCAGGGTTCCAAGTTCCAAGAATCACTGCAGAGTCACAGTCCTTTGCAAACATTTCAACTTTACTGGAAACACAGGCACAGAACACACATTTTAAACAAGGTTTTATCTCCTGTCCTTTCTCTGGCTTCCAGGCGAACATCAATACTCCTGTGACCTCTCCTTCCATTCTCTCAGTAAACCCAGCTGCATCTGTGGACACTTCTTGTCCCATCTGTCCTAGCTGCATCACCAGCTCCTTGTAATCCCCTTGTCTGGCTTCCATAGGAAACTGTGCCGGAAACACTATTATAGCTGCTCCCGTCCAGGTCATACACCCCGAATCTTTCCTGGAGATAGTACCACTAAGCTGATGCCTGTTCACTCTGTCCCAAGGCCTAAAGCCCCTCTTCTCCATAGCAGCTCTATTTTCACAGCCAGAGGCTGTCTCATAAGCAGTATGCTTCCTGACCTTGGGCAAGATGTCCTGGCTTTCTGCCTCTAATCAGGAAGTGCTTCTCCTATATCCCTGCTCTGTGTAGCTCTGCTCCATAGCATCTCCCAACTGCTTAACCCCTGTGCTGCTTGTATCTCACTAACCTAGTCTATGCTATTACCTTGCTCTACTGTGCCCCCCCTTAAGCTAACCCCACTATTATCCTATACTAACCTCTATCCTATCTTATCCCTAATCTTAAACATATTGAATGCACCACATTATAATGCATGACACACATTAGTGAACAATGGGGGGACAGCACATTACATTAGCATCACAGTATATACATTACATGTGCATAGCAACCAAACCAGGGTAGGCACATGACGTACTGAGTCACCCCCTTTCACTTGCATAGCCATATGTTGCTACTGCAATATTATTTATCCATCTGACGTTGGTACATTTTCTGTTTCTCCTTAAATTTGGACCCTTGGAGGACCATCGGGCGGCCCTCATAATTTATAGAGGGCCAGCAGGCAGCCACCACAATTTTAAGATGACCAGTAGGCATATTGTGGCTAGATGAGACCAAGATAGAGCTTTTTGTTAAAGCACATTGTAACGGGGTCTACCAAGCTGGGGTACCTCTTTCAGTACCACCCCGTGTTTCAGGAGGTCCACTCTGCTTTTGCTGGATTCTGAATGAAGGACACTGGCTGGAATTCCTTGATTACGTGAGAGCATATAAAAGCTGACTGCTACTCCACGTATACAAGAACACACTTTATTCACCGCACACAGAATATATAACACAGATACACAGGGCAGGCCAATAGAAAAAGCAGGACATACATACCTTACAATCGCCGCAGGGGGCTGGAGCCTGCTGATATTTACTGTGGGAATTACAAAGGTGGAGGAGGACAGAAGGGGGATATCGTGTCCTCTCTGCCCAGGGGCGCAGCCTGTGGACTGATGCATTTCACATGGAAACTATTATACATAATATATACTGCATAACATATTCTTGGTGCTGGGGGTTCTGTAACACACATAATTCTACTATTTGCTGTAAATGGAATGAGGCCTACAAGTAAAAGAACACAGTAGTTAGAGTGAAGTATCATGGATGCTCAAATATATTTTGTGATTGTTTTGCTACTTCTGGCACTGGGTGCTCAGGCTGTGTGGAAGGCACCATGACATGTGAAGATTCACAAAGGATTTTGGGTCGCATAATAGTGCCCAGTGACAGAAAGCTGGGTTTGCATGCTAGGTCATGGGTCTTGCAGAAGGACAATGACCCCAAACATACTTCTGGAAGGACCAAGAAATGGATCTAAACAAATTATTGGAGAGTTCAGAAGTGGTAATTCCAGCTCCAGTAGCGTAAAGTCTCCCATCACTGCCTCTTACATACAGATGCTACAGAGAAACTGTGAATAGTCATATGAAATCAGCTATTATTGCCTGCTTTGATAATTTTGATGAGTACAGATCACCATAGAAAACATGAATGTATCAATCAGTGCATGGAAAAAACTAATCAATTTATGGACTGTGGAAGACATGTATGTCACCAGAATGAACACTCATTTCAAGCATAAAATAACTAGCACCTATCCCTACAGTAAATGCAGCTATCAGCAGTAGGGTTGAGTGACTTTTCTTTTTATAGGATCGGGTCGGGTTTCACGAAACCCGACTTTTTCCAAAGTCGGGTCGAGTGAAATCGGTCGATCCTATAGAAAAGTCGGGGGTCGGGGTCGGCCGAAACACGAAACCCAATGCAGTGCATTGGGTTTCTAATGGTTCCCAGGGTCTGAAGGAGAGGAAACTGGGATCCATATTTAAGTGTAAAATAAAGAATCAAAATAAAAAATATTGATATACTTACCCTCGGACGCGCCCTGGTTCTCACCGTCAGACTTCCTTCCTAAGAATGAGCGCCTGAAGGACCTTCGATGACGTCGCGGCTTGTGATTGGTCGCGTGAGCGGTCACATGGGCGTCACGCGATTAATCACAAGCCGCGACGTCATCTAAGGTCCTTCAGGCGCTGATTCTTAGGAAGGAAGGCTGCGGGTTAGAACCAGGGCGCATCCGAGGGTGAGTATATACCTATTAGGAATATACTCACCCTCGGACGCTTCCTTCCTAAGAATTAGCGCCTGAAGGACCTTAGATGACGTCGCAGCTTGTGATTGGTCGCGTGACCGCCCATGTGACCACTCACGCGACCAATCACAAGCCGCGATGTCATTGAAGGCCCTTCAGGCACTCATTCTTAGGAAGGAACGCTGCCGGTTAGTACCAGGGCGCGTCCGAGGGTAAGTATATCAATATTTTTTTTTTTTTATTCTTTATTTTACATTTAAATATGAATTCCAATACCAATTCCCGATATCTTAAACATATCGGAACTCGGTATCGGAATTCCGATTCCAGATTCAGAAGATCGCCGACCTTATGGCTGACCCCACACAGGGGTCGGGTTTCATGAAACCCGACTTTGCCAAAAGTCGGCGACTTCTGAATCTGGCCGACCAGTTTCGCTCAACCCTAATCAGCAGTATTAACAGGAAACAAAAAAAAAAAAAAGAAAAAAAAAAAAAAAAATATATATATATATATATATATATATATATATATATCAAGATAAAAACTATTCTGTGTTTTAGAAGCAACTGAACTAATCTCCCACTATCTTCTCTCACGTAATCTTTGATCCTCCCAAGACATCCTACTCTCCTCCACACTTATTCATTCCTCACACAACCGCCTCCAAGATTTCTCCCGAATATCCCCATCCTCTGGAATTCCACGCCTCCACACGTCTGATTATCCACCACCCTCGGATCCTTCAGACGGAACCTGAAAACCCATCTCTTCAGGAAAGCCTACAGCCTGCAATCACCATTCTGCCGCCTAACCAACCACCCGAGCTGCTGCCGCCTCACCAACCACCCGAGCTGCTGCCGCCTCACCAACCACCAGAGTTGCCGTCTCACGACCACCAGTGCAGCAGCCCCCCAACCTCCTGTCTCTTCCCCATTATCCCGAAAAATGTAAGTCCGCAAGGACAGGGTCCTCTCCCCTCTGTACCAGTCTGTCATTGTAAATTTGCTTACTGTTAATGTTATCTATAACCCTTTATGTAACCCCTTTTCTCATGGACAGCACTATGGAATTGTGCTATATAAATAATAATAAAAATTTATAAGGCAATAATCCCTGACTAGATGCCTGTAATACGCTATCCCTAATGCGAGAACTCACCCTACACAAACTGCAGATTAGAGCGTAATATTAGAGAACAGAATCCATTTGAATTAGGTCTGAAAAAATCTATCATTTTAATGTAGCAGCATCAAGAACTGTTATTTCATCAACCTTGCTGTGGAATATAGTGGAGCAATTTGCATATACTCAGCCTGATATGGAGGAGACCAGGATCTTCTGTACAGTACTTACGGTGCAAAGTGTCCTGTCCCAAATGTGAAATCCTGTATGCAGTGTGAAAATTCCCTATGTGACGCACTGACGACCACCTGACAGGTCACAACAAACCACGGGATCATATACTAATAGTACACACCGTCTTTTTCTGTTTCTAAAAATATTCCCTCAACTACAAGGTGTAGCCTCTGAAAAGCATTTCTTCCCATTACTAAGGAGTGGGTCTTCTACATTGGTAAAGCATATGCACTAAGTGCCAAAATGTTGAAGGAGGCACTCCAATACCAAGTGTGTATCCTAAGCTGTTAATGCTCTTGCACTAAGTGCATGGGCTGAAAAACATTACCCCTGGGAGGTATACATATATATCAAAGATTGTTCAAGGTAGGCCTCTAAAAATTGGTAATATGGACATCATAAACACCCTTAAAAATTGTATAGCGAGGGTAGAATGATAACCCTGTTAATATGGTAGAGGAGGAGAAGGAGGAAAGCGACATCAAAAAGACGAAATCCTGAAGCGTATACCCATATTGGGGGGAAAGTGGGGCATGGGGATAGACCAGAAAAAAAGAAAAAAATAAACACTGGATTTGAGTTTATGTTCTGCTGCTGTCATCCAGTGGTATTAAATAGTTCACAGGGACACTGATAGTAAGGCATATAAGAAGCAATGTAATTAACATAAATCAAAGTATTGTCTTAATCAAGTGAGGATATAGTAAAGAAGAAACTCCTGAAATGGCTGCTGAACAAAAAAGACTGTAGTGCTGACTTCATAAAGTAAAATAAACATAATTTTATTAATACACTAATACATAGTGTAATATATCAGAATATAAATGTAGAGGTTGATAGAGTTAGGATCCACAATAAGTGTCCCAGGAATAGGAAGTTTGGGTAAGAAAACAATTCTATATTATATATTTGCATAATGAAACGGTAATTAAAAGGCAAAATAAATATTTTGAGGCCTAGAGCATATTACAGTACGTATTACAGTATATATATATATATATATATATATATATATATATATATATATATATTAGTATATAATATCAGGAATTCATAAAAGTAGGATCTCCCACTGTGCAAATATTGAAGTTAAAGCAGAGCCATATCATTCAGTTCACATAAAGTTCACATAAAGTGCTTGTGCTGAGAGGTATTGCAGAGGTAGACTAGTATGTGGAAAAGGAGGAGGCAGCAAATAGACATGCATGCATATCTGTGCCTAAGTGACTCATATCAAGTACACTTACCCATGATTTAAGGTGCTAGTGTACGGACCAAAAAAGGATTCCCGGGACCACCCCAGACACACGTTTCGCGTAAGCTTTTTCGATAGGGAAACCATTACACTATGTGTTATTGTATTAATAAAATTATGTTTATTTTATTTTATGAAGTCAGCACTCCACTCTTTTTTGTTCAGTTGTCATCCAGTGGTGTTGAGAAGGGTGAGCCACTCAAGCCCTTTTTGATAAGAGTCAACCTGTCAGCTAATGGTGCTGAAACTCAGATAGGCAGCAGAAGGTCCATAGGAAAAAACAAAATTGCTAGGCCGCGAGCCGGCCATAGTTACCGAAAACCCACAATCCTACAGGGGGAGCTTGTCCTATTGGCACTACGGAACCAGCCTTGATTGCCAGTTCCTACAGCCCACATAGGAAGCACCTAAACTGCAGGCACCATAGAGTCGGCTAACCCGACCGCAACACGACAGGACAATGTATTGGAGGCAAAGGGACCTTGATACTACCAGGAAACAGCAGGCGTGCTGGAACCAGGCTGGGCAGGAGGGAATACCCATGCCAAAGACACTTCAGAGCAGCAACTGGTGGTATTGGAGCCCAGGGATTAAATGACAAACAGAGTGTAGGCTGAGGCCTAATTGGAGCAAGTTGAAAGGGAACCTTTAACGTCCCCCCAGGCATTTGCAACTAGAAGAGCCACCTTGTGCAGTAGTAATGCTGCACAAGGAAAAGGTGGCTCTTTTAATTATGCTCCTTGCACACGCTGAAAAAAATACTTACAAAGTTTGGCCCCTCATACCGTGAAACTGTCCCGGAGGCGGGGCTTTCCTTCTTAATGAGACGCAGCACAGCTGTCATTCATGCCCCCTTGGCACCGGGCGCAGCCTCCTGAGCGTTGTTTGTTTGTGTACCAGAGCCTGCACTGTTATGTTATCCCTTGGCCATGTGAAGTTAGCGCTGCCTGTCTTCTGACATCATTAGATGTCAGCCAGACTGCGCCTGTGTGGTCGCGCTGCCCGAGATCACGCCCCGCAGAAGAGCAGCTGACGTTACTGAACCCCACTAACACAGGAGCGAGTGTTTTTCTCTGTGTAGACAGCAATTCCGAGCACCAACTGGCGGTGCTGGAGCCCAGGGTCAATCAGGGTGTAGGCCGAGGCCTGCACTTGAGCCAGTTTAATATCTGTTGTAGTGTCAGTGTGGTGGTCGCAGGACACATTGCCGGATACACAGCAGGGGAGCAGCTGACCTTACTGAACCCCACTAACACATGAGCGAGTGTTTTTCTCTGTGCAGACAGCACTTCTGAGCACCAACTGGCGGTGTTGGAGCCCAGGGTCAATCAGGGTGTAGGCCGAGGCCTAGGTGGAGCGGGTTTAATATCTGTTGTAGTGTCAGTGTGGCGGTCGCAGGACACATTGCCAGATACACAGCAGCGGAGCAGCTGATGGTACTGAACCCCACTAACACGGCAGCACGTGTGCAGATGGCACTTCCGAGCAGCAACTGGCGGTGTTGAAGCTCAGGGAATCCAGGAAAAGCAGAGTGTAGGCTGAGGTCTTATTGCAGCAATTAGAAATGGAACCTTTAACCTCCCAGGCATTAGTAACTGAAAGAGCCACCATCTGCAGCAGTATTGCTGCACAAGGAAAGGGTGGCTCTTTTAGTTCTGCTCCTTGCACACGCTGAACTAAACACTTATAAAATGTGTCCCTTCATACCGTGAAACCGTCACGGAGGAGGGACTTTCCTTCGTAATGAGACGCAGCACAGCCGTCATTCCTCCCCCTTGGCGCCGGGCGCCGCCTCCTCAGCGTTGTTTGAATCTGTCCCGTAGCCTGCGCTGTTATGTTAAACCTTGGGCATGCGCGGTTAGCGCTGCCCGTCTTCTGACACCATTTGGTGTCAGGCTGACTGCGCCTGTGCGGCTGTGCTGCCCGTGATTACAGCCCGCAGTGTCTTCTGATTTATTCACACTGCGGGGCTTGGATTCATGGGCATGCACAGTTCATATCTTCGCCTCTCACTCATCTCCTTCCGCCTTCTTCAGACTGTGCGGCGTCACGGCCGTGGCATGAGATTAGGGATCAGCTGACAGCGCACAGTCTGAAGAACCCGAAAGGATATGAGTGACAGGCAAAGATATGAACAGGACATGGCCATGAATCCCAGCCCCGCAGTAAGAATAAATCAGAAGACACTGCGGGGTGTGATCGCAGGCAGCGTGACTGCACAGGAGCAGTCAGCCTGACATCAAATTATGTCAGAAGACGGGCAGCACTAACTGTGCATGCCCAAGGTTTAACATAACAGCGCAGGCTCCGGGACAGATTCAAACAACGCTGAGGGAGTGGCGTTTGGCACCAAGGGGGAGGAATGACGGCAGTGCTGCTTCTGATTACGAAGTAAAGTCCCACCTCCGGGACGGTTTCACGGTATGAGGGGACACATCTTTTATAAGTGTTAAGTTCAGCATGTGCAAGAAGCAAAACTAAAAGAGCCACCTTTTCATGGTGCAGCATTTGTGCTGCACAAGGTGGCTCTTTCAGTTACAAACGCCTGGGGGGACAGGTTCCCTTTAATTTCTGTAGTATTGTGAGTGTGGAGGAAGCAGGAGCAATTGCAGGATACACAGCAGGGGATCAGCTGACGTTACTGAAACCCAATAACACTGGGTCATGTGTTGACTGTGCAGACGGCACTTCTGAGCAGCAACTGGCGGTGTTGGAGCCCAGGGATTATAGTTCAGGTGGTAGAAACATGAACACAACAGGAGACCTGGATACTGTTGCCAACCAAGTATTTAATCTAGGAGAGGAGTGGCAAATTCCTGCAAGATCCAGGCCTTGTTCATTTTCAAAAAGGTAAGCCGGTCAACGTTATCAGATGATAGTCGCATGCGATGGTCTGTTAGTACACCACCTTCGGCACTAAAAATGCATTCCAATAATACACTAGCAGCAGGGCAAGCCAGCACCTCCAATGCATACTGGCTAAGCTCTGGCCATGTATCCAGCTTAGAGACCCAAAACTTGAAGGGGGAAAAGCCATGTGGGAGTTCACTGAGAGGGCAAGACATGTAGTCTGTCATCATCTGACAGAAACGTTGCCTCCTGCTGACTGGAGCCGTCTGTAATGGTGTAAACATTTGTGGCGGGCACACAAAAGTTTGCCACAGTTGGGTCATACTGGTCTTGCCTTGTGCTGAGGCACTGCTTCTGCTCCCTGTTTGTGCTGAGCTTCCTCCACTGCCTCGACGCACTGAGCTGCTTTGTAAAGCACTAGCAGCACTGCTCTCACTTGGACTGGAGAAGATGATGGAATGCACCAGTTTGTCTTGGTACTCCCGCATTTTATGCTCCCGGTTCAACGGTGTTATGAGGCTTTGTAAGTTGTCCCGGTAGCACGGATATAGGAGGGTGTACACCCAATAATCAGCCATGTTGAGAATGTGGGCGATGCGGCGGTCGTTTCTCAGGCACTGCAGCATGAAATCAACCATGTGCTGCAGACTGCCAACTGGCCAAGAAACGCTGTCCCCTGCTTGAGATGTGATCTCTGCCTGCTCTGCATCACCCCACCCTCGCTCTACATACTGACTACTGTAATTGTGTAACTCCCTCCTCTGTAAAGATGTCTTCCTCCTCCATTGACTCCTCCTCACAAAGTGTCCCCTGCCTAGGCCTTTGTGAGGAACCACATTGCGCAGACTGTCCAGAAGCAGATGGCATTTGTAACTCCTCATCCTCCACCTCTTCCATAACCTCATCCCTTAGCGCTTGCAGTGTTCTTTCAAGCAGGCCGATAAGAGAGACAGTCATGCTGACTAGTGCATCATCTGCACTCTCCATCCGCGTGGAATCATCGAAGGCACGCAAAACCTGGCAGATGTCCTTCATAGTGAACCACCCAGTGGCTGTGAAGTCTGAACGACACGCAGTGCGACTTCTTTGCGCCTGATGCAGCTGGTAATCCATTACTGCTGCTCACACAACCGCTCCAACATATGTAACGCTGAATTCCACCTGGTGGTAGGTCACATATGATGCGATGTTCCAGAAGGCGGAATCGGTGCTGCAGAGCTGCAAGGCCCGATCTTGCCATGCTGGAACGTCGCAACTGAGCACACTCTAGGCGGACCTTGTGCAGCAGTGCACCAAGATCTGGATAGTCCCTCAAAAAACTCTGCATGACCAAGTTGAGCACATGTGCCAGACAGGGGATGTGAATGAGGTTGCCTAGGGCCAGAGCTGCCACCAGATTTTGGCCATTGTCACACACTACAATGCCTGGCTGGAGATTCGTTGGCACAAACCACACATCGCTCTGCTGCTTGATGGCATTCCAGAGCTCCTGCGCTGTGTGGCTTCGATTCCCTAAAAAAATGTATTTCGGTAAAGCCTGTTGACTAGGGTTGAGCGAAACGGGTCGTTCATTTTCATAAGTCGCCGACTTTTGGCAAAGTCGGGTTTCATGAAACCCGACCCGATCCCTGGGTGGGGTCGGCCATGCGGTACGCGACTTTGGCGCCAAAGTCGCATTTCAATGATGCGAAAAGTGCCATTTCTCAGCCAATGAATGTGGACGCAGAGTGTGGGCAGCGTGATGACATAGGTCTCAGTCCCCACCATCTTAGAGAAGGGCACTGCAGTGATTGGCTTGCTTTCTGCGGCGTCACAGGGGCTATTAAGGAGCGTTGCTGGTGATCTGAGCATAGGGAGAGGTTGCTGCCTGTCAGAAGCAGGGATAGCATTAAGCAGGGTCCATTAACCCCCAAACCGCTTGTGCTGTAGCGATTTCCACTGTCCAACACCACCTTTTGTTTGCAGGAACAGTGGAGGCTACATTTTTTTTCATCAGCGCTGAAGCTCATTGGGCTGCCCTAGAAGGCTCCCAGATAGCTGCATTGCTGTTTGTACACCGCTGTGCAAACCAACTGCTTTTTTCAAAGCACAAGTCCTGTTGCTCCTTCCTTTCTGCACAGCTTCCTTGTTTGTTTGTCCACACTGTTGACTTTTTTTGTGCAGCAGTCCACTCCTTGTTATTGCTGCCTGCCATACATTGCTGAGGGAGATAGTAATTGTAGGACAGTCCCTTTTTTTGTTTCGTTATATCTCTTCAAGCCACTTTCTGCCACAGAAAATATACTCTAATACAGTGGCCCAGATTTATTCACTAGTCTCCCTGAAGAAGAAAAGAGTGCAGATTAAAATTGGCAAATCTGTATCAGTGGCAGTCCTGTGTGTGCCACCTGTCTCAAATTGTGTGCCACATTAAACCTAGTGTGTAATACTGGGTCAGATTTCTTTTAAATTCTCCCTGAAAAAAAAAATAGTGGGAGATTAAGATTGGCATTTCTACTTCAGAGCCACTCCTGTGTGTGCCACCTGTCTCAAATTGTGTGAAACATTAAACCTAGTGTGTAATACTGGGTCAGATTTCTTTTAAATTCTCCCTGAAAAAAAAAATAGTTGGAGATTAAGATTGGCATTTCTGCTTCAGAGCCACTCCTGTGTGTGCCACCTGTCTCAAATTATGTGCCACATTAAACCTAGTGTGTAATACTGGGCCAGATTTCTTTTAAATTCTCCCTGAAAAAAAAAGTGGGAGATTAAGATTGGCATTTCTGCTTCAGTGCCACTCCTGTGTGTGCCACCTGTCTCAAATTGTGTGCCACATTAAACCTAGTGTGTAATACTGGGTCAGATTTCTTTTAAATTCTCCCTGAAAAAAAAAATAGTGGGAGATTAAGATTGGCATTTCTGCTTCAGTGCCACCTGTCTCAAATTGTGTGCCACATTAAACCTAGTGTGTAATACTGGGTCAGATTTCTTTTAAATTCTCCCTGAAAAATAAAATAGTGGGAGATTAAGATTGGCATTTCTGCTTCAGTGCCACCTGTCTCAAATTGTGTGCCACATTAAACCTAGTGTGTAATACTGGGTCAGATTTCTTTTAAATTCTCCCTAAAAAAATAGTGGGAGATTAAGATTGGCATTTCTGCTTCAGAGCCATTCCTGTGTGTGCCACCTGTCTCAAATTGTGTGCCACATTAAACCTAGTGTGTAATACTGGGCCAGGTTTCTTTTAAATTCTCCCTGAAAAAAAAAAAATAGTGGGAGATTAAGATTGGCATTTCTGCTTCAGAGCCACTCCTGTGTGTGCCACCTGTCTCAAATTGTGTGCCACATTAAACCTAGTGTGTAATGCTGGGTTAGATTTCTTTTAAATTCTCCCTGAAAAAAAAAGTGGGAGATTAAGATTGGCATTTCTGCTTCAGTGCCACTCCTGTGTGTGCCACCTGTCTCACATTTTGTACCACAGAACATATACTGTATGAGAGTGGGCCACATTTCTTCAATATTCTCCCAGAAAAAATAAAAAGGGGAAGATTTGAATTGTTAGTGTCTGCATCAGCGTCATTCCTGTTAGTGGCATATCTGTCTGCCACTGAAGCTGTGTACTGTTATACATTGGGCCTGATTTTCCCTGCAGTCTGACCCACCTATAAAGGGATATATAAATCCAACAGAAGTTTGAGTTCACCTTGTAGCTGGTTTTACAGTAACAAACACCGTTAGTTTGGTTACGTTTTTCAAACAATGAGGAAGTCTGGTGGAAGAGGTCGTGGCCGTGGGCGGTCATTGCCAGCTGGTAATGATGGTAGTGGTGGTGGAGCATCAGGTGGTCATGGGAAAAGCAATATAGCACCTAAGTCTCGAGTTGTTGAGCCAGGTTCGTCATCTGGCTACATAAGGCCTCGAACGCTCCCTTTTCTGGGAGTAGGAAAACCGCTTTTAAAGCCGGAGCAGCAAGAACAAGTTTTGGCTTTCCTTGCTGACTCAGCCTCTAGCTCTTTCGCCTCCTCTTCTGAAACTGCTAAATGTAAAAGCAGCACGTCGTTAGTGGATGTTAACGGTCAGGGACAAGTCGCTTCCTTGTCTTCTTCACCAAGAACAACAGAGAAGGATGCGTCAGGCGACACAACAGGTTACTCCATGGAGCTCTTTACACATAACGTTCCTGGGTTAGAAAGTGAAACAGTTAACAGGCCATGCCCATTACAAGTTGAATCAGACATGGAGTGCACAGATGCACAGCCACAGCCAGATTACTATGCTGTTCCTTTGACTCAGACCACAACATTGCCCTTGCAGTGTACTGATCCAGAATCAGACCCTGATGAGACTATGGTGCCCCGTCATGAACGCTATACCACCAGCTTACACGGTGACACAGACAAAGTTGCACACGAGATAGAAGAGGAGGTCATAGATGACCCAGTTGTTGACCCCGATTGGCAGCCATTGGGGGAACAGGGTGCAGGCGGCAGTAGCTCTGAAGCGGAGGAGGAGGAGCCGCAGAAGGCATCAACATCGCAACAGGATCCATCTGCCAGGCCCCTATCTGGCCAAAAACGCGTGGCAAAACCAGTTGTAGGACAGCGTGGACATCCGGTTAAAGAAGCTCAGTCTGCAATGCCTGAAAAGGTATCCGATAGTAGAAAGAGTGCAGTCTGGCATTTTTTTAAACAACATCCAATTGATCCGCACAAAGTCATCTGTCAAAAATTTTCAACTACCTTAAGCAGAGGTCAGAATCTTAAAAGTCTAAATACAAGTTGCATGCGTTTAACTACCATGCATTTGCAAGCCTGGACTCACTACCAAACGTCCCTTAAGGTTGTAGCACCCTCGGCCAATGAAGCTAGTCAGCAACGCTACATCCCTTCCCTCACTGTAAGCCCACCATTTCCCGCACCACCTGCAGCAAATGTGCAGATTTCGTCGCCAGGCCAAAGCAGTCAGGGAATCACCAGTTTCGTAGTAGGAAACACTGCATGTAGGGCACCAGCAAGAATACCATCTCCAACCCTCTCTCAGTCTGCCATGCCCACCGGCACCCCCGCTAGTTCCACGATCTGCAGCTCTCCAGTCCAGCTCACCCTACATGAGACTCTCATTAGGAAAAGGAAGTACTCATCCTCGCATCCGCGTACACAGGGTTTGAACGCCCACATTGCTAGACTAATCTCATTAGAGATGATGCCCTACCAGTTAGTTGAAAGCGAAGCTTTCAAAGCCCTGATGGATTACGCTGAACCACGCTACGAGCTACCCAGTCGACACTTCTTTTCGAGAAAAGCCATCCCAGCCCTCCACCAGCATGTAAAAGACCGCATCGTCCATGCACTCAGGCAATCTGTGAGTACAAAGGTGCACCTGACAACAGATGCATGGACCAGTAGGCATGGCCAGGGATGTTACATGTCCATCACGGCTCACTGGGTTAATGTGGTGGATGCAGGGTCCACAGGGGACAACAATAATGGGATACAAAAGAGAAGAGTCAGAAGGCACTAGGTATATTAAGCTTACATAGAAGATCTTCTTTCACGCTGGATTCAATTTAGGACGCTAAGTGGCACAGTTCAGTAGTAGCAATTACCGGGAGGTGCATCACGTAAAGTCGAATACTGCTGTAGATGCGTAGAGAGATAGATGAAAGTGGCACTCACCCGAGAGTTGCTGCGTAAAGATGTCCTTTATTCAAAGAAATACATGGACACACAAGCGGTGGAGCAGCGGCTGGTAGCGGTTAGGGTGCGGGAGGAAGGTGCAGGACGACGGCCGTTTCGCGCGATTGCGCTTCCACGGGTCCAGGACTGGTTAGTGACAAATTCATACAACTTTGCATTCATAGCATTATTAATTATAAAAGATGGCTGGACCCGTGGAAGCGCAATCGCGCGAAACGGCCGTCGTCCTGCACCTTCCTCCCGCACCCTAACCGCTACCAGCCGCTGCTCCACCGCTTGTGTGTCCATGTATTTCTTTGAATAAAGGACATCTTTACGCAGCAACTCTCGGGTGAGTGCCACTTTCATCTATCTCTCTACGCATCTACAACAATAATGGGATAGTTCTGCCTAGCCCACGGTCTAGGAAACCGTTGGCTGTAGGCGTTCGCCCCCCCTCCTCCTCCTCCTCCTCGTCCTCCTGCAGAAGCAAGAGCTCGTCCACAGACCGCAGTCACACGAGCACTCCATCCGCAGCTGCCACTGTTGCACACGAGGTGTCCCATTATGGGACACCTAGTGGCAAGCGTCAGCAGGCTGTATTGGCAATGAAGTGTTTGGGCGACAACAGACACACCGCGGAAGTTCTGTCCCAGTTCTTGCAGAAAGAAACTCAGTCGTGGCTGGGCACTGTACATCTTGAGGCAGGCAAGGTAGTGAGTGATAACGGAAGGAATTTTATGGCTGCCATAGCCCTTTCACAACTGAAACACATTCCTTGCCTGGCTCACACCTTAAACCTGGTGGTGCAGTGCTTCCTGAAAAGTTATCCGGGGTTACCCGACCTGCTCCTCCAAGTGCGCAGACTTTGCTCGCATATCCGGCGTTCGCCCGTGCACTCCAACCGTATGCAGAACCATCAGCGGTCTTTGAACTTTCCCCAGCATCGCCTAATCATTGACGTTGCAACAAGGTGGAACTCCACACTGCACATGCTTCAGAGACTGTGCGAACAGAGGCGTGCTGTTATGTATTTGTGGGAAGATACACATACACGGGCAGGCAGTTGGATGGCAGACATGGAGTTGTCAGGTGTGCAGTGGTCGAAGGTACAAGACCTGTGTCAAGTCCTTCAGTGTTTTGAGGAATGCACATGGCTGGTTATTGCAGACAACGCCATAATAAGCATGAGCATCCCCCTAATGCGTCTGCTGATGCAAAGTTTGACGCACATAAAGGAGCTGGCATCTGCAGCCGAGGAAGAGGGAAGCCTTGATGACAGTCAGCCATTGTCTGGTCAGGGCAGTCTACAGGACGAGGTAGCGGGTGAAGAGGAGGAGGATGAGGGGGATGATGGGGATGAGTATTTTTTTGTATGAGGAAGCTTCTCCGGGGCCAATAGCAACTGGTGGCGTTGCAAGGCCGGGTTCAGGGTTTTTTAGGGAGACAAGTGACGTAGATTTGCCTGAAACTGCCCCTCAACCCAGCACAACCACAGATTTGACAACTGTAACTTTGGCCCACATGGCGGATTATGCCTTACGTATCCTCAAAAGGGACCCACGCATTATTAAAATGATGACCGATGACGATTACTGGTTGGCCTGCCTCCTTGATCCTCGCTATAAAGGCAAATTACAAAATATCATGCCACATGAGAACCTCGAACAAATATTAGCAACCAAACAAGCAACTCTTGTAGACCGTTTGATTCAGGCATTCCCAGCACACAGCGCCGGTGATGGTTCTCACACGAGCTGCAGGGGGCAACAGGGCAGAGGTGTTAGAGTTGCACAAATCAGAAGTGGCGTTGGACAGAGGGGTTTTCTGACCAGGTTGTAGAGTGATTTCGCAATGACCGCAGACAGGACAGGTACTGCAGCATCAATTCAAAGTGACAGGAGACAACATTTGTCCAGTATGGTTACTAACTATTTTTCATCCCTTATCGATGTTCTCCCTCAACCATCATTCCCATTTGATTACTGGGCTTCCAAAATAGACACCTGGCCTGAATTGGCAGAATATGCATTGCAGGAGCTTGCTTGCCCAGCAGCTAGTGTGCTATCAGAAAGAGTATTCAGTGCTGCTGGTTCAATATTGACCGAAAAAAGGACTCGTCTGGCTACCCAAAATGTTGATGATCTAACCTTCATTAAAATGAACCACTCATGGATTTCGAATTATTTTGCCCCACCTTTCCTGGCTGACACCTAGCTTTCCTATAAAAAGGTCTTGCTTGTGGACTCGTCTTACTGACTGTTCCAATCTCTTAATTTGCAGCAACTGTTTGTCCAGCATACAACATGTTTACACCTCCCTAAATGGGCTAACTCCCCCAACGGGGCCATGGTCGCGCCACTTGGCGCAAGCACCCGTGAGAGTGCCATTTGTCTGAAGAGGTGGGTGTGCCCGCTTTTGGTCGACGGCACTGCAACTGGGTCCCTCATAGTACAATAAAGTGTCTCTGGCGGTGGTGGTGCGCACCCAACGTCAGACACACCGTTGTAACATGAGGGGCCCTGGGCCTGTACCGCCGGCCACAAGAGAGTTCCCCCCAGCTCAAACAGTGCTCTACCACTTGCAAAATTATCTCTCACAGCTCCACCAATGTTTAGTCTATGCGCTGACATCCTTCAATGTCTGGCACTGACAATACCAATTTGTTGACATGTATGATGCTAGTTAAAATAGTCAGGGTCAGTGTCCTATATTGACACCAGTAAATACTTAGCGCCAAATTACTATGACTGAAACTTAGCAGAGGAGCCCACTCCTTTACCCAAGTATGCCACCCTTTTGTTTTTTGGTTTTGTTGTTTTGCGAGACATTAACATCTATTTATTTTTTGGGAGTACTAACTGTGTCAGACACTCCTTCCAATCGTCCTCCGCTGACCACACCAATGCTGCCTGTGTACCTCTGCAATATAATTCAAACTGCTTTGGGCCTAATTTTTTTTATTTTAGGCCTACTAAGTTTGTCTGCGGTCCCTCCTTCCAATTGTCCTCCGCTGAACACACCAATGCTGCCTGTGTACCCCTGCAAGATAATTGAAACTGCTTTGAGGCAAATTTTTTTATTTTAGGCCTACTAAGTCTGTCTGCGGCCCCTCCTTCCATTTGTCCTCCGCTGAGCACACCAATGCCGACCGTGTACCCATGTAACTTTTTGTCATCCTGCAGTGAGCCTACTTTGTGATGTAAGGCCTACTAGCAGTGTCTGTCTACGCCACTTAATGCAGCTGTCCTCCTCTAAAAAAAAAAAAATGGCGGATTTTCAGCTTGTCAGAATTATAAAACTGCATTGGGGCCACAAGTTTCGTTGTGGTCTACATACTGAGTCTTCCGCTCCAAGGTGTTCTCACTGTTGCCTCTCCTTCGCTTCTATCTTGAAGCTCTTGTTAAGTAGTTGTTGAAACAACACTGCATTAGGCCTACAAGTTGGGTCTGGGTTGTAGAGACGGTGTCTCCCGCTCCAAGGTGTTCTCCAGGTTGCCTCTCCATAGCTTCAATCTTCATGCTCTTGTTAAGTAGTTGTTGAAACAACACTGCATTAGGCCTACAAGCTGGGTCTTGGTTGTAGAGACGGTGTCTCCAGCTTCAAGGTGTTCTCCAGGTTGCCACATAATCGAAGCTGCATAGAGCCTATTTTGTTATTTTAGGCCTACTAAGTCTTTCTGCGGTCCCTCCTTCCAATTGTCCTCCACTGAGCCCACCAATGAAGACCGTGTACCCATGTAACCTTTTTTAAACCTGCGTCGAGCCAACTTTGTGGTGTAAGGCCTACTTGCAGTGTCTGGCTGCGCCACTCAATACAGCTGTCCTCTTTAAAAAAAATGACCTGCAATTATCAGGTTTTCAGCCTATCGGAATTTTAAAACTGCAGTGGGGCTACTAGTTTGGTTGGGGCCTACTAACAGTGTCTGCCGCTCCAAGGTGTTCTCCTGGTTGCCTTTCCTGAGCTTCTATCTTCAGGCTCTTGTTAAATAGTTGTCAAATGGAACAACTGCATTTGGCCTACTAGTTGGGTTGGGGCCTACTAACAGTGTCTGCCGCTCCTTGCTGTTCTCCTGGTTTCCTGTCCTGAAATTCCATTTTCAGGCTCTCGTTAAGTAGTTGTTAATGTTAGACTGCATTTGGCCTACTAGTTGGTTTGGGGCCTACTATCGGTGTCTGCCGCTCCTTGATGTTCTCCTCCACTGAACAAACCAGTGCCGCCTGTTTACTTCTGTTACCAATTTTGAACTGCATTTAGCCTACTTACTGATTTGGGCCTACTCACTGTGTCAGCCTCTCATTACAGTTGTACTCCACTGAACAAAGCAATGCCCCCTGGTTAGTCCTGTTACCAATTTTGAACTGCATTTAGCCCACTTTATTCTTTGGGCCTATATCTGTTTCCTCCTCATCCTGCCCATTGCCCAGCCAGTGATAGATGAGTCTGCTGGTACATTGACCCATAACGCAACATTCCCCATGCACGCTACACAGCAAGAATGTGACCCTGCTGAAAGTCAGGTTCCCCTTCCTGCATACCATACCACCTTACACGGGGACAAAGAGGAACGTGCAGATGAAAGTGCAGGTTCCTTCATCAGGTGGGGGGAGGAATACTCGTTGGCGACGTCACTGGCACAGGGCCCCTCATAGTATGCAAAAGTGTCGCTGCCGGTGGGAGGCGCCCCCACCGTGCAAACACACCGCCGTACTTTGAGGGGCCCTGTTCCAGTGCCAATGCCAACGAGTGGGCCCCCCCTGCTTTCTCAGGATCACAGCACTTGCAAAGTTGAAATACTTACCTCTCCCTGCTCCACTGCCGTGACGTGGTCCAGATTTCCTGGGCCCACTAAATACTTGAACCAGCCCTACCCCCCACAACTTTAGCCAAATGACCCCCAATTTCCAATGCCTTACTATTATTATAAGGTAAATTAAGATTGACAAGCTTCAGTAACAAGAATGTATGTTTTTGCCTTGAAAATGGGCACTGTACATGTTTTCCTGGCCTCCACTCACTGCCGACTAAGCTCCCCCATTGACTTGCATTGGGTTTCGTGTTTCAGTCGATCCCCGACTTTTCGCAATAATCGGCCGATTCCACTCGACTTTTGAGATAGTCGGGTTTTGCGAAACCCAACTCGACCCTAAAAAACTAAAAGTCGCTCAACCCTGCTGTTGACGTTTGGCCATGGCTGTGCTCAGATCGGTCGTAACAGATAAGCGTTCACGGGTCAAGGTGGAGGTAGACCGTGATGGCTCCTGCAGCGATGATTCAGGGGAACTGGAGTATGAGGAGGAGGCAATGTGTACAGACTGGATTCCTGCAATCCTTGGAGTTGGCAGAACACATGCAGTGCCACTCTGAAGATCTGTACCCGGCTCCACAACATTTACCCAATGGGCAGTGAGGGAAAGTTATCGTCTGTTATGACCTGGTGGTCAGGACAATAATGGACCTGGAGGTTAAGAGCACACAGAATGACCTGATAGTTACTGATAATAAGGACGAGCTCTGGGACGTGGGAACTCTGCTGACTGCAATCCCTAATCCTATCACACACACTAGAAATAGCTGTGGATTGCGCCTAACGCTCCCTATGCAACTCGGCACAGCCTAAGGAACTAGCTAGCCCTAAAGATAGAAAAATAAAGCCTACCTTGCCTCAGAGAAATTCCCCAAAGGAATAGGCAGCCCCCCCACATATAATGACTGTGAGTAAAGATGAAAATACAAACACAGAGATGAAATAGATTTTGCAAAGTGAGGCCCGACTAACTGAACAGACCAAGGATAGGAAAGGTTGCTGTGCGGTCAGCACAAAAACCTACAAAAAGACCACGCAGAGGGCGCAAAAAGACCCTCCGCACCAACTCACGGTGCGGAGGCGCTCCCTCTGCGTCCCAGAGCTTCCAGCAAGCAAGACAGCAATAAAAATAGCAAGCTGGACAGAAAAATAGCAAACCAAAGAGAAACAAACAGGAACTTAGCTTCTGTTGGGAAGACAGGTCACAAGAACGATCCAGGAGTGAACTAGACCAATACTGGAACATTGACAGGTGGCATGGAGCAAAGATCTAAGTGGAGTTAAATAGAGCAGCCAGCTAACGAATTAACCTCGTCACCTGAGAAAGGAAACTCAGAAACACCCACCAGAGGAAGTCCATGGACAGAACCAGCCGAAGTACCATTCATGACCACAGGAGGGAGCCCGACAACAGAATTCACAACAGTACCCCCCCCCCCTCGAGGAGGGGTCACCGAACCCTCACCAGAGCCCCCAGGCCGACCAGGATGAACCAAATGAAAGGCACGAACCAGATCGGCAGCATGAACATCAGAGGCAAAAACCCAGGAATTATCTTCCTGACCATAACCCTTCCACTTGACCAGATACTGGAGTTTCCTTCTCGAAATACGAGAATCCAAAATCTTCTCCACCACATACTCCAACTCCCCCTCAACCAATACCGGGGCAGGAGGATCAACAGATGGAACCACAAGCGCCACGTATCTCCGCAATAACGACCTATGGAACACATTATGGATGGCAAAAGAAGCAGGAAGGGCCAAACGAAATGACACAGGATTGATAACCTCAGAAATCTTATACGGACCAATGAAACGAGGCTTAAACTTAGGAGAGGAAACCTTCATAGGAACATAACGAGACGACAACCAAACCAAATCCCCAACGCGAAGTCGGGGACCCACACAGCGTCGGCGGTTAGCGAAACGTTGAGCCTTCTCCTGGGACAATGTCAAATTGTCCACCACCTGAGTCCAAATCTGCTGCAACCTATCCACCACAGTATTTACACCAGGACAGTCCGAAGACTCAACCTGCCCTGAAGAGAAACGAGGATGGAAACCAGAATTGCAGAAAAACGGCGAAACCAAAGTAGCCGAGCTGGCCCGATTATTAAGGGCGAACTCAGCCAACGGCAAAAAGGACACCCAATCATCCTGATCAGCAGAAACAAAGCATCTCAGATATGTTTCCAAAGTATGATTAGTTCGTTCGGTTTGGCCATTTGTCTGAGGATGGAAAGCCGAGGAAAAAGACAAATCAATGCCCATCCTAGCACAAAAGGATCGCCAAAACCTCGAAACAAACTGGGAACCTCTGTCAGAAACGATGTTTTCCGGGATACCATGTAAACGAACCAAATGCTGGAAAAATAATGGCACCAAATCAGAGGAGGAAGGCAATTTAGACAAAGGTACCAAATGGACCATTTTAGAAAAGCGATCACAAACCACCCAAATGACCGACATCTTTTGAGAGACGGGGAGATCCGAAATAAAATCCATAGAAATATGCGTCCAGGGCCTCTTCGGGACCGGCAAGGGCAAAAGCAACCCACTGGCACGAGAACAGCAGGGCTTAGCCCGAGCACAAGTCCCACAGGACTGCACAAAAGAACGCACATCCCGCGACAAAGACGGCCACCAAAAGGATCTAGCCACCAAATCTCTGGTACCAAAGATTCCAGGATGTCCAGCCAACACTGAACAATGAATCTCAGAGATAACTCTACTAGTCCATCTATCAGGGACAAACAGTTTCTCCGCTGGGCAACGGTCAGGTCTATCAGCCTGAAATTTTTGCAGCACCCACCGCAAATCAGGGGAGATGGCAGACAAAATTACCCCCTCTTTGAGAATACCCGCCGGCTCAGGAACACCCGGAGAGTCAGGCACAAAACTCCTTGACAGGGCATCAGCCTTCACATTCTTAGAGCCCGGAAGGCACGAAACCACAAAATCAAAACGGGAGAAAAATAACGACCATTGAGCCTGTCTCGGATTCAACCGTTTGGCAGACTCAAGATAAGTCAAATTCTTGCGATCTGTCAAGACCACCATGCGATGCTTGGCTCCTTCAAGCCAATGACGCCACTCCTCGAATGCCCACTTCATGGCCAACAAATCACGATTACCAACATCATAATTACGCTCAGCAGGCAAAAACTTTCTAGAAAAGAAAGCACATGTCTTCATCACCGAGCCATCAGAACTTCTTTGCGACAAAACAGCCCCTGCTCCAATCTCAGAAGCATCAACCTCAACCTGAAACGGGAGCGAAACATCTGGCTGGCACAACACAGGGGCAGAAGAAAAACGACGCTTCAACTCCTGAAAAGCCTCTACAGCTGCAGAAGACCAATTGACCACATCAGCACCCTTCTTGGTCAAATCAGTCAATGGTTTAGCAACACTAGAAAAATTAGCGATGAAGCGCCGATAAAAATTGGCAAAGCCCAGGAACTTTTGCAGGCTCTTCACAGATGTCGGCTGAGTCCAATTGTAAATGGCCTGGACTTTAACAGGGTCCATCTCGATAGTAGAAGGGGAAAAAATGAACCCCAAAAATGAAACCTTCTGAACTCCAAAGAGACACTTTGACCCCTTCACAAACAAGGAATTCGCACGAAGGACCTGGAACATCATTCTGACCTGCTTCACATGAGACTCCCAATCATCCGAAAAGACCAAAATATCATCCAAATACACAATCAGGAATTTATCCAGGTACTCTCGGAAGATGTCATGCATAAAGGACTGAAATACTGATGGAGCATTGGAAAGCCCGAATGGCATAACCAGGTACTCAAAATGGCCCTCGGGCGTATTAAATGCTGTTTTCCATTCCTCGCCTTGTTTAATACGCACAAGATTATACGCCCCTCGAAGATCTATCTTGGTGAACCAACTAGCCCCTTTAATACGAGCAAACAAATCAGACAGCAACGGCAAAGGATACTGAAATTTGACTGTAATTTTATTAAGAAGGCGGCAATCAATACAAGGTCTCAAAGAACCATCCTTCTTGGCCACAAAAAAGAACCCTGCTCCTAGTGGTGATGACGACGGGGGAATATGGCCTTTCTCCAAGGATTCCTTTATATAATTCCGCATAGCGGCGTGTTCTGGCACAGATA
The DNA here is from genome assembly GCF_032444005.1 of Ranitomeya imitator. NCBI lineage: Eukaryota > Metazoa > Chordata > Amphibia > Anura > Dendrobatidae > Ranitomeya > Ranitomeya imitator. The sequence continues at coordinate 334,968,761 of NC_091286.1, forward strand.
AATTGAACAATCGACCCTTAGGAAACTTACTACCAGGAATCAAATTAATTGCACAATCGCAATCCCTATGAGGAGGTAGGGCACTGGCTTTGGGCTCATCAAATACATCCCGATAATCCGACAAAAACTCTGGAACTTCAGAAGGAGTGGAAGACGAAATAGACAAAAATGGAACATCACCATGTACCCCCTGGCAACCCCAGCTGGACACAGACATTGATTTCCAGTCCAATACTGGATTATGAACCTGTAGCCATGGCAACCCCAAAACGACCACATCATGCAGATTATGCAACACCAGAAAGCGGATATCCTCCTGATGTGCAGGAGCCATGCACATGGTCAATTGGGTCCAGTACTGAGGTTTATTCTTGGCCAAAGGCGTAGCATCAATTCCTCTCAATGGAATAGGATACTGCAAGGGCTCCAAGAAAAAACCACAGCGCCTGGCAAACTCCAAGTCCATCAAATTCAGGGCAGCGCCTGAATCCACAAATGCCGTAACAGAATAGGATGACAAAGAGCAAATCAGAGTAATGGACAATAGAAATTTAGACTGTACCGTACCAATGGTGGCAGACCTAGCGAACCGCTTAGTGCGCTTAGGACAATCGGAGATAGCATGAGTGGAATCACCACAGTAAAAACATAGCCCATTCCGACGTCTGTGTTCTTGCCATTCAGCTCTGGTCAAAGTCCTATCACATTGCATAGGCTCTGGCCCATGCTCAGATAGTACCGCCAAATGGTGCACAGCTTTACGCTCACGCAAGCGTCGATCGATCTGAATGGCCAAAGACATAGACTCATTCAGACCAGCAGGCATGGGAAATCCCAGCATGACATCCTTAAGGGCTTCAGAGTGACCCTTTCTGAAGATTGCTGCCAGGGCACATTCATTCCCCTGAGTGAGCACAGACCACTTTCTAAACTTCTGACAATATATCTCCGCTTCATCCTGACCCTGACACAGAGCCAGCAAGATTTTCTCTGCCTGATCCACTGAATTAGGTTCGTCATAAAGCAATCCAAGCGCCAGGAAAAACGCATTAACATCACGCAATGCCGGATCTCCTGGCGCAAGGGAAAATGCCCAGTCTTGAGGGTCACCACGTAACAAAGAAATAATGATCTTTACTTGTTGAACAGGGTCACCTGAGGAGCAAGGTTTCAAGGCAAGAAACAATTTACAATTATTTTTGAAATTCAAGAACTTAGATCTATCACCAAAAAACAAATCAGGAATAGGAATCCTAAGCTCTAACATCAGATTCTGAACCACAAAATCTTGAATGTTTTGTACCCTTGTAGTGAGATTATCCATCCAAGAGGACAGACCTTGAATGTCCATGTTTACACCTGTGTCCTGAACCACCCAGAGGTAAAGGGGAAAAGAGAGACAAAACACAGTGCAAAGAAAAAAAAATGGTCTCAGAACTTCTCTTATCCCTCTATTGAGATGCATTAGTACTTTGGGCCACCTGTACTGTTATGACCTGGTGGTCAGGACAATAATGGACCTGGAGGTTAAGAGCACACGGAATGACCTGATAGTTACTGATAATAAGGACGAGCTCTGGGACGTGGGAACTCTGCTGACCGCAATCCCTAATCCTATCACACACACTAGAAATAGCTGTGGATTGTGCCTAACGCTCCCTATGCAACTCGGCACAGCCTGAGGAAATAGCTAGCCCTAAAGATAGAAAAATAAAGCCTACCTTGCCTCAGAGAAATTCCCCAAAGGAATAGGCAGCCCCCCACATATAATGACTGTGAGTAAAGATGAAAATACAAACACAGATGAAATAGATTTAGCAAAGTGAGGCCTGACTAACTGAACAGACCAAGGATAGGAAAGGTTGCTGTGCGGTCAGCACAAAAACCTACAAAAAGACCACGCAGAGGGCGCAAAAAGACCCTCCGCACCAACTCACGGTGCGGAGGCGCTCCCTCTGCGTCCCAGAGCTTCCAGCAAGCAAGACAACAATAAAAATAGCAAGCTGGACAGAAAAATAGCAAACAAAAGAAAAACAAACAGGAACTTAGCTTCTGTTGGGAAGACAGGTCACAAGAACGATCCAGGAGTGAACTAGACCAATACTGGAACATTGACAGGTGGCATGGAGCAAAGATCTAAGTGGAGTTAAATAGAGCAGTCAGCTAGCGAATTAACCTCGTCACCTGAGAAAGGAAACTCAGAAACACCCACCAGAGGAAGTCCATGGACAGAACCAGCCGAAGTACCATTCATGACCACAGGAGGGAGCCCGACAACAGAATTCACAACAATCGTCCCAATCCATGGTGACTGGTCTACGCATCGATGGTGAGGTGGACCTTGCTACTGACGGTGTTTAGTAGCGCATGTTTAAAGTTTCCCTCCACATGCTTTTGCAGGGCAGGGACAGCTTGCCTGCTGAAATAAAAGCGGCTGGGCACGTTGTATTGTGCGACTGCCAATGTCATAAAGTTACGGAAGGTGTCAGTCTCCACCAGCCTGAATGACAGCATTTCAAGGGACAGTAGTTTTGCAATGCCAGCATTCAGAGCCTGTGCTCGGGGGTGGTTTACCGAGAATGGCCGCCTTTTCTCCCATGTCTGTGCTACTGATGGCTGTAGACTAGGCTGGGAGTGTGAGGATGACTGGGAACATGGTGCTGTGGGTGGAATTACACTGGGTCTCTGCACAACAGTGCCAGAGTTTCTTCCATGGCGATCCTGTGAGGAAGCCGAACCAGCTGTGTGTGAGCTGGAGGAAGAGGCTACAACATGAGCTGAAGAGGTGGTAGGTGCCGCTGTTGGTTGGTGCAGGTCTTCAGTGTGTTTTTGTAACTCCACTACGTGCTTGGTCCGCACATGTTTCCACATATTTTTGGTATTCAGGTTGCTGACACTTTTCCCTCTTTTGACTTTCTGATGACACAGCTTGCATTTGACAAACCAAATGTCATATGCAACTGTGTCAAAAAAGGACCAGGCAGTGCAAGTCTTGGGAGCGACCGTTTTGGCTTTTGGAAGAGGCATGCTCCTAATGGGTGCCGAAGTGGAGGCTACAGGCAATGCAGTCTTCCCCCTCCCTCTCCATCTTTGGGCCGTTCGGGGAACCTCTTCCTCAGAGCTGCTCCCACCACCTTCCTGTACCTCATGCCATGATGGGTCAAGGACCTCATCATCTACACTACCCTCTTCCACCAACTGCTTCTCCTGGGTAGTCTCGACAGCACAGTATGCACCAGAAAGTGGCACCTGAGTCACATCATCAGATGCGTACTGAGGTGTGCTGACTGGAGGTACTGGCCCACCCGCCTCTTCAGATTCAGAGAGACAAAGCTGTTGGGCATCATTGCATACTGCCTCTTCTTCCATTTCTGGAATGCTGCTTGGCTGGCCCCCTCTTTCCAAGCCAAGAGATTCAGAGAACAGAAGTAGAGATGGCTCCTGTCCTGGGCTTTCTGACTGCCTGGGCAATTTGGCAGGTGGTGAAGAGACAGATGGGTGCTCTCCAGTGCTCTGTTCCTGAGAGGATGTGGAACTAATTGAAGTTGATGCGTTAGCTGCCATCCATCCAACAACAGCTTCAATTTGTTCTTCCCGCAGCAGCAGCGTAATATGATCTCCTACAAAGCTGCACATGAAGGACTGTTCCCTGCTGGAACTGGGTGATGATGAGTCACCGGTGCCCGCAGCAGGCACAGAATCCCCACGTCCTCTCCCTGCTCCACGCCCATGTGCCTTACTCCCTGCCTTCTTCATCTTGGTAGACTGATAAAGATAGGCAGAAAAGTACTAAGGGCTTAGTGTGCTTATTCCTGAACAGCTCCTAACAGGTATAAGAAACACTAATTTTCTAAAGTGTGGACTAGACTTTAATATGAGCTAATGTGGCCTACACAACTGTAAAGTAGAGTGTTTGGTAAACCTTATTAACTTTTTTTTCGCAGAACAGACTGCAGAGTGAGCTGCACTCACACACAGACCGTGCAGACAGCCGTGAAAGGTGCTGCAAGGCCAAAAAAAGCTCCTCTATGTAATCCTATATAGTGTTTTTCACACAATCTAGCAGGATACGGATGGAAAGCCACTAATAGGATAAATTTGAAAAAATGTGCAGCTGGCTGCACTAATTGAAAAATGGACAATGGAACGTTATGAGGCAGTGATGCACCCTGAGCTGACTACAACCGGCGGTGGCTGCAGACCAGACTACAGAGTGAGCTGCACTCATACAGACACCTGTGAACAGCGCTGCAAGGCAAAAACAAGGTTCTCACACAGCGGTTGCTAAATTAGCCTGGGTAAAGCACAATGAAGCAAATCGCTATCTCTAAACTGACCCTCAGTCAGAACACAGAAAGAACCCCTCTAATTAGGAAAATAGAAGTAACCACAAGTTTCAGAACCGCATAATGAATTTTAAAAAAAATATCAAAGTTCAAAAACGGTCATTTTTGACCAAACATTACAGCAGTTAAAAAAGCACCAAAACTTAGAAACACCTAAAAATTGTCCTGGCAACTTCACCCATAGTGGTGCTAATGGAACACTTGCCCACCTTGTGTTTCTGGCCACCCCTCTGCCTCTTCCTGACTGTTGCCATACTGTGGATTCCTCCTCCTGTACGCTGCTGTCCTCGTTCTGCTTGTCACTTTCCCTGGTCGAGTCACTGACTTCATCATCCATCACCTCGTCTTTTGCTTCTACGCCCTGGTCCTCCTCCTGACTTGATGACTTAACAACATCACTTGTAGGCAACAGTAATTGCATTTTCCCACCATTACCTTCTTGTGAACTTGACTGCTTGAATATTTGGGCATCGCAATATGCAATCTCCTCATGTTACGCTTGAAACGGGCAGAGTTAAACATCAGAAACTATAAATGGAAATGTGAACAGCTTTTTGGAGTGTCCTAGTGTGGGGTCACTTGTCTGTGGGCACTCAGCATGGTGGTAGGAAGAAGGATTTCAGTGAGGATTGTGTGGTTTAGAATCACGGTGTCACAAATCATTAATGGATTAATGGCAGCTCTCGGGCCACTGAAATTTGAATGTTTTTTCCTTTTGGTCCAGCAAAAGTTAATGTCTGTCTCTTGCTGGCAGTTCTTTTTGGCTGGTCAGCTGATGTTGGTTGGTAACATCTCCTACCTTCCTTTAAAAAATATTAAGATAACCCATCAGCTGATCATCGGTTATAGAGTTCTTTTATGCAGTCCAGCTAGGGGTGAGGAGGTTTCCTGCGTTGGTTGTGTTGCTGCTATGGAAGTTCAGATTCCTGCTGCTGTTTTCTATGCTTCTGTGGAGCTTAGAAATACAAGCAGAACAAATGATACTAGGGTCCATGCTGATAGAAAAATACAAAACTTTATTAGTAAAATTACAAAAATGACTAAGGATATGGGGGGTTGTCACAAGGACTATCACACACAGTATATTGCAAAGATTGGCTGCACAGGAACCAAAATAATGGCTATGAGGTATTAATGTTCTCCCTAACTCAAACCTATATCACATGGGGTACCACTTAGGGATAATTTACAGCATATCTCACCTCTACTGTGCCCAAAAGACCTACCAAATCACGTTAATAAAGTTACCATCAAACAATTTTACCAAAGATATGCAACACAAAAATCATCCTGTAAAGTAACAATCATTACCGGCAGTCAAAGGTAGTCCAGGGCACAGTCCACAAATTTGTCCGTAAGCGTCCGCCTCAAAGTGCGTTTCAGACCTTCCTTCTTCAAGAGGCCTGCACATCCATAGTGTGCATCCTATTTATATCCATAACACCATTATTATGGTTTGAAAGAGCATCACCACGTGATCGGAAGAGGCGGCCCTGGCCGGAAGTGATGCGCCCGCCTCCAAGTCAACCAAGAACGCAACTTATACCATCTTTCTAATTATTTGGTGCATTCCGCTAGCCCTAACATTACACTAGTGCCAGGGTCTGGCTAGTAATGGTGGATGAACAGCAACCCTTGCGGTACATCCAGCAGCTGGAGGGCAGGTTTGCGGCTCTCGAGCGCACAACCTCAGCTGTGGATGTTACCGCAGTAGCTGTTCAGGCTGCTAGCATGGCTGCAGCAACTTTGTCCACTGCCACCCCTGTTCCGACCCTATCTCGCCTCCCGCTGCCAGATAACTATTCTGGTGATAGAAAATCTTGTAGGGGTTTCGTGAGCCAGTGCTCTATACACCTCAAGCTCCTGGCTGCACCTTTCCCCACAGAGCGGGCAAAGGTGGGATTCATTATGTCTCTCCTGTCGGACAGGGCATTGGAGTGGGCTACACCACTTTAGGAGCATGGCGATCATGTGGTGCAGAGTGCTCCACTGTTCCTAAACACTCTGAAACAGGTCTTTTTAGGACCTCAAATCACCATTGATACGGCACTCCAACTATTGGCATTGACTCAGGGCTTGTCCTTGGTCAGCCATTTTCCGCCCACTTCCACACCTTAGAATCTGAGGTGGAGTGGTCGAATAAAGCCCTCATCCCTGTATTTTGGAGGGGGCTGGCTGACCATGTGAAGTGTGCTTTGGCCACTAGGGAGATTCCCGCCACATTGAAGGAGCTAATAGCTGTATCCACTCGTATTGATCTCCGTTTTAAAGAGCGGAGGTTAGAGCGAGCCCAGTGTAGGCAGAGGTTTTGGCTGGCTCCCACCTTCGCCAAACCTTTGGAATCTCCGGTCCAGGTGCCCGAGTCACATGAGGCCATGGAGGTGTCACGAGCGGGATCTAAGTCCCGGACCGCTCGTGCACTCAAGGGCTGTCATGTCTGCCGGCAGTCAGGACATCTTGCCACCAGATTTTCCCAGCAGTCGGGGAAACGTCAGCGTCTAGTGGTAGTAGGTGGAGGTACACTAGACACGGCGACGTTTGCCTCCAAATTGTCCTTTAAGGGGAAAATTACCATAGGCTCATCCACTCATTCGGTAGAGCTTTGCATGGATTCTGGGGCGGAGGGCAATTTTATGTCATCTGCCTTCGCACAATGACACGTAATACCCCTGGTGATGCTCGCCTGTCCAGTGACCGTACGAGTGGTGAATGGGTCAACACTGCCCTCACAGATAACACACCAGACCATCCCATTTACTCTATCCATGTCACCATCTCATCAGGAGATTACATCTCTGCTCGTAATTCCTGAGGGAATTGATGAGGTCCTGTTAGGGATACCTTGGCTACGGTACCACTCTCCTCATATTGAGTGGTCCACAGGCAGAATTTTGGGATGGAGTGAATCTTGTGGGGGTAGATGTCAGAGCGAATGCGTTCAGGTTGCTTCTACTGAGGTGCCTGCAGATCTTTCCTCTCTCCACAAGCAATATTGGCCCTATGCGGATGTGTTCTCCAAAAGGGCTGTGGAGACCCTTCCGCCTCACCTCCCCTATGACTGTCCTATTGACCTCTTGCCTGGTGCTGAGCCTCCCCAGGGTCGAGTCTACCCATTGTCTCTCCCAGAGACGGAGGCAATTTCTCAGTACATCCAGGAGAATCTGGCAAGGGGATTCACTAGGTCAGTGTCACCTGCAGGGGCTGGGTTCTTCTTCGTGCAGAAGAATGGAGAATTACATCTATGCATAGATTACAGGGGTCTTAACGCCATCACCGTTAAGAACAAGTACCCATTGCCTCTGATATCTGAGCTTTTTGATAGGCTTCGGGGGCAAGGGTGTTTACTAAACTAGATGTGCTTGGTGCTTACAACCTCTTTCGCATCTGTGAGGGGGACAAATGGAAGATGGCTTTTAACACGAGGGTTTAGCACGATGAATATCTAGTGATGCCCTTCGGGCTCTGTAATGCCCCCGCCATTTTCCAAGACTTTGTAAATGATATCTTCCGGGATATGCTCTCCACATTGGTTGTAGTCTACCTGGATGATATTCTCATATACTCTTCAGATATAGACTCCCACAGGAGAGATGTTTGCAAATCTTTGACCTCCTAAAGGCAAATTCTCTCTATGCCAAGTTGGAGAAGTGTGTGTTTGAGCGGGAGTCTTTGCCTTTCCTCGGCCCAAGGATTGGCTATGGATCCTGCTAAGCTACAGGCTGTAATGGACTGGCAGGAATCCCATTCTCTCAAAGTGGTGCAGCGCTTTATAGGGTTCATTAATTACTATCGCCAGTTCATTCCCCACTTCTCAACTTTTGTAGCTCCCTTGGTTGCCCTCACCAAGAAGGGAGCTAATCCCAAATTGTGGTCCAAAAATAGGGAAAAAGGAAAAAATGGGAAGAAAATAAGTCAGCTCACCAATCCCTCAACAGTGCAATGATGTCCATGCACGGAGCCGCCTTGGTCAAGGGCGTAGTCCAGAGCCAGCAATGAAAAAGAAAAAATAATCTCCAGCATGGATCTTCTAAAAAGTCAATTTATTGAAAACACTTTAAAATGCAAACATTTGCAAAAAAGAGATGGGGGTCCCAGGTGGTCAACGCCGACGCGTTTCGACCATCAGGTCTTAGTCATGGCATGAAAATGGGACCACATATTAACATTTTATACAACACAGAACACTAAAACAACAAGTGCTTAGATTAAAATTCAGGTGGGCAATCAGAACATTCATTAGATTAACCCCCTGTGAACCGCAAAAGAGAAAGACATGTCTATGGAAAAAGAACCACAATGGTGTATCAAAAAATTACATTAGCCGGAGTAATAGAACCAATTCACAGTGTGTACAATATTAAATATCACCTTCTTATGGAGAGAAGAAAAAAAAAAAAAAAAAAAAAAAAAAAAAACGGAAAAAAAAAAAAAAAAAAAAATTAATTAAAAAAAAAAAAAAAAAAAATTGGATTATATGAAATAAATATATGAAATTATTACATTAATCTAACTGCAAAATGAGGTCAAGACGTTTGTTCAGCCCTAAGGGCACCCTTGACTGTAGAGAAAATATCCAAAAGGATTCACGATTTAATATCTTACGTCTATGATCACCGCCTCTAGGGGGTTTATGCACTTTTTCAATAGCAGTCACTTTAATCATGCTGGTATTACCTGCATGGATTGTTTTGCAGTGGTGAGAGACTGCAGAAATGTTATGTGATGTATTATTAAGTGCAGATTCTGAGATATGCTTACAAAACCTTCTTTTTAGAGGGCCCACTGTGCAGCCCACATATTGCAGTTTACATAAGTCGCATTCTATCAAGTAAATGACACCTTCTGAGTTGCAATTCATGTGCGTTCGAATCGGATAAGTAATGCCTGTCACACTAGAGGTGAAACTAGTAGTTTTTCTTACGAAATTACACGTTTTACACGGGTGGTGACCACATTTAAAAAAACCCTTATATGTTAACCAGGCACTATTTCCTGCAGTCAATTTACTGTGGAGATAAAGACTCGGAGATAGGATGTCACGTAAGGAAGGTGCTTTTTTGGCAAGATATCGTATGTGAGTACGATCTAAAATATGTGCTAGCTTCACATCACTATATAAAATAGGAACATATTTTTTCACAATTTGAATTATTTCTGCATACTGCGGACTATAAACTGTGGAAAAATTTATCGTACTCAGAGAGTGAGAGGCAGGCTCTGTGTGTTTATTTTCATTAAGCCTTTTTCTTTTAATTTTTTTCATTTTATTATTATTCTTGTTGGGGTTCCTAGAAAGAGACCCTGAATCCTCATTATCACTCCATAATAAAGACTTCCTATCAATGTCTTTTGTCACTGATTTTGCTCTGTGTAGCATCCAATTAGGATAACCGCGATCTTTAAGTCTGAAAACTGCAGACTCAGTTTCCTGTGTGAATTGTGCAGCTGAACTACAATTTCTTTTAAGCCTGATAAATTCACCCACTGGTATATTCTTAATGACATGTTTTGGGTGACAAGAGTGTGCCTCCAAAATTGAGTTGCTGTCAGTAGATTTTCTATAAGGGGAAACAGCAACTAAGTTAGTATTTTCATTTACTGATAAGGAAATATCCAAATAATTGATAGAAGTCTTGGAGGTATTAAAAGTAAAGGAGAGATTAAAATCGGTATTATTCACGTATTTTATGAAATCCGTAATCAGCATATCTTCCCCCTTCCAAATTATAATCAAATCATCGATATAGCGACCAAAAAATACAATGTTATTAGAAAAGGGATTATTCTCATTGAAAATATATTTTTCTTCCCAAACCGCTACTGTAATATTGGCTAATGAAGGGGAACATTTCCCTCCCATACTAACGCCCTTTTTTTGAATAAAAAACAACCTGTCAAATGAAAAATAATTATGGGTCAACAGAAAAGAAACTGAATCTATAATAAAAAATTGAATCTCCTGTTTGTATGTGCTGTACTTATTGAGAAAATATGACAGGCTGGTTAGAATGATATTATGTGGTATGGAAGGATATAAACCAACCACATCACAGGTGACCCATGTATAATGTGAAGACCACAAAAAGCCATCTAATGCGGCAATGACTGCTTTGGTATCTTTAATGTAACCCGGTAAATTGATCACTAAGGGTTGTAGAAAATGATCCACCCATTCTCCCAAATTTTCTGAGAGTGACCCTATACCAGAGATGATGGCTCTAAACGGAGGAGGAAAAACATTTTTGTGGTCCGTCACACTTCGCTGGTGCTCCCATTTTACATCACCCTGATGTTGATAAACTATCTATCATGGAGGTGGATAACTCTTTCGTCGGTGCTGGAGCAGTCCTCTTCCAGAAGGATGCTCAAGGTTGGAAGCATCCTTGCTTCTTCTTCTCCAAGACCTTCACACCGGCAGAGAGGAATTATTCCATGGGGGATAGGGAGTTGCTAGCCATGAAGTTGGCCTTTTCGGACTGGAGACACCTCCTGGAGTGGGCTCATTTTCCCTTCCAAGTTTTCACCGACCACAAAAATTTGGTGTATTTGCAAACCGCCCAGCGGCTAAATTCTCGCCAGGCCAGATGGTCCCTATTCTTCTCCCACTTCCATTTCACCCTCCATTTTCTCTCCGGGGAGAAGAACATTTGTGCCGATGCTCTCTCCCGCTCCATAGTGTTATCAGCGGAGGAGGAGGGGGAAACTTGGCTTATTGTCCCTTCTGAGAGCCTGAGGACTGTGGCTCCGGTTTCACTAGAGACTGTGCCCCCGGGCAAGACTTTTGTGCCATCAAATTTGCGACCGGTGGTTCTCTCTTGGGCTCACTCGTCCAGGGTGAGTGGACACTTTGGGACCAAAAGGACATCTGAGCTTCTGGCGAGGACATATTGGTGGCCGCATATGGCCCGTGACGTCGGAGACTATATTTGGGCATGTTTTTCATGCGCCAAAAATAAGTCTCCTTGACAATGGCCAGCTGGGTTACTTTATTCCCTGTGGCAGACAGGCCCTGGGAGATGGTCGGGATGGACTTTGTGGTGGGCTTACCCAAGTCCCGTTGCTGCACCATCATTTGGGCAATCACCAACCATTATTCTAAAATGGTACACTTGGTGCTGCTTCCATGGCTACCTTCTGCACTGGCCTTCGCAGTATTGTTTATAAAGCACATTTTCCGCCTACATGGTATGCAAGGACAAAATAGTCAGTGACCGGGGTCCCCAGTTTGCGTCTCGGTTCTGGAGAGAGCTTTGTCGTCTACTCAGCATCAAGTTGAGTCTCTTCAGCATACCATCCCGAGACAAATGGGTTGGTAGAGGGTGCCAACCAGACCTTGGTCACATATCTGCGACATTTTGTTTCATCCAAGCTGGATGACTGGGCATCTGTGCTACCGTGGGCGGAGTTTGCACTGAACAACACCGTTGCCGACTCAACTGGGCAGACTCCATTCCTCCTTATCTATGGTCAGCATCTGCGGGTTCCTGTGCCTATGCCTGTGCCTTCCGCCGACTCCAGGGTGGCAGACTGGGTTGTGGAGGCAAGGGACATTTGGGACCACACTCAGGATGCCATCCGAGCCTCCAGGGAGAGAATGAGGTCCTCCGCCAATGCACATCGGCGCCCCACTCCGACCTTTACTCTTGACAATTTAGTGTGGCTTTCCACCCGTAACATCAGGCTGCGAGTTGAGTCCACTAAGTTTGCACCTCGCTACTTGGGTCCCTACAAGGTCCTGGAACAGGATAACTCTGTGGTGTAATGTCTGGCCCTTCCTCCACGCCTAGATATCACCGACATATTTCATGTATCCCTCTTAAAGCCTGTACACATGTCTCCGTTTTCCGAGTCATCTGCCGGGACATCGGGTTCATCTACGGACGATTACGAGGTGAAGGCTATCTTGGGGTGTAAGGTGGTACGTGGTAAAAAAAATTTATTTTTTGGATTGGAAGCGTTATGGCTAAAGAACAGATCCTGGGAGCCTGCTGAGCTCGAATGTGCCTTTGAGCGTAGCGAAGTCCAAGGAGAGGGGGCTCTAGGAGGGGGGGTAATATTAGGTTTTGAGTTCCCGCCTCTGCACAGGGGGAATCATGAACCATCTCCGCTGCGGTTTCTCATTCTTCTCCAGCCGCAGTGGAGCCTGCTCAGCGGAGACATCGGTCCCAGCATCTGACTCAGGCTGATACTGTGCGACTGGTTACTGCTGCCCTTCCAGGTTCTGCCTTTGTAGCCAGCACTGATCAGCAGCGAGCAGGTCTTTCTGGGACTAAGTCCTGCTTTTCCGATACTAAGCATGCCCACGGGACGACCTCCCATTGGAGGTCGGGGGTCACATGCTCAGGTCCTGTTGTGGCTCCTATTGGACCACCTGGAAGGTCCCGTAGCACTGCTGCAATAAAAGGTTTGCATGGCCGCTCGGCCATGCGCTAGTGTATACTTGAAAATGTATGTGTATTGATGTGTGAAAGTTGCTCATTAATCATCCCCTCCCTAGTGTTTGACTGCTCGCGTATGGTGAATGTTTGCTATCTAGCGCCCGACAGAGCTATCAGCAAATAACACACGATACAGTGACTTATTGCTGTGACTGCTAGTGCGGTGCCGTGCGCTATTAGAGCGCTTTCCTGACCCAAGTCAGGGTGATTAGTGGCGTCCGCCAGAGCGGCACTGCACGCACTCTTGTGCATTAAAATTATTATTTCTGTTATACTTTGACAACCCAGTAGCGATGTTGAGCGACAGAGGTCTAGAGGAAATCTAATCCTGAGTCTTGGGATAAAGTTCTGTGACTCCTTACTTGCGCTCTTTGTGTGGTACCACAGCCCTGTGACGCAACAGGGTTTGCTTCCTTCATACAGGGTGAAGCAAACCCATCTGTGTATTCACATTATACCACCATATAGTCCGTCATTACTCAGCAGCAGGTTCCATCTCTGCACGGTGGACCCCGGGCAGCGAACGCCTCTTATATTATCTTTCTAATTATTTAGTGCATTCTGCTAGCCTTAACAACATGTGTTACTGTTAAATAAGATATCACTATTTTGTGGAGCTTAGCAGCAGACTCTGAGCTGAGTATCTCTTCATTTTTTTTTGTTTGCCCTATGTTTGTCTCTTCCTCTATATGTTACCATCTGCAATGATGAGGCTAGTGTCCTTGCCAGCCAGTGCACTAGCCAGGGTACATTGAGCAGATAATCGGGGACTAGGCACGTGGCGACGGCAGGGGGAAGGACATTAATTGGGCTTTAGGGAGGCTTAGGGACAGGCACAGTTTTATGTCAGGAGGTGTCCCATCCCTCGCTCCCTACATTTTGGTCTTACTCTCTCTTTTCCATCCCGTCAAATTTATATGCTGTGTCATCTTCCAAACTTACCCATGACCAAATATCACACTGAGACTGGACCGAGTGCAAGACAGGGTGGAGCTGGCAAAATAACTGAATGCATTATCTGCTATCCATTCAACAAACGTTTCACACTCGTCTGGCTTCAAGATTGGTGTTATACACCCCCTTACAAAATGGGACAGGAAGCTAGATCGACATGATGTGTGTGTTTGTTGTTCTCTTGCACAAGTCACAGTTTCACCTTGCCCTTGCCCTCGGCCTCTGCTCTCACTATAGGCATCATGTCCACTACCATGTCCCTTATCCCTTGCCTTCCCCATTTTTAATTCTGCATGATATATCCATGCTAAAAAAGTTGGCATGATTAGTATTGCAGAAAAATTTGCACACCTCAGATGGACTACTCGATACTAATGATGTGCTGGTTTGCTCGTTACTCTAGCTTTCCGAGCATACTTGGGTGTTCTCTGAGTATTCTGGGCATACTCGTAGATTATGTTGGAGTCCTCGCAGCTGCATGATTTGCGGCTGCCAGACAGCCTGAACACATGTGGGTATTGCCTAACAAAAAGGCACTGTCTGCATGTGTTCAGCCTGTCTGGCAGCCGCAAATCATGGAGCTGCAGGGACTCAAACATAATCTACGAGCACGCCCAAAATACTTGGAGAACACTCGAGCATGCTTGGAAAACTCGAGTAATGAGCACACTCACTCATCTTTACTCGATACCTTCAGCACAATCTCTCCCAGACTGCTGCTAACAGCATTATTAATATGTATTATAACTAGCCCTCATAAGGGATGTTGTTGTAGTTGAAAGAAATATAAAAGTAGTTGAATGCCTGGCTAATATGCAACTACAATTCTTTCAGCAGCAGCACATCTGCCTGCTCTGCCTGTTTCCGGGGAATAGTGTGATGAGTATAGCGTCACAGGTCTTATTTAGACCTGATGACTAGGGTTGAGCGACCTTTACTTTTATAGGATCGGGTCGGGTTTCACGAAACCCGACTTTTGAAAAAGTCAGGTCGAGTGAAATCGGCCGATCCTATAAAAAAGTCGGGGTCGGGGTCGGACGAAACCCAATGCAGTGCATTGGGTTTCCATGGTTCCCAGGGTCTGAAGGAGCGGAAACTCTCCTTCAGGCCCTGCGATCCATATTTTAGTGTAAAATAAAGAATTAAAATAAAAAATATCGCAATACTTACCCTCTGACGCGCCCTGGTACTAACCGGGAACCTTCCTTCCTTAGAATCAGCCTTCCAGGACCTTGCGGTGACGTCGCGGTGACGTCGCAGCTTGTGATTGGCCGCCCATGTGACCGCTCGCGCGGCCAATCACAAGCCGCGACATCACCGAAGGTCCTGGAAGGGCTGATTCTTAGGAAGGAAGGCTGCCGGAAAGAAGCAGGGCGCGTCCGAGGGTGAGTATATACCTAATAGGAATATACTCACCCTCGGACGCGCCCTGCTTCTTTCCGGCAGCCTTCCTTCCTAAGAATCAGCCCTTCCAGGACCTTCGGTGACGTCGCGGGTGACGTCGCGGCTTGTGATTGGCCGCGCGAGCGGTCACATGGGCGGCCGCGCGGCCAATCACAAGCCGCGACGTCACCGCGACGTCACCGCAAGGTCCTGGAAGGCTGATTCTAAGGAAGGAAGGTTCCCGGTTAGTACCAGGGCGCGTCAGAGGGTAAGTATTGCGATATTTTTTATTTTAATTCTTTATTTTACACTTAAATCTGAATTCTGATACCAATTCCCGATATCTTAAACATATCGGGAATCGGTATCGGAATTCTGATTCTAGATTCAAAAGATCGCCGACTTCATGGCCGACCCCACACTGGGGTCGGGTCCGACCTTGCCAAAAGTCGGCGACTTTTGAAAAATTTCGACCCGTTTCGCTCAACCCTACTGATGACACTATGCGATCAGCCAATCACAGTAATTTCACAGCAAAGATGTCTACGGCATTACAGTGACCGGCAGGCAATCCCCACATGTTCATTGGTTATCTTAAAATTGCTAAACACGCGGAGAGGGAACAAGAGCTTGTGCTCGAACATTAAAAAATATTCGCCGTGTAATTAGCATCTGGAGCACCATAATGCTCGAGCGAGTTGCGAGTAATGACGAACATACTCGCTCATTGCTAGTAATATAATTACTGAAACATCTAGTGCTTTGGTGATATTGTTATGTCACATGAGCCCTTCAATTAATCCACGACTGCTAACGAAAAGTGACACTCTAACTTTTTGTGGATGAAACGGACATCCGGAAGAAGTGAGAGCTGCTGCAATATTGCCTCCTCTGGATATCAGTTACGTATGAAAAAAGTGAGAGTGAATATGTTCATTAGCAGCCACTGATTGCAGGGATCATGAGACATAACAACTTTGCAATAGCTCAGAGAGACATGGAACAGTGCTGGTATCAGAGGTGAGTACAAGCGTTTTTTTTTATATGGGGGACTATAGTAGTTGAGAAGACTTTGTCTGAGTAGTGGACAACCCCTTTAACCAGATAGCCCAGGCCCTTTCGTCTATTGCATATACATCAAAATATGCTACCCTGTTTACGTGTCATATAATATCATGGTAAATTCTTAAAACAGAATGTACTTTGTATGATAAATTAAAAAAAAAAATCAGAGAGGAGATTCAGAATAATAAGTTTATTGTATTATTGAGCCCAGCATGTAGCTCTCAGCACAACCATCTCAATTCATCATTTTGCCCTGCCCTAGCTGCAGTGTATACAGACAGGCACAAAGAAGCAATCAATCCTATCAATGTCTGGCAATGTTTGGTGAGGAAGCAGAGAGAGTTCTGGACTCATAACTCCATTATGAGTCAACTATATTCTTTTTATAGCAACTATCATTTAACTAACGCAATATTTAATCGTGCTGCTTCATGTATTATCTCATTGGACTTATGATAATATACTGCTAATAATTAGGCAACATTTTTGATGACCAGTGAAGTAAAAATTGTAGCCTGCATCCCTTATTGCGATTTATAAAAATGGCAATGTTTCGGATGTAATATCCATATATATATATATATATATATATATATATATATATATATATATATATATATATTTTGTAAGATTACGCTACCTGAGTGTGTTGGGGGACACTCGCTTGGCACAAGATTCAAGCACTCAGGCACGGTACCTCACATGAGTCTGGTTTATTAAACTGCATAAACCATATGATGTACAGTCCATTGCAATACAGCCACGAAACATTAAAGGACATCAGACAGTTCATGTAGCAGATAGGCTTCTCTGCTGTATATTACAATCCCCTTGTCTGGGGTTACCTCTCAGGAGTTCCACTCCTCACACTGACTTCACGTCAGTCCCAGGTCCTCAACACAGACCGTCCAGGTCTACGGTCTCCAGTTGCTTCCAGGACGACTCCACTCCCAGGAGCCTCCAACACTGACCGTCCAGGACCTTGCACAGGAACCTCACTGGCACCATTCAGATCCAAATACATGAACCATGTGACCCACACCCTGGTCACATTACATACCTGTAACCACTCCCCTGGGTGGGAGTGTGGGTGTGTGTGTCTAGTCTGATCCTCCCATCTCTCATGACTAGCCCTGCCAATCTCCCATTAGAACTTACACATTTACATGTGGGACTACAGGTCCCAGACCACAACATAACTTTAGACTGACAGCGCAGAGTGTCCTCCTCTGCGACACACATACCGGCCATCTACAATTCTGCCGGACTTTGTCTCGTCACAACTATGCCTCCAAGTGCATCTTGAAGTGCACACGCAGCACCCCCTGGCTGTAACATTGGTCACTGCACCACAATATATATATATATATATATATATATATATATATATATATATATATATATAGTACAGACCAAAAGGTTGGACACACCTTATCATTTAAAGATTTTATTCAAAATTGAAGGCATACTGAACCAGCATCGCTACCACAGCATCTTGCAGCGGCATGCTATTTCATCCGGTTTGCGTTTAGTTGGACCATCATTTATTTTTCAGCAGGAACATGACCCCCAAAACACCTCCAGGCTGTGTAAGGGCTATTTGACCAAGAAGGAGAGTGATGGTGCTACGCCAGATGACCTGAACTCCAGTCACCAGACCTGAACCCAATCGAGATGGTTTGGGGTGAGCTGGACCGCAGAGTGAAGGCAAAAGGGCCAACAAGTGCTAAGCATCTCTGGGAACTCCTTGAAGATTGTTGGAAGACCATTCCCGGGGACTACTTTTTGAAGCTCATCAAGAGAATGCCAAGAGTGTGTAAAGCAGTTATCAAAGCAAAAAGCAAAAGGTGGCTACTTTGAAGAACCTAGAATATAAGACATAATTTCAGTTGATTCACACTTTTTTGTTAAGTATATAATTCCACATGTGTTAATTCATAGTTTTGATGCCTCAGTGTGAATGTACTATTTTCATAGTCATGAAAATACAGGAAAATCTTTAAATGAGAAGGTGTGTCCAAACCTTTGGTCTGTACTGTTTATGTATACATACATTTTTTAGCATTAAATAAACATCTTAAAAAAACATCTATGATGGTTCACTGTGCATGATTTATGCAATTGGAAATCAATATCTATCTAGGCAGCCCATTTTGTTATCTTTATAGCGCTGTCCAAAGGGGAAAGCAATGGCACTCTGTGAGGAAATTCTAGTATTGAATCTATTGTGCTCAGAGCTATGTCTTGGTAACCTCTGATTAATACATTAATACATCTTAAATTTCAAGTTTTTTGTGACAGTTTCAATTACGCCCAACAGTATAATGTCTCACTTTTGTACGTTAAATTATTGCAAGTTATGCTATGTGATAAAATGATGACTTGCTTTGTGCTATTAATGTCCCACCCTATGACAGATAGAATATGCTGTAAAATGCCATGATGATTACAGAAATATTATGTTTAATGGTGTCATTGATTATTAAAGATTAGTGATAAGCGAGCACTGAAATTCTCAAGTGCTCGGTACTCAAATCGAGCAGGTCGTACGCTTGGATGGGCTCGACTCCAGTACAAAGTATAACGGGAAATTAAAGCATTTTTCCAGAAGACCCTAACAGGAGGGAGGAAAATCACGAAAATGGGTGGAAACAGCACTCAATTGGAATGTAAATAGCATTGGGAAGCTGCCTGTATGCATCTTTGATTCCCAAGTTGCTGCTTGGAACAATGTCGTCAGTGTATTACATCCCTATAACAGACTGACAATAAAACAACATAAAAATGTAAAAATCATGATCGAGGACAGCATGATGATCTCCTAAAAATTATGATTGCGGGTCACCTTATAATCAGCTAATAGTTTGGAGCGAGAACTGCCTGTTTATCCTCTAAAAATTATGACCAAAGCCTGCATGATGACCTTCTAAAGATTATGATGGAGGGCCGCCTAATTACCCTCTAAAAATTATAAGTAAGGGTCATCTGATGACCTTCTAAAAATAAGTGAGGGCTGTCTGATGACCCTCTAAAAATTATCGATGAATAAGGGCCACCTGATAACCTTCTAATTATTATGAGTGACGGCCGCATGAAGACCCTCTAAACATTTGGAGTGAGGGCCACCTGTTTCTCCTCTAAAAATTAAGAATGAGGGACTCCTGATGACCGTGTAAATATTGTGAGCGAGACTCACATGATGACCCTCTAAAAATTTTTTTCGAGCGCTGCCTGTTTACCCTCAACATTTTGGAGTGAGGGCTGCATGAAGACTCCAAAAGAGGTCTCCAGGGCCTTCTCTATTAAGTCTCATTTTGCTAGCGCTCCCATCCTACATCGTTCCGATGTTGATAAGCCGTTTATAATGGAGGTGGATGCCTCATCCGTTGGTGCAGGAGCAGTCCTCTTCCAAAAGGATGCTCAAGGTCAGAAGCATCCTTGCTTCTTCTTCTTCTCCAAGACCTTCACACCAGCGGAGAGGAATTATTCCATCAGGGACAGGGAGTTGCTAGCAATGAAGTTGGCTTTCTCGGAGTGGAGACATCATTTGGATGGGGCTCGATATCCCTTTCAACTCTTCATGGACCACAAAAATGTGGTATATTTACAAACAGCCCAGCGGCTAAATTCTCGTCATACCAGATGCTACTTGTTCTTCTCCCACTTTACCCTCCATTATCTCGCTGGGGAGAAGAACATTCATGCTGACGCCCTCTCTCGCTCCGTTGTATCATCTGAGGAGGAGGAAGGGGAGCCTTGGCTTATTGTCCCTTCTAAGAGCCTAAGAACCGTAGCTCCGGTTTCGCTAGAGTCTGTGCCTTCGGGCAAGACTTTTGTACCCATTAATTTGCGACTGGAGGTTCTCTCTTGGGCTCATTCGTCCTGGGTGGGTGGACACTTTGGAACAAAGAGGACATCTGAGCTGCTGGCGAGGACATACTGGTGGTCACATATGGTCCATGATATCGGCGATTATTTTTGGGCGTGTGTCTCCTGCACCAAAAATAAGTCTCCTTGACAACAGCCAGCTGGGTTACTCTATCCCTTGCCAGCGGCAGACAGGCCCTGGGAGATGGTTGGGATGGACTTTGTGCTGGGTTTGCCCAAGTCGCAGGGCTGTACCATCATTTAGGTTATCACCGATCACTTTTCTAAAATGGTGCATTTGGTACCGCTTCCATGGCTACCTTCTGCACGGGCCTTGGCAGCGTTGTTCATAAAACACATCTTCTGCCTACACGGTATGCCGGACAAAATTGTCAGTGACCGGGGTCCCCAGTTTGTTTCTCGGGTCTGGAGAGAGCTTTGTCGTCTTCTCAGCATTGAGTTGAATCTCTCTTCCGCATATCATCCCGAGACGAATGGGTTGGTAGAGAGGGCCAACCAGACCTTGGTCACATATTTGTGACATTTTGTCTCAGCCAGGCAGGATGACTGGGCATCCTTGCTTTCGTGGGTGTAGTTTGCACTGAACAACGCCGTAGCCGACTCCACTTGGCAAACCCCATTCCTCCTTAACTGTGGTCAGCATCCACTGGTACCTGTGCCTATGCTCGTGTCTTCTGCTGACTCCAGGGTGGCAGACTGGGCTGTTGAGGCACGGGATATTCGGGACCACACTCTGGATGCCATTCGGGCCTCCAAGGAGAGAATGAGGTCCTCCGCCGATGCACATCGGCACCCCGCTCCAACCTTTGCTCCTGGCGACTTAGTATGGCTCTCCGCCCATAACCTCAGGCTGCGAGTTGAGTCCACTAAGTTTGCACCTTGCTACTTGGGCCCTTTCAAGGTCCTCGAACAGGTTAACCGAGTGGTCTGCCGTCTGGCCCTTCCACCATGCCTGGGTATCACCGACACCTTTCATGTGTCCCTCTTGAAGCCCGTATACATGTCCCGGTTTTCTGAGTCATCTGCCAGGACATCAGGTTCGTCTACGGACGATTACGAGGTGAATGCTATTTTGGGGTGCAAGTTGGTACGGGGCAAAAAATTTTATTTGGTTGACTGGAAGGGTTATGGTCCTGAGGTCAGGTCCTGGGAGCCTGCTGAGTATATTCAGGCTCCACAGCTCATTGCTGCCTTTGAGCGTAGTGGGGTCCAGGGGGGGGCCCTAGGGGGGTGATGATAGGGGTCGAGTTCCCGCCACTGCACAGGGGGAATCTCAGGCCATCTCCGCTGCAGTTTCCCATTCTTCTCCTGCCGCAGTGGAGCCAGCTCAGCGGAGATGTCAATCCCAGCGTCTTGCTCAGTCTCACTCTGTGCAAAGGGTTACTGCTGCTTTTCCAGCTTCTGCCATTGAAGCCAGTGCTGGGCAGCTGCAAGCAGATGCTTTTGGGACTAAGTCCTGCTTTCCCCCTTCTGAGCATGCCCGGGGTAAGATCTCTCATTGGAGATCGAGGGCCACATGCTTAGATACTGTAGCAAAACTCATTGGTTCTCCAGGAAGGTCCTGAAGTTGCTCAGGCTCTGTGGCAGCCTCTCATTGGTCCTTCTAGGAAGATCCTGTACTTGCTGCAGCTATAAAAGGTTTGCATGGCCACACGGCCATGCGCTAGTATCAATCCAAGTATGTGCTTTGCACCAGTGTGGTTATGTGTGAATGTATTCAGGGACCCGGCTGAAATAAGCCCCTAGAATACTGGCACCTCCAGTGAGGAGATTGTATGAATGTATTCAGGGACCTGGCTGAAATAAGCCCCTAGTATACCGGCTCCTCCGGTGAGGAGATTGTGTTTTTGCATAACCACTGACTGCTATCAGTTTGGCAGTAAGCTTGTGCTCCTGTGAGGCTAACAGGGCGCAGTGCTTTCCTTTCACGGCCACACTATGAAGTAACAGAGCTAGTCTATACCACCAAACAGTGCCACCATTCACTTGCAGCAGGTGCCTCCTGCACAGTGGACCCCGGGCTGCGAACGCACCAATTATAATAAACGTCTATATTTACTCAGTGCGTTCCACTAGCCCTAACAACATGTGACTTGCGAGAAATTCTCATGCATTGGGCTGGTGAAAGGAAATTGGCTCAGCCATTATTTGCTCATTTTCAAGTGTGTGAGAAAATCTCACCATACGGATGACAAACGAATGACACACACAGGTACTTTTTTGAGAAAAAAAACACATTAGACTTTTTTTTTTACTTTTGCAAGGGTAACAGGGTTAAATGGACCATACATTTTGTTGTGAAATTTCTTCTGAGCATGCTGATATCCCATATGTAGGGGAAATCTACTGTTTAGGCAGACGGCAAGGCTCGAAGGGAAGGAGCACCATTTCACTTTTTGAATGTAAAATTTGCTGGCATAATTAGCGGATGCCATGTCATGTTTGGAGAGCCCCTGATGTGCCTAAACAGTGGAAACCCTCAACAAGTGACACCATTTTGGAAACTAGACCCCTTAGGGAACTTATCTAGATGTGTATTTAGCACCGTGTTCCCATAGGTGCTTCACAGAAGTTTACAACGTTAAGCCATGAAAATAAAAAAAATCACATTTACTCTTTGGGCACACGGCAGGGCTTGGAAAGGAAGGAGCGCCACTTCACTTTTTGAATGCAAAATATGCTGGAATAATTAGCGGCTGCCATGTCGCATTTGAAGAGCCCCTGATGTGCCTAAACAGTGGAAACCCAAATGACACCATTTTGGAAACGATACCCTTTGGGGACCTTATTTAGATGTGTATTGAGCACCCCCAGGTGCTTCGCAGAAGTTTATAACGTTAAGCCATGAAAATAAAAAAAAAAATAAAATCACATTTTTCCTACAAAAATCTTTCCTAGCTACAAATTTTGTATTTTCACAAGGTCAAAAGGAGAAAATTGACCCCAAAGATTGTTGTGCAATTTCTCCTGAGTACACCAATACTCCATATGTGGTCAAAAACTACTTTTGAAGCACAGTGAAAAGCTCAGAAGTGAAGTAGTCCAATATTACAGTGCGGATTTTGCTGCACTTGTTTAAGGGTGCAACTTTACATTGCCAGAACAGCAGAACCCTCCGATAGAGACCCCATTTTACTAATTAAACCTCTCAATTAATTCATCTAGGGGTGTAGTGATTATATTGACACCACAGGTGCGTCACAAACTTTTATACCATAGAGCAGTGACAAAAAAATAATTTACATTTTTACCACCAAGTGTGTATAGCCCCAAGTTTTACATTTTCACACTGGGATATGGGTAAAAATGGCACCAGAATGTGTCCCACAATTTCTGCTGAATGTAGAAATTCCCCTCTTACTTTTTGAACAATTTTACCCTTGCAGACCTGTGTTATTAGAAATTTGCCAGTATCAACGAATAATATTTATTTTGTTTATAATGGGTAGTATAGCAAGAAAATTTATCTAGAGATGCAATAGTAAATGGTACGTAATGTTTTTATGTACACTATTCATAATTTGTAGGTGACATTTTGCACATACAGTAAAATTAAATTCTGTCTGCCATTTATTTTTGGATCATGGTTCTGTAATATTAAAAACGGATTTATTAATTCATAATGAAGAACAACAGATGACATTTCTAGTTCATTGATCTGTTTACGTAAAAAAAATTAGACAAATATTATTTCATTCTCATTTTAGTGGCGACAGTCAGACTGAATTATAATTGTGTTTTCGTTTTTTTGCACTATTCCATCATATTTAATATGCACAGACTGTGACAGCATGTTTCATTTTCTCTAACTTGAATGATGCTGCTTTAATTGCTTGGTCTTCTAATGAATTTAAATAACGACTCTATATATAGTAAAAATGTGAAAAGCTTCTGTTGAGTTGATGCTGTCTTTATCTGTATTTGTATTAGATCTCAATAATAGAGGTGAATGATATCATAATGACTACCATTTACCAGTAGAAAGCAGGGCTAATGCACATGATGATAAAGTGCCACATAGGCATACAATTTCATCTACAAAGGTTTTTCTTATTAGGATTTGGTAATAATCTGACAATATTACAGAGGTATCCTTGCTTCTAAGCTTTGCTTCTATGGAAAAGTATCACTATGATACAGTGCCATATTGAGACAGTATATGGTGAAATATGTCATACTTTTGCAGAACAGCAGGAACTTCACATATCAAAATATATGTACAGTACATGAGGCATTGCGATGTGCATGAAGCCTTAAAAGAGAACCTGTCAGATAATTCACAATGCCCAAACTAAGGGCAGCATGAATCAGAGAAAGGCTCTGTGATTGCAAATATGTATGTTTCACTCTGTCTGGGAACCTGTCAGCAGGATTGTGCACAGTAACCTACAGACACTTTCAGGTCGGCACCGTAATATTGATTAAAATGATACCATGGTTGATGAAATCCGTCTTCTGGTTATGGTTTAATCTTTATTTTCAGTCTTGAGTTAATGATATGCTCGTGCCCCAAGGTGGCCTGTGTGTGTGTGTGTGTGTGTGTGTGTGTGTGAGGGGTCTTCATGTGGTGCTCTGATTAGTGATTTATCTGTATGACTTCTGACAGGTCACTGATCCCTCAATGACCTGCCCCTTCATTTACAAAATGAATATTTTATATATCTTAAGCAGGAAAAAAAACCTTTGGCAGGCAGGTGCCGGCTGTGGTGTCTGCACTGCAACCTGGTTACACGTATACTGTGTATATAATTAATTTATTTGCTGTTCTCCTGATATTCATTAAAAAAAATCTTTGAAAATGGCACCTGTCGCACCTTCTCAGTAGCAGCTATCGGTATCGGTAATCCTGACCTCACGTCCTCAATGAAATGGCAAATTTGGATAAAACGGAATACATTTCCACAGGCAAACTGAAAAATGTTGTAGAAATCCTTTCTAGAAGATAGAAAGTTGTTATAGCAGCAATGGATAAATTGTTTTTTAAAAACAAAAAAAGGGGGTGATAAAAACGATGCTGAGTGTGGGTAATATCTTCACATGAAGATTAACAACAATGTCTCTCCAGACTTCCTTCTCTCCTGGTCTCCTTGGACCAACTGACTCGTTCAACTGTCTGCTTCCAACTAACTCCTCCTCCAGACCAGAATACTTAAAGCTGGTGAAGCTTCCGTGAATCCAGGTTCAAAGCTCCCCGTTCTGGCCTGGATCAGAATGTGTTGTATGTAGGTGCGTTACCTGATTAAGCGAATCCTCCTTGCCTCCAAGAATGATATCGCCCTCCCAGAAAGGAAGGCAACATCACTGTAACAACCGGTTACCTGGGGTGTTACAAAAACCCTAACCACAAACCTAACCCCAACACACCCCTAATTCTACTCCTAGCCCTAGCTCTAACCCAAAATCTAGCCGTAACCCTATCCCTAACTTTAGGCCAACTCACTTTAGCCCAACTCACTTTAGCCCAACTCTAACCCTAATGGAAAAATGGGAATACATTTATTTATTTCATTATTTTTCTCTAACTAAGGGGGTGATAAAGGGGGTTTTATTTACTATTTTTTGTATTTTGATCTCTATGATAGAATTTAATGCGACCACCATTTTCTTACGGAAGAAGACATTGGTGGCCCGGGGGACTTCACGGGGGCATGCAGGGACACCATAGGTACCAGGGTGTGACTGGGTTACTCCAAACATATGCACTCTCAGGGTGTAGTGGACCTGATTAAAGATGGCAGCAATGCCGGTGCAGCAATATCGATGAAACAACCACTCACAACCTACCAATTCATGGAGAGGGTGGTTGTTTGGTATTATTAGTGCACAAAAGATAATCTGTATGCGGCGTTATTCACATACCGGTAATGCAGAGCATCTGGCTTACAGCCTATTAGTGATGCCCATACTCTTAGATAAGGTGGGCTGCCCAGTGCTAACCAAAATGCATCCTGTGTGAACAGAGACCACAGTTTACAGAGCCATCTGGGCCCAACTGCACCCTGAAAAATAAATAAAATGGAAAAAAAACACATCAATATATGTGAGGTATTAGTTGATATTATGGCCAAAATATGGAAGCTCGCAACCTATGTCAAGGGTCCCCACGTTTGCGAGTCCTATCACTAAACATCAAAACAGAGCTCACTGACACAAAAAGAGGACTTAAAAATCCTTCAAATTTTTTTTTAAAAACACCAGAAAAAATTAGAGATGCTTTCCTGCCCAGGCCTGCAGCAGATATGATTGATGGGGTAGATGATGGATGTTTAGGTCTGCTGGTCCACATTTTTGCGCAGTTGGATTCCCACAGTAAAACATGTTGATTGTGCATGTGATTGTGCATGTGAAGATGCAATTTTTACCTTGAGTTTTTTTGCAAAGTTGGCAAATTAGGTGAGTTGGTTCATACTTTGCAGTGTCAAAAAAGGCCCAGGCTAAGCAACCCTTGCCACCCCTGCGAGCTGCAGACTTGTGGACGCTGCTGGTCACAGGCACAGTTGTGGCTGAGGTTGCATTGCTCATTGTGGCTGCATCATTAGGTGTCTGCAACGTACGGTCCCACATAACCTCCACCACGTCTTCCTCAGTTGACCTACTCTGCTGTGTGCTTCTATGTTCACGCCAAGTGGAATATAACCCCTCATCATCATCATCCTCTGTGTTATCATATTCTGCACCCTTGGAGACACCCTCCTCTTCTTCTTGCCGTGGCAGCACAGTACAGGCAGCATGAGCCTCAGATACCTGAGTCTCATCAGGATCACCTCCCCCCAGGGGTTAATATCTGATCACGAGGGTTAGGATGCTGTTCGAACCCTAGTTCGTCCTGCCCTGGACCCAAACTAAAAATATTTTTGGCGTTGGTGCACCAAGCTAAAAAAATTTTGGGCATCGGTGCAGATTTCATCTTCTTGACTCTGCAATGCTTTTGAGTACACTTCTGATGAACATCGCATAGAATGTGTTAAAAACTCTTCAGATTCATCCATCTGTGATTCCGTACAGTCAGTTGAATGGTTGGATAGTTGGGACACCGGGGGAAGCAAGGGGAATTTGGGTGCCGTCTCTGTGGACTGTACTGGGTGTGATGTTGAGGTGGAGGAAGAGAAGGAGAGGCCACTTGAAGCTGCACTTGCCATCCACTCGAATACATGCTCTTTCTGGGCATCATCGACAAGGTGTACTGCTGTTTGTCTGCCAAAGAAAGTAGTGGTGTAGCCTGTCCAGTAACAGAAGTTGTCAGTTGTCTTTGCATAGGACATGACTTTGCTTTATTAGTGCTTTCACAAACACGTACCCCACGTACACCTTGAACACCAAGTCTAACTTCCTTTCCACCACGGCCTCACTTTTTCCCAGTCATGTTGCTGTGGTAGGAGCAAAGTATTAGCAACAACAAAATTTTAAAATCTGCACCACCTTTGTGAACAGCTGAATTTCAGCGACAGTAAATTCCTAGTTGAAATATGGCGTGATATATCGTGCTTCTTAAAGAAAAAAGAATTGTTTGAGTGTGGAAGAGGCATGTATGACAAAGAAGTTAAGCTGCAAATAATTTGAAAGTCAGTTCCATTACTATATGACCTATAATACACTAGATGCTACAATCTATTTTATAGTCAGGTCCCCTACTGTATGACGTTAATAACAGAAAATTTAAAATTTTTTGGTGGCTTCTGGATCAGGCCTCTATAACACATAGTTTATCAACGTGGTCTTGCTTGCGGGTCTAGTTACCCGCAAAACACGCGTCGGGGACTGTTGAGGTATTCACACCCGGTTTAGGACTCCCTTATCCCTGCCTCTGGTAAACACCATGTGGTTCCTGCTACTTATATGATGTTTATATGACTGAATGTGTTGATAAACTATTGCAAGATAACGTGGCTTGCCATTGATGTGCTATTTGTGACTGCACTTGCACATTACTGAATGCAATATTTGCATAATGGGTTAGGTATATTTATTGGAGTCCTTTTCCTGTATGGTATGTTTTCCTGCATTTAATCTTTTGATTTTTGATTATTTTTTTATTGCTTCTACTTATCAAATTTTGTGATTTTTTGTGAATAATAATTTTTTTTTAATCTTATACCTGATTGCTCCTAATTTCCTCCTGCTATATTTATCTATATTTTGGAGTGGGTTTATTTGTGCTTGTCGGCATATGGGCTAGTTTCAAGCCCTAAAAGTGATATTAACAATATGTCACTGAGGTTTTTGTGTCTAACTATCTAACTGATATACAACAGCCTAACTCACTTGCTAAAATTTTGCTGCTAACAGTGGCAGAGGCAGGAGCAGCCTCTCTGCGCTGTTACAGTGTCATAATGGCCAATAGCAGCCAATAGCACAAGGCATTGTGTCAGGATATTGTGGTTGCTTCCTGCGGCCTGATTGGCTAGCTGCAATGTGTAAAGTTAGGAAAAATGACTGTTTCAAGAACGCTGTGCCTCTCAGCTCTGCAAAAGCCTTCCCTCATCAAACACGTGCCAAACGCTCATGATA
Organism: Ranitomeya imitator; assembly: GCF_032444005.1. Classification (NCBI taxonomy): domain Eukaryota; kingdom Metazoa; phylum Chordata; class Amphibia; order Anura; family Dendrobatidae; genus Ranitomeya; species Ranitomeya imitator. The sequence goes on from NC_091286.1 coordinate 334,997,343, forward strand.
CACCACCATTATCATTGCTAAAGTGCTGAAAATACTTTTGTAGCAACACAAATATTTTACTGCACTTTTCCAGAATGTTACCGATTTTTAACAATTTTATAAAATTTTGCACATGTTTACGATAACAAATCAGAATGTGCCATATTCGTGCCGAATTTATGTTTGGTTATCGTTTTCCAAACAAATTTGCTCATCACTATTAGTAACAGAAGAATTTATTTTTTACTGTGGGTGACGCCTGTATAACAATTTCAAATTTGGATTTAGCCTGCTGTATCATGTTAGAAAAAAACAACATTTTTTGTATTTTACAATGTGCAACAGCCCTACACACAAGAATTACACTGCCACTAAATTACAACGTGGGATATGGCGGGCAGTATCACGTTTAGCAACAGAATTTTTTTTTTTTTGCTATGTGCATGAGGTCTGCAGGCAATTTAGTTTCAACCCAACCAAATGAGAACGTGGGAGACGGCAGGCTATATCATGTTTTGCAACAGAATTTTTTAAATATTTTTTAATGTTTATTAGGTCTGAAGACATGCCTAATAACTGTGTAGACTGTGTAGTCTGTGCTGTTAAATCCTTCAATTGCACTGCCAATACAAATTAGTTGAAATGATAGATGATAGTTAAAATATACAGGGGCCCTGGCCTCCATTTAGACCAGTTAATACTTTGTATTAACATTGCAGCAATTACATACATTAATGGCCAATCTAAATAACAACAACCGCAATATCTTTCTAACATATAAATCAGGATTAGACTTGGAATTTCTGGATATTAAAATCAAGGTGGTGGATGGCATGATATGCACAGACCTCTATAGAAAACCGACAGCGACGAATTCCCTCCTGCACGCTACCTCTTCACACTTACCCACAATTATTAAAGGAATACCAGTGGGACAATTTTTACGGGCTAGGCGCATTTGTTCCGAGGACTCAGCTTTTGAAAAACAGGCAGTTGACCTCACCATTAGATTTATAAATCGTGGGTATAGCAAAAGGAATATTCGCAAAGGCTATAGAAGAGCTAAAAATACATCTAGAGATAGCCTTCTTTATCCCAACCAATGTAAAATAAAAGAAAATAATGACCAGGTCAGATTCATCAGCACATACAACAATCGATGGAATGAGATCAAATTTATTTTCAAAAGACATTGGAATATTCTGATGACCGACCCTATTCTACGGAAAGTCCTTCCCTCCGGTCCATCTATGGTAGCGAGACGTAGCAGGAATTTAAGAGATCTATTGGTGCATAGCCATAATGACCCTACTCCGGAATCTGCAAAAAAATCTCTTCAACAAGGGTTCTTCTCCTGCGGGATGTGCAAAGCATGCCTTAACATGAAAAAATCTGGTAATTTTTTTAAATGCAGACGGAACTAAGCCCTTCGAGATTCGGAAACATCTGACATGCTCCTCGCAGGGAGTAATTTATCATGCCACATGCCCTTGTGGCTTAATCTATATTGGCATGACCACTCGTGAAATGAAAATCCGAGTACGTGAGCATATTAGGGACATTGAAAAAGCCAAAACAACCCATGAACTTGCGCTCTTGAAAACACTGCCACGCCACTTTAAAATCAAACACGACTGTAGTCCAAAAGGACTTCTTTTCAAAGCTATTGATCAGGTCTATCTGGGGTCACGTGGTGGTGATTTGGCCAAGTCCCTAGCACAACTTGAAAGTAAATGGATTTATCGACTTGGCACAATCACCCCACGTGGCCTCAATGAAAGCTTTGGCTTCAACTCATTTCTGTAACTACCTCATATATATATATATCTGGACCAGTTTTTAAGGTGTCTCTTTTGTATTCTCCATTTTTAATTTCCTTATTTTTATTGTCCTTGATTTTAATGATGTTTATGTACACATAATAATCATAATGTCTTACTTCTAGATTCACATACCTGTATGATGCTCTTTCCGGCTGTTGTGCTTGATGTCTTCCCTTCTTCTCCCATGCCGGATCATTTCCCATGCTGGATCGCTATTGTTGTCTTCGGGCCCTCTGGTATATTGGATACCCTGCAAAGAACAGTTAGAAGATTTCACTCTATGCAAAGGACTTTATATTCTTATAGTTTATGTATATACTTATATTTGTTTTTTAGAAGACATAAATTAGCTGCTCCGCATATCGTGGTTAATTGAGCAGTACTAAATATATAGCACTGTCACCTTAATTATACATCACCAGTTTTTGTATTTATCATTGATGTATCACATACATTTTCTCTGTTGCATGTTAGGCAGCAGGGTTATCCTGTGTTTTCTTTTCTATTTCCCCATCTCCTTCTTGTTTTGGCCTCACCCATTTTTATCCTCAGTCACACATATCATGCACTATAATAAATTACAATATAATTCACACAAATCCATCCCATTATTTGGAGTAGCATATATTCGGTCCTCTAACCAGTATTTTGTTTCTATATCAGTTTTCTCTATGGTAATCATGCAATAGATTAAAATATTGATATATTTCTATGCATGGTTCCAGCAGTTTACACTGCCATATACTGCTTGGTATAGGACTCATGTCATCTAATCGCTCCCTCCCCCCCTCCCCCTTTTCTTCATCATTGGCCAATTTAATATACGGTACTTTTACTAAATCATCTATTATTAATTTTCCTAGTGGCTCTTTTTCCACTTATCCCGGGATTGTACATCACGCAGATATATATAAGTCTCACACCACTTTCTTTTCCCGGCCCACTGTCACTCATAATAATTAGGATTACACTGTGTTCTCATTAGCTATAACAACAGTTCGCTGCCTTTTTATATTTTCCAATATATTTCCAATAGCGGTCTCTGATATACTTTCTCTTTATTCGGTACCCATTATGATTGTGCGTCGTCTTTTTTCTTATATCCTAACAGCGGTCTCTAACATATTACCTCTTTGTTAGGTAATCTAGTACGCCTGTGCGTTTTCCTCTCACCAGTTGCTAGGTAATCTAATACGCCTGCGCGTCTCCCTCGCACCAGCTGTGACCGGCTTGTCTGGGAATCTTTCTACGCACGCGCGGTGTCCGCATACCCCCTCTGACTTCTGGGAGGCGCTGATACACGTGACCGCAGTGCGTTCCACTGCGTGTCACGGTGCGCAATCCCAGAAGTCCCCTTGGTAAGGTGGGGCGGCACCTTAGCGTGCGCAGCTGGGAGACATCCTGTGACACCCCCGGATCCAGCGTCATACAGCGCTTGCTATTTAAACCCTCACTATACCTTGATCACTTGTCCTCGCCCCCATTGGAAGAAGCTATGGCGAAACAGCGCTTGTCGGGCGCCGGGGATCCGCACCTGTCTCCTGCTGGTGGTATCAGGCACTTCACTGCGTCTTCATCTACACTGAGGTAATCACCATTAGCCTGAGTCCACTTTCCATTTATTAATAGGTATTTCTCTCTCACTGGCCGCTCATATTAACTTGTCCCTTCAGTATGTTAGCATTATCTATTGCACTACTGTATACATCTCTTTTCTTGTGCCAGCTCTATGGGAGAATACTCTGGAAAGTGTCTACATGTTAGTTATTAATGATTGCAATGAATTCATCATCGTTGTGCAGTGTTGAGCTATTTAGCCTTTATTAATATTGGTGTCACCATCACTACCATCATATAAGTGATACTTGTGGCTGTTTTACTGTGCCAGCATCGAGCAGGTCCGCCTCCCCAGATTTTGTCTGGTGTAAATATACCCCCCTGTGTGTGTTTTTTATTTATATTTTGAAAAATATTTTTAACTATTGGAAATAAACATTCTTTATTTTATAATTATATTTCTTCACTTCGTTTTTTCCTTTGGGATATACTTCTTTCACAAAGGAATATGTGAATCATATGTATTTGAAGTGACTCTAGCCTGTCTGAAATAGGACTATGGGAATTAACAGTTAATACTTTGTGCCTACTACCACTGTCTGCTACTCAGCAGAGGAGCCCACCCCAGTACCTAGCTATGCTGCCTGTTTAGTCCTGTTACCAATTTTGAACTGCATTTAGCCTACTTTTTTAGTTGGGCCTACTAACTGTCTGCGCCACTCATTACAGTTGTCCTCCACTGAACAAAGCTATGCCGCCTGTTTAGTCCTGTTACCAATTTTGAACTGCATTTAACCTAATTTTTTAGTTGGGTCTACTAACTGTGTCTGCGCCACTCATTACAGTTGTCCTCCACTGAACAAAGCTAGGCCACCTGTTTAGTCCTGTTACCAATTTTGAACTGCATTTAGCCAAATTTTTTAGTTGGGCCTACTAACTGTGTCTGCGCCACTCATTACAGTTGTCCTCCACTGAACAAAGCTAGGCCACCTGTTTAGTCCTGTTACCAATTTTGAACTGCATTTTGCCAACTTTTTTATTTTGGGCCTACTAACTGTGTCTGCACCACTCATTACAGTTGTCCTCCACTGAACAAAGCTATGCCGCTTGTTTAGTCCTGTTACCAATTTTGAACTGCATTTAGCCAAATTTTTTAGTTGGGCCTACTAACTGTGTCTGCGCCACTCATTACAGTTGTCCTCCACTGAACAAAGCTAGGCCACCTGTTTAGTCCTGTTACCAATTTTGAACTGCATTTTGCCAACTTTATTTTGGGCCTACTAACTGTCTGCGCCACTCATTACAGTTGTCCTCCACTGAACAAAGCTATGCCGCCTGTTTAGTCCTGTTACCAATTTTGAACTGCATTTAGCCAAATTTTTTAGTTGGGCCAACTGTGTCTGCGCCACTCATTACAGTTGATCTCCATTGAACAAAGCTAGGCCGCCTGTTTAGTCCTGTTACCAATTTTGAACTGCATTTAGCCTACTTTTTTATTTTGGGCCTACTAACTGTGTCTGCGCCACTCATTATATTTGTCCTCCACTGAACAAAGCTATGCCGCCTGTTTAGTCCTGTTACCAATTTTGAACTGCATTTAGCCTACTTTTTTAGTTGGGCCAACTGTGTCTGCGCCACTCATTACAGTTGATCTCCATTGAACAAAGCTAGGCCGCCTGTTTAGTCCTGTTACCAATTTTGAACTGCATTTAGCCTACTTTATTATTTGCGCCTATATCGGTGTTTACTCCTCATTAGGGTTGAGCGACCTTGACCTTTTTAGAGTCGAGCCGTGTTTCGCGAAACCCGACTATCTTAAAAGTCGAGTCGAGTGGAATCGGCCGATTATCGCGAAATGTCGGGGATCGACCGAAACACGAAACCCAATGCAAGTCAATGGGGGAGCATAGTCGGCAGTGAGTGGAGGCCAGGAAAACACCTACACTGCCCATTTTAATGGCAAAAACATCCATTCTTGTTACAGAAGCTTGTCAATCGTAATTTAGCTTATAATAATTGGAAGGCATTTGAAATTGGGGGTCATTTGGCTAAAGTTGTGGGGGGTAGGGCTGGTTCAAGTAATTAGTGGGCCCAGTAAATCTGGACCACGTCACGGCAGTGGAGCAGGGAGAGGTAAGTATTTCAACTTTGCAAGTGCGGTGATCCTGAGCAAGCAGGGGGGGCCCCACTCGTTGGCATTGGCACTGGCACTGGGCCCCTCAAAGTACAGCGGTGTGTTTGCATGGGGGGGGGGTGTTATGAAAGGCAATTCAGAATCACAATGGACATGGAGGTCAGAGCACATACAGTGATCTGACAATAACCCAAAATAATAGAACGAGGTCTGAGACGTGGGAACTCTGCAGACCGCAATCCCTGATCCTATCCAACCACACTAAAGGTAGCCGTGGAGCACTCCTGACCAGAACCTAGGCGCCTCGTCACAGCCTGAGAAACTAGCTAGTCCTGAAGATAGAAAAATAAGCCTACCTTGCCTCAGAGAAATTCCCCAAAGGAAAAGGCAGCCCCCCACATATAATGACTGTGAGTAAGATGAAAACACAAACATAGAGATGAAACAGATTTAGCAAAGTGAGGCCCGACTAGCTGAACAGAACGAGGATAGGGAAGATAACTTTGCGGTCAGCACAAAAACCTATAAAAAACCACGCAGAGGGGACAAAAAGACCCTCCGCACCGACTAACGGTACGGAGGTGGTCCCTCTGCGTCTCAGAGCTTCCAGCAGGCGAGAAAAACCAATAAAGCAAGCTGGACAGAAAAATAGCAACAAAATAACATAAGCAAAACTTAGCTTTGCAGAGCAGCAGGCCACAGGAATGATCCAGGGAAAAAACAAGTCCCACACTGAAACATTGACAGGAAGCATAGATCAAAGCATCAGGTGGAGTTAAGAAGAGAAGAAGCTAACGAGCTCACCAGATCACCTGAGGGAGGAAACTCAGAAGCTGCAGTACCACTTTCCTCCACAAACGGAAGATCCCAGAGAGAATCAGCCGAAGTACCACTTGTGACCACAGGAGTGAACTCTGCCACAGAATTCACAACAGTACCCCCCCCTTGAGGAGGGGTCACCGAACCCTCACCAGAGCCCCCAGGCCGACCAGGATGAGCCACATGAAAGGCACGAACAAGATCGGGAGCATGGACATCAGAGGCAAAAACCCAGGAATTATCCTCCTGAGCATAACCCTTCCATTTAACCAGATACTGGAGTTTCCGTCTTGAATCACGAGAATCCAAAATCTTCTCCACAATATACTCCAATTCCCCCTCCACCAAAACCGGGGCAGGAGGATCAACAGAAGGAACCATAGGTGCCACGTATCTCCGCAACAATGACCTATGGAATACGTTATGTATGGAAAAAGAATCTGGAAGGGTCAGACGAAAAGACACAGGATTAAGAACCTCAGAAATCCTATACGGACCAATGAAACGAGGTTTAAACTTAGGAGAGGAAACCTTCATAGGAATATGACGAGAAGATAACCAAACCAGATCCCCAACACGAAGTCGGGGACCCACACGGCGTCTGCGATTAGCGAAAAGTTGAGCCTTCTCCTGGGACAAGGTCAAATTGTCCACTACCTGAGTCCAAATCTGCTGCAACCTGTCCACCACAGTATCCACACCAGGACAGTCCGAAGACTCAACCTGTCCAGAAGAGAAACGAGGATGGAACCCAGAATTGCAGAAAAATGGTGAAACCAAGGTAGCCGAGCTGGCCCGATTATTAAGGGCGAACTCAGCCAAAGGCAAAAAGGACACCCAGTCATCCTGATCGGCAGAAACAAAGCATCTCAGATATGTTTCCAAGGTCTGATTGGTTCGTTCGGTCTGGCCATTAGTCTGAGGATGGAAAGCTGAGGAAAAAGACAAGTCAATGCCCATCCTACCACAAAAGGCTCGCCAAAACCTTGAAACAAACTGGGAACCTCTGTCAGAAATGATATTCTCTGGAATGCCATGTAAACGAACCACATGCTGGAAGAACAAAGGCACCAAATCAGAGGAGGAAGGCAATTTAGACAAGGGTACCAGATGGACCATCTTAGAAAAGCGATCACAGACCACCCAAATGACTGACATCTTTTGAGAAACGGGAAGGTCAGAAATAAAATCCATAGAGATGTGTGTCCAAGGCCTCTTCGGGACCGGCAAGGGCAAAAGCAACCCACTGGCACGAGAACAGCAGGGCTTAGCCCGAGCACAAATCCCACAGGACTGCACAAAAGCACGCACATCCCGCGACAGAGAGGGCCACCAAAAGGATCTAGCCACCAACTCTCTGGTACCAAAGATTCCAGGATGACCAGCCAACACCGAACAATGAAGTTCAGAGATAACTATTCGTCCACCTATCAGGGACAAACAGTATCTCCGCTGGGCAACGATCAGGTTTATTAGCCTGAAATTTTTGCAGCACCCGCCGCAAATCAGGGGAGAAGGCAGACACAATTACTCCCTCCTTGAGGATACCCGCCGGCTCAGACAAACCCGGAGAGTCGGGTACAAAACTCCTAGACAGAGCATCCGCCTTCACATTTTTAGAGCCCGGAAGGTACGAAATCACAAAGTCAAAACGGACAAAAAACAACGACCAACGAGCTTGTCTAGGATTCAAGCGCTTGGCAGACTCGAGATAAGTCAAGTTCTTATGATCAGTCAATATCACCACGCGATGCTTAGCTCCTTCAAGCCAATGACGCCACTCCTCGAATGCCCACTTCATGGCCAGCAACTCTCGGTTGCCCACATCATAATTTCGCTCAGCAGGCGAAAACTTCCTGGAAAAGAAAGCGCATGGTTTCATCACTGAGCAACCAGAACCTCTCTGTGACAAAACAGCCCCAGCTCCAATCTCAGAAGCATCAACCTCGACCTGGAACGGAAGAGAAACATCTGGTTGACACAACACAGGGGCAGGAGAAAAACGACGCTTCAACTCTTGAAAAGCTTCCACAGCAGCAGAAGACCAATTGACCACATCAGCACCCTTCTTGGTCAAATCGGTCAATGGTTTAGCAATACTAGAAAAATTGCAGATGAAGCGACGATAAAAATTAGCAAAGCCCAGGAACTTTTGCAGACTTTTCAGAGATGTCGGCTGAGTCCAATCATGGATGGCTTGGACCTTAACAGGATCCATCTCGATAGTAGAAGGGGAAAAGATGAACCCCAGAAATGAAACCTTCTTCACACCAAAGAGACACTTTGATCGCTTCACAAACAAAGAATTAGCACGCAGGACCTGAAAAACCGTTCTGACCTGCTTCACATGAGACTCCCAATCATCCGAGAAGATCAAAATGTCATCCAAGTACACAATCAGGAATTTATCCAGGTACGCTCGGAAGATGTCATGCATAAAGGACTGAAACACTGATGGAGCATTGGCAAGTCCGAACGGCATCACGAGATACTCAAAATGACCCTCGGGCGTATTAAATGCAGTTTTCCATTCATCGCCTTGCTTAATTCGCACCAGATTATACGCACCACGAAGATCTATCTTTGTGAACCAACTAGCCCCCTTAATCTGAGCAAACAGATCAGATAACAATGGCAAGGGGTACTGAAATTTAACCGTGATCTTATTAAGAAGGCGGTAATCAATACAAGGTCTCAGCGAACCATCCTTCTTGGCTACAAAAAAGAACCCTGCTCCTAATGGCGACGATGACGGGCGAATATGCCCCTTCTCCAGGGATTCCTTCACATAACTGCGCATAGCGGTGTGCTCAGGCACGGACAAATTAAACAATCGACCTTTTGGGAATTTACTACCAGGAATCAAATTGATAGCACAATCACAATCCCTATGCGGAGGTAGGGTATTGGACTTGGGCTCATCAAATACATCCCGGTAATCAGACAAGAACTCTGGGACCTCAGAAGGGGTGGATGACGAAATTGACAGAAATGGAACATCACCATGTACCCCCTGACAACCCCAGCTGGACACCGACATGGATTTCCAATCTAATACTGGATTATGGGCTTGTAGCCATGGCAACCCCAACACGACTACATCATGCAGATTATGCAACACCAGAAAGCGAATAACCTCCTGATGTGCAGGAGCCATGCACATGGTCAGCTGGGTCCAGTATTGAGGCTTATTCTTGGCCAAAGGCGTAGCATCAATTCCTTTCAATGGAATAGGACACTGCAAGGGCTCTGTGACAAAACACTCTGGGATCGCCTTTGCTGGGGTCAAAGGACACGTGGTTTGTGCATTGAATCTGAGGCGTACAGCAGGTTTCTGAGCAGGCTGACCTCAGGTCAGATTTATTAACGTGAAAGCAACACAAAAAACAAAACATAAAAATAAACCCTAGCCTGTCCGGCACTAACTAAACAAATACGTTGCTATCTCAACAACTGGGGGGGGCTTCTCCCACCCAGCTAACATCATACAGATCTTGAGCAGAGCTCTTCACTCACGTTTGTCTCACACAGGCAGGCAATCTGCGTGCCCCAGGCAGACACTGGAAACACCCAGCTGGTCATCTTTTATTCCTGCAATCATTAACCCATTAGCACCCTGAAGATACTGAGTGGCCTAATTCACATAGGACAAACACCTGGACGAGATATACCTGCCTCCATCTACCACACCAGCATGAGTCTTACATATCCCCCCCCCTTGCTCAGACCACTCCGGTCGAGCAAGAACACTTTTGAAACAGTGCACTCGGGATAGGGCATCGGCGTTCCCCATCTGCACCCCAGGTCGGTGCTCCACCGTAAAAGAGTAAGCCTGCAGGGCAAGGAACCACCTGGTTACCCGACTATTACGGTCCTTGTGGAGGTGCATCCACTTGAGAGGGGCATGGTCTGTGACCAGCCTAAACTTCCTACCAGCCAGGTAATACTTGAGGGAGTCGAGAGCCCATTTAATGGCTAGGCACTCTTTTTCAACCACGGCATCTCTGCTCATGTACATTCAGTTTCCGACTGAGATAGAGGACCGGGTGTTCGACTCCGTCCCTCACCTGGGAAAGTACAGCTCCGACACCAGTATCAGAGGCATCAGTTTGTACCACAAACTCGCTGCTGAAATCAGGAGTCACTAGTACGGGCTGAGAGCACAAAGCCCGTTTCAGGCTGTGGAAGGCCTCTTCAGCAGCTGAGGTCCATTTTACCATGACGGAACCCTTCCCCTTGGTAAGATCCGTCAAGGGAGTAGCCATGGCTGCAAAATTGGGTATGAACCGGCGATAATAGCCGGCAATCCCCAGGAAAGCCTGCACTTGTTTCTTGTTCACTGGTTGTGGCCAGCCCTGAATTGCCTGTATTTTGTCGATCTGGGGTTTAACCACTCCTCGGCCAATCACGTAGCCCAAGTATCGGGCTTCTTCAAGCCCGATGTGGCATTTCTTGGGGTTTGCCGTTAAACCTGCATCTCGCAGGTCATCAATCACGGCTTGTACCTTCTGGAGATGAGTTTCCCAGTCCATGCTGTAAATTACGATGTCATCCAGGTAGGCAGAAGCGTACTGTCTGTGAGGCCTCAAGACTCGATCCATCAATCTCTGGAACGTTGCGGGAGCTCCGTGAAGTCCAAACGGCATATAGACATACTGGAACAGACCTTCCGGTGTAGCAAATGCCGTCTTCTCTCTGGCCGCCTCGGCCAGAGGAATCTGCCAGTACCCCTTTGTTAAATCCAGGGTCGTAATGTATCGGGCTTTACCAAGCCGGTCGATCAACTCATCGACCCGGGGCATAGGGTACGCATCAAATTTAGAAACTGCATTCAGTTTCCTAAAGTCATTACAAAACCGGATGGAGCCATCCGGTTTAGGTATCAACACAATTGGACTGGACCAGGCGCTGTGTGACTCCTCAATGACTCCTAAGTCCAACATTGCCATCACTTCCCGGGAGACGGCTTCACGGCGGGCTTCCGGAATCCGGTAGGGCTTCACATGAACAGTGACGCCAGGCTCTGTGACAATCTCATGTTTCACCAACTTCGTCCGGCCAGGTTTTTCGGAGAAAAACTGTCGGTTCTGTAACAAAAATTGCTTAACCTCAGATTTTTGTCGTTCTGAGAGAGTCTCAGCAACCTGCACCTCTGGTACAGTAGGTGAACAAACCGGACGGGGCAGATCCGCCGTTAGGGCAGAGCGGTCTTTCCAGGATTTTATCAGATTCACATGATAAATCTGTTCCGGTTTTCTCTTACCCGGCTGGTACACTTTATAGTTCACTTCACCAACTCTTTCTCGGACCTCAAATGGGCCCTGCCATTTCGCCAGGAATTTACTATCCACCGTAGGGATTAGGACCAACACCCTATCGCCGGGTGCAAATGTACGGACCTTAGCGCCTCTATCATAACTTTGCCTCTGGGCTCCCTGGGCCTGTAACATATGGTCCCTAACAATGGGCATGACAGCGGCAATACGATCCTGCATTTGTGTTACATGGTCGATCACCGTTTTAAAGGGAGTGACTTGACCTTCCCAGGTTTCTTTTGCGACGTCCAGCAGTCCCCGGGGACGACGGGCGTACAACAGTTCGAAAGGCGAAAATCCTGTGGAAGACTGGGGAACTTCCCTAATGGCAAACAGCAAATAGGGTAACAAGTAATCCCAGTTCTTCCCATCTTTGTCTATCGCCTTCCGGAGCATCTGTTTTAAGGTTTTGTTGAAGCGCTCAACCAGGCCATCTGTTTGAGGGTCATAGACAGACGTACGCAACGGGTCTATTTGTAAGAGCCTGCAGAGCTCCTTCATTACCCTCGACATAAAGGGAGTCCCCTGGTCGGTGAGTATCTGTTTTGGAATTCCCACCCGACTAAACACTTGTACCAATTCCTTGGCGATCGTCTTGGTAGCTGTGTTACGCAAAGGGACGGCTTCCGGGTAACGAGTGGCATAGTCCACGATGACGAGGATATGTTGGTGCCCACGTGCGGATCGGGGAAGGGGCCCAACCAAATCCATCCCAATTCTCTCAAAAGGGACCCCGATGATAGGAAGGGGTACCAAAGGGCTACGGAACTGAGATTTAGGGGCCGCGATTTGGCACTCTGGACAGGACTCACAATAGTTACGCACATCACAATGTATTCCAGGCCACACAAAACAATGCAATATCCTTTCTGTGGTTTTCTGTACCCCCAGATGTCCCCCCATTATATGTCCGTGGGCCAAATCCAGTACCTTCCGCCGATAAGGTTTGGGCACCACTAACCGTTGCACTGTGTCTTCCCCTTTTTTTTCTACCTGGTAGAGCAAATCATTTTCAAGAACCATATACGGGTACGCTAGCCTAGTGTCAGGTTCTACGGGTACCCCATCTATCATTTTTACATTTTTCCTAGCCGGAGTCAGGGTAGGATCTTTCATTTGCTCGCTGTGGAAGTCATCCACCTGGACTCCCAAATCTGGCAGGCAGGGTGCCGGATGGCTATCTGCCTCCGCCTCTCGCTGAGGTTCCTCAGTTTCCTCTGTTTCCCCCGCCATGATGGAGAAGGGGTACTGAAGGTTAGATTCACTAACCTCCCCAGCAACATCTTCCTGTGGGGTCTCCTCTAGGGACTCGGGACCTCCAGATGGCATGGGAGAAGATTCACGGGTACAGCTACCGTGAAGGAGTAACTGATTCTCCCACAACTGCCAGAAATAGGGAAAATCCCTGCCCAGGATTACATCATGTAACAATGCGGGAACGAGTCCCACTTTGTGCTGCACTGACCCATAGGGAGTAGAAATCCATATGACCGCTGTTAAGTACGAGCGGGTGTCACCATGCACACACGTCACAGAAAACTTGTCAGACGGACCAGACGGAAGTGCCACCAGACTAGCTTTCACCAGAGTCACCACACTTCCAGAGTCTAGTAATGCCACAACATTTTTCCCATCAACAGATAATTCACACAGGTGTTTCACTGTATCATTTTGACCCGCATTCACACTCACTAGCTGTGTAACCAAAGACATGCGTTTTCTAGAGTCTATAACGTCGCACTGCATGGGTTCAGCGGTAACAGGACAGTTCGCAGAAACATGACCCTTCTCATGGCAGCGGAAACACCTAACAGGTCCCCTACTGAGACCACCGTCCAATACTCTTGGTCTCGGAGTGCGAGCAGTCCCGGACTCCTCCCCCACAGTTTTAAGCGATTTTCCTTCACCCGTGGTCCCTGGAACAGTCTTACCGGTTCCACGAGGAGGAGGCACAGTCCGGGGTTTGGCGGTGTCGTCGGGAAGTCCTTCTGCCACGGAATAACGCTCGACCAACTCCACAAGTTGATCCGCTGTCGTGGGATTTCCTTGGCTTACCCACCTTTTCAGCGCTGGGGGTAGTACTCTCAGGTACTTGTCCAGGACAACCCACTGGATTATTTCGGGTATTGTCAGTACCTCGGGTTGCAGCCATTTCTTTGTCAAGTAGATCAGGTCGAACATCTGAGACCGCGCTGGTTTATCTTGCTGGTATGTCCACTGATGTACCCTCTGTGCACGGACAGCCGTCGTCACACCCAGCCGGGCCAGGATCTCAGCTTTCAGCTTCTCAAAGTCCTGAGCGACCTCCGGGTCCAAATCATGGTAAGCTTTTTGGGCCTCGCCGGAGAGAAACGGGGCAGTCAAATCGGCCCATCGTGCCTTCGGCCACTTCTCTCTCAATGCCGTCCGCTCAAAAGTTGTCAGATATGCCTCGACGTCATCTTCTGCAGTCAGCTTTTGCCAGTATCGACTCACATGGATCCTTCTGGACTCTGCTTCCGGGTCAGCGTCAGGCATGCTCACCAGGCGCTGCGCCACCTGTTGGAGAAGTTGGCGGTCTGCAACCGTCATGTCCAGTAACTCCTTCAGCTGTGCGGCCATCAAGCGATTAGCTTCGTGCTGTGCGGCAGTGGCCTGCTGCTGTACGGCAGTGGACTGTACTAAGGCTTTCACCACGTCTTCCATGCTGTCACCTGTGCCACGGTATGCCCGCGTTCTCCACCACAATGTGACAAAACACTCTGGGATCGCCTTTGCTGGGGTCAAAGGACACGTGGTTTGTGCATTGAATCTGAGGCGTACAGCAGGTTTCTGAGCAGGCTGACCTCAGGTCAGATTTATTAACGTGAAAGCAACACAAAAAACAAAACATAAAAATAAACCCTAGCCTGTCCGGCACTAACTAAACAAATACGTTGCTATCTCAACAACTGGGGGGGCTTCTCCCACCCAGCTAACATCATACAGATCTTGAGCAGAGCTCTTCACTCACGTTTGTCTCACACAGGCAGGCAATCTGCGTGCCCCAGGCAGACACTGGAAACACCCAGCTGGTCATCTTTTATTCCTGCAATCATTAACCCATTAGCACCCTGAAGATACTGAGTGGCCTAATTCACATAGGACAAACACCTGGGCGAGATATACCTGCCTCCATCTACCACACCAGCATGAGTCTTACTGCTCCAAGAAAAACCCACAACGCTTAGCATATTCCAAGTCCATCAAATTCAGGGCAGCGCCTGAATCCACAAATGCCATGACAGAATATGATGACAAAGAGCAGATCAAGGTAACGGACAGAAGAAATTTTGACTGTACAGTACCAATGGTGGCAGACCTAGCGAACCGCTTAGTGCGCTTAGGACAATCAGAGATAGCATGAGTGGAATCACCACAGTAGAAACACAGACCATTCAGACGTCTGTGTTCTTGCCGTTCAACTCTGGTCAAGGTCCTATCACACTGCATTGGCTCAGGTTTAAGCTCAGGTAATACCGCCAAATGGTGCACAGATTTACGCTCACGCAAGCGTCGACCGATCTGAATGGCCAAAGACATAGACTCATTCAAACCAGCAGGCATAGGAAATCCCACCATGACATCCTTAAGGGCTTCAGAGAGACCCTTTTTGAATATTGCTGCCAGCACAGATTCATTCCATTGAGTGAGCACTGACCACTTTCTAAATTTCTGACAATATACCTCTATCTCATCCTGAGCCTGACAAAGAGCCAGCAAATTTCTTTTCTGCCTGATCCACTGAATTAGGCTCATCGTACAGCAACCCAAGCGCCAGGAAAAACGCATCGATATTACTCAATGCAGGATCTCCTGACGCAAGAGAAAACGCCCAGTCCTGAGGGTCGCCGCGCAAAAAAGAAATGACGATCCTAACCTGTTGAATTGGGTCGCCAGAAGAGCGAGGTTTCAAAGCCAGAAATAGTTTACAATTATTTTTGAAACTCAGAAATTTAGTTCTATCTCCAAAAAACAAATCTCGAATAGGAATTCTCGGTTCTAGCAAAGAATTCTGAACCACAAAATCTTGAATATTTTGAACTCTTGCCGTGAGCTGATCCACACATGAAGACAGACCTTTAATGTCCATTGCTACACCTGTGTCCTGAACCACCCAAATGTCTAGGGGAAAAAAAAAGACAAAACACAGTGCAAAGAGAAAAAAAAATGGTCTCAGAACTTCTCTTTTCCCTCTATTGAGAATCATTAGCACTTGGGGCTTCCTGTACTGTTATGAAAGGCAATTCAGAATCACAATGGACATGGAGGTCAGAGCACATACAGTGATCTGACAATAACCCAAAATAATAGAACGAGCTCTGAGACGTGGGAACTCTGCAGACCGCAATCCCTGATCCTATCCAACCACACTAAAGGTAGCCGTGGAGCGCTCCTGACCAGAACCTAGGCGCCTCGTCACAGCCTGAGAAACTAGCTAGTCCTGAAGATAGAAAAATAAGCCTACCTTGCCTCAGAGAAATTCCCCAAAGGAAAAGGCAGCCCCCACATATAATGACTGTGAGTAAGATAAAAACACAAACAGAGATGAAACAGATTTAGCAAAGTGAGGCCCGACTAGCTGAACAGAACGAGGATAGGGAAGATAACTTTGCGGTCAGCACAAAAACCTATAAAAAACCACGCAGAGGGGACAAAAAGACCCTCCGCACCGACTAACAGTACGGAGGTGGTCCCTCTGCGTCTCAGAGCTTCCAGCAGGCGAGAAAAACCAATAAAGCAAGCTGGACAGAAAAATAGCAACAAAATAACATAAGCAAAACTTAGCTTTGCAGAGCAGCAGGCCACAGGAATGATCCAGGGAAAAAACAAGTCCCACACTGAAACATTGACAGGAAGCATAGATCAAAGCATCAGGTGGAGTTAAGTAGAGAAGAAGCTAACGAGCTCACCAGATCACCTGAGGGAGGAAACTCAGAAGCTGCAGTACCACTTCCCTCCTCAAACGGAAGATCCCAGAGAGAATCAGCCGAAGTACCACTTGTGACCACAGGAGTGAACTCTGCCACAGAATTCACAACAGGGGGGCGCCTCCCACCGGCAGCAACACTTTTGCGTACTATGAGAGGCCCTGTGCCAGTGACGTCGCCAACTTGTATTCCTCCCCCCACCTGATGAAGGAACCTGCACTTTCATCTGCTCCTTCCTCTTTGTCCTCGTGTATGGTGGTATGGTATGCGTGAAGAGGAACCTGACTTTCAGCAGGGTCACAATCTTGCTGTGTAGCGTGCACGGGGAATGTTGCGTTATGGGTCAATGTACCAGCAGACTCATCTATCACTGGCTGGGCAATGGGCAGGATGAGGAGGAAACACAGATATAGGCCCAAAGAATAAAGTGAGCTAAATGCGGTTCAAAATTGGTAACATAGGACTAACCAGGGGGCATTGCAGTGGAGGACAACTGGAATGAGAGGCTGACACAGAGAGTAGGCCCAAATCAGTAAGTAGTCGAAATGCAGTTCAAAATTGGCAACAGTAGTAAACAGGCGGCACAGCTTTGTTCAGTGGAGGAGAACAGCAAGGAGTGGCAGACACCGATAGTAGGCCCCAACCCAACTAGTAGGCCAAATGCAGTCTAACATTAACAACTACTTAACGAGAGCCTGAAAATGGAATTTCAGGACAGGAAACCAGGAGAACAGCAAGGAGCGGCAGACACCGTTAGTAGGCCCTACCAAAGTAGTAGCCCCAATGCAGTTTTAAAATTCCTAGAGGCTGAAAACAAGACTATTGACGCTCTGCTTTTTTCAAAGGAGGACAGCTGTATTGAGTGGCGCAGACAGACACAGGTAGTAGGCCTTAAACCAAAAATGTGGCTCACTGCAGTTTAAAAAAAGGTTACAGGGGTACACAGGCAGCATTGCTCTGGGCAGTGGAGGACAATTTCAATAGTGGACCGCAGACAGACTTTGTACGCCTACTATTAAAAAAAGGATGCTCTCTGCAATTAAAAATAGGTTCCTGGGGTACACGGGCAGCAGTGGTCTGGTCAGTGGAGGAGTAGTAGAAAGAAGGGACTGCAGACAGGCTTCGAAGGCCTAACATAAAAAAATTGGGCTGTAGGCACTTTATAATTGGTTCCAGGGGTACACGGGCAGCAGTAGACAGGTCAGTGGAGGCCTAGTGGAAGGAGGGACCGCAGACAGGCTTCGAAGGCCTAACATAATAAAATTGGGCTGTAGGCACTTTGAATTCTCTTGCAGGGGTACACAGGCAGTGGGCACCGTTGGTGTTGTCAGCGGCGGCCGATTTTAATGAGTGTCTGCCAGTTAGTAGTCCCAAAAAATCAATACATGTTAATGTCTCGCATTACAACAAAAATAAAAACCAAAAGAGTGCAATCATTAGGTACAGGGTTGGGCTCCTCTGCGTAGTTTCAGACCTAGTAATTTTGCACAAAGTATTTACTTGGGTAAATATAGGACACTGCCCCTGACTAAGTTAAGTACCATCATACATGTCAACACAATGGTATTGTCAGTGGCAGTAATTTACGGATGTCAGCGCATAGACTAAACATAGGTGTAACTGTGAGAGATAATTGTGCAAGTGGTAGAGCAATGTTTGAGCTGGGGGTGGGTGAACTCTCTTGTGGCCGGCAGTACATGCCCAGGGCCTCTCATGTTACAACAGTGTGTCTGACGTTGGGTGCGCACCACCACCACCAGAGACACTTTATTGTACTATGAGGGACCCAGTGGCAGTGCCGTAGACCAAAATCGGGCACACCCACCTCTTCAGACAAACAGCACTCTCACGGGTGCTTGCGCCAAGTGGCGATACCACGACCCCGTGTGGGGAGTTTGGCCATTTAGGGAGGTGTAAACATGTCGTATGCTGGACAATCAGCTGCTGCAAATTCCGAGATTGGTAAAGTCATTCAGAGTAGTCCACAGGCAATACCTTTTCATAGGAAAGCTAGGTGTCGGCCGGGCAAGGTGGGGCAAAAGAATTTGAAATCCAGTTGTGGTTCATTTTAATGAAGGTTAGATCATCAACATTTTGGGTGGCCAGACGAGTCCTTTTTTCGGTTAATATTGAACCTGCAGCACTGAATACTCTTTCTGATAGGACACTAGCTGCCGGGCAAGCAAGCTCCTGCAATGCATATTTTGCCAATTCTGGCCAGGTGTCTAATTTGGATGCCCAGTAATCAAATGGGAATGACGGTTGAGGTAGAATATCGATAAGTGATGAAAAATAGTTAGTAACCATACTGGACAAATGTTGTCTCCTGTCACTTTGAATTGATGCAGCAGTACCTGTCCTGTCTGCGGTCATAGCAAAATCACTCCACAACCTGGTCTGAAAACCCCTCTGTCCAACGCCACTTCGGATTTCTGCACCACTAACACTTCTGTTCTGCTGCCCCCTGCTGCTCGTGTGAGAACGATCACGGGCGCTGTGTGCTGGGAATGCCTGAAGCAAACGGTCAACAAGAGTTGATTGTTTGGTTGCTAATATTAGTTCCAAGTTCTCATGTGGCATAATATTTTGCAATTTGCCTTTATAGCGAGGATCAAGGAGGCAGGCCAACCAGTAATCGTCATCGTTCATCATTTTAGTAATGCGTGTGTCCCTTTTGAGGATACGTAAGGCATAATCCTCCATGTGGGCCAAAGTTCCAGTTGTCAAATCTTCGGTTGGGCTGGGTTGAGGGGCAGTTTCAGGCAAATCTACGTCACTTGTGTCCCTCAAAAAACCAGAACCCAGCCTTGCCACGCCACCAATTTCCAGTGGCCCCGGAAAAGCTTCCTCATTAAAAATATACTCATCCCCATCATCCTCCTCGTCTTCCTCCTCTTCGCCCGCTACCTCGTCCTGTGCACTGCCCTGACCAGACAATGGCTGACTGTCATCAAGACTTTCCTGTTCCTCTGCTGCAGACACCTGATTTTTTATGTGCGTCAAACTTTGCATCAGCGGACGCATTAGGGGGATGCTCATGCTTATTATGGCGTTGTCTGCACTAACCAGCCGTGTGCATTCCTCAAAACACTGAAGGACTTGACACATGTCTTGAATCTTCGACCACTGCACACCTGACAACTCCATGTCTGCCATCCTACTGCCTGCCCGTGTATGCGTATCCTCCCACAAAAATATTACAGCCCGCCTCTGTTCGCACAGTCTCTGTAGCATGTGCAGTGTTGAGTTCCACCTTGTTGCAACATCTATGATTAGGCAATGCTGGGGAAGGTTCAAAGACCGCTGATAGGTATGCATACGGCTGGAGTGTACGGGCGAACGGCGGATATGTGAGCAAAGTCCGCGCACTTTGAGGAGCAGGTCGGATAACCCCGGATAAGTTTTCAGGAAGCACTGCACCACCAGGTTTAAGGTGTGAGCCAGGCAAGGAATGTGTTTCAGTTGGGAAAGGGAGATGGCAGCCATGAAATTCCTTCCGTTATCACTCACTACCTAGCCTGCCTCAAGATCTACTGTGCCCAGCCACGACTGCGTTTCTTTCTGCAAGAACTCGGACAGAACTTCCGCGGTGTGTCTGTTGTCGCCCAAACACTTCATAGCCAATACAGCCTGCTGACGCTTGCCAGTAGCTGCCCCATAATGGGACAACTGGTGTGCAACAGTGGCAGCTGCGGATGGAGTGATTGGGCGACTGCGATCTGTGGACGAGCTCTCGCTTCTGCAGGAGGACGAGGAGGAGGAGGGGGTGCGAACGCCTACAGCCAACTGTTTCCTAGACCGTGGGCTAGGCAGAACTGTCCCGAAATTGCTGTCCCCTGTGGACCCTGCATCCACCACATTCACCCAGTGTGCCGTGATGGACACGTAACGTCCCTGGCCATGCCTACTGGTCCATGCATCTGTTGTCAGGTGCACCTTTGTACTTACAGATTGCCTGAGTGCATGGACGATGCGCTCTTTAACATGCTGGTGGAGGGCTGGGATGGCTTTTCTCGAAAAGAAGTGTCGACTGGGTAGCTCGTAGCGTGGTACAGCGTAGTCCATCAGGGCTTTGAAAGCTTCACTTTCAACTAACCGGTAGGGCATCATCTCTAACGAGATTAGTCTAGCTATGTGGGCGTTCAAACCCTGTGTACGCGGATGCGAGGATAAGTACTTCCTTTTTCTAATCAGAGTCTCATGTAGGGTGAGCTGGACTGGAGAGCTGGAGATCGTGGAACTAGCGGGTGTGCCGGTGGACATGGCAGACTGAGAGACGGTTGGAGACGGTATTGTTTCCGCCTGTGCCCTAGATGCAGTATTTCCTACTACAAAACTGGTGATTCCCTGACCCTGACTGCTTTGGCCTGGCAAAGAAACCTGCACAGATACTGCAGGTGGTGCGGAAAATGGTGGCCTTACAGTGACGGCAGGGATGTAGCGTTGGTGAGTAGCTTCATTGGCCGAGGGTGCTACAACCTTAAGGGACGTTTTGTAGTTAGTCCAGGCTTGCAAATGCATGGTGGTTAAATGTCTATGCATGCAACTTGTATTGAGACTTTTCAGATTCTGACCTCTGCTTAAGGTAGTTGAACATTTTTGACAGATGACTTTGTGCGGATCAATTGGATGTTGTTTAAAAAAATGCCAGACTGCACTCTTTCGAGCCTCGGATTCCTTTTCAGGCATTGCAGACTGAGCTTTAACCGGATGGACACGCTGTCCTCCAACAGTTTTTGGCTTTGCCACGCGTTTTGTCCCATCTACGGGCCCGGCAGATGGAACCTGTTGCGATGTTGATGGCTGCTGCGGCCCCTCCTCCTCCGCTTCAGAACTACTGCCGCCTGCACCCTGTTCCCCCAATGGCTGCCAATCGGGGTCAACAACTGGGTCATCTATAACCTCCTCTTCTAGCTCGTGCGCAACTTCGTCTGTGTCACCATGTAAGTCGGTGGTAGAGCGTTCGTGACGGGGCAACATAGTCTCATCAGGGTCTGATTCTGGATCAGTACCCTGCGAGGGCAATGTTGTGGTCTGAGTCAAAGGACCAGCATATTGAAAAGATATAAGGAGGCTATTACAAGCCTAAGGTTGGGACATGACATCGAGAGGTCATTATGGTTCCAGTGATGCTCCCCGCTATATCTCGGATAGTGAAGTTACCATTGGTGTATTGATGTTCTTGACAATAACTTGGAGCACTACGGACCCCACCCTTGGCTGCCACCCCGGAATGTATGGCATAAGATGGTTCCATCTGATATTTATGCATAAATGATAATTCATTTGGGACATTGATGTGAAACCTATTCCATCTGGGACATTGCGTCGCCTTCACTGACAATTATGGTCGAAATTTATAAGGATATGGATCAGAAACTGGCCGGATTGTCACAAACAATTGTCAGCGTTTGTGTGATGTTTTCACCCAATTATGGTTTTGGTGGCATCATCTTGTGTTTAATGCTTCAGGGGTTTGGGGGTATGAGATGGGTGCCTATTTTATGAATCCTCCAGCCTATCAGCCCCATATGGGCAGGGTTTTGTTTCGTGGATGTTAGGATTTATATGGACCTATCATGTTGTGAGTCACGCTACCCCCGGTCGCATTGGAGGCGATGGTGTCGTCTGGTACCCTGTCCTGCAGGTGGGGTGGCTGATGCTCCTCGCTAGCCCTATGTGGTTGGGGTTTTGGCGTGTCTTATATACAGCTTGGACCCGCAGGGTATTGACATTCTTGTTTTTGTGGTTGGGTTATCTCCAACGTTGGGTGTACTGTTACATCTAAGGGTTTTGCCACTGAGATTATTGTGGCATGTCTGCTTAGTGCGTCTAAATGTCGGGATGGTGCCGTGAGTGTACTGACTGGTCATGCCATCTATTTGTCTGTAAGGAGGGTGGACTATATTAGTTAATTCAGTCTATTTTCCGGGACATTCGTTCTCCTGTTGTTTAGGAGATATGAATTGGGAGAGGTGCCGCCGAGGTTTGATATCTTATTTAGCCTTTCCACCTGTTAGACACTTCCATCTTGTGTGGCAGTGAACGGCTAATGTGCGCGGATGCAGGCTGGCCGGGATATGGACGGGGGACGGCTCCCCATGCCCTGACTATTCCCGGCTTGGGGGCGTCTCCGGCTGGCTTGCTTGGAGCGGCCCCGGCACCGGATTGGTGGAGCACCTGGGACCGCCCCCTTGGGGTGGAAGGCTTTTCCGGGAAAGGTGTCGTGGCCAGCCCCTGTATTGTATTGGTAGATGGGTGGAGGGCGTATCCGGATGACGTAGTGGGGATATCTCCCCGTGCGGGATTGGCTGACTGCGGTGAGTGCCCCCGGATGACGCGTTGGGGATATCCCCATTTGAGTAATCTGATTGGTACGTACGGATTTTAAATACTTATGCTGCCTGATCCTTGACACGCCCCCAGGAGGAAGCGGATGCGAAACGCGCGTCGGGGTTGTCAAGGGATAGCGTGCCACGAGGCAGGGGAACAGTGAGTTCACTGAGGTAATATGTATCGGGCAAATTGCCCATCTTTTTGCATATTTGAATATTGACAGTATAAGGGGGTCACCTGTATGGCTGGTGTGTTAACACTGAGTTGCACAGAGGCGTCTCGTTTGATGACAGGGGCTTTTTTGCCCTGGATCTTAGTAGTATGGAATATGTGTAATATTTTGCAATCTCCCCTGGATTTGAATAAATGTGGTAAGGGATTAGCCCTGGGTCCTGAGCACATCTTCCTCTGTATGGACCATTTGGGATTCATCAATAACTAATCTCGGTGCACTATCACTTTGAATAAATTGGGCATTTCCCATGGAGAGATGTGTTAACAATGTGGTTAAGGATCACCCGATGACTGTGATATAATTAATAAGGAAACATCCTTTTAGGACCATTTAATCTTTATAGTTATTGGATAGAATGCATCTGTAGTTCCCGTCGCTTACCTTGAGTGAATATGTATTCTGATTTTGAGGCACTATTTTAACGTTTTGTATTGTCTATGTGTTAATAAAGATTTGGTTTTAAGATTGAATGCACTTCGTGACTGAGTTTATTGACTCTATGGTCAATATGTTTATAGTTTATTTGGAGTGTGACCCATCCTTTATCTGAGGAAATGGGTTGGTGCTTTATGTTCATAGTCTCATCAGGGTCTGATTCTGGATCAGTACCCTGCGAGGGCAATGTTGTGGTCTGAGTCAAAGGACCAGCATAGTAGTCTGGCTGTGGCTGTGCATCAGTGCACTCCATGTCAGATTCAACTTGTAATGGACATGGCCTGTTAACTGTTTCACTTTCTAAGCCAGGGACGGTATGTGTAAAGAGCTCCATGGAGTAACCCGTTGTGTTGCCTGCTGCATCCTTCTCTGTTGTTGTTTTTGCTGAAGAGGATAAGGAAGCGACTTGTCCCTGACCGTGAACATCCACTAACGACGCGCTGCTTTTACTTTTACCAGTTTCAAAAGAGGAGGCAAAAGAGCTAGAGGCTGAGTCAGCAAGGTAAGCCAAAACTTGCTCTTTAAAAGCGGTTTTCCTACTCCCAGAAAAGGGAGCGTTCGAGGCCTTCTATAGCCAGACGACGAACCTGGCTCCACAGGTCCAGGCTTAGGTGCAATATTTTTTTTCCCACGACCACCTGATGCTCCACTACCACTACCATCATTACCAGCTGACAATGAACGCCCACGGCCACGACCTCTTCCACCAGACTTCCTCATTGTTTTAAAAACGTAACCAAAGTAACGGTATTTGTTGCTGTCACACAACTTACACGGTGAGCTATAACTTCAGTATGATTTAGATATCCCTTTACAGGTGGGTGAGACCGCAAGGAAAATCAGGCACAATGTTACACACTCTGTTTTCGGTGGCACCAAATGAGAGAGATGCCACACACTCAGGACTGTCACTCAAGCAGAAATGTCAATATTGATCTCCCATTTTTTTTTTTTTTTTATTTCAGGGAGAATTTAGAAAGCAAAAAAAAATAAATTGCCTTTCTATGGCCCAGTGCCCACTATTTGAGAGAGAGAGATGGCACACCCAGGAGTCAAGACTGGCACACAAGCAGAAAGGGCAATATTAATCTCCCACTGATTTTTTTTTTTTTTTCAGGAAGAATTTAGAAACCAAATAAAATAAAAGGATTTTTACCGGGAGAATTTAGAAACCAAAAAAAAAAAATATAGGCTTTCTATGGCCCACTGAGTGAGAGATGGCACACACAGGAGTCAGGAGTGGCACACAAGCCCAGAGGCCAATATTTATCTCCCACTGATTGATTTATTGATTTTTTCAGGTAGAATTTAGAAACCAAATCAACAAAAAAAAAAAAATAGGCTTTCTATGGCCCACTATGTGAGAGAGATGGCACACACAGGGATGGCACTCTAGCAGAGATGCCAAACTTAATCTCCCACAACTTATTTTTGGTAGGGAGAATAAAAAAAATAAAAAAAAATAAAAGGGACTGTCCTACAATTACTATCTCCCTGCAGTAATCTCAGCCAGGTATGGCAGGCAGCAATAAGGAGTGGACTGATGCACAAATTAAATAAAAAGTGTGGACAAACAAAAAAGATAGCTGTGCAGAAAGGAAGGAACAAGAGGATTTGTGCTTTGAAAAAAGCAGTTGGTTTGCACAGCGGTGTACACACAGCAATTCAGCTATCAGGGAGCCTTCTAGGGCAGCCCAATGAGCTACAGCGCTGAGAAAAAAAATGTAGCTTCCACTATCCCTGCAAACCGAAGGTGGTGTTGGACAGTGGAAATCGCTAAAGCACAAGCGGTTTGGTGGTTAACTGACCCTGCCTAACGCTATCCCTGCTTCTGACGAAGCGGCAGCAACCTCTCCCTAAGCTCAGATCAGCAGCAGTAAGATGGCGGTCGGCGGGAACGCCTCTTTATAGCCCCTGTGACACCGCAGACAGCAAGCCAATCACTGCAATGCCCTTCTCTAAGATGGTGGGGACCAGGACCTATGTCATCACGCTGCCCACACTCTGCGTTCACCTTCATTGGCTGAGAAATGGCGCTTTTCGCGTCATTGAAACGCGACTTTGGCGCGAAAGTCGCATACCGCATGGCCGACCCCACACAGGGGTCGGGTCGGGTTTCATGAAACCCGACTTTGCCAAAAGTCGTCGACTTTTGAAAATGAACGACCCGTTTCGCTCAACCCTACTCCTCATCCTGCCCATTGCCCAGCCACTGCTAGATGTGTCTGCTGGTACATTGACCCAGACCACTACATTCCCCTTGCACTCTACACAGCCAGAATCTGACCCTGCTGAAAGTCAGGTTCCCCTTCCCGCATACTATTACACCACCTTACATGGGGACAAAGAGGAAGGGGCAGATGAAAGTGCAGGTTCCGTCATCAGGTGGGGGGGCATAATCGTTGGCGACGTCACTGGCACAGGCCCCCTCATAATACGCAAAAGTGTCTCTGGCAGTGGGAGGCGCCACCCACCGTCAAACACACCACCGCACTATGAGGGGCCATGTGCCAGTGCCAAGTGCCAACGAGTGGCCCCCCTGCTTGCTCAGGATCACAGCACTTGCAAAGTTGAAATACTTACCTCTCCCTGCTCCACCGCCGTGATGTATTCCGCGTTTCCTGGGCCCACGAAAATCTTGAGCCAGCCCTCCCCCACAACTGTAGCCAAATGACTCCCTGTTTTCAATGCCTAACTATTATTATAAAGTAAATTAAGATTGACAAGCTTAAGAAATAAGAATTGATGTTTTTGGCATTAAAATGGCACTGTAGGTGTTTTCCTGTCCTCCACTCTCTGCCGACTTTGATTCCCCATTGACTTGCATTGGGTTTCGTGTTTCGGTCGGCCCCCGACTTTTCAAAATAATCGGCCGATTTGACCCGACCGAAACTCGACTCGATCCTAAAAAAGTAAAAGTCGCTCAACTCTAATCACAGGTATAAGCGGAGCCAACCGGAGTATCACAAAATGGCACACGCAATCAATATATAGTCAGCGGACTCTTTTGCCAAGCCAGACATTGGGCAGTGAGTAGCGTAATATTTTACATTGTCACGTACAACTTGTAATCAGATATATATTCAAATAATGTCAAATAAAAAGTATACAACACCCAAGAGAGGGTTGACGATTATACAAATATTTCCAATACAATTATTACTCCAATCCATTAGGTGGATAGGTTACAATATTGCGGATCCAGAAGGATAGGGGAATGGGACCAAAATTTCAAAGATTGCAACCAAACTGCATCTGTTCATTTAGACCACTAGGAAAAACAGATTCCAGCCTATGGAGCCTCCTCAATTGCTGCTGTAGTATTTTTTTTATTCCAGTCACCTCATCTGATTGACGGCGTGATCACCTCAATAACGCTAAAAGATCACCCTGATGCACATCTCGGACATGTCTTTATATGGGTGTATCCCTGGCATGCAGGATGTCCCCCAGGTGATCACCTTTACATTTCCTAAACTCTCTTTTTGTTTTTCCCACATAAGTGAGGGGGCAGGGCCATTTGAAAAGAAATATCACTTTGACAGTTCTGCAATAGGCAAAATGTCTATTCTGGTAAGATCTACCTGTAGATTCGCTGCTGAATTGTTTGCCACCTTCCACAAACCAGAAAAAGGAGCAACCAACACATTTAAAGGTGCCAACTCCCTCCTATTCAACCAAGTACCCTTTTTCCATGGGGGGTATAATTACTATGGACGAGTTGGTCCCCAATTGATCTTCCCTATATGTGATGGCAGGTAGGCCGGGTAGGAAATCACATCTCTCGATAGCCTTAAGTATGCCCCAATGTATATTAAGGATCTCTCTGACCTCAGTGGAGTACCCATCAAAATTACCTGTTATCCGTAAATAGTTGTCATCACTCTTCTCCCTGGGATGCTGGAGACTAGTTCTTGTACGAGTTTTGGCTTGCTGAAAGGCCTCCTGAAGAACTTTTTTTGGGATAACTCCTTTCCAGGAATCTATCCCTAAATTACTTAGCTTGCGTAAAAAAAGCAGATGTTTTTGAACAGTTTCTCTTCATTGTAAAGAATTGCCCCTTGGGAATGCCCTTACAAAGACTAAGGGAGTGAAGGCTGCCCCAGCCAAGTGAGCTGCTAGTAGAGGTTGTTTTTTTCCAGATGGCCATCACTGTCTTTTTGAATACTAATATCCAGAAAGGTGACGGAGCTCAAGTCAATTTCTCAGGTGAATTTAAGGCCAATAACATTGTTATTTAACTCTCTGACAAATCTGTTAAAAGAGAGGACATTCCCTGTCCAAAAAATCTGAATATCATCAATATAGCGACCCCACCAGGCTGACCTATCGTCACAGAAGATGAAGGTGTCCTCCCACCAGCCCAGGAGCAAGTTGGCGTATGTGGGTGCACAGGGACTACCCATGTGGTAGTACACTCCATCGAAAAGAAAATAATTGTGTGTTAAAATGAAATTTAACAGTTCACAGATGAATTTATTGTGCAAACTGAAATGTATTCCCTGGGATCTGAGAATAAAATTGGTGGCCTGTATACTCATATAATGGGGGATGCTGCTATATAATTCCTCAACATCAATGGAGGCTAAAAAGGTATCTATACCCAGGGAAATGTCCTCTATTTTCAACAGTAATAATAATAATATAATAATAATAATTTTTATTTATATAGCGCCAACATATTCCGCAGCGCTTTACAAATTATAGACGGGAATTGTACAGACAATAGACATTACAGCATAACAGAAATATAGTTCAATACAGATACCAGGAGGAACGAGGGCCCTGCTCGCAAGCTTACAAACTATGAGGAAAAGGGGAGACACGAGAGGTGGATGATAACAATTGCTTTAGTTATTCGGACCAGCCATAGTGTAAGGCTCAGGAGTTCATGTAAAGCTGCATGAACCAGTTATCTGCCTAAGTATGTAGCAGTACAGACACAGAGGGCTAATACTGCATAAAGTGTATGAGAACATGATGTGAGGAACCTTTTTTTTTTTTTTTTTTTATAAATAGGCCACACAGGGATCGTTAGGTTAATGCATTGAGGCGGTAGGCCAGTCTGAACAAATGAGTTTTTAGGGTACGCTTAAAACTGTGGGGATTGGGGATTAATCGTATTAACCTAGGTAGTGCATTCCAAAGAATCGGCGCAGCACGTGTAAAGTCTTGGAGACGGGAGTGGGAGGTTCTGATTATTGAGGATGCTAACCTGAGGTCATTAGCGGAGCGGAGGGCACGGGTAGGGTGGTAGACTGATACCAGGGAGGAGATGTAGGGTGGTGCTGAGCCATGGAGTGCTTTGTGGATAAGGGTAGTAGTTTTGTACTGGATTCTGGAGTGGATGGGTAGCCAGTGTAATGACTGGCACAGGGTAGAGGCATCGGTTTAACCATTGGTGAGGAATATGATCCTGGCTGCAGCATTCAGGACAGATTGGAGCGGGGAGAGTTTTGCAAGAGGGAGGCCGATTAGTAGAGAGTTACAATAGTCCAGACGAGAATGAATAAGTGAAACAGTAAGAGTTTTTGCAGAGTCGAAAGTAAGAAAAGGGCGAATTCTAGAAATGTTTTTGAGATGCAGGTAAGTCTGAGGTATCCCTAATATAAGGTGGAAGTGCCCTAAAAAATTGCTGCAAGACTCTGTCCACATATATTTCACAGTTTTGTGATATTGAATCATTTCCAGAAACAATCGGGAGTCCCTTCAATGGGGACAAGCACTTATGCACTTTTGGTAGCTCATAAAGCACCAGTATGGTAGGTGTTCTCTGAAACATAAAGCCTTTTTCATTTTTACAGATGATATGTGAGTCCAGGGCTGAAGTGAGTATCGACTTGAGCTTCATATTGAATTCCTCAGTGGGATCCTTCCTCAGTGTACCATATGTGGATCTATCCATGAGGATCTTAAGGCAGATATCCCTATAAATATTATGGTTCATCACCACTATATTTCCCCCTTGTCGGAAGGTTTGAAAACAAGTTCTCTATTCAGGCACAGATCATCCAAAGCTCTCCTCACCATAGGAGACAAATAGGATCTAATGATTTGTCTTGTTGTCCCCAACTTTTCAAATTCGCTGTTACAAGTTTGGTAAAGATGTGAATACTATTGTTATCCGTCAAGTGGAGCATTCTGGTGCTGCCAGGTTTAAGATCCGTAAATGGTCCCAGTCCTTCTGATCTTGAGCCTTCCTCCAACATACCTGCCAATATTTTCACATCTGCATCAATGCCCAAGGCAGTGCATTCAGCCTGGTCATGTAAGTTGAAGAACCTTTTCCACCTCAACTTTCTAAAGAGATTAATGTCCTTTATCCAGTCAAAACCATCACATTTACTTGTAGGTAAAAAGATAAACCCTTCATTAAAACAGATTTTTCCCAGTCAGTAAGAGAATGCGATGACCAGTTGGTTACCCCATTTCATCTAGCTCTGTCATCAATATTGGGGGTTTCCAATTTGTTCCCTTAAATGGTATGGGTTTAAATGGGTGAGGGAATGTCAATTATCCGTTAGTACCCATCTATCATGCCCTTCCCAAAGTTCATAAGAACACCTTCTGTTGTGAATTCTGTGGCAGAGCTCCCTCCTGTGGTCACAAGTGGTACTTTGGCTGATTCTCTCTGTGAGCTTCTGTTGGTGGAGGGAAGTGGTACTGCGGCTTCTGAGTTTCCTCCCTCAGGTGATCTGGTGAGGTCGTTAGGTGCTTCTCTACTTAACTCCACCTAATGCTTTGATCCTGGCTTCCTGTCAATGTTCCAGTGTTGGACTTGCTTTTCCCTGGATCATTCCTGTGGCCTGCTGCTCTGCATAGCTAAGTTCTTCTTTGCTATTTGTTTGCTATTTTTTCTGTCCAGCTTGTCTAATTTGTGGCTGGAAGCTCTGGGACGCAAAGGGTGTACCTCCGTGCCGTTAGTTCGGTACGGAGGGTCTTTTTGCCCCCTTTGCGTGGTTTTCTTTAGGGTTTTGTGTAGACCGCAAAGTTACCTTTTCTATCCTCGATCTGTTAAGAAAGTCGGGCCTCACTTTGCTGAATCTATTTCATCTCTACGTTTGTCTTTTCATCTTGACTCACAGTCATTATATGTGGGGGGCTGCCTTTTCCTTTGGGGTATTTCTCTGAGGCAAGGTAGGCTTATTTTCTATCTTCAGGCTAGTTAGTTTCTCAGGCTGTGCCGAGTTGCATAGGCAGGGTTAGGCGCAATCCACGGCTGCCTCTAGTGTTGTTTGGAGAGGATTAGGGATTGCGGTCTGCAGAGTTCCCACTTCTCAGAGCTCGTTCTATGATTTTGGGTTATTGTCAGATCACTGTATGTGCTCTGACCGCTATGTCCATTGTAGTACTGAATTGCCTTTCATAACAGTACAGGAAGCCAAAAGTACTAATGATTCTCAATAGAGGGAAAAAAGAAGTTCTGAGACCATTTTTTTTTCCTTTGCACTGTGTTTTGCCTTTTTTTTCCCCCTAGACATTTGGGTGGTTCAGTACACAGGTGTAGCGATGGAGATTAGAAGTCTGTCTTCATTTGTGGAACAGCTCTCGGCAAGAGTACAAAAGATTCAAGACACTATTGATCAGAAAGCTATGTTGGAACCAAGAATTCCTATTCCTGATTTGTTTTTTGGAGATAGAACTAAGTTTCTGAGTTTCAAAAATAATTGTAAATTATTTCTGGCCTTGAAACCTCGCTCCTCTGGTGATCCAGTTCAACAGGTTTTGATTGTTATTTCTTTTTTGCGCGGCGACCCTCAGGACTGGGCATTTTCTCTTGCGCCAGGAGATCCTGCATTGAGTAATATCGATGCGTTTTTCCTGGCGCTCGGATTGCTGTACGAAGAACCTAATTCAGTGGATCAGGCAGAGAAAAATTTGCTGGCTCTTTGTCAGGGTCAGGATGAGATAGAGGTATATTGTCAGAAATTTAGAAAGTGGTCCGTGCTCACTCAATGGAATGAATCTGCGCTGGCAGCTATGTTCAGAAAGGGTCTCTCTGAAGCCCTTAAGGATGTCATGGTGGGATTTCCTATGCCTGCTGGTTTGAATGAGTCTATGTCTTTGGCCATTCAGATCGGTCGACGCTTGCGTGAGCGTAAATCTGTGCACCATTTGGCGGTATTACCTGAGCTTAAACCTGAGCCTATGCAGTGCGATAGGACTTTGACCAGAGTTAAACGGCAAGAACACAGACGTCTGAATGGGCTGTGTTTCTACTGTGGTGATTCCACTCATGCTATCTCTGATTGTCCTAAGCGCACTAAGCGGTTCGCTAGGTCTGCCACCATTGGTACGGTACAGTCAAAATTTCTTCTGTCCGTTACCTTGATCTGCTCTTTGTCATCGTATTCTGTCATGGCATTTGTGGATTCAGGCGCTGCCCTGAATTTGATGGACTTGGAGTATGCTAAGCGTTGTGGGTTTCTCTTAGAGCCTTTGCAGTGTCCTATTCCATTGAGAGGAATTGATGCCACGCCTTTGGCCAAGAATAAGCCTCAATACTGGACCCAGCTGACCATGTGCATGGCTCCTGCACATCAGGAGGTTATTCGCTTTCTGGTGTTGCATAATCTGCATGATGTGGTCGTGTTGGGGTTGCCATGGCTACAAGCCCATAATCCAGTATTAGATTGGAAATCCATGTCGGTGTCCAGCTGGGGTTGTCAGGGGGTACATGGTGATGTTCCATTTCTGTCAATTTCGTCATCCACCCCTTCTGAGGTTCCAGAGTTCTTGTCTGATTACCGGGATGTATTTGATGAGCCCAAGTCCGATGCCCTACCTCCGCATAGGGATTGTGATTGTGCTATCAATTTGATTCCTGGCAGTAAATTCCCAAAAGGTCGACTGTTTAATTTATCTGTGCCTGAGCACGCCGCTGTGCGCAGTTATGTGAAGGAATCCCTGGAGAAGGGGCATATTCGCCCGTCATCGTCACCATTAGGAGCAGGGTTCTTTTTTGTAGCCAAGAAGGATGGTTCGCTGAGACCTTGTATAGATTACCGCCTTCTAAATAAGATCACGGTTAAATTTCAGTACCCCTTGCCATTGTTATCTGATTTGTTTGCTCGGATTAAGGGGGCTAGTTGGTTCACCAAGATAGATCTTCGTGGTGCGTATAATCTGGTGCGAATCAGGTGAGGAGATGAATGGAAAACTGCATTTAATACGCCCGAGGGTCATTTTGAGTATCTAGTGATGCCATTCGGACTTGCCAATGCTCCATCAGTGTTTCAGTCCTTTATGCATGACATCTTTCGAGAGTACCTGGATAAATTCCTGATTGTGTACTTGGATTGCATTTTGATCTTCTCGGATGATTGGGAGTCTCATGTGAAGCAGGTCAGAACAGTTTTTCAGGTCCTGCGTGCTAATTCTTTGTTTGTGAAGGGATCAAAGTGTCTCTTTGGTGTGCAGAAGGTTTCATTTTTGGGGTTCATCTTTTCCCCTTCTACCATGAAGATGGATCCTGTTAAGGTCCAAGCCATCCATGATTGGACTCAGCCGACATCTCTGAAAAGTCTGCAAAAGTTCCTGGGCTTTGCTAATTTTTATCGTCGCTTCATCTGCAATTTTTCTAGTATTGCCAAACCATTGACCAATTTGACCAAGAAGGGTGCTGATTTGGTCAATTGGTCTTCTGCTGCTGTGGAAGCTTTTCAAGACTTGAAGCGTCGTTTTTCTTCTGTCCCTGTGTTGTGTCAACCAGATGTTTCTCTTCCGTTCCAGGTCGAGGTTGATGCTTCTGAGATTGGAGCAGGGGCTGTTTTGTCGCAGAGAGGTTCTGATTGCTCAGTGATGAAACCATGCGCTTTTTTTTCCAGGAAGTTTTCGCCTGCTGAGCGAAATAATGATGTGGGCAACCAAGAGTTGCTGGCCATGAAGTGGGCATTCGAGGAGTGGCGTCATTGGCTTGAAGGAGCTAAGCATCGCGTGGTGGTATTGACTGATCATAAGAACTTGACTTATCTTGAGTCTGCTAAGCGGTTGAATCCTAGACAGGCTCGTTGGTCGCTGTTTTTTGCCCGTTTTGACTTTGTGATTTCGTACCTTCCGGGCTCTAAAAATGTGAAGGCGGATGCTCTGTCTAGGAGTTTTGTGCCCGACTCTCCGGGTTTGTCTGAGCCGGCGGGTATCCTCAAGGAAGGAGTAATTGTGTCTGCCATCTCCCCTGATTTGCGGCGGGTGCTGCAAAAATTTCAGGCTAATAAACCTGATCGTTGTCCAGCGGAGAGACTGTTTGTCCCTGATAGGTGGACCAATAAAGTTATCTCTGAGGTTCATTGTTCGGTGTTGGCTGGTCATCCTGGAATCTTTGGTACCAGAGAGTTGGTGGCTAGATCCTTTTGGTGGCCGTCTCTGTCGCGGGATGTGCGTGTTTTTGTGCAGTCCTGTGGTATTTGTGCTCGGGCTAAGCCCTGCTGTTCTCGTGCCAGTGGGTTGCTTTTGCCCTTGCCGGTCCCGAAGAGGCCTTGGACACATATCTCTATGGATTTTATTTCTGACCTTCCCGTTTCTCAAAAGATGTCATTCATTTGGGTGGTCTGTGATCGCTTTTCTAAGATGGTCCATCTGGTACCCTTGTCTAAATTGCCTTCCTCCTCTGATTTGGTGCCATTGTTCTTCCAGCATGTGGTTCGTTTACATGGCATTCCAGAGAATATCGTTTCTGACAGAGGTTCCCAGTTTGTTTCAAGGTTTTGGCGAGCTTTTTGTGGTAGGATGGGCATTGACTTGTCTTTTTCCTTGGCTTTCCATCCTCAGACTAATGGCCAGACCGAACGAACCAATCAGACCTTGGAAACATATCTGAGATGCTTTGTTTCTGCCGATCAGGATGACTGGGTGTCCTTTTTGCCTTTGGCTGAGTTCGCCCTTAATAATCGGGCCAGCTCGGCTACCTTGGTTTCGCCATTTTTCTGCAATTCTGGGTTCCATCCTCATTTCTCTTCAGGACAGGTTGAGTCTTCGGACTGTCCTGGTGTGGATACTGTGGTGGACAGGTTGCAGCAGATTTGGACTCATGTAGTGGACAATTTGACCTTGTCCCAGGAGAAGGCTCAACGTTTCGCTAATCGCAGACGCCGTGTGGGTCCCCGACTTCGTGTTGGGGATCTGGTTTGGTTATCTTCTCGTCATATTCCTATGAAGGTTTCCTCTCCTAAGTTTAAACCTCGTTTCATTGGTCCGTATAGGATTTCTGAGGTTCTTAATCCTGTGTCTTTTCGTCTGACCCTTCCAGATTCTTTTTCCATACATAACGTATTCCATAGGTCATTGTTGCGGAGATACGTGGCACCTATGGTTCCTTCTGTTGATCCTCCTGCCCCGGTTTTGGTGGAGGGAGAATTGGAGTATATTGTGGAGAAGATTTTGGATTCTCGTGTTTCTAGACGGAAACTCCAGTATCTGGTTAAATGGAAGGGTTATGCTCAGGAAGATAATTCCTGGGTTTTTGCCTCTGATGTCCATGCTCCCGATCTTGTTCGTGCCTTTCATGTGGCTCATCCTGGTCGGCCTGGGGGCTCTGGTGAGGGTTCGGTGACCCCTCCTCAAGGGGGGGGGTACTGTTGTGAATTCTGTGGCAGAGCTCCCTCCTGTGGTCACAAGTGGTACTTCGGCTGATTCTCTCTGTGAGCTTCTGTTGGTGGAGGGAAGTGGTACTGCGGCTTCTGAGTTTCCTCCCTCAGGTGATCTGGTGAGGTCGTTAGGTGCTTTTCTACTTAACTCCACCTAATGCTTTGATCCTGGCTTCCTGTCAATGTTCCAGTGTTGGACTTGCTTTTCCCTGGATCATTCCTGTGGCCTGCTGCTCTGCATAGCTAAGTTCTTCTTTGCTATTTGTTTGCTATTTTTTCTGTCCAGCTTGTCTAATTTGTTGCTGGAAGCTCTGGGACGCAAAGGGTGTACCTCCGTGCCGTTAGTTCGGTACGGAGGGTCTTTTTGCCCCCTTTGCGTGGTTTTCTTTAGGGTTTTATGTAGACCACAAAGTTACCTTTTCTATCCTCGCTCTGTTAAGAAAGTCGGGCCTCACTTTGCTGAATCTATTTCATCTCTACTTTTGTCTTTTCATCTTGACTCACAGTCATTATATGTGGGGGGCTGCCTTTTCCTTTGGGGTATTTCTCTGAGGCAAGGTAGGCTTATTTTCTATCTTCAGGCTAGTTAGTTTCTCAGGCTGTGCCGAGTTGCACAGGCAGAGTTAGGCGCAATCCACGGCTGCCTCTAGTGTTGTTTGGAGAGGATTAGGGATTGCGGTCTGCAGAGTTCCCACGTCTCAGAGCTCGTTCTATGATTTTGCGTTATTGTCAGATCACTGTATGTGCTCTGACCGCTATGTCCATTGTAGTACTGAATTGCCTTTCATAACAACCTTCCCTCTCCTATTGAGACCCATCATAGCGGGTATTGGATGGGAGAAAAACTTGGTGAATGGGTAGATATGTATCTCCAACCTCTAGCTAGCACTTTACCGGGTTTCATCAGGGACACCAAAATGCTCATTTCAACCCTGGATAAATATCCGTGGGCTGCATCTTTTAAATGGTTGGGTTGTGATGTGAACAATCTTTATCCCTCCATCCCTCTTGATGTGGCTTTATGCAGTTTAAAAATCTTTCTTGACAAACATAGCACTTATAAAAAAGAGATTCAGTATTTTCTAATTTTGGCAGTTTCATTTTGGTTGTCGCATAACTATTTTTCCTTTCCAGGAAAATTCTTCCTACAAAAGGAGTTAGCATGGGAGGGAAATTCTCACCCTCCTTGGCTAACTTGGTAGTGGCTGTTTGGGAAGATATTTTTTTTTATTAGCTCCAAAACAAAATGTTTTTCATGATAAAATTGAATTTTACTGTCATTACATAGATGACCTGGTTATAATATTGAAAGGTTCAGCATCTGAAGCTGAGGAATTTATGTCATATATTAATGACAATAATTTAAATCTGAGGTTCACACATTGTGTGTTCACTTCCTCTATAAACTATGTCATTATTAATTTAACTGGTGACGAATATACTGGTAACATTTTCATAGTTCTCTATAAAAACCCAACAGATAGCAGCAATTCTATTTTAGAGGCTAGTTTGTGTCACCCCCCCGTTGTTATAAAAAATATACCTGTATGGGAGCTTATCAGAACAAAAAGAAATTGATTGTTCCTCATCGGAACAATATATAAAAGAAGCTTTTAAAGTTACTAACCGGTTCAAATCTACAGGCTACACAAACCGCATGCTAAAAGGAGCCAACAATATAGTGAACAATATTGATAGACAAAGTCTATAATCCAACCGTTTTAAAAACAAAAATTCTAGTTCTATCACTTTTTCTACACAGTATAGTCCTCAGTATCGAGAGATTACTGAAATTATATAGAAATATTTACCAATATTAAACGAAGATAGCAAGCTCTCTAAGGTCCTTAATAAATCAGATATTAGTTTTTTTTGCTAGGTAGGCATGCACATTAGGCAGAACTCACTGGATTTTATTTGAGGGATCAGGAGCCATGTTCCTTTACCAGAGTCTTTGTTCTAGCAGTAACGTGGGAACCCCAATATTTTCAGTGACAGAAGAGTGGAGGCCGGTTTTGTGCAGGTTAAATTTGGGATTTTATTTGTAACGTTTTGCCAGAAATCTTCCATGTTTTTAGGTGACCAAATACTTATTTTCCATCATAATTTGAAAAATAAATCTTGCCAAATCAGACAAGGTGATTTTCTGGATTTGTTTTCTCTCTCATCTTTTTAAGTGGGAGAACTTGCACAATTGGTGGCGGACTAAATACTTTTTTCCCCACTGCACCTTGTTAGCCTGGTTGGTGTATTATGGTACATTAATATTCCCGTCTACCCTGGGTGGGGGAAGAAAAGACTGAGGGCAGATTCAGGAGCTAAGGCAAGGTATGTGGGGGTCTTCATCATCAGAAGTAATCCAAGGAACAGGATGAGCTAGGATGATTCTAGCATTAGTGACAGGTAAGAAGCCCCTGCTCCTGGGACACCCAACAACAGAGTCGGGACATTAGCTCTGACCGAAACCGTTTTTTTGATCCATTATGGATCCTATCTCTGCCTTGACAGGGTAGCTGCAGCAGCTCAGCCTGGAGATAGCAGATCTATGTGCTGTCGTTTTACAGCACCCTAACAAATCAGGTTTGGGGAGCATGGCTCCCAGGCAACTCTTAGTGGAGCCAAGATCGCTTTTCCTGACAGGTTCTCTAGGGGGCATTACAAGATTGTTGTTTTCAGGGAGGCCTGTAAGCTATACTTCAGGTTATGTCCTTGTTCACAAGGAACTGAAAAGTAACGGATGGGGATAATAATCTCTCTCCTTCAGGGTGATCTCCAAGCATGGGAATTCTCTCTCCCGTCTAACTCCCAATTGCTCCAGACATTGGAGGATTTTTTTCTGGCACTGTGTCATATATACAATGACCCTGACTGCATCTCCCTGGCTGTGTACAAACTATCTGGACATAGAAAAATGGTTCAATGAATAACTAAGGACTCGGAGTATATACCCTTAAAAAATATGTTATTTTTATTATCAAAAATGTTAAAATTAATACACAATAAAATAAAAACAAAGGAACTGCTGAACAAAGAGTGGCGATGCTATCAAGTACAAGTGAAAATGAAATTTCATGCTTGTTATGTCCAATGCTTCTACAGCAGCAGTACTAGGGGTAAAACATCCTGAACGTTTTAGGCAGAATAGATTAAAGTATGGAAG
The DNA here is from genome assembly GCF_032444005.1 of Ranitomeya imitator. Classification (NCBI taxonomy): domain Eukaryota; kingdom Metazoa; phylum Chordata; class Amphibia; order Anura; family Dendrobatidae; genus Ranitomeya; species Ranitomeya imitator. Next base: position 335,035,667 of record NC_091286.1, read on the forward strand.
CAGTATTTACATAACAATAGTTTTGCTTGTTTTGTCTAGAACTTCATCAAGAGGCATGTGAAAAAGAGGTTGTTGACATTCAAGGGATGTCCCTGCTGCCTATCCAATAGGTTAACTGTATTTACCTGTGAATCTCTCTCTGAGAGTTCTTACTGTAACAACCCTGCTGGCATCACTGCATGGCTTCCCATCCCCCACCTGCATTACACTCAACTCACCCACTACTCTGGGCCATCTTGTGACCTCTCTGCTGCCAGCTCCATGCTGTGTGCATCATGTCTGCTGCTTGCTCTGTGCATGCTCTGTCTGTGTGCATAGGTGGTGGCGCCGGCAACTCCTGTGTCTTATTGAGACTGTGTGCACGTTGCTAAGGTGTCCCCGGCCAATTGCCATGAGGCTTCCTGTATTTAAGACTTCCTCACCCATTGGTGGGGGCCTGTGAAACTTACTCCCTCAGTCAGTTCTTAGCTGCTGAGGTGCCAGGCCCTGTCTCTGTTACTCTTATGTCCACCACCCAGGGGGGCCTTGTACCCTGGTCTGTGTCCTGTGTCTGCCATCCAGTGGGGCCTCGTACACTGGCCTATGTCCACCACCCAGAGAGGCTTCGTACCCTGGCTTGTGTCCATGCCTCTGTGCCTTGCCCTGTTCCTGACTTTGTCTTAGCCTAGTCCTGATCCTGTGTCCTTTTATATCCCTGCCTTGGTTTCCTTTCCCTGCTGTGTGTACTCTGTGTCTTGCTTTGCTCTGCTTTTGGCTCTGCTCTCTGCGACCTTGCTTTGCTCCTTGTTCTGCATTCTGTGACCTTGTTCTGCATTCTGTGACCTTGCTCTGCACTCTGTGTCTTGCTCTGCACTGACTTTGCTCTGCTCTCAGCTTTGCACACTGTGGATTTGCTCTCAGCTCTGCACTTGTGTCTTGCTCTGCTCTCAGCTCTGCACTCTGACTTTGCTCTCAGCTCTGCTCTCTGTAACTTTGCTCTGCACTCTGACCTTGCTCTGCACTCTGTGGCTTTGCTCTGCGGCTCTGCTCAGCTCTTGCTCTGCAGCTCCGCTCCTTGCGGTTCTACCTGCCTCCGCTCCTTGCACATCTACGTTTCCTGCATTTCTGCATGTGGCTCCGCCTCCTGCTCTTGGCTCCTCCTCCTGCATGTCCACACTTGACTCCTCCTCCTGGCTCCGCTTCATGTGTCTCTGTTCTTGGCTCTAGCTCCTGTGCTTTCGCTCTGCATCCGCTTTTGTGGTCTTTCTCTACCTATTCTTAAGTCCTCCTGTCTGAACAGGTTCTTACCTATTTTACATACCTGCCTGCAGACCGGTCCCTACCGGTTCTTCCAGTGGACCAGCCTTGTCCGCCTGTCCTGCCAGAAAGCCAGTCGTACATGCCTGCCTACCAGAGAGCCAGCCATGCCCGCCTGCCAGTGTCTCTTTTGTACCCATACGCATGCTTGTGTCCCAGCCGTGCCCGCCTGTCTGCCAGAGTGCCAGTCGTTCCCGCTTGCCTGTCTATATTCCACTCTCCAGTGGGATCAGCAGCCACAGCCAGACACCACCCTGGAGTAGCACCTGGTAGCTTCCTGCCGCACAAGTCTGACCTCACCATCAGAGGCTCCAGCGAACACCTAGGAAGCTACTTAGTTATGCCCCTTCCAGGGAAGTTTGGTCTGTGGTCCAGTGGGGCCACACCCCCGCATGCCCTCGCCAACCAGTCTGAGCGCGAGCGTGACACATACTGAACATCATGGTTCAGACCTTGGCCGGACAGCCCTGTAATAAAGCCGCCACTGATGATAATAATAATAATAATCTTTATTTATATAGCGCCAACATATTCCACAGCGCTTTACAGTTTAACATTTTCAAACACAACAGTCATAAGAACAACGTTAGCAATACAATAATTAAAGCAAAATAAAACAACCCTGCTCGTGAGAGCTTACAATCAACAATGAGGTGGGGAAGATACAAAGTACCTTTTAGTTTTATGAAAATGAAAAAATTCAGGCTAAAGTAAAAAAAATTTTGAAAAAAAGTTAAATGTTCATTTTTTCCTTCCACATTGCATTAATTCCTGTGAAGCACCTGAAGGGTTAAAACACTTCTTGAATGTGGTTTTGAGGACATTGAGGGGTGCAGTTTTTAGAATGGTGTAACTTTTGGGTATATGCTGTCATATAGACCCCTCAAAGTCACTTCAAATGTAAGGTGGTCCCTAAAAAAACGGTTTTGTAATGTTATTGGAGGAATGAAAAATCGCTGGTCAACTTGTAACCATTATAATAATAATCTTTATTTGTATAGCGCCAACATATTTCGCAGTGCTTTATAGTTAAACAGTTTCAAACACAACAGTCATAAGCAACAATAATATGATTAAAGCAAAATAAAACAACACTACTTGTGAGAGCTTACAATCTACAATTAGGTGGGAGAGTTACAAAGCACAGGTGTGTATTTAGAATAATGCATTTACAATGAATGTCCAGCCATCTTCAGGGAGTGGGTGATAGATGGGGATAGTAAATGGGCTACACATGCTCACTTACACATAAAATGACTTTGACTAGGGAACATGAGAGGCCGCTATGAACAAATGTGTTTTGAGGGAGCGAGCTCCTAAAACAGTGCAAGTTGTGGTTGGTCCTAATTTCTTGGGGTAGCATTCCAGAGGATTGGCGCAACGTGGGAGCAGTCTTGGAGTTGGGAATGAGAGGTATGGATTAGTGCAGAGGTTAGTCGAAAGTCATTTACAGAGCGCAGTGATCGGCTAGGACGGTAGACAGAAATGAGGGAGGAGATGTAAGGGGGTGTCGCACTGTGGAGAGCTTTGTGGGTGAGAACAAGTACTTTGAATTGGATCATATAATGAATGGGCAGCCAGTGTAGCAACTGGCAAAGAGCAGATGCGTCCGAGTATCAATTAGCCAGGTGGATGACCATGGCTGCAGCATTAAGGATGGACTGGAGAGGGGAAAGTTGAGTAAGGGGAAGGCCAATTAATAAAGTGTTACTGTAGTCCAAGCAAGAGTGGATCAGGGCGACAGTGAGGTGTTTTGTTGTTTCCATGGTGAGAAAAGGGTGGATTCTAGAGATGTTCTTTAGATCTAAGTGGCAAGAGCGGGCAAGAGATTGTATATGGGAGGTGAAGGAGAGATTGGTTTCAGACATAATACCCAGACAGCACGACTGCTGCCGTGGTGGTATTATGGTGCCACCCACAGAGAGGGAAATGTCTGATTTAGTGAGGTTAGTAGACGGCAGGAATAGAAGAAGTTTGTTTTTTGAGAGGTTGAGTTTCAGGTATGGAGTGGACATGATGTTGGAGACTGCGGACAGACAGTTACTGCCATTCTGTAGTACAGCGGGGGTAAGGTCAGGGGATGATGTGTATAGTTGTGTGTCATCAGCATAAAGATGGTGCTGAAAGCCAAATCAGCTAATGCTCTGTCCAATTGGGGCCGTGTACAGGGAGAAGAGAAGGGGGCCAAGGACGGAGCACTGAGGTACCCCAACAGTGAGAGTAAGAGGAGATGAAGTGGAGCCAGTGAAAAGAACACTGAAGGAGCGGTCAAAAAGATAGGAAGAGAACCAGGAGAGAGCAATGTCCATAATGCCTAGTGATTGGAGCCTAGAGAGTAGGAGGCCTTGGTCAACAATGCTGAAAGCTGCAGAAAGGTTGAGAAGAATGAGCAGAGAGTGTTCACCGTTACATTTTGCTGTCAGAAGATCGTTGGTCACCTTGATGAGTGCAGTTTCTCTCTCGAATGTAGAGGGCAGAAACCAGACTGTGAAGGGTCAAGGAGAAAATGCGTTGAGAGGTAATGGGTAAGGTGGAAGTAAACCAGGCACTGCTAGATCTAAGAGATGAAGGGGAGATTGGAGACTGGTCTGTAGTTGTTTGTGCAGGATCGGTCAAGGGCGGGTTTCTTTAATAATGGAATAATGATAGAGTGTTTGAAGGAGGAGGGGAAAATACCAGAGGAGAGGGAGAGATTAAAGATTGTAGTTAGGTGAGTTGTGATGCCTGGAGAGAGAGACTGGAGGAGATGTGAGGGAATGGGGTTAGCAGTGCATGTAGTCGGACAAAAAGAAGAGAGGAGCCTGGAGACTTCTTCTGGGATCAAATGTGGAGAGTGAGCCAGGGGAAATGCAGGGTAGGATGGGAGTCACTGTACTTTGTGGCTGGAGCAGATTTCCTGATGGATATTATCTATTTTCTCTATAAAGTGGGAGGCCTGGTCATCAACACAAATGTCTGTGATAGGGGCTTGTGCTTTTGGCCTGAAGAGGGAGTGAAAGGTGTCAAAAAGTTTCTTGGGGTTGCTGGATAGTGAAGAGATCAGTGGGGTGAAGTAGGTGTGTTTGGCGAGATGAAGGGCAAAATTATAGGTTCTTAATAAATTTGAGCGACCTTGACCTTTTTAGAGTCGAGCCGGGTTTCGCGAAACCCGACTATCTCAAAAGTCGGGTCGAGTGAAATCGGCCGATTTTGACGTAAAGTCGGGATCGACCGAAACACGAAACCCAATGCAAGTCAATGGGGCAGCATAGTCGGCAGTGAGTGGGGGCCAGGAAAACACCTAGAGTGCCCATTTTAATGTCAAAACCATCCATTCTTCTTAATGAAGCTTGTCAAGCGTAATTTACCTTATAATAATTGGAAGGCATTTGAAATTGGGGGTCATTTGGCTAAAGTTGTGGTGGGTAGGGCTGGTTCAAGTAATTAGTGGGCCCAGGAAATCTGGACCACGTCACGGCAGTGGAGCAGGGAGAGGTAAGTATTTCAACTTTGCAAGTGCTGTGAACCTGAGCAAGCAGGGGGGGCCCACTCGTTGGCATTGGCACTGGCACAGGGCCCCTCAAAGTACAGCGGTGTGTTTGCACGGCGGGGGCGCCTCACACCGGCAGCAACACTTTTGCGTACTATGAGAGGCCCTGTGCCAGTGACGTCGCCAACTAGTATTCCTCCCCCCACCTGATGAAGGAACCTGCACTTTCATCTGCACCTTCCTCTTTGTCCCCGTGTAAGGTGGTATGGTATGCGGGAAGAGCAACCTGACTTTCAGCAGGGTCACAATGTTGTTGTGTAGCGTGCACGAGGAATGTTGCGTTATGGGTCAATGTACCAGCAGACTCATCTATCACTGGCTGGGCAATGGGCAGGATGAGGAGGAAACACAGATATAGGCCCAAAGAATAAAGTTGGCTAAATGCAGTTCAAAATTGGTAACACAGGAATAACCAGGGGGCATTGCAGTGGAGGACAACTGGAATGAGAGGCTGACACAGAGAGTAGGCCCAAATCAGTAAGTAGTCGAAATGCAGTTCAAAATTGGCAACCGTAGTAAACAGGCGGCACAGCTTTGTTCAGTGGAGGAGAACAGCAAGGAGTGGCAGACACCGATAGTAGGCCCCAACCCAACTAGTAGGCCAAATGCAGTCTAACATTAACAACTACTTAACGAGCGCCTGAAAACGGAATTTCAGGACAGGAAACCAGGAGAACAGCAAGGAGCGGCAGACACTGTTAGTAGGCCCCAAACCAACTAGTACGCCAAATGCAGTTGTTCCATTTAACCACAATTTAACGAGAGCCTGAAGATAGAAGCTCAGGAAAGGCAACCTGGAGAACACCTTGGAGTGGAACACACCATCCCTCTCCACCCCATACCCATTTTGTAGGCCTAATGCAGTGTAGTTTTCAACAACTACTAAACGAGAGTCGGAAGACCGAAGCAATGGCAAGGAAACCTGGGGAACACCTTGGAGTGTAACACACCATCTCTCTCCACCCGATACCCATTTTGTAGGCCTAATGCAGTGTAGTTTTCTACAACTACTAAACGAGAGTCGGAAGACCGAAGCAATGGCGAGGAAACCTGGGGAACACCTTGGAGTGTAACACACCATCTCTCTCCACCCGATACCCATTTTGTAGGCCTAATGCAGTGTAGTTTTTTACAACTACTAAACGAGAGTCTGAAGACCGAAGCAATGGCAAGGAAACCTGGGGAACACCTTGGAGTGGAACACACCATCTCTCTCCACCCCATACCCAATTTGTAGGCCTAATGCAGCCTACTTTCCGACAACTACTAAACGAGAGCATGAAGATCGAAGCTCAGGAAAGGCAACCTGGGGAACACCTTGGAGTGTAACACACCCTCTCTCTACACCACGGAAGGGCTGATTCTTAGGAAGGAAGGCTGTCGGAAAGAAGCAGGGCGCGTCCGAGGGTGATTATATTCTTATTAGGTATATACTCACCCTCGGACGCGCCCTGCTTCTTTATTTGTAATGAATGTTTATTTGCAATGTGGTTTTGACTTACTCTATTTTTTTGGTAAATAATGATTTTATTATTTTCATTGTTTTGCATCTTCTTGGCAATAATATAAAGAAGACGCGACAGGACAACACTCGGTGGATGCCATATCTGTGTTTTAAATTGAAAAAAAACTTTCAGTTAACTACTTGCAGGAGAAAGTTATTGTAGCTGGTGGCCATTTTTAGTACTGTACCAGATTTTTGTTGTATGTGTTTGTTTTTAATGTTAAAATGTCTGCATTTGATATCTCTCCAGTATTTTCTTTTTTATAAGCAAAATACTTATTTTTATATTTTCTGATGTTGGTTCAAGGGGTACACGGGCAGCAGTAGACAGGTCAGTGGAGGCCTAGTGGAAGGAGTGACCGCAGACAGGCTTCGAAGGCCTAACATAAGAAAAATGTCAATACAATGGTATTGACAGTGCCAGGCATTGAAGGATGTCAGCGCATAGACTAAACATTGGTGGAGCTGTGAGAGAAAATTTTGCAAGTGGTAGAGCACTGTTTGAGCTGGGGAAGGGGACTGTCTTGTGGCCGGCGGTACAGGCCCAGGGCCCCTCATATTACAACGGTGTGTCTGACGTTGGGTGCGCACCACCACCGCCAGACACTTTATTGTACTATGAGGGACCTAGTGGCAGTGCCGTCGACCAAAAGCGGGCACACCCACCTTTTCAGACAAACAGCACTCTCACGGGTGCTGGCGCCAAGTGGCGATACCACGGCCCCGTGTGGGGACTTTGGCCATTTAGGGAGGTGTTAACATGTCGGATGCTGGACAATCAGGTGCTGCAAATTACGAGATTGGAAAAGTCGTTCAGAATAGTCCACAGGCAAGACCTTTAAATAGGAAAGCTAGGTGTCAGCCGGGCAAGGTGGGGCAAAAGATTTCGAAATCCAGTTGTGGTTCATTTTAATGAAGGTTAGATCATCTACATTTTGGGTAGCCAGACGAGTCCTTTTTTCTGTTAGTATTGAACCTGCAGCACTGAATACTCTTTCTGATAGGACACTAGCTGCCGGGCAAGCAAGCTCCTGCAATGCATATTTTGCCAATTCTGGCCAGGTGTCTAATTTTGATGCCCAGTAATCAAATGGGAATGACGGTTGAGGGAGAACGTCGATAAGGGATGAAAAATAGTTAGTAACCATACTGGACAAATGTTGTCTCCTGTCACTTTGAATTGATGCTGCAGTACCTGTCCTGTCTGCGGTCATAGCAAAATCACTCCACAACCTGGTCAGAAAACCCCTCTAGCCAACGCCACTTCTGATTTCTGCCCCTCTAACACCTCTGGTCTGCTGGCCCCTGCAGCTCGTGTTAGAACGATCACGGGCGCTGTGTGCAGGGAATGCCAGAAGCAAACGGTCAACAAGAGTTGTTTGGTTGCTAATATTAGTTCCAAGTTCTCATGTGGCATTATATTTTGCAATTTGCCTTTATAGCGAGGATCAAGGAGGCAGGCCAACCAGTAATCGTCATCGTTCATCATTTTAGTAATGCGTGTGTCCCTTTTGAGGATACGTAAGGCATAATCCGCCATGTGGCCCAAAGTTCCAGTTCTCAAATCTGTGGTTGTGCTTGGTTGAGGGGCAGTTTCAGGCAAATCCACGTCACTTGTGTCCCTCCAAAAACCAGAACCCGGCCTTGCCGCGCCAACAATTTCCACTGGCCCCAGAAAAGCTTCCTCATTAAAAATATAATCATCCCCATCATCCTCCTCGTCCTCCTCCTCCTGTTCGCCCGCTACCTCGTCCTGTACACTGCCCTGGCCAGACAATGGCTGACTGTCATCAAGGCTTTCCTCTTCCTCAGCTGCAGACGCCTGATCCTTTATGTGCGTCAAACTTTGCATCAGCAGACGCATTAGGGGGATGCTCATGCTTATTATGGCGTTGTCTGCACTAACCAGCCGTGTGCATTCCTCAAAACACTGAAGGACTTGACACATGTCTTGAATCTTCGACCACTGCACACCTGACAACTCCATGTCTGCCATCCTACTGCCTGCCCGTGTATGTGTATCCTCCCACAAAAACATAACAGCCCGCCTCTGTTCACACAGTCTCTGAAGCATGTGCAGTGTTGAGTTCCACCTTGTTGCAAAGTCTATGATTAGGCGATGCTGGGGAAGGTTCAAAGAACGCTGATAGGTCTGCATACGGCTGGAGTGTACGGGCGAACGGCGGATATGTGAGCAAAGTCCACGCACTTTGAGGAGCAGGTCGGATAACCCCGGATAACTTTTCAGGAAGCACTGCACCACCAGGTTTAAGGTGTGAGCCAGGCAAGGAATGTGTTTCAGTTGGGAAAGGGAGATGGCAGCCATGAAATTCCTTCCGTTATCACTCACTACCTTGCCTGCCTCAAGATCTACAGTGCCCAGCCACGACTGCATTTCTTTCTGCAAGAACTCGGACAGAACTTCAGTGGTGTGTCTGTTGTCGCCCAAACACTTCATAGCCAATACAGCCTGCTGATGTTTGCCAGTAGCTGCCCCATAATGGGAGACCTGGTGTGCAACAGTGGCAGCTGCGGATGGAGTGGTTGTGCGACTGCGGTCTGTGGACGAGGTCTCGCTTCTGCAGGAGGACGAGGAGGAGGAGGAGGGGGTGCGAACGGCTACAGCCAACTGTTTCCTAGACCGTGGGCTAGGCAGAACTGTCCCAAACTTGCTGTCCCCTGTGGACCCTGCATCCACCACATTTACCCAGTGTGCCGTGATGGACACGTAACGTCCCTGGCCATGCCTACTGGTCCATGCATCTGTTGTCAGGTGCACCTTTGTGCTCACAGATTGCCTGAGTGCATGGACGATGCGCTCTTTAACATGCTGGTGGAGGGCTGGGATGGCTTTTCTGGAAAAAAAGTGTCGACTGGGTAGCTCGTAGCGTGGTACAGCGTAGTCCATCAGGGCTTTGAAAGCTTTGCTTTCAACTAACCGGTAGGGCATCATCTCTAACGAGATTAGTCTAGCTATGTGGGCGTTCAAACCCTGTGTACGCGGATGCGAGGCTAAGTACTTCCTTTTTCTAACCATAGTCTCATGTAGGGTGAGCTGGACTGGAGAGCTGGAGATCGTGGAACTAGCGGGGGTGCCGGTGGACATGGTAGACTGAGAGACGGTGGGAGATGGTATTGTTGCCGCCGGTGCCCTAGATGCAGTGTTTCCTACTACGAAACTGGTGATTCCCTGACCCTGACTGCTTTGGCCTGGCAAAGAAACCTGCACAGATACTGCAGGTGGTGCAGAAAATGGTGGCCCTACACTGCCGGAAGGGATGTTGCGTTGATGACTAGCTTCATTGGCCGAGGGTGCTACAACCTTAAGGGACGTTTGGTAGTTAGTCCAAGCTTGCAAATGCATGGTGGTTAAATGTCTATGCATGCAACTTGTATTGAGACTTTTCATATTCTGCCCTCTGCTTAAGGTAGTTGAACATTTTTGACAGATGACTTTGCGCTGATCAATTGGATGTTGTTTAAAAAAATGCCAGACTGCACTCTTTCTAGCATCGGATACCTTTTCAGGCATTGCAGACTGAGCTTTAACCGGATGGCCACGCTGTCCTCCAACAGGTTTTGACTTTGCCACGCGTTTTGGGCAAGATACGGGCCCGGCAGATGGAACCTGTTGCGATGTTGATGCCTGCTGCGGCCCCTCCTCCTCCGCTTCAGAACTGCTGCCGCCTGCACCCTGTTCCCCCAATGGCTGTCAATCGGGGTCAAGAACTGGGTCATCTATTACCTCTTCTTGTAGCTCGTGTGCAACTTCGTCTGTGTCACCGTGTCGGTCGGTGGTATAGCGTTCGTGATGGGGCAACATAGTCTCATCAGGGTCTGATTCTTGATCATTACCCTGCGAGGGCAATGTTGTGGTCTGAGTCAAAGGACCAGCATAGTAGTCTGGCTGTGGCTGTGCATCAGGGCACTCCATGTCAGATTCAACTTGTAATGGGCATGGACTGTTAACTGCTTCACTTTCTAAGCCAGGGACGGTATGTGTAAAGAGCTCCATGGAGTAACCCGTTGTGTCGCCTGCTGCATTCTTCTCTGTTGTTGTTTTTGCTGAAGAGGACAAGGAAGCGACTTGTCCCTGACCGTGAACATCCACTAACGACGCGCTGCATTTAGTTTTACCAGTTTCACGAGAGGAGGCAAAAGAGCTAGAGGCTGAGTCAGCAAGATAAGCCAAAACTTGCTCTTGCTGCTCCGGCTTTAAAAGCGGTTTTCCTACTCCCAGAAAAGGGAGCGTTCGAGGCCTTGTGTAGCCAGACGACAAACCTGGCTCCACAGCTCCAGACTTAGGTGCAATATTTTTTTTCCCACGACCACCTGATGCTCCACCACTACCACTACCCTCATTACCAGCTGACAATGAACGCCCCCGGCCACGACCTCTTCCACCAGACTTCCTCATTGTTTTAAAAACGTTACCAAACTAACGGTATTTGTTGCTGTCACACAACTTACACGGTGAGCTATAACTTCAGTATGATTTAGCTACCCCTTTACAGGTGGGTGAGACCACAACGAAAATCAGGCACAATGTTACACACTCTGTTGTTGGTGGCAACAAATGAGAGAGATGCCACACACGCAGGACTGTCACTGAAGCGCAAATGTAAATATTAATCTCCCACTGATTTGTTTTTGTTTTTTTTTAAAAGGGAGACTTTAGGAAAAAAAAATTAAAAAAAATGATTTTTTAAGGAAGAATTTATAAACCAAATAAAATGAAATGATTGTTTCAGGGAGAATTTAGAAAACAAATAAAAAAAAAAATAGGCTTTCTATGGCCCACTATTTGTGAGAGATGGCACGCTCAGGACTGGCACACAAGCCCAGAGGCCAATATTAATCTCCCACTTTTTTTTTTTTTTTCTAGGGAAAATTTATAAACCCAATAAAAAAAATAATAAATAGGCTTTCTATGGCCCACTATCTGAGAGAGAGAGATGGCACGCTTAGGACTGGCACACAAGCCCAAAGGCCAATATTTTTCTCCCACTGATTGATGTTGTGATTTTTTCAGGTAGATTTTGGAACCCAAATCAAGCAAAAAAATAAATAGGCTTTCTATGGCCCACTGAGTGAGAGATGGCACACACATGAGTAAGGAGTGGCCCACAAGCCCTGAGGCCAATATTTTTCTCCCACTGATTGATGTTGTGATTTTTTCAGGTAGATTTTGGAACCCAAATCAAGCAAAAAAATAAATAGGCTTTCTATGGCCCACTGAGTGAGAGATGGCACACACATGAGTAAGGAGTGGCACACAAGCCCTGAGGCCAATATTTTTCTCCCACTGATTGATGTAGTGATTTTTTCAGGTAGATTTTAGAACCCAAATCAAGCAAAAAAATAAATAGGCTTTCTATGGCCCACTGAGTGAGAGATGACACAGACAGGGATGGCACTCTAGCAGAAATGCCAATCTTAATCTCCCACAAAAAAAAAAAAAAAAAAGGAACTGTCCTTCAATTACTATCTCCCTGCAGTAATCTCAGCCAGGTATGGCAGGCAGCAATAAGGAGTGGACTGATGCACAAATTAAATAAAAAGTGTGGACAAACAAACAAGATAGCTGTGCAGAAAGGAAGGAACAAGAGGATTTGTGCTTTGAAAAAAGCAGTTGGTTTGCACAGCGGCGTACACACAGCAATGCAGCTATCAGGGAGCCTTCTAGGGCAGCCCAATGAGCTACAGCGCTGAGGAAAAAAAAAAAATGTAGCTTCCACTGTCCCTGCACACCGAAGGTGGTGTTGGGCTGTGGAAATCACTACAGCACAAGCGGTTTGGTGGTTAATGGACCCTGCCTAACGCTATCCCTGCTTCTGACGAAGCGGCAGCAACCTCTCCCTAAGCTCAGATCAGCAGCAGTAACATGGCGGTCGGCGGGAACGCCCCTTTATAGCCCCTGTGACGCCGCGGACAGCAAGCCAATCACTGCAATGCCCTTCTCTAAGATGGTGGGGACCAGGACCTATGTCATCACGCTGCCCACACTCTGCGTTTACCTTCATTGGCTGAGAAATGGCGCTTTTCGCGTCATTGAAACGCGACTTTGGCGCGAAAGTCGCGTACCGCATGGCCGACCCCGCACAGGGGTCAGATCGGGTTTCATGAAACCCGACTTTGCCAAAAGTCGGCGACTTTTGAAAATGAACGACCCGTTTCGCTCAACCCTAGTTCTTAACATATATATGAAGTGTGAAGTCTTTTGGTATGCAAGTTTTCACTCCTTAAGCATTTAGAACACCTAGAGCATCGCTGGAGAAATCGGGTTTGCAATGTGAGCCAGGGTTGTTTTACTCTGTGTTTGGAGGTTCTGAGGGTGAGGGGAGCTACTTGGTCAAGGGTGCTTCTAAGATTTTCGTTGTAGTGATGTACAGCCAGATCATGACAGGAAAAAGAGGTGATTGGGGACAATGATGAGGGTAGGGAGTCTGAAAGTGTATGAGGGTTAATAGCATGTAGATTTCTGAATGTGTGGTAGGTAGGAGTGTGCTGGGGTGGGTGAGGAATTCTGAGCTTGAATGAAAAAATGTTGTGGTCAGAGAGGGGAAGCGGTGAGTTGTCTAGGTAGGAGATTGAACAGAGCCGGACAAAGACCAGGTCAAGGGTGTTACTATCTTTGTGTGTTTCAGATGTTGAGAGCTGTGAGAGGCCTAGAGAAGTGGTTAGTGATAGAAGCTGGGATGCAGATGTGGAAGTGGGGCTGTTAATGGGGATGTTGAAGTCTCCCAGGATAAGGGTTGGTAGTTCTAAGGACATGAGGTGCGGCAGCAAGGCAGAAAAAATGGTCCAGGAAGTGGATGGGTGAGCCTGGGCGCCGGTATATGACCGCTATTCTCGGGGAGAGAGGACGGAAGAGCCTGATGGTGTGGACCTCAAATGAAGGGAATGAGAATGATGGAACTCGGATGATGACTTAGAAAGTGCATTCTGGGGACAGGAGTATGCAGACTCCACCACCATGTCTGTTTCTTGGTCTCGGGGAATGTGAGAATTGTAAGCCACCAAGGGAAAAGGCAGCAGGGGAGACAGTGTCAGAATCCTGAATCCATTTTTCCGTGAGGTCCAACAGATTAAGAGAGTTGTTCAGAAAGTAATTGTGTAGGAAAGGAAGCTTGTTACATACAGACCGTGGATTCCAAAGGGCACAATTAAAATAAGGAGATGAAGGAGTGCAGCTAATATTAATAAGGCTAGTAAGGTTTTGATGTGAGGTAGGGTAGGGGTTGAGGTTGGGGGATGGTGGACCAGGGTTGGGGAAGTTGTCCCCTGAAATCAGTAGGAGTAGGAAGATAAAAGATAACAAAAAAAATTGTTTCATATATTTTGCTGTTGTAAAGTAGACATGTGGGAAATGTTATTTATTAACTATTTTGCATGACATATCTCCCTGGTTTTTGGGCATAAAAATTAAAAGTTTGAAAATGTGAAATTTTCACCAAATATCCATTTTTTCATAAATAATTGCAAGTCATATCAAAGAAATTTTACTGCTACCATGAAGGACAATATATCACGAAAAAGCAGTCTCAGAATCAGTGGGATATGTTAAAGCGTTTCAGAGTTATTTCCTCATAAAGTGACTGTGGTCAGAATTGTAAAATTTGGCTTGGTCAGGAAGGTGAAAACAGGCTTTGGGGGAGGAGTTCAAGGGGTTAATGTGAAATGGTGCCAAGCATCAAAAGATAGGGCTTCACTTGTTGGTAAACATTTACTTATTCTGAAAATAGATTTAACCCCTTAACGACCGGCAGTTAAGGGTACTTAAACCACAGCGCCATTAATTAATGGCACTGTGGAAAAAGAGAATAGCGCCCCCAGAGTCAGATTTTCTCTGGGGTCTCAGTTGCCAGGGGTAGCCGAGACCCCAGAGAACATGATTCGGGGGGAAGTTATCGACCCCCGGTTTGCGATCGCCGGTAACTAACCGTTTACAGGCGATCGCAAAAAAAAAAAACTTCCCATCTAATTTCTCTGTCCTCCGATGTGATCGCACATCAGAAGACAGAGAAATGGGCTCCCAGATAACCCCCCGATACTCACCTGTCTCCCCCGGTGCTCCTCGTGGCTCCCGATGGGCGCCGCCACCTTGCTCTGGCCAAAAAAATGGCGGGTGCATGCGGAGTGCGCCCGCCGGCCGACACCCGGGAGCTCTTTGGGGTCTCGGCTGCCGGGGGTAGCCAAGACCCCAAAGAATATGATTGGGGTTTTTACCGACCCCTGTTTTGCGACCGCCGGTAATTAACTGTTTACCGGCGGCCGCAAAAAAAAAAAGCTATGTAATTCTCTGTCCTCTGATGTGATCGCACACATCAGAGGACAGAGAAATAGGGGGATTCGGGGACCCTGTTAACACTTACCGGTGTCCCTTGGTCCTCCTGCGTCCTCTTCTGCCCGCCGGCTTCTTCATCTGGTAAGAAAATGGCAGGCGCATGCCATCTGCCGGCCGGCAGGAGAGAGGAGTTGGGGCTAAATTTAGGGTTAGAGTTAGGGTTGGAGCTAAATTTAGGGTTAGGGTTGGGGCTAAATTTAGGGTTAGGGTATGTGCACACGTATCTGTGAGGGCTGTTGTGAATTCCGCTCTTGGGCTCCCTCCGGTGGTTGTAAGTGGCACTTTTGTGAGTTCTGCTCTTGGGCTTCCTCCGGTGGTTTTAAGTGGTATGGCTGCTCCTTGGATTTAGCAGTCTGCAGCTGCTTCCACTGATTGTCTTTCTGCTCGGCTATTTTTGCCTGGCTCTTCCCTTCAGCCAGTGCCACTTGTCAATGGTTCCTGGTTGGATTCACATCTCTCTTGGATTTCCCTGTTATCCTGACCAGTTCAGCAAAGTTAAGTCCTTGCTTGCTCTTTTCTGTCCACAGGTTGTGGACTTATCCGTTCTGTGCTTTCTATGTTTTGTCCAGCTTGTCAGTATGGATTAATTCTGTGAAGCTGGAAGCTCTGGGAAGCAGATTTACCCTCCACACCTTTAGTCAGGTGTGGAGATTTTTGTAAACTCTGTGTGGATTTTTGTAGTTTTTAATACTGACCGCACAGTATTCCATCCTGTCCTATCTATCTAGCTAGACTGGCCTCCTGTGCTACATCCTGGTTTCATTATGTGTATGTCTTTTCCCTCTCCACTCACAGTCATTACTTGTGGGGGGCTATCTATCCTTTGGGGATTTTCTCTGAGGCAAGATAGTTTTCCTGTTTCTATCTTTAGGGGTAGTTAGTTCTCAGGCTGTGACGAGGTGCCTAGGGAGTGACAGGAGCGTCCCACGGCTACTTCTAGTGTTGTGTTGAGCTTAGGGACTGCGGTCAGTACAGGTTCCACTTCCTTCAGAGCTCGTCCCATGTTGCTCCTAAACCACAAGTTCATACCAGAGGGCTGCGGATTTTTCCGCAGTGGATTTGATAAATCCGCAGTGCAAAACCGCTGCGTTTTTTCCTGCAGATTTATCGCGGTTTCTATTGCGGATTCCGCTGCAGGTTTACACCTGCAGTTTTCTTTTGGAGCAGGTGTAAAACCGCTGCGGAATTCGCACAAATAATTGACATGAAGTGGAATGTAAACCGCTGCGTTTCCGCGCGTTTTTTTTTCCACAGCATGTGCACTGCGGATTTCGTTTCTCATAGGTTTACATTGTACTGTAAATGCATGGGAAACCGCTGCGGAGCCGCAGCTGCGGATCCGCTGCGGATCCGCAGCAAAATCCGCAACATGTGCACATACCCTTAGGGTTGGGGCTAAATTTAGGGTTAGGGTTAGGGGCTAAATTTAGGGTTAGGGCAAGGGTTAGGGTTGGGGCTAAATTTAGGATAAGGGTTAGGGTTGGGGCTAAATTTAGGGTTAGGGTTGGGGCTAAATTTAGGGTTAGGGTTGGGGCAAAATTTAGGGTTAGGGTTGGGGCTAAATTTAGGGTTATGGTTAGGGCTAAATTTAGGGTTGGGGTTAATGTTAAGGTTGGGGTTAAATTTAGAGTTAGGGTTTGGATTGAAGCTAAATTTTATGTTAGGGCTAGGGTTAGGCTTCTTTCACACTTGGGTCGGCCCGATGCATGTTGTGAAAATTGTGCACAACGTAGGCAGCAGATGTAGTTTTTCAATGCATCCACTGCCCAGTCTATGTCCTAAGGAGGAGGGGGCGGAGTTATGGCCACGCATGCACGGTCGGAAATGGCAGACGTGACGTACAAAAAAAGTTACATTGAACGTTTTTTGTGATGACGGTCCACCAAAACACAACAGATCCAGTGCACGACTGATGCGACATGTGGCCATCTGTTGCGATCCATCGGCAATACAAGTCTATTGGCAAAGAACGCATCCTGTGGGCTCATTTTCAGGATCCTTTTTTTGTCCAAAACGATGGATTGCGATGGATGCCACATGACGCAAGTGTGAAAGTAGCCTTAGGGTTAGGGTTGGGGCTAAAGTTAGGGCTAGGGTTAGGGTTGGGGCTAAAGTTAGGGTTAGGGTTGGGGCTAAATTTAGGGTTAGGGCTAGGGTTAGGGTTGGGGCTAAAGTTAGCATTAGGGCTAGGGTTGGGGCTAAAGTTAGGGCTAGTGTTGGGGCTAAAGTTAGGGTTAGAGTTGGGATTAGGGTTAGGGTTTGGATTAGGGTTGGTATTAGGGTTAGGGTTGGCATTATGGTTACGTTTGGGATTAGGGTTAGGTTTGGGATTAGGGTTAAGGTTAAGGTTGGGATTAGGGTTAGGGGTGTATTGGTATTAGGGTAAGGGTTGAGATTAGGATTAGGGGTGTGTTGGATTTAGGGTTTTGATTAGGGTTATGGTTAGGGTTGAGATTAGGGTTGTTGTTGTGAATTCTGCTCTTGGGCTCCCTCCGGTGGTTATGAGTGGTAGTGCTGTGGTAGTTGGATCGCAGCATTTATCAGGTGTATCTATTTTTTGCAATTTGGGCTGGGCTATATAGCCTTGCTTTATCCTTTAGTCAGTGCCAGTTGTCCATTGTTTTTGGAGGATTCACATCCCTTCTGGTCTCTCCTGTTCGCTATACTTTTCTTCAAAGATAAGTCCTGGCTTTGTTTTTGCTGTCCACCTGCTGTGGACCTTATAGTTCTGTGCATTTTCATGTTTCGTCTTGTCCAGCTTTGTCTGTGAAGGATTTTTTGCAGCCTCCTATGCTAAATCCTGATTTCATGTCTGCGTATGTCATTTCCCTCTCCTCTCACAGTCAATATTTGTGGGGGGCTGTCTATACTTTGGGGATTTTCTCTGAGGCAAGATAGGGTTCCTGTTTCTGTCTTTAGGGGTAGTTAATTCTTAGGCTGTGTCGAGGGGTCTAGGAAGCGTTATGTACCCCCCACGGCTACTTCTAGTTGCGCTGCTAAGTTCAGGGTTTGCGGTCAGTATAGTGGCCACCTTCTCCAGAGTATATCTCATGCTGCTCCAAGGCCACCAGATCATAACAGTACAACTGGCCAACAATGAGTTAATTGCATCTCAAAAGAAGGGAGAAAAGGTTTTGAGCCATTTTTTTTCCTTAGCCTGTTCCTCCCTCTTAATCTCTGGGTGGCTGCGGAACCTAGTAATAACATGAGTGTTCAGGAGTTAGTCTCTCGTGTGGATCAGCTTGCTGCTGGGGTACAGGGTATTTCAGATTATATTGTTCAGACTCCTGCCTTAGAACCTAGGATTCCCACTCCTGATGTATTCTTTGGTGACAGATCCAAATTTTTGAGTTTCAAAAATAACTGTAAACTGTTTTTTGCATTGAGACCCCGGTCTTCTGGTGATCCCATTCAGCAGGTTAAAATCATCATATCCCTGCTGCGTGGTGACCCACAGGATTGGGCATTTTCCCTGGAAACTGGCAATCCTGCTTTGCTTAATGTTGATTCTTTCTTTCAAGCATTGGGGTTATTGTATGATGAGCCTAATTCTGTGGATCAAGCTGAGAAAATCTTGCTGAACCTGTGTCAAGGTCAAGAAGCGGCAGAATCGTATTGCCAGAAATTTAGAAAATGGTCTGTACTGACTAAATGGAATGAGGATGCCTTGGCGGCAATTTTCAGAAAGGGTCTTTCTGAATCCGTTAAAGATGTTATGGTGGGGTTCCCCACGCCTGCTGGTCTGAGTGATTCTATGTCTCTGGCCATTCAGATTGATCGGCGCTTGCGCGAGCGCAGAGTTGTGCACACTATGGCGTTGTCCTCTGAACAGAGCCCTGAGCCTATGCAGTGTGATAGGATTTTGTCTAGAGCTGAACGTCAAAATAGGTTGTGTTTTCACTGCGGCGATTCTGCTCATATTATTTCTGATTTCCCTAAGCGTACAAAGAGAATCGCTAGTTCTGTTAACATCAGTACTGTACAACCTAAATTTCTGTTATCTGTGACCTTGATCTGCTCATTATCATCATTTTCTGTCATGGCATTTGTGGATCCATGTGCCGCTCTGAATTTAATGGACTTAGAATTTGCCAGACGTTGTGGTTTCCCCTTGCAGCCTTTGCAGAAACCTATTCCTTTAAGGGGCATTGATGCTACACCGTTGGCTAAAAATAAACCTCAGTTTTGGACACAGTTGACCATGCGTATGGCGCCAGCCCATCAGGAAGATTGTCGTTTTCTGGTGTTGCATAATTTGCATGATGATATTGTGCTGGGTTTTCCATGGTTACAGGTACATAATCCGGTGTTAGATTGGAGATCTATGTCTGTGACTAGTTGGGGTTGTCAGGGGGTTCATGGTCATGTTCCTTTGATGTCAATTTCCTCTTCCCCCTCTTCTGAAATTCCTGAGTTTTTGTCAGACTTTCAGGATGTATTCGATGAGCCCAAATCCAATTCCCTTCCACCGCATAGGGACTGTGATTGTGCTATTGACTTGATTCCAGGTTGTAAGTTCCCTAAGGGCCGACTTTTCAACCTGTCTGTGCCAGAACATGCCGCCATGCGGAGCTATATTAAGGAGTCTTTGGAGAAGGGGCATATTCGGCCATCTTCTTCATCATTGTTTTTTTTTTTAGTTGCCAAGAAGGATGGCTCCTTGAGACCCTGTATTGATTATCGCCTCTTGAATAAGATCACGGTCAAATTTCAATACCCTTTGCCTTTGCTTACTGATTTGTTTGCTAGGATTAAGGGGGCTAGTTGGTTTACTAAGATTGACCTTCGAGGGGCATATAATCTTATTCGTATTAAGCAGGGTGACGAATGGAAAACTGCATTTAATACGCCCGAAGGCCATTTTGAATACATTGTGATGCCTTTCGGGCTCTCTAATGCCCCATTTGTGTTCTAATCCTTCATGCATGATATCTTTCGGAGTTATCTTGATAAATTCATGGTTGTATATATTTATGATATCTTGATTTTTTCCGATGATTGGGAGTCTCATGTAAAACAAGTCAGGATGGTATTTCAGATCCTCCGTAATAATGCTTTATTTGTGAAGGGGTCAAAGTGCCTCTTTGGAGTGCAGAAGGTTTCTTTTTTGGGTTTCATTTTTTCTCCCGCATCTACAGAAATGGATCCGGTTATAGTTCAGGCCATTCATGATTGGATTCAGCCCACATCTGTGAAGAGCCTTCAGAAATTCTTGGGCTTTGCTAATTTTTACCGTCGTTTCATTGCCAACTTCTCCAGTGTGGTTAAACCTCTGACCGATTTGACGAAGAAGGGCGCTGATGTGATGAATTGGTCCTCTGCGGCTGTTTCTGCCTTTCAGGAGCTTAAACGCCGATTTACTTCTGCCCCTGTGTTGCGTCAGCCGGATGTTTCTCTTCCATTTCAGGTTGAGGTTGACGTGTCTGAGATTGGGGCAGGGGCCGTTTTGTCTCAGAGGAATTCTGATGGTTCCTTGATGAAACCGTGTGCCTTCTTTTCTCGGAAGTTTTTGCCTGCGGAACGTAATTATGATGTCGGTAATCGGGAGTTGTTGGCAATGAAGTGGGCATTTGAGGAGTGACGACATTGACTTGAGGGGGCCAAGCACCGTATTGTGGTCCTGACCGATCATAAGAATCTGATTTACTTCGAGTCTGCCAAACGGCTGAATCCTAGACAGGCTCGATGGTCCCTGTTTTTCTCCCGTTTTGATTTTGTGGTCTCGTACATTCCTGGTACTAAGAATGTTAAGGCGGATGCCCTCTCTAGGAGTTTTTTTCCTGATTCCCCTGGGGTTCTTGAGCCAGTCGTCATTCTGAAGGAAGGGGTGATTCTTTCTGCCATCTCCCCTGATTTACGACGGGTTCTTCAGGAATTTCAGGCTAATAAACCTGACCGCTGTCCAGTGGGGACACTGTCTGTTCCTGATAGATGGACTAGTAAAGTGATTTCTGAGGTTCATTGTTCTGTGTTGGCTGGCCATCCTGGGATTTTTGGTACCAGAGATTTGGTTAGTAGGTCCTTTTGGTGGCCTTCTTTGTCGCGGGATGTGCGTTCTTTTGTTCAGTCCTGTGGGATTTGTGTGCGGGCTAAGCCTTGCTGTTCCCACGCTAGTGGGTTGCTTTTGCCTTTACCAGTCCCTGAGAGACCTTGGACGCATATTTCTATGGATTTTATTTCAGAGCTTCCGGTTTCCCAGAGGATGTCTGTTATCTGGGTGGTTTGTGACCGGTTTTCTAAGATAGTTCATTTGGTACCTTTGCCTAAATTGCCTTCCTCTTCTGATTTGGTTCCATTGCTTTTTCAGCATGTGGTTCGTTTGCATGGCATTCCGGAGAATATTGTGTCCGATAGAGGTTCCCAGTTTGTTTCTAGGTTTTGGCGGGCCTTTTGTGCTAGGCTGGGCATTGATTTGTCTTTTTCTTCCGCATTTCATCCTCAGACAAATGGCCAGACCGAGCGAACTAATCAGACTTTGGAAACTTATTTGAGATGCTTTGTGTCTGCTAATCAGGATGATTGGGTGGCTTTCTTGCCATTGGCCGAGTTTGCCCTTAATAATCGGGCTAGTTCTGCTACCTTGGTTTCGCCTTTTTTTTGTAATTTTGGTTTTCATCCTCGTTTTTCTTCAGGGCAGGTTGAGCCTTCTGATTGTCCTGGTGTAGATTCTGTGGTTGACAGGCTGCAGCTGATTTGGGCTCATGTGGTGGACAATTTGATGTTATCTCAGGAGGAGGCTCAACGTTTTGCTAACCGTCGTCGGTGTGTTGGTTCCCGGCTTCGAGTTGGGGATTTGGTCTGGTTGTCTTCCCGTCATGTTCCTATGAAGGTTTCTTCCCCTAATTTCAAGCCTCGGTTTATTGGTCCTTATAGGATTTCTGAGATTATCAATCCAGTGTCTTTTCGTTTGGCCCTTCCAGCCTCTTTTTCCATCCATAATGTGTTCCATAGATATTTGTTGTGGAAGTATGTGGTGCCCGTTGTTCCCTCTGTTGATCCTCCGGCCCCGGTGTTGATTGATGGGGAGTTGGAGTATGTGGTTGAGAAGATTTTGGATTCCCGTTTTTCGAGGCGGAAGCTTCAGTATCTGGTCAAATGGAAGGGTTATGGCCAGGAGGATAATTTTTGGGTTGTTGCCTCCGATGTTCATGCTGACTAGGGTTGAGCGAAACGGGTCATTCATTTTCAAAAGTCGCCGACTTTTGGCAAAGTCGGGTTTCATGAAACCCGATCCGACCCCTGTGCGGGGTCGGCCATGCGGTACGCGACGTTCGCGCCAAAGTCGCGTTTCAATGACGCGAAAAGCGCCATTTCTCAGCCAATGAAGGTAAACGCAGAGTGTGGGCAGCGTGATGACATAGGTCCTGGTCCCCACCATCTTAGAGAAGGGCATTGCAGTGATTGGCTTGCTGTCTGCGGCGTCACAGGGGCTATAAAGGGGCGTTCCCGCCGACCGCCATGTTACTGCTGCTGATCTGAGCTTAGGGAGAGGTTGCTGCCGCTTCGTCAGAAGCAGGGATAGCGTTAGGCAGGGTCCATTAACCACCAAACCGCTTGTGCTGTAGCGATTTCCACTGCCCAACACCACCTTCGGTGTGCAGGGACAGTGGAAGCTACATTTTTTTTTTCCCCTCAGCGCTGTAGCTCATTGGGCTGCCCTAGAAGGCTCCCTGATAGCTGAATTGCTGTGTGTACGCCGCTGTGCAAACCAACTGCTTTTTTCAAAGCACAAATCCTCTTGTTCCTTCCTTTCTGCACAGCTATCTTTTTTGTTTGTCCACACTTTTTATTTAATTTGTGCATCAGTCCACTCCTTATTGCTGCCTGCCATACCTGGCTGAGATTACTGCAGGGAGATAGTAATTGTTGGACACTCCCTGTTTTCATTTTTTTTTTTTTTTTTTTGTGGGAGATTAAGATTGACATTTCTGCTAGAGTGCCATCCCTGTGTGTGCCATCTCTCACTCAGTGGGCCATAGAAAGCCTATTTATTTTTTTGCTTGATTTGGGTTATAAAATCTACCTGAAAAAATCACTACATCAATCAGTGGGAGAAAAATATTGGCCTCAGGGCTTGTGTGCCACTCTTGACTCCTGTGTGTGCCATCTCTCAGTCAGTGGGCCATAGAAAGCCTATTTATTTTTTTGCTTGATTTGGGTTCTAAAATCTACCTGAAAAAATCACTACATCAATCAGTGGGAGAAAAATATTGGCCTCAGGGCTTGTGTGCCACTCCTGACTCCTGTGTGCATCATCACTCACTCAGTGGGCCATAGAAAGCCCTTTTTTTTTTTTGCTTTATTTGGGTTCTAAATTCAACCTGAAAAAATCAATAAATCAATCAGTGGGAGATTAATATTGGCCTTTGGGCTTGTGTGCCAGTCCTAAGCGTGCCATCTCTCTCTCTCAGATAGTGGGCCATAGAAAGCCTATTTATTATTTTTTTTATTGGGTTTATAAATTTTCCCTGGAACAAAAAAAAAAAAGTGGGAGATTAATATTGGCCTCTGGGCTTGTGTGCCAGTCCTGAGCGTGCCATCTCTCTCACAAATAGTGGGCCATAGAAAGCCTATTTATTTATTTTTTTTTGGTTTTATAAATTCTCCCTGAAAAAAAAGGGAGATTAATATTGGCCTTTGGGCTTGTGTGCCAGTCCTAAGCGTGCCATCTCTCTCTCTCAGATAGTGGGCCATAGAAAGCCTATTTATTTATTTTTTTATTGGGTTTATAAATTTTCCCTGAAAAAAAATAAAAAGTGGGAGATTAATATTGGCCTCTGGGCTTGTGTGCCAGTCCTGAGCGTGCCATCTCTCTCACAAATAGTGGGCCATAGAAAGCCTATTTATGTTTTTGGTTGATTTGGGTTCTAAATTCTACCTGAAAAAATCAATAAATCAATCAGTGGGAGATAAATATTGGCCTCTGGGCTTGTGTGCCACTCCTGACTCCTGTGTGCGTCATCTCTCACTCAGTGGGCCATAGAAAGCCTTTTTTTGTTTTATTTGTTTTCTAAATTCTCCCTGAAAAAATCATTTTATTTTATTTGGTTTCTAAATTCTTCCTGAAAAAATCATTTTATTCTATTATTTTTTTTTCCTAAAGTCTCCCTGAAAAAAAAACAAAAAACAAATCAGTGGGAGATTAATATTGCCCTTTCTGCTTGTGTGCCAGTCTTGACTCCTGGGTGTGCCATCTCTCTCTCTCTCCAAATGTGGGCCATAGAAAGCCTATTATTTTTTTAGCTTGATTTGGGTTCCAAAATCTACCTGAAAAAATCACTACATCAATCAGTGGGAGATAAATATTGGCCTCTGGGCTTGTGTGCCACTCCTGACTCCTGTGTGCGTCATCTCTCACTCAGTGGGCCATAGAAAGCCTTTTTTTGTTTTATTTGTTTTCTAAATTCTCCCTGAAAAAATCATTTTATTTTATTTGGTTTCTAAATTCTTCCTGAAAAAATCATTTTATTCTATTATTTTTTTTTCCTAAAGTCTCCCTGAAAAAAAAACAAAAAACAAATCAGTGGGAGATTAATATTGCCCTTTCTGCTTGTGTGCCAGTCTTGACTCCTGGGTGTGCCATCTCTCTCTCTCTCCAAATGTGGGCCATAGAAAGCCTATTATTTTTTTAGCTTGATTTGGGTTCCAAAATCTACCTGAAAAAATCACTACATCAATCAGTGGGAGATAAATATTGGCCTCTGGGCTTGTGTGCCACTCCTGACTCCTGTGTGCGTCATCTCTCACTCAGTGGGCCATAGAAAGCCTTTTTTTGTTTTATTTGTTTTCTAAATTCTCCCTGAAAAAATCATTTTATTTTATTTGGTTTCTAAATTCTTCCTGAAAAAATCATTTTATTCTATTATTTTTTTTTCCTAAAGTCTCCCTGAAAAAAAAACAAAAAACAAATCAGTGGGAGATTAATATTGCCCTTTCTGCTTGTGTGCCAGTCTTGACTCCTGGGTGTGCCATCTCTCTCTCTCTCCAAATGTGGGCCATAGAAAGCCTATTATTTTTTTAGCTTGATTTGGGTTCCAAAATCTACCTGAAAAAATCACTACATCAATCAGTGGGAGATAAATATTGGCCTCTGGGCTTGTGTGCCACTCCTGACTCCTGTGTGCGTCATCTCTCACTCAGTGGGCCATAGAAAGCCTTTTTTTGTTTTATTTGTTTTCTAAATTCTCCCTGAAAAAATCATTTTATTTTATTTGGTTTCTAAATTCTTCCTGAAAAAATCATTTTATTCTATTATTTTTTTTTCCTAAAGTCTCCCTGAAAAAAAAAAAAAAACTAATCAGTGGGAGATTAATATTGCCCTTTCTGCTTGTGTGCCAGTCTTGACTCCTGGGTGTGCCATCTCTCTCTCTCTCTCCAATTGTGGGCCATAGAAAGCCTATTATTTTTTTAGCTTGATTTGGGTTCCAAAATCTACCTGAAAAAATCACTACATCAATCAGTGGGAGATAAATATTGGCCTCTAGGCTTGTGTGCCACTCCTGACTCCTGTGTGCGTCATCTCTCACTCAGTGGGCCATAGAAAGCCTTTTTTTGTTTTATTTGTTTTCTAAATTCTCCCTGAAAAAATCATTTTATTTTATTTGGTTTCTAAATTCTTCCTGAAAAAATCATTTTATTCTATTATTTTTTTTCCCTAAAGTCTCCCTGAAAAAAAAAAGAAAACCTAATCAGTGGGAGATTAATATTGCCCTTTCTGCTTGTGTGCCAGTCTTGACTCCTGGGTGTGCCATCTCTCTCTCTCTCTCCAATTGTGGGCCATAGAAAGCCTATTATTTTTTTAGCTTGATTTGGGTTCCAAAATCTACCTGAAAAAATCACTACATCAATCAGTGGGAGATAAATATTGGCCTCTGGGCTTGTGTGCCACTCCTGACTCCTGTGTGCGTCATCTCTCACTCAGTGGGCCATAGAAAGCCTTTTTCTGTTTTATTTGTTTTCTAAATTCTCCCTGAAAAAATCATTTTATTTTATTTGGTTTCTAAATTATTCCTGAAAAAATCATTTTATTCTATTATTTTTTTTTCCTAAAGTCTCCCTGAAAAAAAAAAAAAAATCAAATCAGTGGGAGATTAATATTTACATTTGTGCTTCAGTGACAGTCCTGCGTGTGTGGCATCTCTCTCATTTGTTGCCACCAACAACAGAGTGTGTAACATTGTGCCTGATTTTCGTTGTGGTCTCACTCACCTGTAAAGGGGTAGCTAAATCATACTGAAGTTATAGCTCACCGTGTAAGTTGTGTGACAGCAACAAATACCGTTAGTTTGTTTACGTTTTTAAAACAATGGGGAAGTCTGGTGGAAGAGGTCGTGGCCGGGGGCGTTCATTGTCAGCTGGTAATGAGGGTAGTGGTAGTGGTGGAGCATCAGCTGGTCGTGGGAAAAAAAATATTGCACCTAAGTCTGGAGCTGTGGAGCCAGGTTCGTCGTCTGGCTACACAAGGCCTCGAACGCTCCCTTTTCTGGGAGTAGGAAAACCGCTTTTAAAGCCGGAGCAGCAAGAGCAAGTTTTGGCTTATCTTGCTGACTCAGCCTCTAGCTCTTTTGCCTCCTCTCGTGAAACTGGTAAATGTCAAAGCAGCGCGTCGTTAGTGGATGTTCACGGTCAGGGACAAGTCGCTTCCTTGTCCTCTTCAGCAAAAACAACAACAGAGAAGAATGCAGCAGGCGACACAACGGGTTACTCCATGGAGCTCTTTACACATACCGTCCCTGGCTTAGAAAGTGAAGCAGTTAACAGTCCATGCCCATTACAAGTTGAATCTGACATGGAGTGCACTGATGCACAGCCACAGCCAGACTACTATGCTGGTCCTTTGACTCAGACCACAACATTGCCCTCGCAGGGTAATGATCAAGAATCAGACCCTGATGAGACTATGTTGCCCCATCACGAACGCTATACCACCGACCGACACGGTGACACAGACGAAGTTGCACACGAGCTACAAGAAGAGGTAATAGATGACACAGTTCTTGACCCCGATTGGCAGCCATTGGGGGAACAGGGTGCAGGCGGCAGCAGTTCTGAAGCGGAGGAGGAGGGGCCGCAGCAGGCATCAACATCGCAACAGGTTCCATCTGCCGGGCCCGTATCTTGCCCAAAACGCGTGGCAAAGCCAAAACCTGTTGGAGGACAGCGTGGCCATCCGGTTAAAGCTCAGTCTGCAATGCCTGAAAAGGTATCCGATGCTAGAAAGAGTGCAGTCTGGCATTTTTTTAAACAACATCCAATTGATCAGCGCAAAGTCATCTGTCAAAAATGTTCAACTACCTTAAGCAGAGGACAGAATCTGAAAAGTCTCAATACAAGTTGCATGCATAGACATTTAACCACCATGCATTTGCAAGCCTGGACTAACTACCAAACGTCCCTTAAGGTTGTAGCACCCTCGGCCAATGAAGCTAGTCAGCAACGCAACATCCCTTCCGGCAGTGTAGGGCCACCATTTTCCGCACCACCTGCAGTTTCTGTGCAGGTTTCTTTGCCAGGCCAAAGCAGTCAGGGTCAGGGAATCACCAGTTTCGTAGTAGGAAACACTGCATCTAGGGCACCGGCGGCAACAATACCATCTCCCACCGTCTCTCAGTCTGCCATGTCCACCGGCACCCCCGCTAGTTCCACGATCTCCAGCTCTCCAGTCCAGCTCACCCTACATGAGACTATGGTTAGAAAAAGGAAGTACTTAGCCTCGCATCCGCGTACACAGGGTTTGAACGCCCACATAGCTAGACTAATCTCGTTAGAGATGATGCCCTACCGGTTAGTTGAAAGCGAAGCTTTCAAAGCCCTGATGGACTACGCTGTAGCACGCTACGAGCTACCCAGTCGACACTTTTTTTCCAGAAAAGCCATCCCAGCCCTCCACCAGCATGTTAAAGAGCGCATCGTCCATGCACTCAGGCAATCTGTGAGCACAAAGGTGCACCTGACAACAGATGCATGGACCAGTAGGCATGGCCAGGGACGTTACGTGTCCATCACGGCACACTGGGTGAATGTTGTGGATGCAGGGTCCACAGGGGACAGCAAGTTTGGGACAGTTCTGCCTAGCCCACGGTCTAGGAAACAGTTGGCTGTAGCCGTTCGCACCCCCTCCTCCTCCTCTTCGTCCTCCTGCAGAAGCGAGAGCTCGTCCACAGACCGCAGTCGCACAACCACTCCATCCGCAGCTGCCACTGTTGCACACCAGGTCTCCCAATATGGGGCAGCTACTGGCAAACGTCAGCAGGCTGTATTGGCTATGAAGTGTTTGGGCGACAACAGACACACCGCGGAAGTTCTGTCCGAGTTCTTGCAGAAAGAAACGCAGTCGTGGCTGGGCACTGTAGATCTTGAGGCAGGCAAGGTAGTGAGTGATAACGGAAGGAATTTCATGGCTGCCATCTCCCTTTCCCAACTGAAACACATTCCTTGCCTGGCTCACACCTTAAACCTGGTGGTGCAGTGCTTCCTGAAAAGTTATCCGGGGTTATCCGACCTGCTCCTCAAAGTGCGTGGACTTTGCTCACATATCCGCCGTTTGCCTGTACACTCCAGCCGTATGCAGACCTATCAGCGTTCTTTGAACCTTCCCCAGCATCGCCTAATCATAGACGTTGCAACAAGGTGGAACTCAACACTGCACATGCTTCAGAGACTGTGCGAACAGAGGCGGGATGTTATGTTTTTGTGGGAGGATACACATACACGGGCAGGCAGTAGGATGGCAGACATGGAGTTGTCAGGTGTGCAGTGGTCGAAGATTCAAGACATGTGTCAAGTCCTTCAGTGTTTTGAGGAATGCACACGGCTGGTTAGTGCAGACAACGCCATAATAAGCATGAGCATCCCCCTAATGCGTCTGCTGATGCAAAGTTTGACGCACATAAAGGATCAGGCGTCTGCAGCTGAGGAAGAGGAAAGCCTTGATGACAGTCAGCCATTGTCTGGCCAGGGCAGTGTACAGGACGAGTTAGCGGGCGAAGAGGAGGAGGAGGACGAGGAGGATGATGGGGATGATTATATTTTTAATGAGGAAGCTTTTCCGGGGCCACTGGAAATTGGTGACGCAGCAAGGCCGGGTTCTGGTTTTTGGAGGGACACAAGTGACGTGGATTTGCCTGAAACTGCCCCTCAACCAAGCACAACCGCAGATTTGAGAACTGGAACTTTGGCCCACATGGCGGATTATGCCTTACGTATCCTCAAAAGGGACACACGCATTACTAAAATGATGAACGATGACGATTACTGGTTGGCCTGCCTCCTTGATCCTCGCTATAAAGGCAAATTGCAAAATATAATGCCACATGAGAACTTGGAACTAATATTAGCAACCAAACAATCAACTCTTGTTGACCGTTTGCTTCTGGCATTCCCTGCACACAGCGCCCGTGATCGTTCTCACACGAGCTGCAGGTGCCAGCAGACCAGAGGAGTTAGAGGGGCAGAAATCAGAAGTGGCGTTGGCCAGAGGGGTTTTCTGACCAGGTTGTGGAGTGATTTTGCTATGACCGCAGACAGGACAGGTACTGCAGCATCAATTCAAAGTGACAGGAGACAACATTTGTCCAGTATGGTTACAAACTATTTTTCATCCCTTATCGATGTTCTCCCTCAACCGTCATTCCCATTTGATTACTGGGCATCAAAATTAGACACCTGGCCAGAATTGGCAGAATATGCATTGCAGGAGCTTGCTTGCCCGGCAGCTAGTGTCCTATCAGAAAGAGTATTCAGTGCTGCAGGTTCAATACTAACAGAAAAAAGGACTCGTCTGGCTACCCAAAATGTAGATGATCTAACCTTCATTAAAATGAACCACAACTGGATTTCGAAATCTTTTGCCCCACCTTGCCCGGCTGACACCTAGCTTTCCTATGAAAAGGTCTTGCCTGTGGACTATTCTGAATGCCTTTTCCAATCTCGTAATTTTCTGCACCTGATTGTCCAGCATACGACATGTTTACACCTCACTAAATGGCCAAACTCCCCACACGGGGCCGTGGTATCGACACTTGGCGACAGCACCCGTGAGAGTGCTGTTTGTCTGAAGAGGTGGGTGTGCCCGCTTTTGGTCGACGGCACTGCCACTGGGTCCCTCCTAGTACAATAAAGTGTCTCGGGCGGTGGTGGTGCGCACCCAACGTCAGACACACCGTTGTAATATGAGGGGCCCTGGGCCTGTACCGCCGGCCACAAGACAGTCCCCCCCCAGCTCAAACAGTGCTCTACCACTTGCAAAATTATCTCACAGCTCCACCAATGTTTAGTCTATGCGCTGACATCCTTCAATGCCTGCCACTGACAATACCATTGTATTGACATTTTTGTTATGTTAGGCCTTCGAAGCCTGTCTGCGGTCACTCCTTCCACTAGGCCTCCACTGACCACACCACTGCTGCCCGTGTACCCCTGGAACCAATTTAAAATTGCCTACAGCCAGCCCAATTTTTTTATTTTAGGCCTTCGATGCCTGTCTGCGGTCCATTCTTTCTACTACTACTACACTGACCAGGCCACTGCTGCCCGTGTACCCCTGGAACCAATTTAAAATTGCCTACAGCCATGTGTTATTATTTTAGGCCTTCGATGCCTGTCTGCGGTCACTCCTTCCACTAGGCCTCCACTGACCACACCACTGCTGCCCGTGTACCCCTGGAACCAATTTAAAATTGCCTACAGCCAGCCCAATTTTTTTATTTTAGGCCTTCGATGCCTGTCTGCAGTCACTCCTTCCACTAGGCCTCCACTGACCACACCACTGCTGCCCGTGTACCCCTGGAACCAATTTAAAATTGCCTACAGCCATGTGTTATTATTTTAGGCCTTCGATGCCTGTCTGCGGTCACTCCTTACAATATGCCTCCACTGACCACACCACTGCTGCCCGTGTACCCCTGGAACCAATTTAAAATTGCCTACAGCCAGCCCAATTTTTTTTACTTTAGGCCTTCGATGCCTGTCTGCGGTCACTCCTTCCACTAGGCCTCTACTGACCACACCACTGCTGCCCGTGTACCCCTGGAACCAATTTAAAATTGCCTACAGCCATGTGTTATTATTTTAGGCCTTCGATGCCTGTCTGCGGTCACTCCTTACAATATGCCTCCACTGACCACACCACTGCTGCCCGTGTACCCCTGGAACCAATTTAAAATTGCCTACAGCCAGCCCAATTTTTTTACTTTAGGCCTTCGATGCCTGTCTGCGGTCACTCCTTCCACTAGGCCTCCACTGACCACACCACTGCTGCCCGTGTACCCCTGGAACCAATTTAAAATTGCCTAAAGCCATGTGTTATTATTTTAGGCCTTCGATGCCTGTCTGCGGTCACTCCTTACAATATGCCTCCACTGACCACACCACTGCTGCCCGTGTACCCCTGGAACCAATTTAAAATTGCCTACAGCCAGCCCAATTTTTTTATTTTAGGCCTTCGATGCCTGTCTGCGGTCCGTTCTTTCTACTACTACTACACTGACCAGGCCACTGCTGCCCGTGTTCCCCTGGAACCAATTTAAAATTGCCAACAGCAATGTGTTATTATGTTAGGCCTTCGATGCCTGTTTGCGGTCACTCCTTCCAATAGTTCTCCACTGACCAGACCAATGCTGGCCGTGTACCCCTGGAACCCAGCTGAAAGTGCATGTAGCCTCCTTTTTTTCTTTGTTTTATATTTAGAAAGCCCAGATGAACTACGCTGTGCAACGGTTCAAGCTACCCAGTCGACATTTCTTTTGCGAGAAAAGCCATCCCAGCCCTCCACCGGCATGAAAAAGTCTGCATTGTCATAGCACTCAGGCAATCAAACAGTAGAAAGGTGCACCTGACAAGAGACGCATGGACCAGTAGGCATGTCCACAAAAAGTTACGTGTCCATTACGGCGCACTGGGTTAATGTGTTGGATGCATGGTCCACAGGGGACAGCCTACAAAGTCTGTCTGCAGTCCCTAATTCCAATTTTCCTCCGCTGACCACACCACTGCTGCCCGTGTACCCCTGGAACCAATTTTACAGTGTCTACAGCCTAATTTTGTTATGTTAGGCCTACTACGCCTGTCTGCGGTCCCTCCTTCCAATACTCGTCCACTGACCACACCACTGCTGCCCGTGGACCCCTGGAACCTATTTTTAATTGCATAGAGCATCCTTTTTTTAATAGTAGGCGTACAAAGTCTGTCTGCGGTCCACTATTGAAATTGTCCTCCACTGCCCAGAGCACTGCTGCTTGTGTACCCCTGTAACTTTTTTAAGCTGCAGTGAGCCACATTTTTGGGTTAAGTCCTACTACCTGTGTCTGTCTGCGCCACTCAATTCAGCTGTGTTCCTTTGAAAAAAGCTGAGCGTCAATAGTCTTGTTTTCAGCCACTAGGAATTTTAAAACTGCATTGGGGTACAACTTTGGTAGGGCCTACTAACGGTGTCTGCCTCCCCAAGGTTTGCCCCAGGTTTCCTCGCCATTGCTTCGATCTTAATGCTCTCGTTTAGTAGTTGTTGGAAACTACACTGCATTAGGCCTACAAATTGGGTATGGGGTGTAGAGAGATGGTGTGTTCCACTCCAAGGTGTTCTCCAGGTTACCTTTCCTGAGCTCCGATCTTCCGGCTCTCGTTTAGTAGTTCTTGGAAACTACACTGCATTAGGCCTACAAATTGGGTATGGGGTGTAGAGAGATGGTGTGTTCCACTCCAAGGTGTTCTCCAGGTTGCCTTTCCTGAGCTTCGATCTTCCGGCTCTCGTTTAGTAGTTCTTGGAAACTACACTGCATTAGGCCTACAAATTGGGTATGGGGTGTAGAGAGATGGTGTGTTCCACTCCAAGGTGTTCTCCAGGTTGCCTTTCCTGAGCTTCGATCTTCCGGCTCTCGTTTAGTAGTTCTTGGAAACTTCACTGCATTAGGCCTACAAATAGGGTATGGGGTGTAGAGAGATGGTGTGTTCCCCTCCAAGGTGTTCTCCAGGTTGCCTTTCCTGAGCTTCGATCTTCATGCTCTCGCTTAGTAGTTCTTGGAAACTACACTGCATTAGGCCTACAAATTGGGTATGGGGTGTAGAGAGATGGTGTGTTCCACTCCAAGGTGTTCTCCAGGTTGCCTTTCCTGAGCTTTGATCTTCCGGCTCTCGTTTAGTAGTTGTTGGAAACTACACTGCATTAGGCCTACAAATTGGGTATGGGGTGTAGAGAGATGGTGTGTTCCACTCCAAGGTGTTCTCCAGGTTGCCTTTCCTGAGCTTCGATCTTCCGGCTCTCGTTTAGTAGTTCTTGGAAATTACACTGCATTAGGCCTACAAATTGGGTATGGGGTGTAGAGAGATGGTGTGTTCCACTCCAAGGTGTTCTCCAGGTTGCCTTTCCTGAGCTTCGATCTTCCGGCTCTCGTTTAGTAGTTCTTGGAATCTTCACTGCATTAGGCCTACAAATAGGGTATGGGGTGTAGAGAGATGGTGTGTTCCACTCCAAGGTGTTCTCCAGGTTGCCTTTCCTGAGCTTCGATCTTCATGCTCTCGCTTAGTAGTTCTTGGAAACTACACTGCATTAGGCCTACAAATTGGGTATGGGGTGTAGAGAGATGGTGTGTTCCACTCCAAGGTGTTCTCCAGGTTGCCTTTCCTGAGCTTTGATCTTCCGGCTCTCGTTTAGTAGTTGTTGGAAACTACACTGCATTAGGCCTACAAATTGGGTATGGGGTGTAGAGAGATGGTGTGTTCCACTCCAAGGTGTTCTCCAGGTTGCCTTTCCTTAGCTTCGATCTTCCGGCTCTCGTTTAGTAGTTCTTGGAAATTACACTGCATTAGGCCTACAAATTGGGTATGGGGTGTAGAGAGATGGTGTGTTCCACTCCAAGGTGTTCTCCAGGTTGCCTTTCCTGAGCTTCGATCTTCCGGCTCTCGTTTAGTAGTTCTTGGAATCTTCACTGCATTAGGCCTACAAATAGGGTATGGGGTGTAGAGAGATGGTGTGTTCCACTCCAAGGTGTTCTCCAGGTTGCCTTTCCTGAGCTTCGATCTTCATGCTCTCATTTAGTAGTTCTTGGAAACTACACTGCATTAGGCCTACAAATTGGGTATGGGGTGTAGAGAGATGGTGTGTTCCACTCCAAGGTGTTCTCCAGGTTGCCTTTCCTGAGCTTCGATCTTCCGGCTCTCGTTTAGTAGTTCTTGGAATCTTCACTGCATTAGGCCTACAAATAGGGTATGGGGTGTAGAGAGATGGTGTGTTCCACTCCAAGGTGTTCTCCAGGTTGCCTTTCCTGAGCTTCGATCTTCATGCTCTCGTTTAGTAGTTCTTGGAAACTACACTGCATTAGGCCTACAAATTGGGTATGGGGTGTAGAGAGATGGTGTGTTCCACTCCAAGGTGTTCTCCAGGTTGCCTTTCCTGAGCTTCGATCTTCCGGCTCTCGTTTAGTAGTTCTTGGAAACTACACTGCATTAGGCCTACAAATTGGGTATGGGGTGTAGAGAGATGGTGTGTTCCACTCCAAGGTGTTCTCCAGGTTGCCTTTCCTGAGCTTCGATCTTCCGGCTCTCGTTTAGTAGTTGTTGGAAACTACGCTGCATTAGGCCTACAAATTGGGTATGGGGTGTAGAGAGATGGTGTGTTCCACTCCAAGGTGTTCTCCAGGTTACCTTTCCTGAGCTCCGATCTTCCGGCTCTCGTTTAGTAGTTCTTGGAAACTACACTGCATTAGGCATACAAATTGGGTATGGGGTGTAGAGAGATGGTGTGTTCCACTCCAAGGTGTTCTCCAGGTTGCCTTTCCTGAGCTTCGATCTTCCGGCTCTCGTTTAGTAGTTCTTGGAAACTACACTGCATTAGGCCTACAAATTGGGTATGGGGTGTAGAGAGATGGTGTGTTCCACTCCAAGGTGTTCTCCAGGTTGCCTTTCCTGAGCTTCGATCTTCATGCTCTCGTTTAGTAGTTGTTGGAAACTACACTGCATTAGGTCTACAAGTTGGGTATGGGGTGTAGAGAGATGGTGTATTCCACTCCAAGGTGTTCTCCAGGTTGCCTTTCCTGAGCTTCGATCTTCCGGCTCTCGTTTAGTAGTTCTCGGAAACTACACTGCATTAGGCCTACAAATTGGGTATGGGGTGTAGAGAGATGGTGTGTTCCACTCCAAGGTGTTCTCCAGGTTGCCTTTCCTGAGCTTCGATCTTCCGGCTCTCGTTTAGTAGTTCTTGGAAACTACACTGCATTAGGCCTACAAATTGGGTATAGGGTGTAGAGAGATGGTGTGTTCCACTCCAAGGTGTTCTCCAGGTTGCCTTTCCTGAGCTTCGATCTTCCGGCTCTCGTTTAGTAGTTGTTGGAAACTATGCTGCATTAGGCCTACAAATTGGGTATGGGGTGTAGAGAGATGGTGTGTTCCACTCCAAGGTGTTCCCCAGGTTTCCTCGCCAATGCTTCGATCTTCATGCTCTCGTTTAGTAGTTGTTGGAAACTACACTGCATTAGGCCTACAAATTGGGTATGGGGTGTATAGAGATGGTGTGTTCCACTCCAAGGTGTTCTCCAGGTTGCCTTTCCTGAGCTTCGATCTTCCGGCTCTCGTTTAGTAGTTGTTGGAAACTACGCTGCATTAGGCCTACAAATTGGGTATGGGGTGTAGAGAAATGGTGTGTTACACTCCAAGGTGTTCTCCAGGTTGCCTTTCCTGAACTTCTATCTTCAGGCTCTCATTAAATTGTTTTTAAACGGAACAACTGCATTTGGCGTACTAGTTGGTTTGGGGCCTACTATCGGTGTCTGCCACTCCTTGCTGTTCTCCTGGTTTCCTGTCCTGAAATTCCATTTTCAGGCTCTCGTTAAGTAGTTGTTAATGTTAGACTGCATTTGGCCTACTAGTTGGGTTGGGGCCTACTATCAGTGTCTGCCACTCCTTGCTGTTCTCCTCCACTGAACAAAGCTGTGCCGCCTGTTTACTACGGTTGCCAATTTTGAACTGCATTTCGACTACTTACTGATTTGGGCCTACTCTCTGTGTCAGCCTCTCATTCCAGTTGTCCTCCACTGCAATGCCCCCTGGTTAGTCCTGTGTTACCAATTTTGAACTGCATTTAGCCAACTTTATTCTTTGGTCCTATATCTGTGTTTCCTCCTCATCCTGCCCATTGCCCAGCCAGTGATAGATGAGTCTGCTGGTACATTGACCCATAACGCAAAATTCCCCGTGCACGCTACACAGCAAGATTGTGACCCTGCTGAAAGTCAGGTTCCTCTTCCCGCATACCATACCACCTTACACGGGGACAAAGAGGAAGGTGCAGATGAAAGTGCAGGTTCCTTCATCAGGTGGGGGGAGGAATACTAGTTGGCGACGTCACTGGCACAGGGCCTCTCATAGTACGCAAAAGTGTTGCTGCCGGTGGGAGGCGCCCCCGCCATGCAAACACACCGCTGTACTTTGAGGGGCCCTGTGCCAGTGCCAATGCCAACGAGTGGGCCCCCCCTGCTTGCTCAGGATCACAGCACTTGCAAAGTTGAAATACTTACCTCTCCCTG
This sequence comes from Ranitomeya imitator, assembly GCF_032444005.1. Lineage (NCBI taxonomy): Eukaryota > Metazoa > Chordata > Amphibia > Anura > Dendrobatidae > Ranitomeya > Ranitomeya imitator. The sequence goes on from NC_091286.1 coordinate 335,071,855, forward strand.
CTCCACTGCCGTGACGTGGTCCAGATTTACTGGGCCCACTAATTACTTGAACCAGCCCTACCCCCCACAACTTTAGCCAAATGACCCCCAATTTCAAATGCCTTCCAATTATTATAAGGTAAATTACGATTGACAAGCTTCTTTAACAAGAATGGATGTTTTTGCCATTAAAATGGGCAGTGTAGGTGTTTTCCTGGCCTCCACTCACTGCCGACTATGCTCCCCCATTGACTTGCATTGGGTTTCGTGTTTCGGGCGATACCCGACTTTTCGCGATAATCGGCCGATTCCACTCGACTCGACTTCTAAGATAGTCGGGTTTCGCGAAACACGGCTCGACTCTAAAAAGGTCAAGGTCGCTCAACCCTAATGCTGACGATTTGGTTCGTGCCTTTCATTTGGCTCGTCCTGATCGGCCTGGGGGCTCTGGTGAGGGTTTGGTGACCCCTCCTCAAAGGGGGGGTACTGTTGTGAATTCTGCTCTTGGGCTCCCTCCGGTGGTTATGAGTGGTAGTGCTGCGGTAGTTGGATCACAGCATTTATCAGGTGTATCTATTTTTTGCAATTTGGGCTGGGCTATATAGCCTTGCTTTATTCTTTAGTCAGTGCCAGTTGTCCATTGTTTTTGGAGGATTCACATCCCTTCTGGTCTCTCCTGTTCGCTGTGCTTTTCTTCAAAGATAAGTCCTGGCTTTGTTTTTGCTGTCTACCTGCTGTGGACCTTATAGTTCTGTGCATTTTCATGTTTCGTCTTGTCCAGCTTTGTCTGTGAAGGTCTTTTTGCAGCCTAGCTGTGTCTCTGGAGATGTAGATATACCCTCCATGTCTTTAGTCAGATGTGGTGATTTGTATTTTCTGTGGTGGATATTTTCTAGTGTTTTAATACTGACCGCATAGTACTCTGTTCTATCCTTTCTTTTTAGCTAGTATGGCCTCCTATGCTAAATCCTGATTTCATGTCTGCGTATGTTATTTCCCTCTCCTCTCACAGTCAATATTTGTGGGGGGCTGTCTATACTTTGGGGATTTTCTCTGAGGCAAGATAGGTTTCCTGTTTCTGTCTTTAGGGGTAATTAATTCTTAGGCTGTGTTGAGGGGTCTAGGGAGCGTTAGGTACCCCCCACGGCTACTTCTAGTTGCGCTGCTAAGTTCAGGGTTTGCGGTCAGTATAGTGGCCACCTTCTCCAGAGTACGTCTCATGCTGCTCCAAGGCCACCAGATCATAACAGGTTGTTTTGGGGTTAGGGTTGTGATTATTGTTAGGGTTGTGATTAGGATTATGCATCGGGTTGGGATTAGGGTTAGGGGTGTGTTGGGGTTAAGGTTGGAGTTAGAATTGGGGGGTTTCCACTGTTTAGGTAAATCAGGGGGTCTCCTGTTATGACCTGGTGGTAAGGACAATAATGGACCTGGTGGTTAAGAGCACACGGAATGACCTGATAGTTACAAATAATATAGGACGAGCTCTGAGACGTGGGCTCTGCTGACCGCAATCCCCAATCCTATCACACACTAGAAATAGCCGTGGATTGCTCCTAACACTCCCTAAGCAACTCGGCACAGCCTAAGGAACTAGCTAGCCCTGAAGATAGAAAAATAAAGCCTACCTTGCCTCAGAGAAATTCCCCAAAGGAAAAGGCAGCCCCCCACATTTAATGACTGTGAGTAAAGATGAAAATACAAACACAGAGATGAAACAGATCTAGCAAAGTGAGGCCCGACTCACTGAACAGACCGAGGATAGGAAAGGTAACTTTGCGGTCAGCACAAAAAACTACAAAAAGACCACTCAGAGGGCACAAAAGACCCTCCACACCGACTCACGGTGCGGAGGCGCTCCCTCTGCGTCCCAGAGCTTACAGCAAGCAAGACAAAAATCAAAATAGCAAGCTGGACAGAAAAATATCAAACAAAGAAAAACAAGCAGGAACTCAGCTTCTGCTGGGAAGACAGGTCACAAGAACGATCCAGGAGAGAACTAGACCAATACTGGAACATTGACAGGTGGCATGGAGCAACGATCTAGGTGGAGTCAAACAGAGCAGCCAGCTAACGAATTAACCTCGTCACCTGTGGAAGGAAACTCAGAAGCCGCAGCCGAAGTACCATTCATGACCACAGGAAGGAGCTTGACAACAGAATTCACAACAGTCTCCAAACACGACAGCCACTTTTGCGCTCAAAAAGTCAAATGGTGCTCCCCCATATATGGGGCATCAGCGTACTCGGGATAAATTGGACAACAACTTGTGGGGTCCGATTTCTCTTTTTACCCTTGTAAAAATAAAAACTTGGGGGCTAAAAAATCTTTTTTGTGGAAAAAAATATTTTTTTCATTTTCACGACTCTGCATTATAAACTTCTGTGAAGCACTTGGGCATTCAAAGTTCTCACCACACATCTAGATAAGTTCCTTTGGGTGTCTAGTTTCAAAAATGGGGTCACTTGTGGGGGGTTTCTACCGTTTAGGCACATCAGGGGCTCTGCAAACGCAACATAATGCCCGCTGACCATTCTATCAAAGTCTGCATTCCAAAACGGCGCTCCCTCCCTTCTGAGCTCTGCCGTGCGCCCAAACAGTGGTCCCCCCACACATGGGGTACCAGCATACTCAGGACAAATTGGCCAACAACTTTTGGGGTCCAATTTCTCTTGTTACCCTTGTGAAAATAAAAACTTGGCGGCTAAATAACTTTTTTGTGGAAAAAAAAAATTATTTTTACAATTCTGCATTATAAACTTCTGTGAAGCCTTTGGTGGTTCAAAGTTCTCACCACACATCTAGATAAGTTCCTTGTGGTGTCTAGTTTCCAAAATGGGGTTACTTGTGGGGGTTTCTACTGTTTAGATACATCAGGGGCTCTGCAAAAGCAACATAACGCCTGCAGACCATTCTATCAAAGTCTGCATTCCAAAACGGCGCTACTTCCCTTCCGAGCTCTGCCATGCGCCCAAACAGTGGTTCCCTCACATAAGGGGTATCAGCCTACTCAGCATAAATTGCACAAAAAATTTTGTGGAACAATTTCTCCTGTTACCCTTGTGAAAGTAAAAATTTGGGGGTGAAAAGATCATTTTTGTGGAAAAAATATGATTTCTTTTATTTTCATGGCTCTACATTATAAACTTCTGTGAAGCAGTTGGGGGTTCATAGTGCTCACCACACATCTAGATAAGCTCTTTGGGGGTCTAGCTTCCAAAATGGGGTCACTTTTGGGGGGTTTCTACTGTTTAGGTACATCAGGAGCTCTGCAAAAGCAACATGACGTCTGCAGACCATCCCATCAAAGTCTGCATTCCAAGCGGCACTCCTTCCCTTTCCGAGCCCTGATGGGTGCCCAAACAGTGCCCCCCCACATATGGGGTATCAGCATACTCAGGACCAACTGGTCAACAGATTTTAGGGTCCAATGTCTCCTGTTACCCTTGAGAAAATAAAAAATTGCAGGCTAAAAAATCATGTTTGAGGTAAAAAAAAGGATTTTTTATTTTCCAGGCTCTACTTTATAAAAATCTGTGAAGCACTTGGGGGTTTAAAGTGCTCACAACACATCTAGATAAATTCCTTAAGTGGTCTAGTTTCCATAGTGGGTTCACAACAACTTTTGTGGTCTAATTTCTCCTGTTACCCTTGTGAAAATAAGAATTTGTGGGCGAAAAATCATTTTTGTTTAAACAAATGCGATTTTTTATTTTCACGGCTCTACGTTATAAACTTTTGTAAAGCACTTAGGGGTTCAAAGTGCTCACCACACATCTAGATACGTTCCTTTAGGGGTCTAGTTTCCAAAATGGTGTTACTTGTGGGGGGTTTCCACTGTTTAGGCACATCAGGGGCTCTCCAAACGCGTTATGGCGTCCAATCTCAATTCCAGCCAATTCTGCATTGAAAAAGTCAAACGGCGCTCCTTCTCTTCCAAGCTCTGCCATGCGCCCAAACAGTGGTTTACCCCCACATATGGGGTATCGGCGTATTCAGTCGAAATGACACAACAAAATTTATGGTTAAATTTCTGTTTTTACACTTGTGAAAATAAAAAAATGGTTATGAAGTAAAATGTTTGCAAAAAAAGTTAAATGTTCATTTTTTCCTTCCACATTGTTTCAGTTCCTGTGAAGCACGTAAAGGGTTAATAAACTTCTTGAATGTAGTTTTGAGCACCTTGAGGGGTGCAGTTTTTAGAATGGTGTCACACTTGGTTATTTTCTATCATATAGACCCCTCAAAATGACTTCAAATGTGATGTGGTCCCTAAAAAAAATGGTGTTTTAAAAATGAGAAATTGCTGGTCAACTTTTAACCCTTATAACTCCCTAACAAAAAAAAATTTTGTTTCCAAGTAGACATGTGGGAAATGTTAATTATTAACTATTGTTTGTGACATATCTCTCTGATTTAAGGGCATAAAAATACAAAGTTTGAAAATTGCAAAATTTTAAATTTTTTTGCCATATTTCCGTTTTTTTCATAAATAATCGCAAGTAATATCGAAGAAATGTTACCACTGACATGAAGTACAATATGTCATGAAAAAACAGTATCTGAATCAGCGGGATCTGTTAAAACGTTCCAGAGTTATAACCTCATAAAGTGACAGTGGTCAGTATTGTAAAAATTGGCTCGGTCATTAAGTACCAAATTGACTCTGTCACTAAGGGGTTAAAGAAAGTATTGTATTTATTTATGGATTCCCATGCACACTGCTTGGGATTTAAATTATCCAAATTGGACACCACTATTTTCTAAGTACAAAAGTTTCTTTGTTGTCACTCTTAGCTTGCTCACAAGTATGCTACAATCACACTAATCAAAAACAAATGTAAAGTCACCTGCTGCCATAGCGGGAGGTCTTATCTATCTATCTATCTATCTATCTATCTATCTATCTATCTATCTATCTATCTATCCATCTATTTTGTTTTTGGAAACTGCACCCGTTGAAGCGCAAGTATCGATTCTTCTGCTGCTTGGAACACAATTGCTATTTTATGGTCTTGCACCCGTTATCTTTTTTGGTATGGCTATTTTGGATAGGATATGCTATTCACACCGGCTTCTTTGAAGATTATGGACTTCTTTGGGGCAGTGCCGTCCACATGCTATTTTTTCTCCCTTGTTCACTATCTATAGTTATAATGGTTGATCCTAGAAGAGCTCTTCACATGTCCAATAAATGCAATTAGCATTCTGTGTATTACTTTTTCAAATCGAAACAGAGAAACCTGAATGATTTAGAAAAATGTTCAGCTCACCCCGTTATGTCCAGTTTCCTTGGTTGGTCATCGGCACACAGAGTCGCCCTGGTCTCCGCAGTATAGAAATATGAGCAAGATATGAGCAATCCCAGTACAAGGAATAAATCCTAAATGTTTCAACCTACACGGTTTTAATCATGGATGGGTTGCAACATGTAGGATACATTCCTTGCACTGGGATTGCTCATATCTGCATATCTGTGCTTTTTAATTTGATGATAAATAAACGTCAAGTTTTAAGAATTATATCTCCTGTGGTCGCTGGAGACAACTTTTGTTACACATTGAATTTCAATGATTTTTATGGGGTCCTTTTGATTTCCATTTGTTGTTTATTTTTTGAAATGGAAGAAAAATACATGCACAAACAAACAAAAAGAATAATCATTTTGGAGAACAAAGTCTTATAAAAATAGTGTTGTCTTAATCTTCTCAGCACAGTAAAACTGTTGATCAAGCTCTGTAGAATATACTGTATACACTAATTTATGTGGGGGGATTTTACAGTGAAGGGATGTGAATTCACATGGAAAGTTTCATACCTTCATAGAACAGGGGCATGGCTAAGGATGATCGGTCATGTTCCTGATTTGCTGGCACAAAACAGGCAAACTAATAGGTGGTGAGTAGATAGATTAATATGCCAAGCAGCATTGATAACTTACCACATTTTAATACTGTGTAATCTATTATTGACAATTCAACATTTCATGTGCCAATCTTGATCAAAAGTGTACAGGTTTAAGATGAGACGTGTCGTAATAAATGTAACACATATTTGCTGCTGATTAATTATATACAGGTGCTTCTCACAAATTTAGAATATCATCAAAAAGTTAATTTATTTCATTTCTTCAATACAAAAAGTGAAACTCATATATTATATAGAGACATTACAAACAGAGTGATCTATTTCAAGTGTTTATTTCTGTTAATGTTGATGATTATGGCTTACAGCCAACGTAAACTCAAAGTCATTATCTCAGTAAATTAGAATACTTTATAACGCCAGCTTGAAAAATTATTTTAAAATTTGAAATGTTGGCCTACTGAAATGTATGTTCTGTAAATGCACTCAATACTTGCTCAGGACTCCTTTTGCATCAATTACTGCATCAATGTGGCATGGCATGGAGGCAATTAGCCTCTGGCACTACTGAGGTGTTATAGAAGCACAGGTTGCTTTGATAGCAGCCTTCAGCTTATCTGCATTGTTGGGTCTGGTGTCTCTCATCTTCCTCATGACCATACCCATAGATTCCCTATGGAGTTATGGTCAGGCGATTTTGCCGGCCAATCAAGCACAGTGATACTGTTGTTTTTAAAACAGGTGCTGGTGTTGGTTCTTTTGGCAGTGGGGACAGGTGCCAAGGCCTGCTGGAGAATGAAATTTACGTTTCCAAAAAACTTATCCATAGAGGGAAGCATGAAGTGCTCTAAAGTTTCTTGGTAGACTGCTGCGCTGACTTAGGTCTTGATAAAACACAGTGGACCTACACAAGCAGATGACTTGGCTTCCCAAACCATCACTGATTGTAGAAACTTCACACTAGACCTCAAGCAGCTTGGATTGTGTGCCTCTCCACTCGTCCTTCAAACTCTGGGACCTTGATTTACAAATGAAATACAGAATTTACTTTCATATGAAAACAACACATTCCACCACTGAGCAACAGCCCAGTTTTTTTTCTCCTTGGCCCAGGTAGGACACTTCTGGCATTGTTTATTGGTCATGAGTGGCTTGATTCAAGAAATGTGACACTTGTAGCCCATCTCATGGATACGCCTGTGTGTGGGGGCTATTGAAGAAATGACTCCAGCAGCAGTTCACGCCTTGTGAATCTCCCCCCAATTTTTGAATGGCCTTTACTTAACAGTCCTTTCAAGGCTGCGATTATCCAAGTTTCTTGTGCACCTTTTTCTACCATACTTTTTCCGTTCCACTCAACTTTCCATTAATTTGCTTGGATACAGCACTATGTGAACAGCCAACTTCTTTAGCAATGACCTTTTGTGGTGTACCCTCCTTGTGGAGTGTAACAATGTTTGCCTTCTGGACATCTGTTAAGTCAGCAGTCTTCCCCATGATTCTGGAGCCTACTGAAACAGACTGAGGGACCTTTTTAAACGCTTAGGAAGCCTTTGCAGGTGTTTTTTGTTAATTATTCTAATTTACTGAGATAATGACATTTGGGTTTTCATTGGCTGTAAGCCATAGTCATCAACATTGACAGAAATAAATACTTGAAATGGATCACTCTGTTTGTATTGACTCTATATAATATAACGAGTTTCACTTTTTGTATTGAAGAGCTGAAATAAATTAACTTTTTTTGTCACTGTCGAAATCCCCCCCCAAAAAAAATTGTCCTGGTCCAAAAGGGTTAAGAATGAAGAAATTAAAAATGTGTACGTCAAATGCAGTAGGACAAATGACAGCATACTACGTTACTGATCAACACATTGATTCTGGTACTGATGCTGGCACATCTGCTAAATCACTCTCCCTGTAGCAATTGTGACTCTGGATTATGTGCAGATTACTACACTCATCTTCTTCAGTCTGCAGTTGTACAACACAGTATTTGACAAATGCTTTAGAGTTCTTGCTATGGCTAAGCTGTGATATTTTCCCTCTATTCTGAATTACCCAAAAATAGCTGCTGCATTCCTTTCCTCAGACTTTACACATTCTTTGATAGTCCCTATAGATGGCTGTATACCATGTGATGCAAAACCTGCAAGGCATCATGAGTAAGCCCAGGAGACAGAGAATATTTGAGGCTTCTGTGACTGATGTAATCTTCGGCAATGTGTAAAATGGAGTCGGGTTTTTTTTTTTTGGTATTTTTTTTTTGTCAATTAGCACAAATCAAATCACAAATTATTAAAATTTTCCGGGACCTGCAAATTTCATGAACTTCAAAACAATCAATTTGCATAAACAAATCCATTAACATATGTTTAGTTATGACATTATTATTATATAATTCTATTATTTTTATGTTTTTATTTCGCATTGCTTAAATTGCTATTTTAGGTTTACTGTATGGGTAAATAAATCTGGACATTAAAATATTATGAGCAATTATATAATTAAATATATTTATAAATATGAAACTAACTTGCAACATGTAACACTTTTACAACAAATACAGGATGCACAAATAGTGTTTTTTTGATATTATACTTACTGAGAAAAATGTCATCCATGCACTCTGAATAACAAAGCCTTTCACAGTGATTCTTTGATGCATGTGTGATTCTACCTCCTGGCTTGATAGCCTGAAAGCACATTTCTGGGGCTTTGATCTGAGTTGCAGCTTCCAATGGAGAGAAATGAATGTTGCCACTGCTCTTCCTCAAATAATTTTAACATTTTTGTGACATTGTGAGGAAATATGCCTTTTTACTAAGCGAAAAAAAATCTTTGCTTTTTAACTAGTTTATATTTTGAGGAAAGTGATATTTGTTTTGTCTTTATAGTACAGTTACAATTATTGATGTCCCTGGAGTCACTGTATTTCTGGGAGAGTATGTAACAGCATTAATAAGAACACGATCAATATTGATGGTAAGGTCTATAGCTTCACCAATAATAGAAGTATAAAGATATCCTGTTGTACAGGATATCATTGATTCATCAAACAACTTGTATGTCAAGGTTTACATTTCCCTATGATTTTTGCTCTTTCTGTGATCTGTGCCAGTTTCAGTAGGTGGTTTACAATTAATAAAAAGAGCTATCCAGGATTAGTTTTGTTGTTTTTTTTACTATGGGCATAAGAGCGAACAAGCAAGTTGTAGCTAACTACCTGCCTGTGGTGCCCGGCGCTACTCTCTTCCGGAACAGAGAGGTCACAGACCATCCCTGTAGGCATCTCGGTGGCTTCTCTTCTGCTCTGTTGTTAGGGCATGACTGCCAGCATCCTGATGACTGACAGCCAGTTTCCTGCTGTCTAATAGCAGGGAGCGCGCTGTCAATCAGCATTGCATCAGCAGTCATGCCCTGTTGACAGGACTGTCCAGAGAAAGAAGAGCTGCTCTGTTGATGTGGAGCAGGTGACCGCTCTGAGAACATGGTAGAACAGTTTGTTAGCAACTACCTGCCTGTTAGCTTTTAAAACCAGACTACGAAAAATAGAACAGTGATGGAAAAACTCTTTTAATACAGCAAGATGCTTTTAGTAGGTGTCATGTACATTGCATATATGGCAGAATGGTGCTTTGGCACATTAATATGTAAATATTATTCAGCTTGAATGGCAAAGATAGAATCAGAGGACCAAGGAAAAATACAAGTGGTTATTTTTCAACATGTTGCAAAGTCAAATTGAGTCCTTCAAGGCAACTACATGTCCAGCTATATGTGGGTTTTCTGCCGAAGGAGTCGGTTTGACTTTGGAACACGTTGACAATAAACCACTTTTATTCTTCTGATATGATATACCGTATTTTCCGGCGTATAAGATGACTTTTTAACCCCTGAAAATCTTCTTAAAAGTCGGGGGTCGTCTTATACGCCGGGTATCTATGGTGGGGGGGGGGGAGTGGTCCCGATGACGGAGGGGGCGTCTCACAGGGAAGTGTGAGTATGCCCCATTACCTCATATTGTAGCTGCAGCGTCAGCGTGGGGTGCTGGGGAGCGGCGGCGGCTGCTCCTTTGTGCCGCGTGGGTGCTGTGGGGCGGCGGTTCCTTTTGGTACAGCGCCGGGGCTCTGTTCTGTGGGGCGGCAGCGGGGGCGTATCTACAGGGAGAGTCAGTCGGGGCTCCTCCGGCATCTCCCGAAATCCCGGAGGCGCCGGCAGCTCCATTGCTGCGATGCGGTGGCCTCCGGGAAAATGGCCGCTGGGGGCGGCGCAGGCTCAGATTCAGATCTCGTCCCGAGATCTCGGGAGACGAGATCTGAATCTGAGCCTGCGCCGCCCCCAGCGGCCATTTTCCCGGAGGCCACCGCATCGCAGCAATGGAGCTGCCGGCGCCTCCGGGATTTCGGGAGATGCCGGAGGAGCCCCGACTGACTCTCCCTGAAGATACGCCGCCGCTGCCGCCCCCGCTGCCGCCCCACAGCACAGAGCCCCGGCGCTGTACCAATAGGAACCGCCGCCCCACAGCACCCACGCGGCACAAAGGAGCAGCCGCCGCCGCTCCCCTGCACCCCACGCTGACGCTGCAGCTACAATATGAGGTAATGGGGCATACTCACACTTCCCTGTGAGACGCCCCTCCGTCATCGGGACCACTCCCCCCCCAAAAAAAAGGCACATTAGTCACCGGCCGTATAAGATGACATACGGCGTATAAGAAGACCCCCGATTTTTAAGATTTTATATTTTAACTGGAAAAGTTGGGGGGTCGTCTTATACGCCGGAAAATACGGTAGATAGTGTATAAAAAATAGAAACCAGAACACAATCAATTTTATAACATTGTTGCATTCCTAAAATATCTATCTATCTATCTATCTATCTATCTATCTATCTATCTATCTATCTATCTATCTATCTATCTATCTATCTATCTAGCATATACCAAACCTTCATGCAGAAAAAGCACAAAAATGGAGGCAGCACACCATGTGAAGTGAAGAATAGAATTGCTTCTGTTTAATAGCCCATCACGGCGACGTTTCGGTTCACACTGAGCCTTTTTCAATTAACACATTGGTGCAAAGACAAAGTTTTTATAGCATGCAGCTGATTAGATGGGCTGAACAATAATTAGATAAAATATGGTATACCAACTCAAAAATGAGTGACATACATAAAGTGCATACATTATTCATAAGAACAAAAGTGTTATAAAGTGCAGTGCAATAGTGCAATTATAAACAGTTCATTACTGTATCAGATTAGCTATTAATTGGCATTTTACACACAGCTGTGAACAAATCATTTTCATGACTCATCCAATTCGTATACATGTGTGGAGCGCTCTGCAGGGCAGTAGGGTACTCGGTACCGGGTCCTGTCATAAAGGGGATGTCAAGTGGCTACGACCCAGTCCGTAGCCCTGGGCGTCCAATTAATGGGAACGGTCAGTAGTGGGACTGAAGCTGCGTTAAAGGGGTCCTGATGGTACATTTCCCACAGGTGAAGCGGGGTTCCCAAGGGTCCTAAAGTGTGTGGCGATGATGGTATATGCCGGGCATTGAGTAAATGACACAAGTTGTAAAGTCTTTACCTGGTTTACTGAAGATGTAGTAATCCACAGTCCAGGGTACCAGGCACAGGTGTATTACGGTCCGGCCAGCTCAGAGGCAATGGGAGAATCTCCTTCCCAGTTGAGGTCCGTGAGCCTTTCCAACTAGCGCCTGCTGTACAGTATATGAAGTCCCTGCTGCCTGAAGCTTTCTGCAGAGTCCTCTTTTCCCCTGAGACAGGTACCTGCATGACGGGCAGCTTGAGCCTTTTTACAGGGACTCTATCATGCCCCGGGCTCTTCAGGTGCTGCTGCGTCTCAGGTGTGGTGTGGGCCAATTACATACAGCTCTTGGCCCTCCGATTCTGCTCTTTGTCTTAGAGTCCCACAAAGGCCTTGGGCTCCCGGTACCCAGCTACTGTGCTCTGGCTCTGAGGGTGTCCTTCTGCTGTTCCCCTCTGAGCCCTGTTCCTCTCATTTGCTCCTTTGCTCTCCAGCTCCTCCACATACAACCCCTTGGGCTATCTGTCCTTTCCAGAGGCTGCAGCTCCCTCGTGGCTGCCAGGCTTCTCTGTCTGCTATATCAAACATCCTTCTACTTCGGTCTCCCTGAACCAGCTCCTCCTCCAGGTCAGGATACATATAGCTTAAGGAAGCTCCCCTGAATCCGGGTCCTGAGTTCTCCCTCCTGGCCTGGATTTGGAATATGTTGTGTGTGTGCCTTACCTGGTAAAGAGAACTCCATTGCCTCTGAGCATGACATTACCCTCCCCGGAAAGGAAAGCAACAATCGGTCACCTGGGGTGCTGCATGTGCGCACCGATATCTGTGTCCTATTTTGAAAACTGTGCATGCCCCCAAAAAAAGATATAAAACATTCACATTCCCGGAAATGAAAGCCATGTGCACGCCAACCTCGGTACCCAGCCCAGCACAATGTGTATGTCCAAGGTAAAAGGATAAGAAGCATTCATATTACCAGATGTGAGCATTGAACTGCGCATACGCAGAGGGTATCTCTCAAAACCCGGCACCATTTTAGTTACTGATATCCAATAAGTGCATTACTGCTTATGGCAATAGATCCTATATACTACAATGAAAGCCAGCCCAAACATGGACATTGAAAAAAATCATACTGACAGCACCATCTACACTGATGGCAAAATCATTATAGATCCCATTTCCAGGTTTGCGAAATTATTTTAAAGCATATAACAGCCCGTTATAAGAATTACACCTACTGTAGATCCAAAGTGATTTTCAACAAAGAGATTTTTAAAAAAAATATCCGATCACTTTTGCAAGAAACGGGACTAAGGTTAAACCCACCATAGTAAGTACACCACCCATTAGCTGGGGTTGGTTACTCACCATTCATGGAAAAGGGGGAGATATGCACCCTGTGACAGGCACAATTCTCAACCCCAATGCCAAATGGATATGTAATCCTTTATTTGCCACAAATTCTTACAGTGGGGGAATAATCTCAATGTAATATGCCCATAGAGTTTTAGATTTTATTATTATGCACAAAAAAATAGAATGCTATATCCATAAGAAAAAACATATCCATAAAAAGGACAATAATGCAATATTCAATATGTATAGATCTTGATGAATAGGATAAGTCATGAATCATGATTCCTGAGAAACATTCCATATTTTCCAGCTTATCTAGAAAAAAGAAAAAAGAAGAAAAAATAACAATAATTAATAAACTCATTACCATCATAAATACTACACCCTCAGATGAGGCAAAATACACAAAAAGAAAAAGGTGGAAAACCACATATTAAAGGACTGTAACTTAAAATCTACATTTAAGCCATGAGGTCTCAATGTATTCAACCTTCGAATCCACTGAAGTTCTTTTCATTTTTAACAACTTAACCCTGTCACCTCCCCGTCTTAATGGAGGTATGTGATCGATGATACGGAATTTCAAATTGTCTTCAGCATGACCTTGTTTCACAAAATGTTTAGAAACCGGTAAATCCATTTTTTTTTCTTCCTTATTGTTTATCTGTGGTGATTGACACGGGTTTTAAAATCCCATGTGGTTTCACCCACATACGATAATTTGCAGGGACATTCAAGTAGATTGCAAAATAACTTGAGCAAGTCAAATAATGTTTAATAAAAAATCATTCTTCAGTAACCGGATGACAAAAAGAATCACGCTTTATCAAATTTATGCAATTTATGCAACCAAGACAAGGATAGCATCCCACTCGTACTTTACCGGTAAGGGAAGGTTGTATGGAGGATTTTTTAGGGCATATGTCTGAACGGACTATTCTGTTCTTTATGGGGTTTTTTAAAATCTCTTTGTTAAAAATCACTTTGGATCTAGGTGTAATTCTTATAACGGGCTGTTATATGCTCTAAATACATTTTACAAACCTGGAAATGGGATCTCTAGTGATTTTGCCCTCAGTGTAGATGGCGCTGTCAGTATGATTATTTTCAATGCCCATGTTTGGCTGGCTTTCATTCTGGTATATAGGATCTATTGCCATGTGCAGTAATGCACTTATTGGATACCAGTAACTAAAAAGGTGCGGGTTTTGTGAGGTACTCTCTGCGTGTGCTCAGTTTGATGCTCACATCCGGTAATATGAATGCTTCCTATGCTTTCACCTTGGACCTGCGCATTGCGCTGGGCTGAATACCGAGGTTGGCGTGCACATGGCGTTCTCTTCCAGGAATGTGAATGTTCTATATCCATTTTCTCTTTTTTTTTGGCATGCGCAGTTTTCTAAATAGGCAACCGATATCGGTGAATACATGTATAGGAATTGAGTGAGTCATGAAAATGATTTGTTCACAGCTGTGTGTAAGTCACTTCTTACATTACATGAGTGAAATTAATAGCTCAGAAACCGGACAGTATAGTCCTCCATACAGTATTATGGACACCACATAGTGCTCCATACAGAATACTGAGCCCCATATATTGCTTCATACAGAATAATTGACCCCATATAATGCTCCATACAGAATAATTAGCCCTATATATTGTGCTATACAGTATAATGAGCCCCCTATAATGCTCCACACAGAATGAGCAACATATAATACTCCATACAGTTATGATGGGCACCATATAATGCTTCAGTATATGATGGGCCCCATATTTTGCTCCAAACAGACTTGGCCCCATATAATGCTTCATATATAATTGGCCCCATAAGATGCCCCATATATAATGGCCCCATATACTGCTCAATATGTAATTGGCCCCATAAGATGCTCCATATATAATAGCCCTATATACTGCTCTATATGTAATTGGCCCCACAAGATGCTCCATATGTAATTTGCCCTATATAAAGCTCCATGTGTAATTGGCCCCATAAGATGCTCCATATATGATTGGCCCCATAAGATGCTCCATATATAATTGGTCTCATAAAATGCTCCATATGTGATTGGCGCCATAAGATGCTCGAAACATTAAAAAATTAAATACTCGCCTATCCTCGCTTGCCGCTGCTCTGCTTTGGACTCAGCATCGCCGTCTTCTGGCTTTCTGCATTGAAGCAGAGGGAGCACAGTACTGACGTCATTGCACTCTCTGACCTGAACATCACAGTCAGAGGATGCGGAAGACACCTAAGCAGTGGCACCAGGAAAGTTTAGTATCGCAGGGCCCCAGTACTTGCCGAGAGCACTAGGTGCTGACGCCGGCCTTGCTTGGAGTGCTGCCCCAATTTGTGAAGTTTTTGTATGCAATATGTTTTGGTGAAAATTTTAGGGGCTCTAGAAAGATGTCCTATTATCTATAGCAAAATCCCTATAGCTCAATTCTTATTAACCCTTTTACCCCCAAAGTGGTTTTCACGTTAATGAGCAAGCCAATTTTTACAATTCTGGACATTGTCAATTTCTGTGGTAATAACTCTGGAACGCTTCAACATATCCCACTGATTCTGAGACTGTTTTTTCATGACATATTGTACTTCATGCTAGTGGTAACATTTCTTCAATATAATTTGCAATTATTTGTGAAAAAATGGATGTTTCCTGAAAATTTGCAACATTTTGCAATTTTCAAACTTTGAATTCTTATGCCCTTAAATCAAAGAGATGTGTCACACAAAATAGATAATAAATAACATTTGCCACATGTCTACTTTACATCAGCACAATTTTTTAAACTAAATTTACTTTTGTTAGGAAGCTATAAGGGTAAAAATTTGTCCAGCGTATTATCCTTTTTCCAAATAAATTAAAAAAAAACATTTTTTAAAGGGACAACCTCACATTTGAAGTGACTTTGAGGGGTTTATGTGATAGAAAATATCAAAAAGTGACATAATTCTAAAAACTGCACCCCTGCTCTAAACCAAATTTAAAAGTGTATTAACTCCTTAAATGCTTCACAGGAATTTTTGGAATGTGGAAAAAAAATGAATATTTTACTTTTTTTCACAAAAGGTTTACAGGAAAAAATGGACCCCCAAATATGTTGTGCAATTTCTCCTGAGCATGGGGATTTTCCATATGTGGGGTTTAACCACTGTTTGGGCGCACAGCAGAGCTTGGAAGGGAAGGTGCGCCATTTGACTTTTTTGCTGGAACAATCACCGGACGTGATGTCGCATTTGGAGATCCACTGATGTGCCTAAACAAAGAAAATCCCAAAAGTGACACTATTTTGGAAACTAGACCACTCAGGGAACTGATCTAGATGTGTGGTAAGCACATTGAACTCTCAGTTGCTTCACATAACTTTATAATGCTGAGCCGTTAAAATAAGAAAAAAAAAAATATTTTCCTCACAAAAACGTTATTTAATCCCCAAATTTTTTAGTGAGACAGTTTTATAGGTTGGATCATTCCAGACGCGACAATATCAAATATGTGCACTTTTATTCTTTGTGTATTTTTTTTTCATAAAAATATTTATTTATGGGTACAATACATTTTTATTTTTTTTATATTTTTTACAATTTTGTTAGTAGTGTTTTTCACGTTATTGTCCACTTTTTCTTACTTTTTTATTTTGTCCCACTATGGGACTTTCATTTTTTGCAGGCTGATCGCTTGTATAGCACAGGGATGCACTGACAGGCAAACTTGATTCATCACGCTCTGAGCATCATCAAGCAACTTTGCTAGCTCTGGTGACTCGGTTGTTGTCATGACGACATCGGGTCACCGTGGCAATGATTGGGACACCACAATGATGTTGTGGGGTCACTGATTGAAGGGCAGAGGGGATTTCTTCCCTCTGCCTGCTCTCAAAATGCTGCGATCGCATTACGTCCATGTCGGTAGGTACCAGGCAACCTGGACAAATGGATACATCTAAGATCTGAAAGGAGTTAAAGTGGAGTAAAAGTGTGACACCATTATTCTCAGCAGCGATCTGGGAGTCATAGATGCATCCAGTGGTCTTCCCTCTGCGTTTCTCCTTCCATTCAGCACTTTTTCTATCCATTTCAACATTTTCACTGTTCCCCAGACCTACTTGTAGGGTCTGCCGGAAAAATGCTTGGATTTTCCATTGACTTACATTATACTCATTACTCGAAATGAGCTAGTTTTAGTTTTATTAATTCTAGGTTGTTTTATGTCAGTTTCATAGAAAAAAAACATAAAAAAATGAAGGAAAAAAAAAAAAAAGAAAACAGTGTTGGATTACTCCGTTGCCTCTTCCCCTACACTTCCACATCCACCTCCTTCTCCACTTTTTATTATTTATTAGTTTTTATCTCTGCTCTGCTTAGTGTAGGGACAGAATGCAGCTGTAGTGAGGGACAGTATTAGAATTTGTGTGTGCAGTTTTCCAAAAACACTATATGTACTGTGAACCCATGTCTGTGAAAATACTGTGCGTAAACCAATTTTTTTCTAATCTGCAACGATGTTGGTCAGAGTCATGTGGGTCCAAACAATTTTTTCTCTCTTATGCACCCATGTCTGTGATTGTACTGCACGTCAAAAATAAATTTTTCTACTCTTATGCACCTATATCTGTGATAGTACTGTGCGGCAATGGTATATGTATAGAAATAGGGTGCACCACAATGCAAAAAATAAATGACCCACATCAATGTAAGTGGAGCTGCCACATCAGGTAGAAATGTGCCAGTAAAGGTGAAGGAAGAAAGAAAGACTACCTGTAAGCATGTGCACACTCAAAATATATAAAAATAAAAAATGATTTTATTGAATACAATGTAACAAGCACAAAAATCACTAAAAACAAAAAACATGCAAAAAAAAACCCCAACCTTTCTGACAGATGGATTTGCCTGGAGGGATGTCCTGTGCATGGAGGAGTTACATCACGGAGGGACAGTTTCCGTGTTTGCATCTATTTGCCAGGATTGTCTCCATAGTCATCTGTCTGTCTCCAGATTGTCTCCAGATCGCTTCCGGACTTTGGAAAGTTCGCAGTCGTCATAAAGCAACCTGAATTATGCTTTTGGATATTATAAATCTGACCTTTTTGGATATTGATCAATATTTTATCCACGGCACTCTTTTGGGTTATTTATATATTTTTTTCTTTCCTCTGGAGCATTATTGAGATGGAGCTTCTACGCCAGGGATTTCCCATATTCTGACTCTGTGGTGGCCTCTGGGTCCCTAGCATATGTGGACAGTCACTGTTTCTTTATAGGCACTTTATCCTTTGCCCTGTTGGTCTTTCACAGTGTGCCATCTGTCCATATATGCACCTTATGTATAAGTTTTTCAAATTTGTATCACTTTAGATATCTTGACCTAGAGTTAAGAGAAAGAAAATTAGAGCAGCACAAAGAAAGTGTCCGGGTTCAGAGCCCCCAGGCAAATGCCAAACCTCAATTATAAAAATCCGGAGTTAGCTATAACCATATGGTTTTCTCATAGGTTATTGTCAATTTCATATGTTCCCCTTGTATTTACCTTGTTTAACATGTCCATTCATTTCTCCTTATTTTTATTTTTATTATTTGTCTCCTTTTAATTTCTTTGTTTAACAATGTGTCATCTACATACCTCCTTTTTTTACTTATTTCCCATATCTAATAGCTTTTCTTATATTGTTATCCCTTCCACATCCTCCAGTGCTTCCAGCTCTTCCTCTGGGACCACAACCTCCTCATGCAGACTATTGAAAGTGTGCTCTGGCATGTAGATGACCGGAATAATGATGCTGATAATGGCATCATCAGTGCTCACCATCTTTGTAGCCATTTCAAAACCGTAAAAAAGAAGAGAATGTCCAGCTTCACTGAATCCATAAAAAAAGAGTTTTCTTTATTCAAAAACTTTAAGCATAGAGGATACAGACTTCAGCACGAACCATATGGGTAAGAATCTCAACGCGTTTCTGGAGACTAAGCTCTCTTTATCCAAAATAACTTCAACCAACCGCTTCCGGTAACCATCAATGAGTTTCTTGCAATGCTCTGCTTAGACCATTCTTTTTTGGCAAACTGCTCCATGTCCCTGATATTTGAAGGGTGCCTTCTCCAAACTGTCATTTTTAGATCTCTCCACAGGTGTTCTATGGGATTCAGGTCTGGGCTCATTGCTGGCCACCTTAGAAGTCTCCAGTGCTTTCTCTCAAACCATTTTCTAGTGCTTCTTGAAGTGTGTTTTGGGTCATTGTCCTGCTGGAAGATCCATGACCTCTGAGAGAGACCCAGCTTTCTCACACTGGGCCCTACATTATGCTGCAAAATTTGTTGGTAGTCTTCAGACTTCATAATGCCATGCACATGGTCAAGCAGTCCAGTGCCAGAGGCAGCAAAGCAACCCCAAAACATCAGGGAACCTCCGCCATGTTTGACTGTAGGGACCATGTTCTTTTCTTTGAATGCCTCTTTTTTTCTCCTGTAAACTCTATGTTGATGCCTTTGCCCAAAAAGCTCTACGTTTGTCTCATCTGACCAGAGAACATTCTTCCAAAGCATTTTAGGCTTTTTCAGGTAAGTTTTGGCAAACTCCAGCCTGGCTTTTTTATGTCTCGGGGTAAGAAGTTGGATCTTCCTGGGTCTCCTACCATACAGTCCCTTTTCATTCAGACACCGACGGATAGTATGGGTTGACACTTTGTACCCTCGGACTGCAGGGCAGCTTGAACTTGCTTGGATGTTAGTCGAGGTTCTTTATCCAACATCCGCACAATCTTGCGTTGAAATCTCTTATCAATTTTTCTTTTCCGTCCGCATCTAGGGAGGTTAGCCACAGTGCCATGGGCTTTAAACTTCTTGATGACATTGCGCACGGTAGACACAGGAACATTCAGGTCTTTGGAGATGGACTTGTAGCCTTGAGATTGCTCATGCTTCCTCACAATTTGGTTTCTCAAGTCCTCAGACAGTTCTTTGGTCTTCTTTATTTTCTCCATGCTCAATGTGGTGCACACAAGGACACAGGACAGAGGTTGAGTCAACTTTAATCCATGTCAACTGGCTGCAAGTGTGATTTAGTTATTGCCAATACCTGTTAGGTGCCACAAATTAGAGAAGCATCACATGATTTTTCGAACAGTGCCAATACTTTTGTCCACCCCCTTTTTTATGTTTGGTGTGGAATTATATCCAATTTGGCTTTAGGGCAATTCTTTTTGTGTTTTTTCATTTAAGATAAATTAAATGAAGATAATACCAAATAATTTGTGTTTGCAATCATTTTCAGGAAGAAAATGAGTATTATCTGACAGAATTGCAGGGGTGTCAATACTTTTGACCATGACTGTAGCATGTACTTTAATTCATTACTTGTAAATAAATTAAATTTTTCTGTTTATAATTATTGTTTATGATAGTGTGATCAGCAGTGCTAAATGGGTTTGGTTGGAGAGTGGATATGGGTGTGGCTAGTTCTGAAATGGGTGTAGTCATGGTGCGTGGCCTAAAATTTGTCATGGCACGCGCAACCTTTCTGCCTCTTTCCCGTCTTCAAAAGTTGGGAGGTATGCAGTTTGATGCTGGAAGATCGATTTCACACAGGACAGGATCCTATCTAACTGACTGCCAAGTTCACTTTCAGCAGCACTAGCAGGAGCGGCTTCTTTGCACTATAACACTGAGCTCCTCTGACCCCCCCTCTCATCATACAGTTCCACTATTCTAACCAAAGTCATAACAAAAGCATTAGTGGAAACGCAATGATTTACCGAACTGTGACCGAATTTTGCCAACTTTGAGTAAAAATGAACACACCCATGGATTGGGCAGCGTATATCACCTGACAGGTTCACTTTGAACCGTATCTTTGAGCTTTGTAATTTCATTAACTGCAATTCCAGAACCTACGACATGACTGTTTGTAAAGCTAGGGTCACATGACTGTGTAGTATATAGTCCGAGAGAATCAGATCAATTATGCTAATCATAATCTGAGCAGGGCTTCATCAGAATATGATCATAGTATGATCTGATTCTCTTGGATAAGGAGAAAATGGAGCAAAATAATTTTCCATCCTTTCCATTTTGACAGTCCATGGATATCAGACTGCACCCAATGTCATCTGAGTGCAGTCTGATGTTTTCCACAGACTCATTGATTTGCATGCCTGAGTGCAATCCAAATAGGAAATCAAACTTGGGCATGCTGCAATTGTTTCCTCGGACTGACTATGTCCAAGGAAAAAAATCCAACATGTGCACGACCCCACAGAATAACACTGGTCCGAGTGCGATCCGATGTTTTGTCAGATCACACTCTGACCAAAAATATGATCATGTGCACAAGCTCTATCAATGTAGATGATACAAAAATATTATTTTCTTTCTAAATGCCCAATACAATAGGTAAAAAAATGGAATGCCTGTTCTTATCAATAAAATAAAAAGTATTTAAATTTACCAGTTCAATTACTTAACATTATAATAGGGCTGCAGCTAGGGGTCTCTTACATATTTTACACTTAGGCCCTGGAGCTTTAGTAGACACTTTCTGTAAAATATGCTATTTACTATTCACCTAATCCCCAAGTACTTTGGCAAGCTCAGGGATGGATCTGAAGCAGACTTGCCATGCAGGTCCAGTCTACTGCGTCCCACACATTTCTTTTAAATCAGCTTTCAGCTAAATTGTTTTACCATGTACTTAGATTGTCACTTTAGAATACGGAAATCAAGTACTACAAGGAGCTCATCTCCCGCGGAACAGGATTGCCTATAATAATGGAACAGAAAAGTGTGAATAGAAAAGCAATTGTTTTGCCATGTACTTGTAGAAAAAGCCATCTGGTCCTGGAGATGTGCAAGATTTCTTTTGTTCCTCGCTGTTAGTATGCTGGGAATGGTTTTAAAAAGTAGCTAAATCTCTATTAAAAATCTTTTTGCAGAGTATGATTGAAAAAATATAATTTATTTTCCAAAGAAACATTTTACATATCAAGCCTTAATGATCAATATACAGTAGTACTGTTTAGAAGTATGCACGTTGTAAAACAATGACTAAGTCTAATGGAAATATGGGTAATTACTGCTTAAACAAAGCAATTCTGACATCAGAATGACAGATTGCATATTTATGTAAAAGTTGTATAATTCTGAAATAATTAAGTAAGAATATATTCATCTTGGGTTTGCATTTTTTACAGTCAGTTGCTGACAGATGAAATTGTACAGCTACATTTGTCATGTAAGACTATTTTCCTGGCTTATCCATCAAACACCGAAACAAATCCAATGCTAAGAGAGCTTAAGTCAAATAGACTATATAACTCATTGCATTACATTCATTTACACAGTATGGATATCACTAAGAGAGAATTGGGGGATTTGGAGACCCCCTTAGATATTCAGTCAACATGTTTGCTTAAAATTAGCAAATATTTCTTTTGGAAATCATCATGGAGTGAAGAAATGGAGGAGGCCGACAAAATACATCGTGGGTCAGTTGAATGGCCACCAAGGTCTCCTGATCTGACCCTCTTAGACTTTTATCTTTTGGGTCATCTGAAGGCAATTGTCTATGCTGTGAAGATATGAGATGAGCAGCATCTGAAACAATGGATAATGGAAGCCTGTGCTAGCATTTCTTCTGCGGTGTTGCTATCAGTGTGTCAAGAGTGGGAGAAGAGGGTTGCATTGACAATCCAACAAAATGGGCAGCACTTAAAACCAAGCACACCATTGTTTTTGGGGGGGAAATTCCCAATAAGTTTGATGTGTCACATGACTCTCTTCCCATTGAAAAAATAAAGTTGGATCCAAAATGGCCAACTTCAAAATGACCGCAATGGTCACCACCCATCTTGAAAAGTTTTCCCCCTCCCATATGCTAATGTGCCACAAACAGGAAGTTGATATCACCAGCCATTCCCATTTTAGTTTGGTGTATTAATATAAATGGCTCACCCTGTAGTTGGTGTCCCATTTGATAGAGTACTCAAAGAGTATCACACTATGGATTGTGCGAAAACAGATCTTACCTGCATTCTTGGCATCTAAATACAAATCTATTTTATATCACCTTCCAATATATATTGTTATGAGTCGAGTTTCCTCTGCTGCACAGGGGGAATCTCGATCCGTGTCTGCTGCGGTCTCCCATTCGGTATCGGCCGCAGTGGGCTCTGCTCAGTAGAGACGTCACTCCCAGCGTCTCGCTGAGGCTGATTCGGTGCATAGGGTCACTACTGCCTTTTCTGGCTTCCCTATGGTACCCTGCACTGATCTGCAGTCCTTATTTACTCACACTGAGCATGCCCAGGGCAGGGTCTCCCATTGGAGGTCGAGGGCCACATGTTCGGTCACATGCTCAGGTACTGCAGTACATTCCATTGGTCCTCCTGGAAGGTCCTGAAAGGACAAAACATGCTCAGGTACTGCAGCACTTTCCATTGGTCCTCCTGGAAGGTCCTGAAAGGGCAAAAACTTCAGTAGCAGCGTCCTGTGCTGCAACTATATAAACTGCGCATGACCGCACGGCCATGCGCTAGTATTGTCTTGAAAATATGTGTGTGTGTTGTGAGTGAAAGTCGCTCTTTAAATAACCCTCCCTATTGAATGACTGTTCACGGAAGGTGTATGTTTGCTATCTAGCACCCGACTTATCCTACAGCACGTAACACACATCACAGCGTCCAGTTGCTGTGTCCGCCAGTACGGCGCCGTGCGCTTCCTCTGCGCTTTCCTTACCCTAGCCTGGGTGGTTAGTGGCGTCCGTCAGTGCGGCACCGCACGCACTCTCGTGCCTTTATTTACTATTTCAATAGTTTCCTTTCACACCCAGTTGCGGTGTTGTGCCAGCAGTGGTCAAATCGGACTTCAATCCTAGTTGGGGTTGTGTTCGCTGACTTATTGCTCGCGCTCTATGTGCGGTACCGCGGTCCTGTGATGCAACAGGATCGCTTCCTTCACGCAGGGTGAAGTTAACCCTTGTATGTATACTTATAGTACCGCCATATAGTCCGTCTTACTTAGCAGCAGGTACTTTCCTGCACGGTGGATCCCGGGTTGCGAACACACCAATTCCATTTAATAAACTATATATTTGGTGCGTTCCGCCAACCCTAACATATATGAGACCAAATTAACATGGATTCATTGCATAAAGCTTATAGGGGTTGGCCACCTTTGGGAACTTTTTTCAGTTAAATGCACGCATTTTGGGCTAAAAAACTGATTTTCACAATTTTAGTTTTGTTACAAATTTTGCACCACTTTACTTGTACTGGATCTTTGTTTCCCTGTACATTCAATACAAAAACCACCTGATGAAGATAGGGTTATGCTATCGAAAGGCGTTGTGGAGATCGAAGGGTTAATAAAGGTTTGTTAACCAGATTGCTGTCCCTACATTATCCCTCATCTCAGCGCTCCACAGACCGCTACAATTTTTTTTCCTTCATCAGGATTGTTTAAAAGCATAGTAATCTTAACGTATGAAAACTTTAAACTTTGTAGTAAGTAATAAAAATGCCTTAAAACATTATCTCTCATTATTCTTTCATTTTGGAAAATATTAATAATTATGGTAATCCTAATTGACCTAAAATGGGAAAGGTTTATTCTGATTTCATGTCAGATATTGAGAAAAACATGCAGATGTGTCTTTTTATATAGTGTATGTAAACTTCTGGCTTCAACTGTAGCCCCCAAGTTTAAAAGTATTTGTTTTATACAGTTTGGAAAAATGAAAGACACTTTATAAGTTTTAAAGATTTTATTGATCAAAAAATAGAAAGCACCAGACACATCACATTTCAGCAGAATTACAGAATGATATAAAGCATTACAGTAACATATAGCGGTGTTAAATTTAATAGAATATATTATCACAGTTATTTTACAAGTTTTCAGAAAAATATGCAAAGAAATTATTTAATAATATATATTATCAAATCATTTTACAATTACTAGAGCATAATAAAAGGTAAAACAACACAAACAATTATTTTACAATTATTACAGAATAATATGACAGCAATTTCCATCATGAGCCACATGGATTCTAAAGATAGACTTTTTTTTAGGCAGCAAGGTCCCCCACGTGACACTTAATGATATCGAATGTAAAGACTGGATTTTGCGGTGTGTTGGGGAAAGGGCAAGCAGTGTAGATTGTGCTGCAGGCTTATTGATGGTCATTTCTAAACAGTGGCGTAACTTGAAACTCATGGGCCCCGATGCGAAAGCTCCAACGGGTCCCCCAAATATTTTAAATATTTAATATCAATAGTCTTTTTCTATAGGCCAAAAGGACTTTTAGGGCCCCTGAGGCTCCAGGGCCCTGACGCAATTGAAACCCCTGCACCCGTTGTAGTTACACCCCTGCGTCTAAATCTCCTCTAGCAGCGAAATTACCCACGACGGTGGATGGTATATTTAACTCTCCCATTGCCTGCCTAAATGCATCCATACCACGAGGTACATTCCTTTTGGTTAAAGCATGTCTCTGCATCATGCAAAGTACCAAGCCCAGCATGATTGATCCTGGAATTACTGACCCTTTGAAAAAACATTTGCTTTTATAATTCCATGTTGTAATATTTTTGTTCGGTAACAACGTGCTTAACAAAATTCAGCATTCTTTTTATATCTGGGATTTGCATGACTCACAATTTCACTGACCGCTTTAATCAGGGTCTGAGTTTGACCATTGTTGGTGATCAGTTTCAGGACTGCTATAGAGCTTTATTGTTGATAGCTCCTTTGAATCATGTTTAGCATGAACCAAGTATCTCTGTAGGATGTGACTATAATTTTTAATTTTCACGTTGTCTGGTATGTCATGACGCTGTAAAATTTCATCAATCTCACCATCAAGGCTCTGGGTAACACTGTCATATGTTATTTGTATTTGAGGGCCTTAGTTTGATTAGATCTTGCTTGGCAACTAGATACATTTTCTCTGTATGCTCCATTATTTGCTGGATAGTAGGCTTGTTATTATTGGGATTACAAAGCCTAAAAGAGGTCCTATAAACCTGCTGGTCTGCTTTAGTAGGCATTTCTTTTTTTTATGTAATGTGACTGATCACCCAGGGTTCTTATAGCTTTATGCCACTTCTTTAGTATTTTTTTGCATTCGCCCTTTTAAGATGATTAAAGCAATTTCACCTACAACCGGGTTTGCATTCACCAGTGTTTTTAAAAGAGATGAGTAGCGTCGTATTCCCTAAGGCATCTTTACAACACTGTGTACAGCTTTAATGTAAAATTCACTTTTTAGATGATGAGGTGAGATCATCAGTATGGAAAGGGTTAACCCTTTCCTAGGAGGCATCTTAAAAGAAATGCGTAAAAGGGAGTAATTAGGTAAATATTAGTGATGAGCGAGCACTAAAATGCTCGGGTGCTCGTTGCTCGGGTCAAGCAGATTGGAATACTCGGGTACTCGGCCAGAACAACGAGCCCAATGTAAGTCTATGGGAGACCCGAGAATTTTTACCGCGATCCCCCCCGGGGGTCCTTGAAAACATTTGAAAATGATGGAAACACTGCTCAAATGGTGCAGGGACATCATGGGGATCGCCCCTGGAAGCATTCCTGACTCCTAGTTCACAGTTGTAAACATTTTTTTCTGAGATTCATGCCATTTTTCCCAGTGCCTCCAAAAACACACTAAAACGAAACCAAAACGGATTTTGCTGGGAAATATGTTAAGGTACATTCTTTGCAGATTAATGACTTGCCTGTAAGGCCAAATTATTAACACCAGAATGAAAATTTCCTCCCCCACTTAGGCTTAGTTCAGATGCAGCGTTTTTGAAGTGTTTTTCAACTTTAACATTGCTTTCAACCACTACAAATGTGTTCACTGGGAAATGTCATTGTAACATTTAACAACCCTAGCTGGCCATGTGGTGTGTGCCCAATTCCCAATTCATGGCCAATTCCCCAATGCGGGTCCCTTTTTTTTACAAAATAAAATAGTGCCATCACACTTGCGCAAAATACACCATACAGAGCACGTTCACCCTGGTAATCTAGTGGCAGTTAAATGACACATTGCAGGAGACAGAATGAAGACGTAGGCCCAATGTAATGTCATGCCCAATTCCCCAATGTGGGGTCCTTTTTTTACAAATTAAAAGAGTTCCATCACAGCCCCCTTGCCCAAAATGCACCGTACAGAGCATGTTCACTCTGCTGATCTAGTGGCAGTTAAAGGACACATTGCAGGAGACAGAATTAGGAAGTAGTCCCAATGTAGTGGTGTGGGTCACTGAGACTTAAAACGGAATGCATGAGCTGCCAAACAATTTCCCAATGGGGATACCTTTTTTAAAAATAGACCAGTGCCATCGCAGGCCCCTTGCCCAAAATTCACCGGCCTATAACAGTACTGAGCACGTTCTCCCTGGTCATCTAGTGGCAGTTAAAGGACACATTGCGGGAGACAGACTTAAGAAGTAAGCCCAATGTAGTGGTGTGGGTCACTGAGACTTAACATGCAGTGCATGAGCTGCCAAACAATTCCCCAATGGGGGTACCTTTTTTAAAAATAGACTAGTGCCATCACAGGTCCCTTGCCCAAACTTCACTGGCCTATAACAGTACAAAGCACGTTCACCCTGGTGATCTAGTGGCAGTTAAACAAGAGACATTGCAGGAGACAGAGTTAAGAAGTCTAAAAGCGTCTATATACTTATGGCCTCATTTCCAGCTGTGTTTTGGTTTTAACGTATACAGCGGTATACATTACCATAGTGAAGGTTCGCCTTCACTGCGCAGCTGCACCAGCATGACGTCACTGAACATGTGCAGTAGCCTCTATTCTGTACTTGGGCAACATCTTGTGTGTAACCGGAAGTTGAACTCAACATGCCATCTCCTCAGCATCCCGGAAGTAGGTTCCTAGCAAGCTCCACATTCAGAGGTAATTACCACAGCTGCTGTGTATCTCTTATTATTTGATGATATATTTAAGAATACCCTGCCAACCACATCCTCAGCCCCTGACGAAGCCACCTAGCAGTGGCGACACGCGTCAGGCATCTCCACGGGCTCCCCTGCTCCTAGGCCTATTTTCATATACCATAGTAATATATGTAAGTGGTGCACCCCTGCACTAATCATAGAAATAGGGTGCAAAACCTGGCCCGTGAAATGACCATGAAAACAAAGAAGAGAACAGACTGGGCCAATAACGGTATGCACACCCATGAATTGTGTAAATATATCAAACAATTTTAATTTTTAATTACACCTCAAAACAGGACATATACAAGATAAAACCAATTAAAAAGGTCTGGATACAGGACCATACGCCATCACCCCTGAACATGCATGGCATAAATTAGCCTAACACATGAAAAGAATGTTAGTCTACCTACTAACATTCTTTTCATGTGTTAGGCTAATTTATGCCATGCATGTTCAGGGGTGATGGCGTATGGTCCTGTATCCAGACCTTTTTAATTGGTTTTATCTTGTATATGTCCTGTTTTGAGGTGTAATTAAAAATTAAAATTGTTTGATATATTTACACAATTCATGGGTGTGCATACCGTTATTGGCCCAGTCTGTTCTCTTCTTTATTTTCATATACCATGCGCTGCTTTGGGTCTGTATTAGCTACTTTGTCATGCTGCACAGCATGATTACATGGTTTGTGCGAGCACACCAGCACTTTGCAGTCAGTGTATTTAGTGTCTATTTGCCAACCACCAGGCAGAATTTGTGCTTAGCAGCTATGGTATAAGTTTGACTTATTGCTATGTTGTAGGTGTGTATCCATGTTTATCATGTTAGTGTGTTATAGGGATTTAGATTACTATTGATACATACATGTATTATTTTGACCACCATTAGCAACTGTCTTAATTATATATGCCACTATATTTGTCATTTTGATTCTTCATTGACCTTGGGAGGGGCAGCCTTAGGCATTATTATAAGCTGCTTGGGTGTATTCATGTCATTGTTTTTTTGACTTTTAATTGCTTTTATCATGTTTGTTGGTTTTGTATTTAATAAAATTATCATTTTTTGTATTTATGTTTGGTGATCCCCAATTTTTGGTCTGCAGCTTTCTCTTTGTATGTAGTGTTTACATTTTTGCAATGACCCTGGGAGTATCCCTTTAGATATATTGTGGTGCCCTCCTAAACAAATTTGGCAAACGAGCCTAAAAGGCAGCATTTCTAGCGCATGCAGAAGAGAAATATTAGAATTTAGGACTGTGGCCTGTGGGGCGTTGGCAGGTTATTTCCGCTTGCGTTCCAAAGAATGAGTTACAAACAACTGAACGCTGTGCTGGGACAAGAACGTGGACGGGCTTGCTGATGGTGCTGCTTGACTGTGGGCCACAACAGGTGCAGGGCTAGAGGCATCTTCACATGCACGGTGTACTTCCCCGCAATCAGTCAAAGTAGAAGTGGTGTGACCTGCAGACAGTAGTCTTGGAACCTGGGGTTTGGCCCACAAAGTCGAGTGCTTTGCTGTCATGTGCCTGATCATGCTGGTGGTGGTCAGGCGGGTTGTTTTGCTACCCCTGCTGATGCGCGCATGGCAGGGGCTACAAATGGCCTGTTTGGGGTTATCGGCAGAGTCTTTAAAAAATAATCAGACTCTGGAAGATCTAACATTTGGAATATCTACTTCGCTCATGTTGGTGTTACGGGGAATGGATGCATGCCTTCTGTCTGTGGCCACCACACTGCTTCTTCCTGCATGTTGTGGTGATATGCCTCCTTCCCCATGCGTGCTGCTGCCCTCGCTCTGCATGTCCTCCTGCCAGGTTGGGTCAGTCACTATGTCATCCACCACCTTGTCTTCCACATCCGCACCCTGCTCTTCCTCCTAACTTTCTGGCAATCATCTCATCATCGTCCACCTCTTCTGACACTTTCCCACCATCGCCTTTGAGTGACCGGGGCTGGTCAAAGCTTTGGGCATCTGTCAACTTCAAGTTGACTGGCCGAGAGTTCAAAATCTTGAAATGGAAAACTGAACAGGTCCTCAGAGTGTCCAATTGTGGGATCAGTTGTCTAAGGGCACTTGGCATGGTGGAAGGATGGAGGATGAGGGTGAGGAATATCCGGGCCACACTCATGGCTACTCAGACTTGACCGTGTGGAAGACATGGTGGTGATGGTGGCTAAGTGACTGGAAGCATTATCCGCTATCCAACCAACAACCGTTTCACATTGCTCTGGCTTCAATAGTGGTGTGCTCTAGTCACCTAGAAACTAGGACAGGAAGGTCAAGCGAGAAGAAGTTGGTATTTGTTGTTGCCCACATTCACCTTGGCCACGGCCTCATCCTCTGCATGCACCATCATCATCACGTCCAATTTCCCGTCCCTTGCCCCTTTCCCTGCCCATTTTAAATTCAGTACTGCACTATTTCAAATTCTCAACACATATATATTTATTAGTAGCGAAATAGTATCTGGTCAGTATGCCTGCAAATCTATTTTTAAAACCCAAACACCAGGCATGCCTCAGCCTGATATAACAGACTGTATTCAAATTTTGGGGGCTTTTTTGTGAAGTAAATTTATGCAAAATAGTGCTGTATAGAATTAGAGTATCAGACAGCAAAAAAAAAGGGTTATACCGACCTACAATGACCAAACTTGGAGCACTCAGATATATGAGGGCTGTCACGGAAATACCACACTGGCAAATATGTGGCCTTTTTATAATTTTTGAAGCTAAATAGTGCTGTATAGAATTAGAGTATCAGACAGCAAAAAAAGGGTACACTGGCTTACAATGACCCAACTTAGAGCACTCAGATATATGAGGGGTGTCACGGAAATACCACACTGACAAATATGTGACCTTTACATATTTTTTGAAGCTAAATAGTATTGTAAAGAATTTGAGTATCAGACAGCAAAAAAAGGGGTATACCGGCCTACAATGACCAAACTTGAACCACGCAGATATGAGGGCTGTCACGGCAAATATGTGGCCCTTTTTTCTTTTAAATGCCAAATAGTGCTGTATATAATTAGAGTAACAGACAGCAAAAACAGTGGCAAAGTGGCCTACAGTGCCCAAACTGGAAACACACAGATATATGAGGCCTTTTTCAGTGAATTTAAAACACAAAAAAAGTGGCGCAAGGCTAGCACACACAATTATGCTACGTATGCCTGACAAACTATGATTTTTCAACATGCCTCAGTCTGACAGAACAGACTGTATATTTTTGTTTTTTGGGGATGAATTTTTGGGGAAAAATGCAACTAGGTATATAGTAAAGAAGCTGCAGCAGCAGCAGACAGTTGTGGAGCTTTGGGAGGGATGCAGTGGGAGCAATGGACGCACATACAGTGCCTGCATGCCTTGCATTGATGTGGATATGCTGTGCCCTGCCTACCTAGTGCTGCAATATCGGGACCCATGAATTAGCCCTAAAAAGGACTTTTGGTTTCTGAGGAGTTGTGGATTTTAGAGTCGCAGACCTACACTAACTATAAAAACCACGATTCTGACCCTATCTCGGCACCAGCTCTCCCTACTCTCGTTGAATCAGGAGCAGAATGCGGCGAGCAGGGCGGCGCAGGTCTCTTATACTCGGGACGATGCTGTGCGGCCAAGCCAATCACTGCACGACCACAACAAAGATGGCTGCGGTGCTTCATAGCCTGGCAGACAATCCCTGCACCATGATTAGGTATCTAAAGTCCGCCAAAAACGCTGAGTGGAGACACCAGTTGCCGCCAAATAATCCCGGAAATGTTCGGTGCTCGCCGAGTACACCGAGCATAATGATACTCAGGCAAGTAACGTGCAGTGGTGAGCACGTTCGCTCATCACTAGTAAATATTTTTGTATGCTGATCATCTCATGAACATAATATTCTGTGATTCTCTGATATCATTCATTACTCCTGGACTTGGGCATTAGCCGTTTCAACATTTTTTACTTGGAGTAATGGCTGTTTTAAAACACCCCTATTTGTTCAATATGTTTTGTGGATTGGGCCTATGAATGCACTGCCACTTTCTAGAACATGCACTTATTCCCTGTGATATGTTTTGATTATGGCTGTAAGCCATAATCATCAACATTAACAGAAATAACACTTGAAATACATCACTCTGTAATGTTACTATATAATATGAGTTTCACTTTTTGTATTGAAGAACTGAAATAAATTAACTTTTTGATGATATTCTAATTTTATGAGATGCACCTGTATGTCTTTGCAGTGTTCCATTCGTATTCCCTATGACATATGCACTTTATAGATGTTGCTTTGCATGCACTGTCACTTTACTATTATATATGTTTTTTCCCTATATTTTTCATGTTATGATTACTATCTAATCAATCACTTGTAAGGTTTGTACTCTGAATTTGATGACTAATGAGGTTCTATAGTTTGTAAGCTTGCGAGCAGGGCCCTCACTCCTCCTGGTATCTGTTTTGAACTGTATTTCTGTTATGCTGTAATGTCTATTGTCTGTACAAGTCCCCTCTATAATTTGTAAAGCGCTGCGGAATATGTTGGCGCTATATAAATAAAATTATTATTATTATTATTCTATCTTTAGGCTATGGCACACTAATATTTGGATGGTTACTCTGTTGGGATCCATTTATTAATATTGTCTTTCTTTTTTCCACTTGGGCATATACAAGGTATATAGCTACTTATACAAACGTGAATCTGATTTTCTGATTAGTTTGGGACCAATTATTAGCGTATTTACCCTATGATTTTTTCTCAGTATGACCTCTCATTTTATACTTGTTTTTACATAAATTGTTATTTGTTCCAATAAAATTTGAGCTTTATAATGACTTGTTGTCCGTGGGAGTATTCTTGTAATTTATCTAGTGGATTACTAAAAAGTACCATGTTCTTTTTGTTTAAATTTATCGTCCGGTTTTACCTACCTTAACAAAATATGTTTTGTACGAGGTAGAAAATGCTCAGATTTCTGTGGTGTACATACTTGGTAAATGCTTTTACTATCTCGCAATTATCACTTGCACTCTTCATAAGATCAACAATAGTCAAATTTGCATTGTCAGGCAGGAATAAATCATAATCAACGAATGTATGCAGCAGGCCCTCCCAAATCTGATGTTGGGAAGAGAGAGAGATTTCATCATATAATTTTAGCAAACACAAATAAAACCAAACAATATTGTTGGGTTTGTGTGAAAAATGTGCTTCAATATTATGTAACAGCTGCTTTACAAGTAAGTTTTATAAGTTTTTCTAGAATCATCATCTCATGAATTGTCTGTGTCTCCCTGTGACTGCTATTCCCATTCTGAGGGCACCGCGAGCATAAGAAAGTTCCGTCTGACAGGTCCTGCGAGTTCACGGCCAATGAGCTCACTTCACCTATGCGGGCCACCCAGGTTGCATACAATAGTGCAAGCAATATTTAGTCTGATGCGGTTGTGTTGAAAAATTACTCCTGGAACACATTGTAGAAATTGTTGTACCACTTGTTCTAGGACAAATTAATATAACCTCGAGCAGTTAGTGTACCCAGAATAAAAACTAATAGATCCCAGGTACCACACACTATACAACTCCTAACCACTATCATATTGGTACCATTATTCAAAAAGGGCTCTAAAAGTGAACCGATGTGGTATATCTTGATTTTTCCAAAGTGTTTGATACCGTGCCACACAAGAGGTTGGTACACAAATTGAGAATGCTGGGTCTGAGGGAAAATGTGTGAAAATGGGTAAGCAACTGGCTTAGCGATAGAAAGCAGGGAGTAGTTATAAATGGTATATTCTTTAACTGAGTCGCTGTGACCAGTGGGGTACCGCAGGGGTCAGTGTCAGGACCTATTCTCGTCAACATATTTATTAATGATCTGGTAGAAGGTTTACACAATTTTAATATCGATATTTGCAGATGATACAAAACTATGTAAAGCAGTTAATACAAGAGAGATAGTATTCTGCTACAGATGGATCTGGATAAGTTGGAAACTTGGGCCGAGAGGTGGCAGATGCGGTTTAACAATGATAAATGTAAGGTTATACACATAGGAAGAAGGAATCAATATCAGCATTACACACTGAACGGGAAACCACTGGGTAAATCTAACATAGAGAAGGACTTGGGGATCCTAGTTAATGATAAACTTACCTGGAGCAGCCAGTGCCAGGCAGCGGCTACCAAGGCAAACAGGATCATGGGGTACATTAGAAGAGGTCTGGATATACATGATGAGAGCATTATACTGCCTCTGTACAAATCTCTGGTTAGACCGCATATGGAGTAGTATGTACAATTTTGGGCATCGGTACTCAAGAAAGTTATAATGGAACTAGAGCGAGTACAAAGGAGGGCAACAAAATTAATAAAGGGGATTGGGGAACTACAATACCTGGAGAAATGAGCAAAATTAGTATTATTTAGTCTAGAAAAAAAACAACTGAGGGGCGATCTAATGACCATGTATAAGTATATAAGGGGACAATACAAATATCTCTCTGAGGATCTGTTTATACCAATGAAGGTGACGGGCACAAGGGGCATTCTCTGCGTCTGGAGGAGAGAAGGTTTTTCCTCCAGCAAAGAAGAGGATTCTTTACTGTTAGGGCAGTGAGAATCTGGAAATCCTTGCCTGAGGAGGTGGTGATGGCAAACTCAGTCGAGGGTTTCAAGACAGGCCTGGATGTCTTCCTGGAGCGTAACATTGTATCTTACAGTTATTAGGTTCTTTAGAAGGACGGAGATCTGGTGATTTATTCTGACAGAATATAAGCTAAACTGGATGGACAAATATCTTTTTTCGGCCTTGCTAACTATGTTACTATGTTACTATATTACTATGGGCATTAGATGGATATATATTGTTCCCTCATAAAGGCCTCTTGTCCATGTGATCTCCAAACCAATCTTCAGTTATCATTGCATTCAAGGAAAAAGTGAGACTA
This sequence comes from Ranitomeya imitator, assembly GCF_032444005.1. NCBI lineage: Eukaryota > Metazoa > Chordata > Amphibia > Anura > Dendrobatidae > Ranitomeya > Ranitomeya imitator. The sequence goes on from NC_091286.1 coordinate 335,106,541, forward strand.
TAAAATATAGTCCTATATTCCAGCCTTCATTGTCATCTTGCTCCTCACTATGACTGTCTTTGAGAGAGGTGGCTTGTGGTCAATGGAACACCTAGAGCCGGTGTTAGAGGAGGGATTTCTAACCTACTCAGGTGTTCTCTGTGTTAGGTACCCAAGCGATGAAGCAATGATCACTGGTCAGCGTAATTTTTCTGGCAAAAGGTTTTAATACATATTTTAAGTCAATTTTGGTTGCTGATTACGAATATGAACTCTGTGTTTGGCTATCACATCAGGATTTCGAGATATTTTCAATTTTTGATGAAAATTATTCCTATCTAATGTTTTATTATAAAAACACATGATTTTCGGTACTACATTTTGTATATTTTTAATCAAGGAATAACAAAGATTACAAAGTCTATGCACAACAAATGAAATATACTTACAGAATTAAACTACAAAATATAAAAACACATATATATGGCACACAGATTAATGACAAATGACAGTTATTTGAACTTTCTTTTCTTGGCTGATCTGTGATGTACAGCTTCTGGGTTATCACTCATCAAGCTCCAGCAATAGTCAGCCATCATATGTTAGTCCCACCGGCCATGACACCGTTCTTCCATTGTTTTAATGTCCTAATGAAAACGCTCCCTTTGTTCCTCGCTCACAACCCCAAGGTTCTCTTCGAAAAAGTCCAAATGGCTTTGTAAGTAATGAATCTTGATACTCATTCTACATCCAAGATTTCACAGACTCATTAGTAGCTCTTCCACAATCTCTTCATAACTGTCTGCTTTCTTATTCCCTAGAAAATTCTGCACCACATTACAAAATGCATTCCAAGTTTTTTCTTCTCTCATTCATTGATGTGATAAAATTTGTGTCTCTCATAAGTGTTCTTATTTGACGTCTATCAAATATTCCAGCCTTTTTCTTCTCTTCACTAAGACCAGGAAAAGTTGAACATATATAGTTAAAGCATTCTCCACTGTGACTGAGAGCTTTGACGAACTGCTTCATTAATCCAAGTTTTATGTGTAAGGGAGGAAAGACAATGACCTTCCTATCCAATAGAAGATCATGGATGACATTCTTATCGCCAGATGCCATCCTCTGTCGTTGAGGCCATTCAGTTTTCACCCAATGCTCTGCTGTAGCTCTACTGTCCCAGTAGCACAGAAAACAAGGGTGTTTTGTGTACCCTCCTTGCAGACTCAAAAGAAAGTTAACCATTTTCAAATCAACACAAATTAACATTATATTGTAACCTCTCAAGAACAATCTTGATGTTTTTATATTCTTCTTTAAGTTTTACAGAATGACCTATTGGTACAGAGACAAACTTATTTCCATTGTGTAGCAGAACACATTTTAAACTTCTTTTGGAACTATCGATAAAAAGCCTCCAATCCCTTGAATCATATTCTGGAAGTCCCATAAAGAGAAGTAGCCATTTAACATCAGTACAATAGACAAGCTGGCCATCTGAATGGAAGTACTTACGTAGTTCTGCTTCCCTGTTATGATAAAATGAGACACTTGTACCGGGTTTCAACATTCGATTCTCTTGTAGTCTTGAAGACAATAGTTCAGCAGACTCTTTTGGTAGATAAAGATCTCTAACCAGATCATTCAAAGCAGACTGAGTAAACAGAATTAGTTTGTCACAATCTTCATCACATGGCTGAAAATATCTGGACTGTCTTCTCCATCAGTATAACAATGTGAGGAGAGTTCTGTGTCAACGTTTTCTGGAAGTGTAGTAAATTTTGGAACACGTATGTCTTCACTATGGGTAACTGGTTGAATAGCTGAAGAGATACTCGGGTATTGCAAATATTGCATGTTTTTCTTATTGAAACCTTTTACATCGACAAGGCAGAAATAGCAGTCTTCTAAATTGTTGCTTGGTTCTCTCCAGACCAAAGGAACTCCAAACAGAAGTTTAGCATACTTTCCTTGAGACCATGATCTCAAGCTGTCAATACAGGTTTTGCACACTTTGTGAGGAGCCCAATGCTTGTCTTGGTCTCCAAGTTTTACTTTGAAGTACACAAAATACACCCTCTTGACAAAGTCAGTAATGTTGCGCTTCTGAGTCTTCACAGTAAAGTTTCTACAGATGTAACAAAAAATATTTGGATAATTTGAGTACTGTCTTCTGCGAGATGTAGAGGCCATTGTTAGATTAGCAAAACATCCTGCAGAGAAATACGAGATAAAAGTTGTTAGCTACCTGAGTTGTTCATTGAATTTCTGTCCCCTCCCCCCACACCTTAGGTATTGATTCACAAACTAAAAACAGCAGGATAAAAACAATAAATATCAAAATTCATTGAAAATTTCAATAAATAAAACAGTACCTGCACACGACTGTTGTGTACGTTGAAAACTGTTTGTTTACTTTCTTATCATAACAAATGGGAAATATGCATGTTCAAAGAAAACAAAGATATTCTCACATTTATTGGGAGACTAAATGAAAACTAAATTTACCTTAGTGAACTGTATAAACCGGCACTTTTCATACACTACTTCTATTTATCATGGAATTCATGAAAATGGACTATATACCTATAGCGCAAAAACGTGATGTGATAGAGAAATTATAAAATCAGATTTGAATTCAGCACCCTCAAATTAGTCTAAAACTGTTCTTAAAGTCCATGCCAGAAATTTTTTTTATTTTTGTAGATCAGTGTAATCAGAGAGACAGACTGCTCATTGTCTTTCCAAATAGTCTCTGTTTTATGGGGGGGTTAGGGTGTTCTTTTATAGTACAAGATCAAAGGGAATTTAAGCATTACACAATAATCTGACAGAAATATGAGTTATGCAATCAGTTGACAAACACATCCTGGGATGTGAGATAAATTACATGAGAAAATGTGGGGGCACTTCCAGCACGTCAATGTGTTCTGGTTTAAAAGTTAAAGTTCTCAAGAGAATCTGGCTGAAGAATTAGAATTTTTGATTTTTAGGTGATTACAGACCATATTGAAAACAAAAACATGTCTTTGACAATTTCTGGGAATTGTAAGAACTGACCATTGGCCATAAGAATATTGGCATGTAGACAGATGATAACTAGAACAAGGGCCATTCTTGTATAATACTATTTTCTTCTATTTTATTCAGAATAGAAATTAACCACTTCTTTCACACCGGATATCTGGTTCAGAGCCCAATGTTATGCAAGCAACTTCTAATCTTTTGTGTAGGCACTTTTTGACACTGTAGACTTGCTATGTTACATCCAATTCCATTCTTGCATTACAGAATGAATCAATCATGGAACCAGTGGTGCGTCTACTTATCCAAAGTGTCTCAAAATCAGTTTTTCAGCACGACAATGTGAGGCCACATGTAGTTTATGCTACAGTGAGCAGCAGGCATATCCTAAACGTACAATCATTGTCTGCAAGTATATCAGGGATGTTATTGTTCAGCAATAGCAAAGGAAGCTGTCAGCAGTGGCTATTGTTTGTTGTGTATGCCCAAGTGCATTCTGTGTGGCAGAACATTCCTCATGATATCATTAATAACATTACTGATAAATACTTATGTGCCTTGGCATGCTATATGTACGCATGGCGCTCTTACCAAGTGCCAAATACATACTGATGTTTTAATAATGCTGTTTCCATATTTTTAACATTTGCATGTCATTACCATAATTCCCTTACTTTTCCTTCATTGTGCTACAACTTCAATAATCAGGAGTGTATTTCAGACTATGCAAAGCAAAAACAGAAATGTAGAAATTTTAAATCTTAAAACTGTACATACATTATGCTGACAAAAGTATAGGGTCACCTACAAATTACACCTATAGGAGCTTTTATGACAACCCATTCTGTAAGAATTAAGATAAAATTGCAGGCATCACAGCTTCCAGTCTTCTGGGAAAGCTTTTTACAGATATATATGAGTATATCTGTGGTAATTTTTGCTCATTTATCCATAAGAGCATTTGTGAGGTCAGACATTGCTGTTAGACAAGAGGACCCTGCTCAGAATTTCTGTTCTAATTCATCCCAAACTTGTTTGATGGGGGTTTGTGGTTGGGGCTCTGTGCGGCCAGTCAAGTTTTTCAACACCAAAGTCGCACAACCATGGCATTCTGGACTACGCATGTTTGAAATCTGCAACATGTTAATTTCTTGTTTGGGTAAAATGCATTTTATTAGCAGAAAAAATCCATATATAAACCACACATAAATATATCAATAAAGTTTTATCAGGGTCAAATACTAAAGGATATAAAAAACAAAGCAGATTTTTTTACAACATAACAAACCAAAAAGAGACACCGTTAAAAACACAAGAAAGCATAAAAAAAGAACTCAAAAACAAATTAAATAACAAAAATACTAGCAATCTTTGGCCTTTTTCACATGTCCTGATATTTTTGGTACTGGAAAAACTAGTACCAATGCTATCCATATCAGTGTTTAACATCCATGTGCCATCCGTGTGCACATTAGTGTGACATGTACAGGTGTCTGGGAAAAGCAGCAGAGTTAGCACTGTTCCCAGACACTGGTTGCTGAATCCAACACTCATCGCCTGGTCTTCATGCAATCAGCGAAACCAGGCGATGCTGATGACAGTTGTAGTCACCACACGCTGACTGGGATTAATATGCATGATACACAGTTGCCGGGTGCTGACTCCAACTCTCATCAGCGTCGCCTGGTCACGCTGATTGCAGGGATACCAAGCAACAATGATGAGAGTTGTAGTTAGCGATATTCCCAGGAGGTGTGTGCTGAATGCAATTGTCATCAGCATCGCCTGGTCTCGCTGATTGCAGGGATATCAGGAGACAATGATGAGAATTGGATTCAGCACCCGATGCCTTAGAACAGCGCTAACGAATGACGCATATCATCCATATGTTATCAGTGTTCACATGTGCAGAACGTATTAAGGATTGTGCTGTCAGCAAAAAAAGTACATGTTTTGCACAATGCCACATAGTCCGTGTAAATGTGCACTGACCCATACATTTGAAAGTGCCTCCAGTACATGTGAAAACTGTCAGTGAGCCTAACATAGCTAAGCTAAGATCACGCAATAAGCATTTAGAGCATTTTTAATGTTGCAGCACTTCTGCACCAATTAACTAAGTTAGGTTACTTGCATCTATTATTGTGTTTTTGAGTGCATTTTAGGTGCTTTTTATCACATTTTTACACTTTTTTCTGGTATGTCATGTTTTAAGTAAAACCGCTTTGTTTTTGAAACTTCATGTTACTTAGTTTTGACAAAAGCTTATTGATACAGTCATGTGTGTATTTAACACACATTTTAGTCTGTTTCTGATGAGGAAACTCACTAAAAATGCACATGAGATCTAAGGGGTAACAGAGACTTTCACCTAGACAAATCAGTTCTCATACTTTGCACTGTCAGTGTTCAATATCCAGAAACCCAGCATCTGAAAATTGAGATTCTGATTTTGCTTGGATCCTAATTCAAATTGCAAGATATTTTAAAGGGTCAATAGTGACTTGTAGGATTACTGCTTCCAAAAGGTGGTGCTATAGTGTTCAAGTACACTTCCTCTCTGAAGAGGTAATTTGCATATTAAAAACGCATATGTGAATTTTACCTGCAGGTTTTCCTCATATCACAGAAGTATGTGGGGAAACCCACAACTAAAATGCATATTAGCTGCAAGAGAAATTGTTATATCGCGGATTTAAAAAATCAATCTTACAGTGGGTACAGAAAGTATTCATACCCCTTTAATTTTTTCACTCTTTGTTTCATTGCAGCCATTTGGTAAAATCAAAAAAGTTACCATATACACTCGAGTATTAGCTGAGATTTTCAACCCATTTTTGGGGGCTGAAAGTCCCCTGTTGTGAATTCTGTGGCAGAGCTCCCTCCTGTGGTCACAAGTGGTACTTCGGCTGATTCTCTCTGTGAGCTTCTGTTGGTAGAGGGAAGTGGTACTGCGGCTTCTGAGTTTCCTCCCTCAGGTGATCTGGTGAGGTCGTTAGGTGCTTCTCTACTTAACTCCACCTAATGCTTTGATCCTGGCTTCCTGTCAATGTTCCAGTGTTGGACTTGCTTTTCCCTGGATCATTCCTGTTGCCTGCTGCTCTGCATAGCTAAGTTCTTCTTTGCTATTTGTTTGCTATTTTTTCTGTCCAGCTTGTCTAATTTGTTGCTGGAAGCTCTGGGACGCAAAGGGTGTACCTCCGTGCCGTTAGTTCGGTACAGAGGGTCTTTTTGCCCCCTTTGCGTGGTTTTCTTTAGGGTTTTGTGTAGACCGCAAAGTTACCTTTTCTATCCTCGATCTGTTAAGAAAGTCGGGCCTCACTTTGCTGAATCTATTTCATCTCTACGTTTGTCTTTTCATCTTAACTCACAGTCATTATATGTGGGGGGCTGCCTTTTCCTTTGGGGTATTTCTCTGAGGCAAGGTAGGCTTATTTTCTATCTTCAGGTTAGTTAGTTTCTTAGGCTGTGCCGAGTTGCCTAGGCAGTGTTAGGCGCAATCCACGGCTGCCTCTAGTGTTGTTTGGAGAGGATTAGGGATTGCGGTCTGCAGAGTTCCCACGTCTCAGAGCTCGTTCTATGATTTTGGGTTATTGTCAGATCACTGTATGTGCTCTGACCGCTATGTCCATTGTAGTACTGAATTGCCTTTCATAACAGTACAGGAAGCCAAAAGTGCTAATGATTCTCAATAGAGGGAAAAAAGAAGTTCTGAGACCATTTTTTTTTTATTTGCACTGTGTTTTGCCTTTTTTTTCCCCTAGACATTTGGGTGGTTCAGTACACAGGTGTAGCGATGGACATTAGAAGTCTGTCTTCATTTGTGGAACAGCTCTCGGCAAGAGTACAAAAGATTCAAGACACTATTGATCAGAAAGCTATGTTGGAACCAAGAATTCCTATTCCTGATTTGTTTTTTGGAGATAGAACTAAGTTTCTGAGTTTCAAAAATAATTGTAAATTATTTCTGGCCTTGAAACCTCGCTCCTCTGGTGATCCAGTTCAACAGGTTTTGATTGTTATTTCTATTTTGCGCGGCGACCCTCAGGACTGGGCATTTTCTCTTGCGCCAGGAGATCCTGCATTGAGTAATATCGATGCGTTTTTCCTGGCGCTCGGATTGCTGTACGATGAACCTAATTCAGTGGATCAGGCAGAGAAAAATTTGCTGGCTCTTTGTCAGGGTCAGGATGAGATAGAGGTATATTGTCAGAAATTTAGAAAGTGGTCCGTGCTCACTGAATGGAATGAATCTGCGCTGGCAGCTATGTTCAGAAAGGGTCTCTCTTAAGCCCTTAAGGATGTCATGGTGGGATTTCCTATGCCTGCTGGTTTGAATGAGTCTATGTCTTTGGCCATTCAGATCGGTCGACGCTTGCGTGAGCGTAAATCTGTGCACCATTTGGCGGCATTACCTGAGCTTAAACCTGAGCCTATGCAGTGCGATAGGACTTTGACCAGAGTTAAACGGCAAGAACACAGACGTCTGAATGGGCTGTGTTTCTACTGTGGTGATTCCACTCATGCTATCTCTGATTGTCCTAAGCGCACTAAGCGGTTTGCTAGGTCTGCCACCATTGGTACGGTACAGTCAAAATTTCTTCTGTCCGTTACCTTGATCTGCTCTTTGTCATCGTATTCTGTCATGGCATTTGTGGATTCAGGCGCTGCCCTGAATTTGATGGACTTGGAGTATGCTAAGCGTTGTGGGTTTCTCTTGGAGCCCTTGCAGTGTCCTATTCCATTGAGAGGAATTGATGCCACGCCTTTGGCCAAGAATAAGCCTCAATACTGGACCCAGCTGACCATGTGCATGGCTCCTGCACATCAGGAGGTTATTTGCTTTCTGGTGTTGCATAATCTGCATGATGTGGTCGTGTTGGGGTTGCCATGGCTGTATTAGATTGGAAATCCATGTCGGTGTCCAGCTGGGGTTGTCAGGGGGTACATGGTGATGTTCCATTTCTGTCAATTTCGTCATCCACCACTTCTGAGGTTCCAGAGTTCTTGTCTGATTACCGGGATGTATTTGATGAGCCCAAGTCTGATGCCCTACCTCCGCATAGGGATTGTGATTGTGCTATCAATTTGATTCCTGGTAGTAAATTCCCAAAAGGTCGACTGTTTAATTTATCCGTGCCTGAGCACGCCGCTATGCGCAGTTATGTGAAGGAATCCCTGGAGAAGGGGCATATTCGCCCGTCATCGTCACCATTAGGAGCAGGGTTCTTTTTTGTAGCCAAGAAGGATGGTTCGCTGAGACCTTGTATAGATTACCGCCTTCTAAATAAGATCACAGTTAAATTTCAGTACCCCTTGCCATTGTTATCTGATTTGTTTGCTCGGATTAAGGGGGCTAGTTGGGTCACCAAGATAGATCTTCGTGGTGCGTATAATCTGGTGCGAATCAGGCGAGGAGATGAATGGAAAACTGCATTTAATATGCCCGAGGGTCATTTTGAGTATCTAGTGATGCCATTCGGACTTGCCAATGCTCCATCAGTGTTTCAGTCCTTTATGCATGACATCTTCCGAGAGTACCTGGATAAATTCCTGATTGTGTACTTGGATGACATTTTGATCTTCTCGGATGATTGGGAGTCTCATGTGAAGCAGGTCAGAACAGTTTTTCAGGTCCTGCGTGCTAATTCTTTGTTTGTGAAGGGATCAAAGTGTCTCTTTGGTGTGCAGAAGGTTTCATTTTTGGGGTTCATCTTTTCCCCTTCTACTATCGAGATGGATCCTGTTAAGGTCCAAGCCATCCATGATTGGACTCAGCCGACATCTCTGAAAAGTCTGCAAAAGTTCCTGGGCTTTGCTAATTTTTATCGTCGCTTCATCTGCAATTTTTCTAGTATTGCCAAACCATTGACCGATTTGACCAAGAAGGGTGCTGATTTGGTCAATTGGTCTTCTGCTGCTGTGGAAGCTTTTCAAGACTTGAAGCGTCGTTTTTCTTCTGCCCCTGTGTTGTGTCAACCAGATGTTTCTCTTCCGTTCCAGGTCGAGGTTGATGCTTCTGAGATTGGAGCAGGGGCTGTTTTGTCACAGAGAGGTTCTGATTGCTCAGTGATGAAACCATGCACTTTTTTTTCCAGGAAGTTTTCGCCTGCTGAGCGAAATTATGATGTGGGCAACCGAGAGTTGCTGGCCATGAAGTGGGCATTCGAGGAGTGGCATCATTGGCTCGAAGGAGCTAAGCATCGCGTAGTGGTATTGACTGATCATAAGAACTTGACTTATCTTGAGTCTGCTAAGCGGTTGAATCCTAGACAGGCTCGTTGGTCGCTGTTTTTTGCCCGTTTTGACTTTGTGATTTCGTACCTTCCGGGCTCTAAAAATGTGAAGGCGGATGCTCTGTTTAGGAGTTTTGTGCCCGACTCTCCGGGTTTGTCTGAGCCGGCGGGTATCCTCAAGGAAGGAGTAATTGTGTCTGCCATCTCCCCTGATTTGCGGCGGGTGCTGCAAAAATTTCAGGCTAATAAACCTGATCGTTGTCCAGCGGAGAGACTGTTTGTCCCTGATAGGTGGACCAATAAAGTTATCTCTGAGGTTCATTGTTCGGTGTTGGCTGGTCATCCTGGAATCTTTGGTACCAGAGAGTTGGTGGCTAGATCCTTTTGGTGGCCGTCTCTGTCGCGGGATGTGCGTGTTTTTGTGCAGTCCTGTGGGATTTGTGCTCGGGCTAAGCCCTGCTGTTCTCGTGCCAGTGGGTTGCTTTTGCCCTTGCCGGTCCCGAAGAGGCCTTGGACACATATCTCTATGGATTTTATTTCTGATCTTCCCGTTTCTCAAAAGATGTCTGTCATTTGGGTGGTCTGTGATCGCTTTTCTAAGATGGTCCATCTGGTACCCTTGTCTAAATTGCCTTCCTCCTCTGATTTGGTGCCATTGTTCTTCCAGCATGTGGTTCGTTTACATGGCATTCCAGAGAATATCGTTTCTGACAGAGGTTCCCAGTTTGTTTCAAGGTTTTGGCGAGCCTTTTGTGGTAGGATGGGCATTGACTTGTCTTTTTCCTCGGCTTTCCATCCTCAGACTAATGGCCAGACCGAACGAACCAATCAGACCTTGGAAACATATCTGAGATGCTTTGTTTCTGCCGATCAGGATGACTGGGTGTCCTTTTTGCCTTTGGCTGAGTTCGCCCTTAATAATCGGGCCAGCTCGGCTACTTTGGTTTCGCCATTTTTCTGCAATTCTGGGTTCCATCCTCGTTTCTCTTCAGGACAGGTTGAGTCTTCGGACTGTCCTGGTGTGGATACTGTGGTGGACAGGTTGCAGCAGATTTGGACTCATGTAGTGGACAATTTGACCTTGTCCCAGGAGAAGGCTCAACGTTTCGCTAATCGCAGACGCCGTGTGGGTCCCCGACTTCGTGTTGGGGATCTGGTTTGGTTATCTTCTCGTCATATTCCTATGAAGGTTTCCTCTCCTAAGTTTAAACCTCGTTTCATTGGTCCGTATAGGATTTCTGAGGTTCTTAATCCTGTGTCTTTTCGTCTGACCCTTCCAGATTCTTTTTCCATACATAACGTATTCCATAGGTCATTGTTGCAGAGATACGTGGCACCTATGGTTCCATCTGTTGATCCTCCTGCCCCGGTTTTGGTGGAGGGGGAATTGGAGTATATTGTGGAGAAGATTTTGGATTCTCGTGTTTCTAGACGGAAACTCCAGTATCTGGTTAAATGGAAGGGTTATGCTCAGGAAGATAATTCCTGGGTTTTTGCCTCTGATGTCCATGCTCCCGATCTTGTTCGTGCCTTTCATGTGGCTCATCCTGGTCGGCCTGGGGGCTCTGGTGAGGGTTCGGTGACCCCTCCTCAAGGGGGGGGTACTGTTGTGAATTCTGTGGCAGAGCTCACTCCTGTGGTCACAAGTGGTACTTCGGCTGATTCTCTCTGTGAGCTTCTGTTGGTGGAGGGAAGTGGTACTGCGGCTTCTGAGTTTCCTCCCTCAGGTGATCTGGTGAGGTCGTTAGGTGCTTCTCTACTTAACTCCACCTAATGCTTTGATCCTGGCTTCCTGTCAATGTTCCAGTGTTGGACTTGCTTTTCCCTGGATCATTCCTGTTGCCTGCTGCTCTGCATAGCTAAGTTCTTCTTTGCTATTTGTTTGCTATTTTTTCTGTCCAGCTTGTCTAATTTGTTGCTGGAAGCTCTGGGACGCAAAGGGTGTACCTCCGTGCCGTTAGTTCGGTACGGAGGGCCTTTTGCCCCCTTTGCGTGGTTTTCTTTAGGGTTTTGTGTAGACCGCAAAGTTACCTTTTCTATCCTCGATCTGTTAAGAAAGTCGGGCCTCACTTTGCTGAATCTATTTCATCTCTACGTTTTTCTTTTCATCTTAACTCACAGTCATTATATGTGGGGGGCTGCCTTTTCCTTTGGGGTATTTCTCTGAGGCAAGGTAGGCTTATTTTCTATCTTCAGGTTAGTTAATTTCTCAGGCTGTGCCGAGTTGCCTAGGCAGTGTTAGGCGCAATCCACGGCTGCCTCTAGTGTTGTTTGGAGAGGATTAGGGATTGCGGTCTGCAGAGTTCCCACATCTCAGAGCTCGTTCTATGATTTTGGGTTATTGTCAGATCACTGTATGTGCTCTGACCGCTATATCCATTTTAGTACTGAATTGCCTTTCATAACAGTCCCCCTCTCGGCTTATACTCGAGTCATACCCAGGGGTCGGCAGGGGAGTGGGAGCAGGGGCTGTCTAATAATACTCACCTGCTCCTGGCGCGGTCCCTGCAGGTCCCTGGCTTCCCGACGCCCCAGCTTCTTCCTGCACTGAGCGGTCACATGGTATCGCTCATTACAGTAATGAATATGCGGCTCCACCTCCCATAGGGGTGGAGCCGCATATTCATTACTATAATGAGCGGTAACGGTGACGGCTCAATACAGCAACAAGCTGCGGCGCTGGGAACCAGGGACTACATAGCACCAGGGGCAGGTGAGTATAACGGGCAGGGGAGCGCAGCGCTGCACGATATTCACCTGCTCCTATTTCCGGTGCCACTCCATCTTCAGCATCTTCTGCAGTGACGCTCAGGTCAGAGGGCGCGGTGACGTGGGAATGATTCATCAAGTTTTTCATACCTGGATTTGGGGATTGTCTGGCATTCTTCCTTGGACATCCTCTCCAGTTCCATAAGATTGGATGATAAACGTTGGTGGCAGCCATTTTCAGGTCTCTCCAGAGATGCTCAATTGGGTTTAGGTCAGGGCTCTGGCTGGGCCAGTGAAGAATGGCTACAGTGTTGTTCTGAGGCCTCTCCTTTGTTATTTTAGCTGTGCGCCTAGGGTCATTGTCTTGTTGGAAGGTGAATCTTTGGCCACGTCTGAGGTCCAGAGCACTCTGGAAGAGGTTTTCATCCAGGATATCTCTGTACTTGGCCGCAATCATGTTTCCTTGAATGACAACCAGACAACCAGTCATCCTGTCCCTGCAGCTGAAAAACACCCCCATAGCAAGATACTGCCACCACCATGTTTCACTGTTGGGATTGTATTGGGCAGGTGATGAGCAGTACCTGGTTTTCTCCACACATACTACTTAGATTTATCACCAAAAAGGTCTATCTTCGTTTCATAAGAAAAAAAGAATCTTATTTCTCATAGGTCTGGGAGTCCTTCATGTGTTTCTTAGCAAATGCTATGTGGGCTTTCATATGTCTTGCAATGAGGAGAAGCTTCCATCTGGCCACTCTGCCATAAAGGCCCAACTTGTGGAGGGCTGCAGTGATAGTTGACTTTGTGGAACTTTCTCCCATCTCCCTACTGCATCGCTGGAGCTCAGCCACATTGATCTCAGGGTTCTTCTTTACCTCTCTCACCAAGGCTCTTCTTCCATGATTGCTCAGTTTGGCTGGATGGCCAGGTCTAGGAAGACATCTGGTGGACCCAAACTTCTTCCATTTAAGGATTATTGAGGCCACTGTGCTCTTAGGAACCTTGAGTACTGCAGAAATTCTGTTGTAACATTGTCCAGATCTGTGCCTTGCCACAATTTTGTCTCTGAGCTCCTTGGCCAGTTCCTTTGACCTCATGATTCTCATTTGGTCTGACATGCAATGTGAGCTGTGAAGTCTTATATAGACATGTGTGTGCCTTTCCAAATCAAGTTCCATCCATTTAATTAAACACAGCTGGAGTCTAATGAAGGAGTAGAAAATCTCAAGGAGGGTCACAAGGAAATGGACAACATATGATTTAAATATGACTGTCTGAGCAAAGGGTCTGAACACTTATGCCCACGTGAAATTTTAGTTTTTCTTTTTTATTAAATTTAGAAAAATGTCTAAATTTCTGCTTTTTTTCATTCAAGATGGGGTATAGAGTGTACATTAATGTGAAAAATGAACTTTTTTGAATTTACCAAATGGCTGCAATGAAACAAAGAATGAAAAAGTAAAGGGGTATGATTACCTTCCATACCCACTGTAGGTCAGTTTGCGCTGTGTAAGGAAAAAAAAACATAATTTGTTGAGATTTCTTTATATCCCAATCACTTTACTTCAACTGTAATACAGCGCATATTTTTGCAAGGAGAAAATATGCAATGTCAAAATCGCACCAAATACTCATTGCGAGAACTTATCCTAATAGATGCAGAAAAGAATCTGGAACATCAAAAACTCACCAAAGCTTATCATAGGAACATAGTCTAAGTCTTCTTTGTGAGCAGTAAAAATGATAGTACTTTTGTTATATAAAGGTTTGTATGAAAACATAAATTAATAAACTTATGTAATTGCTTAACAGGAAGCAATAATGTACAGTAAATGCTCGTGCTGTACTAAGCAGACATACACAACAGCAGGCATCAGGCATTTCCTACCATTCCCAGAAAATTATGCCTCTCTCTTCAGCCTGTTGAAGTCGAGGCAGAAAAAATGAATGATTGGCTAAGGAAAAACTAAGAGGAGCACATTATGCAGAGAGGAGGTATGCCTAGGAGGACAAGTGACTATGGGGCCGATCCAGGATTCTGTAGTAAAATGCCTTTATAAATTACAATATTTGTGTATAACTCAAAAGGTGGGTAAAAATATTGTGAATTTTGCATTTTCACAGCAGTCACAGTAATATGAACGCAGCAGGGGGGGAACATGGGTGAGGCTGTTGCTGCCCATCAAATTCATGAAAGGTATGCCACTTTGGTGGCATGACATACTCCAGAAATGTAGTACAATTGCTGAACACCAGAGGTGCACGTCATTTAATGACATAGGCGCGTCTTATAGCTGGGGTGTGGCTCCAGCAGAAGTGTTTAGGCCATCAGTTAGACACATATATTTATTCTTCATCCAGCGCTAGATAGCTTAAAACCCAGTAGTTCAATTGTCAGCTTTTGCTGTTTCCTTATCTAACCCGACAGGATATGAGACATGGTTTACATACAGTAAACCATTTCATATCCCTTATTTTTTTACTTATTTCTCACTACTAATGTTAGAAGTGTCTGTGTGCAAAATTTGGTGGCTCTAACTGTTAAAATAAAGGGTTACATCATGGAAAAATATGGCGTGGGCTCCTGCACAATTTTCTCCGCCAGGGTGGGAAAGCCAGTGACTGAGGGCAGATATTAATAGCATGGTTATTGGCCTCCCTCTGGCTAAAAACATCTGCCCCCAGCCATCCCAGAAAAGGCACATCTGTAAGATGCGCCTATTCTGGCATTTAGCCTCTCTCTTCCCACTCCCGAGTATTGGTGGGAAATGGGGTAATAAAGGGTTAATGTCACCTTGCTAATGTAAGGTGACATTAAGCCTGGTTAATAATGGAGAGATGTAAATAAGACACCTATCCATTATTAATCCAATAGTAGTAAAAGGTTAATAATACACACACACATTATGAATTAAGTATTTTAATGAAATAAATACACATGGTGTTTTAAAATCTTTATTGTATGCTTAATCCTAGGGTTGAGCGAAACGGGTCGGCCAGATTCAGAAGTCGCCGACTTTTGGCAAAGTCGGGTTTCATGAAACCCGACCCGACCCCTGTGTGGGGTCAGCCATGAGGTCGGCGATCTTCTGATCTGGTATCGGAATTCCGATACCGAGTTCCGATATGTTTGCGATATCGGGAATCGGTATCGGAATCCATATTTAAGTGTAAAGTAAAGAATAAAAGTAAAAAATATTGATATACTCACCCTCGGACGCGCCCTGGTTCTAACCGGCAGCCTGCGTTCCTAAAAATGAGCGCCTGAAGGGCCTTCGATGACGTCGCGGCTTGTGATTGGTCGCGTGAGCGGTCACATGGGCGGTCACGCGACCAATCACAAGCCGCGACGTCATCTAAGGTCCTTCAGGCGCTAATTCTTAGGAAGGAAGCGTCCGAGGGCACATCCGAGGGTGAGTATATTCCTAATAGGTATATACTCACCCTCGGACGTGCCCTGGTTCTAACCCGCAGCCTTCCTTCCTAAGAATCAGCGCCTGAAGGACCTTAGATGACGTCGCGGCTTTTGATTGGTCGCGTGACGCCCATGTGACCGCTCACGCGACCAATCACAAGCCGCGACGTCATCGAAGGTCCTTCAGGCGCTCATTCTTAGGAAGGAAGGCTGCCGGTGAGAACCAGGGCGCGTCCGAGGGTAAGTATATCATTATTTTTTATTTTGATTCTTTATTTTACACTTAAATATGGATCCCAGGGCCTGAAGGAGAGTTTCCTCTCCTTCAGACCCTGGGAATCATTAGAAACCCAATGCACTGCATTGGGTTTCGTGTTTCGGCCGACCCCGACCCCGACTTTTCTATAGGATCGGCCGATTTCACTCAACCTGACTTTTGAAAAAGTCGGGTTTCGTGAAACCCTACCCGATCCTATAATAATAATATAATAATTATTTTTATTTATATAGCGCCAACATATTCCGCAGCGCTTTACAAATTATAGAGGGGACTTGTACAGACAATAGACATTACAGCATAACAGAAATACAGTTCAAAACAGATACCAGGAGGAGTGAGGGCCCTGCTCGCAAGCTTACAAACTATGGGGAAGAGGGGAGACACGAGAGGTGGATGGTAACAATTGCTTTAGTTATTCGGACCAGCTATAGTGTAAGGCTCAGGTGTTCATGTAAAGCTGCATGAACCAGTATGTAGCAGTACAGACACAGAGGGCTAATACTGCATGAAGTGTATGAGAACATGATGCGAGGAACCTTTTTTTTTTTTTTTTTTTCATTATAAATAGGCCACACAGGGATCGTTAGGTTAATGCATTGAGGCGGTAGGCCAGTCTGAACAAATGAGTTTTTAGGGTACGCTTAAAACTGTGGGGATTGGGGATTAATCGTATTAACCTAGGTAGTGCATTCCAAAGAATCAGCGCAGCACGTGTAAAGTCTTGGAGACGGGAGTGGGAGGTTCTGATTATTGAGGATGCTAACCTGAGGTCATTAGCGGAGCGGAGGGCACGGGTAGGGTGGTAGACTGATACCAGGGAGGAGATGTAGGGTGGTGCTGAGCCATGGAGTGCTTTGTGGATGAGGGTAGTAGTTTTGTACTGGATTCTGGAGTGGATGGGTAGCCAGTGTAATGACTGGCACAGGGTAGAGGCATCGGTGTAACGGTTGGTGAGGAATATGATCCTGGCTGCAGCATTCAGGACAGATTGGAGCAGGGAGAGTTTTGCAAGAGGGAGGCCGATTAGTAGAGAGTTACAATAGTCCAGACGAGAATGAATAAGTGAAACAGTAAGAGTTTTTGCAGAGTCGAAAGTAAGAAAAGGGCGAATTCTAGAAATGTTTTTGAGATGCAGGTAAGAAGAGCGAGCCAGTGATCGGATGTAGGGGGTGAATGAAAGGTCAGAATCAAGGATGACCCCAAGGCAGCGGGCATGTTGCTTTGGAGTAATGGTGGAACCGCACACGGAGATGGCAATGTCAGGCAAAGGTAGGTTAGTAGAGGGAGAGAACACGAGGAGTTCAGTTTTTGACAGGTTTAGTTTCAGATAGAGGGAGGACATGATGTTAGAGACAGCGGTAAGACAATCACTGGTGTTTTCTAAAAAGGTCGGTGTGATATCAGGAGAAGAAGTGTATAATTGGGTGTCGTCAGCATAGAGATGGTACTGGAAACCAAATCTACTGATTGTTTGTCCAATAGGGGCAGTATACAACGAGAAGAGGAGGGGGCCTAGGACTGATCCTTGAGGAACCCCAACAGTAAGGGGAAGGTGAGAGGAGGAGGAACCAGCAAAACATACAGTGAAGGATCGGTCAGAGTGATAGGAGGAGAACCAGGAGAGAACGGTGTCCTTGAGGCCGATGGAGCGGAGCATAGTGAGGAGGAGCTGATGATCCACATAAAAATGATGATCCTGTAAAAAGAAAAGTCGCTCAACCCTACTTAATCCACCTGAAGACCCTCGTTCTGTAAAAAAAAACATAAAAAAGCAGCGATATCCCATATCTCTCTGGCATTCAGTCATGTCCCACACTGTAAATCCATCTGTAGGGGTTAAATAAATTTACAACCAGGAGCTTGCTAATGCAGCTGTTGCTCCTGGTTGTAAAAACTGAGGAATGAATGGAATGCAAGGGAAAGTAGCATGGTAGACTTGCGGTGATGCGCCCCCTGCTGGCATAAACTCATATAAACTCTAGCGTGGGAATTTTTCTGAATATTTTCTCACGTTTGAGTTTATTTGAATTGAATTACCAGTGTTTAAGCTATCTAGCGCTGTATGAAATATAAATATATATATGTGTGTCTCAATTACATATATACAGTATATATATACACCTATACTATGTGTAGACATTTATTCTATCTATTCTATTCTAACCTGTCAGTGTGATTTTACTGTACTCCGCGCTGAATTGCCGGCTTTTCTATAGAACAGCGCTGCGTATTTCTCGCAAGTCACACTGATGGTCTGTGTGTAATCCGTATTTTTCTCGCCCCCATAGACTTTCATTGGCGGATTTCTTGCGCAATACGCTGACAAATGCGGCATGCTGCAATTTTCTCAGCCCGTAAAATACAACAGCAAAATATACGACAGATAGGAGCTGCCCCATAGAGAATCATTGGTCCATGTGCAATGCGTTGTTTTTGCGCCTCTAATACGTCCGTAAAACTCTCTAGTGTGACCCCGGCCTCACAGTGAACCTCTTAATGAATTAAGCGCATCAAACACCAGCTGCCATTTCATTAAGACTGTCGGCTCTTGCTGCATATGACACCATATTTGCCACAAAAAGGAGTAAGTATTGCTGGGATAGGTTACTCTTCCATCAAAAACTCAACTAGTGCTGAGGGTATTTTTATGGATATTTTGCTGCCCTAGGGGTAAAGTTTAGACTGGTTTGTACTTTTGAGCGATTTCATGCCTTTTTCCATTGTTGTGTTTCTTCAACCTACTAAATTCTTAAATATGTATTTGCAAAGTTGTTTTATTCTTATTTCTTTCAGACTATGTACTAAACGTGGGCAGTTTAATTTTTTAGAAGAATATTTTTTTCATGCTTCTCTAGAAAACCCCTAGCAAGGTTCGGCCTGTGGCACCGTACCATAGGGATGTGAACACTACAAGATACCCTGCTTCTGAGACTAGAACAGAGAGGTGTTACACTAATATTGAGGACTTTATGGTTATAGATTGCACAGAAGACAGATGTGTAGTCTGATTCTGAAATCATGGATTACTTTTCTCCCACTGAATTAGCAGATAACACAGAGTTGTTTCTAATTGGAAACAATGGGGAAATATTGGTAAACTGAAAACACAAAATGGTGTTTCATTAGGACTATTTGCAAATCGGCTTCTTTTTTTTAATAAGATGCATTCTATCACAGGCACAAAATATTTAAACAATAACCTTTTTTTTCCTTTGACTAGGAAATTTATATTGTTTATAATGTCATGCTACCTTAAGCATTGGACAGTATACTGTATATTTTTTTACTGTAGGCAAGTGGTTTATTACCATAAAACATTCAAATGGAATAATTTATTTTTAACATTGTTTGCAGCAAAATAGTACATTGCTGTTTTGTTCCCATATGAATACTGTAGATTTTATTGTTTTAAGCTTCATCCTCTTTAGTTCCAGCAACAGCATTACTCTCCTTTCAGAAGCGCATAAAACAGTGTGTACAACCAGAAACTAGTCAACACTAGTGTTGAGCATTCCGATACCGCAAGTATCGGGTATCGGCCGATACTTGCGGTATCGGAATTCCGATACCGAATTCCGATACTTCCCGCGTATCGGATACCGGAATCGGAAGTTCCCAGAATTCAAACTGAACGCAGCAGCCAATGAGGAATGATTGGAAGTGTGGGCACATCCTGTTTAGCATGGTGGGCATGTAAGTACTGGCAAGGCTGTGATTGGCTGCTGAAATGATGTCACTCTGCACTATAAAAAATGCTGCCGCCATTTTGCGCTCACTCTGCTGTGATTTCAGTTAGGGACAGGACGCTGTGTTCTAACTGAGGGCCAGTTGAGATAGGTAATTGCTTTATTTTCCTTTCCCAAGGCTAATTTAGCAAAACGCTGTGTGTTCTTCACTGTTCACCTTGCTCTTGCCTTGCAGCGCTGTTTTAACAGCGTTCTGCAAGGTCTCTGTGTGTGTGTGTGTGTGCAGCTCACTCTGTAGTCTGTGTGCAGCCATATACCCGGTTGTATTCAGCTCAGGGGGGGTTCACACTGCCTCACACAGTTGTCCTTTTTTGCTCATAGTGCAGCCTGCTGCACATTTTTTCTCAAATTTCCTATTAGTGTTTTTCCACCCGTCTCCAGCTAAATTGTGGAAAAACACTACATAGGATAACCTAGAGGGGGTTTTTTGGGCCTTGCAGCGCCGTTTACGGCTGTCTGCACGGTCTCCGTGTGAGCGCAGCTCGCCCTGCAGTCTGTGTGCAGCCATAGCCGGTTGGATTAAGCTCAGGGTGCGTTACTGCCTCATACCTTGAAAAAAAATTTCCTTTTTTTCAAATAGTGCAGCCTGTTTAAAATTTTTTTAAAAAAATCCTATTAGTGTCTTTCCACCCGTCTCCAGCTAAATAGTGGAAAAACACTACATAGGATAACCTAGAGGAGGGTTTTTGGGCCTTGCAGCGCCGTTTACGGCTGTCTGCACGGTCCCCGTGTGAGTTAAACTTGCTCTGTAGTCCGATCTGCAGAAAAAAAAAAAGTAAAGTTCACCAAACACCACTTTACACTTGTGTAGGCCACATTTGAAAAATAATAAAGTTTAGTCCACACTTTACAACATTAGTGTTTCTTACACCTGTTAGGAGGAGCATTTCAGGAATAAGCACACTAAGGCCTTAGTACTTTTCTGCTTATCTTTATCTGTCAGCCAAGATGAAGAGGGCAGGGAGTAAGGCACGTGGGCGTGGGCGTGGAGCAGGGAGAGGAGCAGGGAGAGGACGTGGTGATTCTGTGCCTGCTGTGGGCACCGGTGACTTGTCGTCACTCAGTTTCAGCAGGGAACAGTCCTTCAAGCGCAGCTTTGTCGGAGAGCGCCGTGCACCGCTGCTGTGTGAAGACCAAATTGAAGCCGTTGTCGGGTGGATGGCAGCTAACGCCTCGGCATCGACTTCAGTTAGTGCCACATCCTCTCAGGCACAGAGCACTGGAGAGCAGCCATCTGTCTCTTCACCACCTGCCAAATTGGCCAGGCAGTCAGAGAGCCCAGGACAGGAGCCGTCTCTACTTCTGTTCTCTGAATCTCTTGGCTTGGAAACAGGGGGCCAGCCAAGCAGCATTGGAGAAATGGAAGAAGAGGCAGTGTGCAGTGATGCCCAACAGCTTTGTCTCTCTGACTCTGAAGAGGCGGATGGGCCAGTGCCTGCGGTGACCACAGCGCAGTACGCATCTGATGATGAAACTCAGGTGCCGCTTTCTGTTGCGTACTGTGCTGGCGAGACTACCCAGGAGGAGCAGTTGGTGGCAGAGGGTAGTGGAGATGATGAGGTCATTGACCAATCGTGGCGTGAGGAACAGGAAGGTGGTGGGAGCAGCTCTGAGGAAGAGATTCCCCTTACGGGCCAAAGAGGGAGAGGGAGGGGGAAGACTGCGGAGCCTGTAGTCTCCACTTTGGCACCCGTTAGGAGCCTGTCTCTTTCCAAAGCCAAAAAGGGCGCTCCCAAGACTTGCAGTGCCTGGTCCTTTTTTGACACAGTTGCAGATGACATTTGTTTTGTCAAATGCAAGCTGTGTCATCAGAAAGTCAAAAGAGGGAAAAATGTCAACAACCTCAATACCACAAATATGTGGAAACATGTGCGGACCAGGCACGCGGTGGAGTTACAGAAACACACTGAAGATGTAGGCCAACCAACAGCAGCAGCTGCCACCTCTTCAGCTCGTGTTGCCTCTTCCTCCAGCTCACGCACAGCTGGTTTGGCTTCCTCCCAGGATCGCCATGGAAGAACCTCTGGCACTGTTGTCCAGAGACCTTGTGTAATTCCACCCACAGCACCACCTTCCCAGTCATCCTCACACTCCCAGTCTACTCTACAGCCATCGGTAGTACAGGCATGGGAGAAAAGGCGGGCATTCTCGGCCAACCACCCCCGAGCACAGGCTCTGAATGCAGGCATTGCCAAACTGTTGTCCCTGGAAATGCTCTCATTCAGGCTGGTGGAGACTGACAGCTTCCGTGACTTGATGGCATTGGCAGTCCCACAGTACAAGGTGCCCAGCCGCTTTTACTTCAGCAGGCAAGCTGTCCCTGCCCTGCACAGGCATGTTGAGGGAAACATAAAACATGCGCTACTGAACGCCGTCAGTAGCAAGGTCCACCTCACCACCGACGCGTGGACCAGTCAGCATGGACAGGGGCAATACGTTTCCCTCACTGCCCATTGGGTTAATGTTGTTGAGCCAGGTACAGATCGTGCGAGTGGCGCAGGACGTGTCCTGCCCACTGCAAGGATTGCAGGAATCCAGTCTGTACGCATTGACTCCTCCTCTTACACAAGTTCCTCAGAATCATCTCTGCAGGAGCCGTCACAGTCCACCTCCACATGGACCCGTGAACGTTTACCTATGACCGACATGAGCACAGCCGTGGCCAAACGTCAGCAGGCCGTCTTGAAACTAGTTTCATTGGGGAATCGAAGCCACACAGCGCAGGAGCTCTGGAATGCCATCAAGCAGGAGAGCGATGTGTGGTTACTGCCAGCGAATCTCCAGCCAGGCATGGTAGTGTGTGACAATGGCCGAAATCTGGTGGCAGCTTTGGCCCTTGGCAACCTCACTCACATCCCATGTCTGGCACATGTGCTCAATTTGGTTGTGCAGAGATTTCTGAGGGACTATCCGGATCTTGATGCACTGCTGCACAAGGTCCGCCTAGAATGTGCTCACTTGCGGCGTTCCAGCTTGGCAAGATCCCGCATTGCTGCTCTGCAGCGTCGATTCCGCCTTTCGGAACACCGCATCATATGTGACCTACCTACCCGGTGGAATTCCACGTTACATATGTTGGAGCGGTTGTGTGAGCAGCAGCAAGCAGTTATGGAGTACCAGCTGCATCAGGTGCAAAGAAGTCGCAGTCAGCGCCGATCAGACTTCACAACCACAGAGTGGGCCACTATGAAGGACGTCTGCCAGGTTTTGCGTCCTTTTGATTATTCCACGCGGATGGCAAGTGCAGATGATGCACTAGTCAGCATGACTGTCCCCCTTATCTGCCTGCTTCAGCAAACTTTGCAAGGGTTAAGGGATGATGTTGTGGAAGAGGTGGAGGATGAGGAGTCACCTTTTCCATCAGCTTCTGGAGAGTCAGCGCCACGTGGTTCCTCACAAAGGGGTACGCAGGGGCCACTTTGTGAGGAGGATGAGGAGGAGTCAATGGAGGAGGAAGAGCTCCATCCAGAGGAGGGAGCGACACAATTGTCCAGTGGTCAGTGTGTACAGCGAGGGTGGGGTGATGACGAGCGGGCAGAGATCATGTCTCAAGCAGGGGACAGCGTTTCTGGGCCAGTTGGCAGTCTGCAGCACATGGTGGATTTCATGCTGCAGTGCCTGAGAAACGACCGCCGCATCGACCACATTCTCAACATGCCTGATTATTGGGTGTTCACCCTCCTCGATCCTCGCTACCGGGACAACGTCCAAACCCTCATCCCAGCGTTGACCCGGGAGCGTAAATTGCGGGAGTACCACGACACACTGGTGAATTCCATCATCTTCTCCAGTCCAACTGAGAGGAGTGCTGCTAGTGCTTTACAAAGCAGCTCAGTGCGTCGAGGCAGTGGGGGAGGCTCTGCCCAAAGAGGGAGCAGAAGCAGTGCCTCTGCCCAAGGCAAGCCCAGTATGGCACAACTCTGGCACACTTTTGTGTGCCCGCCCCAAATGTCTACACCATCACCGGCGGCTCCAGTCAGCAGGAGGCAACGGTTCCGTCAGATGGTGACAGACTACATGGCTTGCCCTCTTACTGTACTCCCAGACGGCACTTCCCCGTTCAAGTTTTGGGTCTCTAAGCTGGATACATGGCCAGAGCTAAGCCAGTATGCATTGGAGGTGCTGGCTTGTCCTGCGGCTAGTGTCTTATCGGAACGTGTCTTTAGTGCCGCAGGTGGTGTACTAACAGACCGTCGCATGCGACTATCCTCCGATAGCGTTGACCGGCTTACTTTCCTGAAAATGAACCAGGCCTGGATCTCGCAGGAATTTGCCACTCCTCTGCCTGATTAAGTAATTGGGTGTCATCCAGGTCTCCTGCTGTGTTCATCTTTCTACCACCTGAACTGCTATTCCTGGGCTCCAACACCGCCAGTTGCGGCTCAGAAGTGCAGGCTGCACAGTAAAAACATACGACCCAGTGTTATTGGGTTTCAGTAACGTCAGCTGATCCCCAGCTGTGTAGCCGGCAATGTGTCCTGCGACCGCCACGCTGGCACAACAACCTAAATGTTAGGGAACCTGTCCCCCCCCCCCCGTCGTTTGTTACTGAAAGAGCCATCTTGTGCAGCAGTAATGCTGCACAAGGAAAAGGTAGCTCTTTTAGTTTAGCTCCTTGCACACGCAGAACTTAACACTCATATAATGTGTTCACTGATACCGTTATACCGTCCCGGAGCCGGGACTTTCCTTTGTAATGTGACGCAGCACAGCCGTCATTCCTACCCCCTTGGTGCCATGCGCTGCCTCCTCAGCGTTGTTTTAAGCTGTCACGGAGCCTGCGCTGTTCTGTTATCCCTTGGCCATGCCCTATTTGCGCTGCCTGTCTTCTGACATAATTTGGTGTCAGGCTGGCTGCTCCTGTGCGGCCGCGCTGCCCGAGATCCCGCCTCACAGTGTCTTCTGATTGAATCACACTGCGGGCCTGGGATCCATGGGCATGCGCAGTGCATATCTTCCCCTCGGGCTCTCGCTCATCTCCCTCCGCCTTCTTTAGACTGTGCGCCGTCAGCTGATCCCTAATAGCATGCCACGGCCGTGACACCGCACAGTCTGAAGAAGAGGGAAGGAGGGGAGTGAGAGTCGAGGATATGCACTGTGCATGCCCATGGATCCAAGGCCCGCAGTGGGATTACGTTAGACGACACTGCGAGGTGGGATCTGGAGCAGCGTGGATGCACAGGCACTGACAGCCTGACACCAAATTATGTCAGAAGACAGGCAGCGCTAATTGGGCATGGCCAAGGGATAACAGAACAGCGCAGGCTCCGTGACAGCTTAAAACAACGCTGAGGAGGCAGCGCACGGCACCAAGGGGATAGGAATGACAGCTGTGCTGTGTCCCATTACGAAGGAAATTTGCACCTCCGGGACGGTTTTACGGTATAAGGGGACACATTTTTAGTGTTTACTTCTGTGTTTGCAAGGAGCATAATTAAAAGAGCAACCTTTTCCTTTTGCATCCTTAGTGCTGCACAAGATGGCTCTTTCAGCTACAAACGTCTTGGGGGGGGGGGGTTAAAAAGTTCCCTTTCAACTTGCTCCAATCAGGCTTCGGCCTACACTCTGTTCCTCTGCTCCTCCTGCTGTCCCTGGGCTCTAACACCGCCAGTTGGTGCCTGGAAGTGCTGTCTGCACAGTCAACAGTCGCTCCTCTGTTATTGGGGTTCAGTAACGTCAGCTGATCCCCAGCTGTGTATCCGGCAACGTGTCATGCGACCGCCACGTTGGCACAACTAAAATGTAAGGGGACCTGTCCCCCCTCCCCCCCCAGGCGTTTGTTACTGAAAGAGCCACCTTGTGCAGCACTAATACTGCACAAGGAAAAGGTCGCTCTTGAAATTATGCTCCTTGCAAACGCTGAACTACACACTCATGTAATGTGTCCCCTCACACCGTCCAACCGTCCTGGAGGTTGGACTTTCCTTTGTAATGTGACGCAGCACAGCCGTCATTGCTACCCCCTTGGCACCGTGCGCTGCCTCATTAGCGTTGTTTGATTCCGTCATGGACCCTGCGCTGTTATGTTATCCCTTGGCCGTGCACAGTTTGCGCTGCCCATCCTCTGACATCATTTGTTGTCGTCCTGGCTGCGCCTGTGCGTCCACGCTGCCCGAAATCCCACCTCGCAGTGTCGTCTAATGTGATCCCACAGTGGGCCTGGTATCCATGGCCATGCGCAGTGCATATACTAGCCTCTCACTCCCCTTCTTCACGCTTCTTCAGACTAGGCGGCGTCAGCTGATCCCTAATAGCATGCCACGTCCGTGACGCCGCACAGTCTGAAGAAGCAGGAAGGAGGTGAGTGAGAGGCGATGATATGCACTGCGCATGCCCTTGGATCCCTGGCCCGCAGTGGGATTACATTAGATGACACTGCGAGGTTGGATCTCGGGCAGCTTGGACGCACAGGCACTGCCAGCCTGACACCTACATGATGTCAGAAGACGGGCACCGCTAACTGTGCATGGCCAAGGGATAACATTACAGCACGGGCTCCTTGACAGAACCAAACAACGTTGAGGAGGTGGCGCACGGCACCAAGGGGGTTGGAATGACGGCTGTGCTGTGTCACATTACAAAGGAAAGTCCCACTTCCGGGACGGTTTGACGGTGTGAGGGGACACATTATATGAGTGTGTACTTCAGCGTTTGCAAGGAGCATAATTTTCAGAGCCACCATTTTCCATGTGCAGTATTACTGCTGTACAAGATGGCTCTTTCAGCAACAAATGCCTGGGGGGGGAGTTAAAGGTTCCCTTTCAAATTGCTCCACTGCAGGCTTCGGCCTACACTCTGCTCCTCTTTGATTCCCTGGGTTTCAACACTGTCAGTTGGGACCTGGAAGTATTGTCTACACAGAAAAAAACACTAGCTGGTGTGTCAGTGGGTTCAGCACCGCCAGCTGTTCCCCTGCTGTGTAGTCGGCAACGTGTCCAGCACAAGCCACGCTGGCACAACAGAACAAAAGCTGCCACCAGTGCAGGCTTCGGCCTACACTTTGCTCCTCTCCTACTGCTGCCCCTGGGCTCAAAGACCGCTAGTTTTTGCCCGGAAGTGCTAGCTGCACAGAGAAAAACACCAGCCAATGTGTTAGTGGGGTTCAGCACCGCCAGCTGTTCCCCTGCTGTGTAGCCGGTAACGTGACCTGCAAACGCCACGCAGGCACATGAACTGAAATTAAAGGGACCCTGCCACCCACCCCAAGGTGTTTCTATGTATAACAGCCATCTTGTACAGCAGTACTGCTGCATTTGTACAAGGTGGCTGACTTTTCTCCTTGCCCACGTGGAACTCAACACGTACAAAATGTGTCTCATTAGAGACCATTACAGTGTCCCTGAGGTGTGACTTTCCTTTTAAATGACATGCAGCACCCATCTTGGTAGCGCTGCCAATCTTCTGACATCATTGGTTGGCTGCCTGTGCCTGTGCGTCCGCCCTGCCCGACACAACCCCACTCGTTGTCTCATATATTTTGGCTGCGAGGGTGTGATTGATGGGCATGTGCAGTGCATATGTTCGCCTGTCTTAACTCATCTCCTTCCGCCTTCTTCAGACTGTGCAGCCTCATGGCCGTGGTAGGCGATAACGGATCAGCTGAGGCCGCCCAGTCTGAAGCAGGTGTAAGGACATGTGTGAGCGGCAAACATATTTACTGCGCAAGGCCACGAATCCCAGCCACGCAGTGTGATTTTTTGAAAACACACTGCGGGTCTGGGATTCATGGCCATTGCTAACCGCACCGGCCAACATGAAATGAGGTGAGAAGACAGGCAGCGCTCACAGCGCATGGCCAAGGGATCACAATAGCGCAGACTCCTATACAGCAAATAACAACGCTCAGGAGGCTGCGCCCAGCACCAAGGCGTTATTTATGTGCACCCGTGCTGCGTCTCCTTAAAAAGACAAGTCACGCCTCCAATACAGAACTGAACTACTGTTCTATGGGCTAAATTGTGTACGTCTTTCATTCTGCGTGTGCAATGAGCAAAACTTAAAGGGCAACCTTTAACTTGTGGAGCTTTACTGCTGCAAAAGGTGTGGCTCTTCAACATTGTAACACCTGAGGGTGGGTTAAAGGTTACCTTTGAAATTGGTTCAAGTAGGCTTCCGCCTACACTCTGCTCCTCGTGCAGACCCTGGGCTCTAACTATGCCAGTTGGGGCCCGGAAGTGCTGGCTGCACAGAGAAAAACACCCACCATTGTGTCAGTGGGGTTCAGCACTGCCAGCTGTTCCCCTGCTGTGTAGCCGGCATCGTGTCCAGCACAAGCCATGCTGGCACAACAGACCAAAAGCTGCCACCAGTGCAGGCTTCGGCCTACAGTCTGCTCCTCTCCTCCTCCTGCTGACCCTGGGCTATAACACCGCCAGTTGTAGCCTGGAAGTGCTAGCTGCACAGAGAAAAACACCCGCCAATGTGTTAGTTGGGTTCAGCAGCGCCAGCTGTTCCCCTGCTGTGTAGCCGGCATCGTGTGCAGCACAAGCCACGCTGGCACAACAGACCAAAAGCTGCCACCAGTGCAGGCTTCGGCCTACACTCTGCTCCTCTCCTCCTCCTGCTGCCCCTGGGCTCAAACACCGCTAGTTTTTGCCCGGAAGTGCTAGCTGCACAGAGAAAAACAACAGCCAATGTGTTAGTGGGGTTCAGCAATGCCAGCTGTTCCCCTGCTGTGTAGCTGGCAATGTGTCCTGCAAACGCCATGCAGGCACCTGAACTGAAATTAAAGGGAACCTGGCCCCACCCCCCCAGGTCTTTCTATGTATAACAGCCACCTAGTACAGCAGTACTGCTGCATTTGTACAAGGTGGCTGATTTTTTCTCATTGCCCACGTTGAATTAAGCACGTAAAATATGTGTCTCATTACAGACCATTACAATGTCCCTGAGGTGTGACTTTCCTTTTTAATGACACGCACCACCCCCCTTGGTAGCGCTGCCCGTCTTCTGACATCATTGGTTGGCTGCCTGTGCCTGTGCGTCCGCCATGCCCGACACAACCCCCCTCGTTGTCTCATATATTTTGGCTGCGAGGGTGTGATTGATGCGCATGTGCAGTGCATATGTTTGCCTGTCTTAACTCATCTCCTTCCGCCTTCTTCAGACTGTGCGGCCTCATGGCAGTGGTAGGCGATAAGGGATCAGCTGAGGCCGCCCAGTCTGAAGCAGGTGTAAGGACATGTGTGAGCGGCA
This sequence comes from Ranitomeya imitator, assembly GCF_032444005.1. NCBI lineage: Eukaryota > Metazoa > Chordata > Amphibia > Anura > Dendrobatidae > Ranitomeya > Ranitomeya imitator. Next base: position 335,135,128 of record NC_091286.1, read on the forward strand.
AACATATTTACTGCACAAGGCCACGAATCCCAGCCACGCAGTGTGATTTTTTGAAAACACACTGCGGGCCTGGGATTTATGGCCATTGCTAACTGCACCGGCCAACATGAAATGAGGTGAGAAGACAGGCAGCGCTCACAGCGCATGGCCAAGGGATCACAATAGCGCAGACTCCTGTACAGCAAATAACAACGCTCCGGAATCTGCGCCCAGCACCTAGGTATAAATTTTGACACCTGTGCTGCGTCTCCTTAAAAAGACAAGTCACGCCTCCACTACTGTTTGACAGTATAATGGGCTAAATATTGTACGTGTTTTATTCAGCGTGTGCAAGGAGCAAAATTAATAGAGCAACCTTTTACTTGTGCAGCATTAATGCTGCACAAGGTGTGGCTCTTGTACCTTGCAACACCTGAGGGGGGGTTAAAGGTAACTTTTGAAATTGGTTCAACTAGGCTTCGGCCTACACTCTGCTCCTCTCCTCCTCCTGCTGCCCCTGGGCTCAAACACCGCTAGTTTTTGCCCGGAAGTGCTAGCTGCACAGAGAAAAACACCAGCCAATGTGTTAGTGGGGTTCAGCACCGCCAGCTGTTCCCCTGCTGTGTAGCCAGCATCGTGTGCAGCACAAGCCACGCTGGCACAACAGACCAAAAGCTGCCACCAGTGCAGGCTTCGGCCTACACTTTGCTCCTCTCCTCCTCCTGCTGCCCCTGGGCTCAAACACCGCTAGTTTTTGCCCGGAAGTGCTAGCTGCACAGAGAAAAACACCAGTCAATGTGTCAGTGGGGTTCAGCACCGCCAGCTGTTCCCCTGCTGTGTAGCTGGCAACGTGTCCTGCAAACGCCATGCAGGCACCTGAACTGAAATTAAAGGGAACCAGCCCCCACCCCCCCAGGTGTTTCTATGTATAACAGCCACCTTGTACAGCAGTACTGCTGCATTTGTACAAGGTGGCTGACTTTTTCTCCTTGCCCACGTTTAATTAAACACGTACTAAATGTGTCTCATTGAGACCATTCCACTGTCCCTGAGATGTGACTTTCCTTTCTAATGATACGCAGCACCACCCTTGGTAGCGCTTCCCGTCTTTTGACATCATTGGTTAGCTGGCTGCGCCTGTGCGTCTTCCCTGCTCGAAACAACGCCCCTCGGTGTCTTATTTTTTTGGACAGCGAGGGTGTGATTGATGGGCATGTGCAGTGCATATGTTTGCCTGTGTTCACTCATCTCCTTCCGCCTTCTTCAGACTGGGTGGCCTCATGGCCGCGGCATGCGGTAAGGGATCAGATGAGGCCGCCCAGTCTGAAGCAGGTGTAAGGACATGTGTGAGCGCCAAACATATTTACTGCACAAGGCCACGAATCCCAGCCACGCAGTGTGAATTTTTGAAAACACACTGTGGGTCTGGGATTCATGTCCATCGCTAACCGCAACGGCCGAAATGAAATGAGGTCAGAAGACAGGAAGCGCTCACAGCGCATGGCCAAGGGATAACAATAGCGCAGTCTCCTGTACAGCAAATAACAACGCTCAGGAAGCTGCGCCCAAGCACCAAGGTGTTATTTTGGACACCTGTGCTGCGTCTCCTTAAAAAGACAAGTCACGCATCCACTACTGTTTGACAGTATAATGGGCTAAATAGTGTACGTGTTTTATTCAGCGTGTGCAAGGAGCAAAATTAATAGAGCAACCTTTTACTTGTGCAGCATTAATGCTGCACAAGGTGTGGCTCTTGTACCTTGCAACACCTGAGGGGGGGTTAAAGGTTACCTTTGAAATTGGTTCAACTAGGCTTCGGCCTACACTCTGCTCCTCTCCTCCTCCTGCTGACCCTGGGCTCTAACACCGCTAGTTTTTGCCCTGAAGTGCTAGCTGCACAGAGAAAAACACCAGCCAATGTGTTAGTGGGGTTCAGCACCGCCAGCTGTTCCCCTGCTGTGTAGCCGGCATCGTGTCCAGCACAAGCCACGCTGGCACAACTGACCAAAAGCTGCCACCAGTGGAGGCTTCGGCCTACACTTTGCTCCTCTCCTCCTCCTGCTGCCCCTGGGCTCAAACACCGCTAGTTTTTGCCCGGAAGTGCTAGCTGCACAGAGAAAAACACCAGCCAATGTGTTAGTGGGGTTCAGCACCGCCAGCTGTTCCCCTGCTGTGTAGCCGGCAACGTGACCTGCAAACGCCACGCAGGCACATGAACTGAAATTGAAGGGAGCCTGCCCCCCACCCCCAGGTGTTTCTATGTATAACAGCCATCTTGTACAGCAGTAATGCTGCATTTGTACAAGGTGGCTGACTTTTTCTACTTGCCCACGTGGAACTCAACACGTACAAAATGTGTCTCATTGAGACCATTCCACTGTCCCTGAGGTGTGACTTTCCTTTCTAATGATACGCAGCACCACCCTTGGTAGCGCTTCCCGTCTTTTGACATCATTGGTTAGCTGGCTGCGCCTGTGCGTCCGCCCTGCTCGAAAAAACGCCCCTCAGTTTCTTATTTATTTTGTCAGCGAGGGTGTGGTTTATGGGCATGAGCAGTGCATATGTTTGCCTGTGTTCACTCATCTCCTTCCGCCTTCTTCAGACTGGGTGGCCTCATGGCCGCGGCATGCGATAAGGGATCAGATGAGGCCGCCCAGTCTGAAGCAGGTGTAAGGACGTGTGTGAGCGGCGAAAATATTTACTGTTCAAGGCCACAAATCCCAGCACCGCAGTGTGACTTTATGAAAAGGCACTGTGGGTCTGGGATTTATGGCTATCGTTAACCGCAGCGGCCAACATGAAATGAGGTCATAAGATGGGCTGCACTAACAGGGTATTGCCAAGGGATAACACAAGAGCGCAGACTCCTGTACAGCAAATAACAACGCTCAGGAAGCTGCGCCCATGCACCAAGGTGTTATTTTGGACACCTGTGCTGCGTCTCCTTAAAAAGACAAGTCACGCCTCCACTATTGTTTGACAGTATAATGGGCTACATAGTGTACGTGTTTTATTCAGCGTGTGCAAGGAGCAAAATTAATAGAGCAACCTTTTACTTCTGCAGCATTAATGCTGCACAAGTTGTGGCTCTTGTACCTTGCAACACCTGAGGGGGGGTTAAAGGTTACCTTTGAAATTGGTTCAACTAGGCTTCGGCCTACACTCTGCTCCTCTCCTCCTCCTGCTGCCCCTGGGCTCAAACACCGCTAGTTTTTGCCCAGAAGTGCGAGCCTCACAGAGAAAAACAACAGCCAATGTGTTAGTGGGGTTCAGCACCGCCAGCTGTTCCCCTGCTGTGTAGCCGGCATCGTGTCCAGCACAAGCCACGCTGGCACAACAGACCAAAATCTGCCACCAGTGCAGGCTTCGGCCTACACTTTGCTCCTCTCCTCCTCCTGCTGACCCTGGGCTCAAACACCGCCAGTTTCTGCCTGGACGTGCTAGCTGCACAGAGAAAAACACCAGCCAATGTGTTAGTGGGGTTCAGCAACGCCAGCTGTTCCCCTGCTGTGTAGCCGGCAACGTGACCTGCAAACGCCACGCAGGCACATGAACTGAAATTGAAGGGAGCCTGTCCCCCACCCCCAGGTGTTTCTATGTATAACAGCCACCTTGTACAGCAGTACTGCTGCATTTGAACAAGGTGGCTGACTTTTTCTCCTTGCCCACGTGGAACTCAACACGTACAAAATGTGTCTCATTAGAGACCATTACAATGTCCCTGAGATGTGACTTTCCTTTTTAATGACACGCAGCACCCCCATTGTTAGTGCTGCCCGTCTTCTGACATCATTGGTTGGCTGCCTGTGCCTGTGTGTCCGCCCTGCCTGACACAACGCCCCTCGTTGTCTCATATATTTTGACTGCGAGGGTGTGATTGCTGGGCACGAGCAGTTCATATCTTCGCCTGTCTTCACTCCCCTCCTTCCGCCTTCTTCAGACTGTGCGGCCTCATGGCCGTGGCAGGCGATAAGGGATCAGCTGAGGCCGCCCAGTCTGAAGCAGGTGTAAGGACATGTGTGAGCGGCGAAATTATTTACTTCTCAATGCCACGAATCCCAGCACCGCAGTGTGACTTTATGAAAAGGCACTGTGGGTCTGGGATTTATGGCCATCGTTAACCGCACTGGCCAACATGAAATGAGGTCATAAGACGGGCAGCGCTAACAGGGCATTGCCAAGGGATAACACAAGAGCGCAGACTCCTGTACAGCAAATAACAACGCTCAGGAAGCTGCGCCAAGCACCAAGGCGTTATTTGGGACACCTTTTCTGCGTCTCGTTAAAAAGACAAGTCACGCCTCCACTACAGTTTGACTGTAGAATGGGCTAAATTGTGTACGTCTTTCATTCAGTGTGTGCAAGTAGACAAATTAATAGAGCAACCTTTTACTTGTGCAGCATTAATGCTGCACAAGGTGTGGCCCTTGTACTTTGCAACACCTGAGGGGGGGTTAACCCCTTCAAGACCCAGCCTATTTTGACCTTAAAGACCTTGCTGTTTTTTGCAATTCTGACCAGTGTCCCTTTATGAGGTAATAACTCAGGAACGCTTCAACGGATCCTAGCGGTTCTGAGATTGTTTTTTCGTGACATATTGGGCTTCATGTTAGTGGTAAATTTAGGTCAATAAATTCTGCATTTATTTGTGATAAACACGGAAATTTGGCGAAAATTTTGAAAATTTCGCAATTTTCACATTTTGAATTTTTATTCTGTTAAACCAGAGAGATATGTGACACAAAATAGTTAATAAATAACATTTCCCACATGTTTACTTTACATCAGCACAATTTTGGAAACAAAATTTTTTTTGTTAGGAAGTTATAAGGGTTAAAATTCGACCAGCGATTTGTCATTTTTACAACGAAATTTACAAAACCATTTTTTTTAGGGACCACCTCACATTTGAAGTCAGTTTGAGGGGTCTATATGGCTGAAAATACCCAAAAGTGACACCATTCTAAAAACTGCACCCCTCAAGGTACTCAAAACCACATTCAAGAAGTTTATTAACCCTTCAGGTGCTTCACAGAAGCAGAAGCAACATGGAAGGAAAAAATGAACATTTAACTTTTTAGTCACAAAAATTATCTTTTAGCAAGAATTTTTTTATTTTCCCAATGGTAAAAGGAGAAACTGAACCACGAAAGTTGTTGTCCAATTTGTCCTGAGTACGCTGATACCTCATATGTGGGGGTAAACCACTGTTTTGGCGCACGGCAGGGCTTGGAAGGGAAGGAGCGCCATTTGACTTTTTGAATCAAAAATTGGATCCACTCTTTAGCGGACACCATGTCACGTTTGGAGAGCCCCCGTGTGCCTAAAAATTGGAGCTCCCCCACAAGTGACCCAATTTTGGAAACTAGACGCCCCAAGGAACTTATCTAGATGCATAGTGAGCACTTTGAACCCCCAGGTGCTTCACAAATTGATCCGTAAAAATGAAAAAGTACTTTTTTTTCGCAAAAAAATTCTTTTAGACTCAATTTTTTCATTTTCACATGGGCAACAGGATAAAATGGATCCTAAAATGTGTTGGGCAATTTCTCCTGAGTACACCAATACCTCACATGTGGAGGTAAACCACTGTTTGGGCACATGGTAAGGCTCGGAAGGGAAGGAGCGCCATTTAACTTTTTGAATGAAAAATTATTTCCATCGTTAGCGGACACCATGTCGCGTTTGGATAGCTCCTGTGTGCCTAAACATTGGCGCTCCCCCACAAGTGACCCCATTTTGGAAACTAGACCCCCCAAGGAACTAATTTAGATGCCTAGTGAGCACTTTAAACCCTCAGGTGCTTCACAAATTGATCTGTAAAAATGAAAAAGTAATTTTTTTTCACAAAAAAATTCTTTTCGCCTCAATTTTTTCATTTTCACATGGGCAGTAGGATAAAATGGATCATAAAATTTGTTGGGCAATTTCTCCCGAGTACGCCGATACCTCATATGTGGGGGTAAACCACTGTTTGGGCACTCGGCAGGGCTCGGAAGAGAAGGCGTGCCATTTGACTTTTTGAATGGAAAATTAGCTCCAATTGTTAGCGGACACCATGTCGCGTTTGGAGAGCCCCTGTGTGCCTAAACATTGGAGCTCCCCCACAAGTGACCCTATTTTGGAAACTAGACCCCCCAAGGAACTTATCTAGATGCATATTGAGCACTTTAAACCCCCAGGTGCTTCACAGAAGTTTATAACGCAGAGCCATGAAAATAAAAAATAATTTTTCTTTCCTCAAAAATGATTTTTTAGCCTGGAATTTCCTATTTTGCCAAGGATAATAGGAGAAATTGGACCCCAAATATTGTTGTCCAGTTTGTCCTGAGTACGCTGATACCCCATATGTGGGGGTAAACCACTGTTTGGGCGCACGGCAGGGCTCGGAAGGGATGGCACGCCATTTGGCTTTTTAAATGGAAAATTAGCTCCAATCATTAGCGGACACCATGTCACGTTTGGAGAGCCCCTGTGTGCCTAAACATTGGAGATCCCCCAGAAATGACACCATTTTAGAAACTAGACCCCCAAAGGAACTAATCTAGATGTGTGGTGAGGACTTTGAACCCCCAAGTGCTTCACAGAAGTTTATAACGCAGAGCCATGAAAAAAAAAAAAAATTATTTTCTCAAAAATGATCTTTTAGCCTGCAATTTTTTATTTTCCCAAGGGTAACAGGAGAAATTTGACCCCAAAAGTTGTTGTCCAGTTTCTCCTGAGTACGCTGATACCCCATATGTGGGGGTAAATCACTGTTTGGGCACATGCCGGGGCTCGGAAGTGAAGTAGTGACGTTTTGAAATGCAGACTTTGATGGAATGCTCTGTGGGCGTCACGTTGCATTTGCAGAGCCCCTGATGTGGCTTAACAGTAGAAACCCCCCACAAGTGACCCCATTTTGGAAACTAGACCCCCAAAGGAACTTATCTAGATGTGTGGTGAGCACTTTGAACCCCCAAGTGCTTCATAGAAGTTTATAATGCAGAGCCGTGAAAATAATAAATACGTTTTCTTTCCTCAAAAATAATTATTTAGCCCAGAATTTTTTAATTTTCCCAAGGGTAACAGGAGAAATTTGACCCCAATATTTGTTGTCCAGTTTCTCCTGAGTACGGTGATACCCCATATGTGGGGGTAAACTACTGTTTGGGCACATGCCGGGGCTTGGAATTGAAGTAGTGACGTTTTGAAATGCAGACTTTGATGGAATGCTCTGCGGGCGTCACGTTGCGTTTGCAGAGCCCCTGATGTGCCTAAACAGTAGAAACCCCCCACAAGTGACCCCATTTTGGAAACTAGACCCTGAAAGGAACTTATCTAGATGTGTGGTGAGCACTTTGAACCCCCAAGTGCTTCATAGAAGTTTATAATGCAGAGCCGTGAAAATAATAAATACGTTTTCTTTCCTCAAAAATAATTATTTAGCCCAGAATTTTTTATTTTCCCAAGGGTTACAGGAGAAATTGGACCCCAAAAGTTGTTGTCCAGTTTCTCCTGAGTACGCCGATACCCCATATGTGGGGGTAAACCACTGTTTGGGCACACGTCGGGGCTCAGAAGGGAAGTAGTGACTTTTGAAATGCAGACTTTGATGGAATGGTCTGCGGGTGTCACGTTGCGTTTGCAGAGCCCCTGGTGTGCCTAAACAGTAGAAACCCCCCACAAGTGACCCCATTTTAGAAACTAGACCCCCCAAGGAACTTATCTAGATATGTGGTGAGCACTTTGAACCCCCAAGTGCTTCACAGACGTTTACAACGCAGGGCCGTGAAAATAAAAAATCATTTTTCTTTCCTCAAAAATTATGTTTTAGCAAGCATTTTTTTAGATTCACAAGGGTAACAGGAGAAATTGGACCCCAGTAATTGTTGCGCAGTTTGTCCTGAGTATGCTGGTACCCCATATGTGGGGGTAAACTACTGTTTGGGCACACGTCAGGGCTCGGAAGTGAGGGAGCACCATTTGACTTTTTGAATACGAGATTGGCTGGAATCAATGGTGGCGCCATGTTGCGTTTGGAGACCCCTGATGTGCCTAAACAGTGGAAACCCCTCAATTCTAACTCCAACACTAACCCCAACACACCCCTAACCCTAATCCCAACTGTAGCCATAATCCTAATCACAACCCTAACCCCAACACACCCCTAACCACAACACTAACCCCAACACACCCCTAACCCTAACCACAACCCTAATTCCAACCCTAACCCTAAGGCTATGTGCCCACGTTGCGGATTCGTGTGAGATATTTCCGCACCATTTTTGAAAAATCTGCGGGTAAAAGGCACTGCGTTTTACCTGCGGATTTTCCGCGGATTTCCAGTGTTTTTTGTGCGGATTTCACCTGCGGATTCCTATTGAGGAACAGGTGTAAAACGCTGCGGAATCCGCACAAAGAATTGACATGCTGCGGAAAATACAACGCAGCGTTTCCGCGCGGTATTTTCCGCACCATGGGCACAGCGGATTTGGTTTTTCATATGTTTACTTGGTACTGTAAACCTGATGGAACACTGCTGCGAATCCGCAGCCAAATCCGCACCGTGTGCACATGGCCTAATTCTAAAGGTATGTGCACACGCTGCGGAAAACGCTGCGGATCCGCAGCAGTTTCCCATGAGTGTACAGTTCAATGTAAACCTATGGGAAACAAAAATCGCTGTGCACATGGTTTACATTCCGCAGCATGTCACTTCTTTGTGCGGATTCCGCAGCGGTTTTACAACTGCTCCAATAGAAAATCGCAATTGTAAAACCGCAGTGAAATGCGCAGAAAAAAACGCGGTAAATCCGCCATAAATCCGCAGCGGTTTAGCACTGCGGATTTATCAAATCCGCAGCGGAAAAATCCGCAGAGGACCAGAATACGTGTGCACATTCCTAACCCTAACCCTAGCCCTAACCCTAACCCTAGCCCTAACCCTACCCCTACCCCTACCCCTAACCCTACCCCTAACCCTAACCCTACCCCTAGCCCTACCCCTAACCCTAACCCTACCCCTAACCCTACCCCTACCCCTAACCTTAACCCTAACCCTACCCCTAACCCTAACCCTAACCCTATTCTAACATTAGTGGAAAAAAAAAATTTCTTTATTTTTTTATTGTCCCTACCTATGGGGGTGACAAAGGGGGAGGGTCATTTATTATTTTTTTTATTTTGATCACTGAGATAGATTATATCTCAGTGATCAAAATGCACTTTGGAACGAATCTGCCGGCCGGCAGATTCGGCGGGCGTACTGCGCATGCGCCCGCCATTTTGGAAGATGGCGGCGCCCGGGAGAAGACGGACGGGACCACGGCTGGATCGGTAAGTATGATAGGGTGGGGGGGGACCACGGGGGGGGGGGATCGGAGCACGGGGGGGGAATCGGAGCGCGGGAGGGGTGGAACGGAGCGCGGGGGGCGTGGAACGGAGCACGGGGGGGCTGGAATGGAGCACGGGGGGGTGGAACGGAGCACGGGGGGGTGGATCGGAGTGCAGGGGGGGTGATTGGAGCACGGGGGGGTGATTGGAGCACGGGGGGAGCGGACACGAGCACGGGGGGGAGCGGAGCACAGGGCGGAGGGGAGCCGGAGCAGTGTACCAGCCAGATCGGGGGGGTGGGGGGGCGATCGGAGGGGTGGGGTGGGGGCACACTAGTATTTCCAGCCATGGCCGATGATATTTCAGCATCGGCCATGGCTGGATTGTAATATTTCACCCGTTATAATGGGTGAAATATTACAAATCGCTCTGATTGGCAGTTTCACTTTCAACAGCCAATCAGAGCGATCGTAGTCACGAGGGGGTGAAGCCACCCCCCCTGGGCTAAACTACCACTCCCCCTGTCCCTGCAGATCGGGTGAAATGGGAGTTAACCCTTTCACCCGATCTGCAGGGACGCGATCTTTCCATGACGCCGCATAGGCGTCATGGGTCGGAATGGCACCGACTTTCATGACGCCTACGTGGCGTCATGGGTCGGGAAGGGGTTAAAGGTTTCCTTTGAAATTGGTTCAACTAGGCTTCGGCCTACACTCTGCTCCTCTCCTCCTCCTGCTGCCCCTGGGCTCTAACACCGCCAGTTGTAGCCTGGAAGTGCTAGCTGCACAGAGAAAAACACCCGCCATTGTGTCAGTGGGGTTCAGCAACGCCAGCTGTTCCCTCACTGTGTAGCCGGCAAAGTGTCCTGCAAACGCAACGCAGACACAAATCTGCCTCCAGTGCAGGCTTCGGCCTACACTCTGCTCCCCCTGCTTACCCTTTGCTCCAACACAGCTAGTTGGGGCTCTAGGAAGACAATCTTTAATAGGCAACGCATCCGGGTTCCAGCACCGCCAGCTGGTTCTCGGCAGTGTTTTTGTCACAGGTACTCCCTCGTGCCCAGCCTGGTTTCAGCACCGTCAGCTGTTTCCGGGTTGTGTCAAACTCGCTGAGACGCCTATGCTTGCCCCATCGTGTTGCGGTCGGGTTAGCCAACTCCAGGGTGCCTCCAGTTTAGGAGCTTCCTATGTGGGCTGCATGAATTGGTAGTCAAGGCTGGTTCTGTAGTGCCAGTAGGCCCAGCTCCCCCTGTAGGACTGTTGGGGTTCGGTAACTGCGGCTGCCTCGCGGCCTAGCTGTTCTCCCCTCTCCTGTGGACCTTCAGGTCCACCACCTGGTTCCAGCACCGTCAGCTGGTTCCGGGCCGAGCCTTTGGCTTAGGTGCCTCCTCCTGGGTATCCGAGTTCCGCCAACGTCAGGCAGTCCTTGGTAGTGCTTTTAAGCGCAGGCACCTACAGCTTAGTAACCGGGTTCCAGCACCGTCAGCTGGTCCTCGGTGCCATTGGCTCTTGCACACTGGGGCAACGCATCCGGGTTCCAGCACCGCCAGCTGGTTCTCGGCAGTGTTTTTGTCACAGGTACTCCCTCGTGCCAAGCCTGGTTTCAGCACCGTCAGCTGTTTCCGGGTTGTGTCAAGTTCACTGAGACGCCTATGCTTGCTCCGTCATGGTGCGGTCGGGTTAGCCAACTCCAGGGTGCCTCCAGTTTAGGAGCTTCCTATGTGGGCTGCGTGAATTGGTAGTCAAGGCTGGTTCTGTAGTGCCAGTAGGCCCAGCTCCCCCTGTAGGACTGTTGGGGTTCGGTAACTGCGGCTGCCTCGCGGCCTAGCTTTTCTCCACTCTCCTGTGGACCTTCAGGTCCACCACCTGGTTCCAGCACCGTCAGCTGGTTCTGGGCCGAGCCTTTGGCTTCGGTGCCTCCTCCTGGGTATCCGAGTTGCGCCAACGTCAGGTGGTCCTTGGTAGTGCTTTTAAGCGCAGGCACCTACAGCTTAGTAACCGGGTTCCAGCACCGTCAGCTGGTCCTCAGTGCCATTGGCTCTTGCACACTGGGGCAACGCATCCGGGTTCCACCACCGCCAGCTGTTTCTCGGCAGTGTTTTTGTCACAGGTACTCAATCATGCCAAGCCTGGTTTCAGCACCGTCAGCTGTTTCCGGGTTGTCTCAAGTTCACTGAGACGCCTATGCTTGCCCCGTCGTGGTGCGGTCGGGTTAGCGAACTCCAGGGTGCCTCCAGTTTAGGAGCTTCCTATGTGGGCTGCGTGAATTGGTAGTCAAGGCTGGTTCTGTAGTGCCAGTAGGCCCAGCTCCCCCTGTAGGACTGTTGGGGTTCGGTAACTGCGGCTGCCTCGCGGCCTAGCTGTTCTCCCCTCTCCTGTGGACCTTCGGGTCCACCACCTGGTTCCAGCACCGTCAGCTGGTTCCGGGCCGAGCCTTTGGCTTAGGTGCCTCCTCCTGGGTATCCGAGTTCCGCCAACGTCAGGCGGTCCTTGGTAGTGCTTTTAAGCGCGGGCACCTACAGCTTAGTAACCGGGTTCCAGCACCGGCAGCTGGTCCTCGGTGCCATTGGCTCTTGCACACTGGGGCAACGCATCCGGGTTCCAGCACCGCCAGCTGGTTCTCGGCAGTGTTTTTGTCACAGGTACTCCCTCGTGCCAAGCCTGGTTTCAGCACCGTCAGCTGTTTCCGGGTTGTGTCAAGTTCACTGAGACGCCTATGCTTGCCCCGTCGTGGTGCGGTCGGGTTAGCCAACTCCAGGGTGCCTCCAGTTTAGGAGCTTCCTATGTGGGCTGCGTGAATTGGTAGTCAAGGCTGGTTCTGTAGTGCCAGTAGGCCCAGCTCCCCCTGTAGGACTGTTGGGGTTCGGTAACTGCGGCTGCCTCGCGGCCTAGCTGTTCTCTCCTCTCCTGTGGACCTTCGGGTCCACCACCTGGTTCCAGCACCGTCAGCTGGTTCCGGGCCGAGCCTTTGGCTTAGGTGCCTCCTCCTGGGTATCCGAGTTCCGCCAACGTCAGGCGGTCCTTGGTAGTGCTTTTAAGCGTGGGCACCTACAGCTTAGTAACCGGGTTCCAGCACCGTCAGCTGGTCCTCGGTGCCATTGGCTCTTGCACACTGGGGCAACGCATCCGGGTTCCAGCACCGCCAGCTGGTTCTCGGCAGTGTTTTTGTCACAGGTACTCCCTCGTGCCAAGCCTGGTTTCAGCACCGTCAGCTGTTTCCGGGTTGTGTCAAGTTCACTGAGACGCCTATGCTTGCCCCGTCGTGGTGCGGTCGGGTTAGCCAACTCCAGGGTGCCTCCAGTTTAGGAGCTTCCTATGTGGGCTGCGTGAATTGGTAGTCAAGGCTGGTTCTGTAGTGCCAGTAGGCCCAGCTCCCCCTGTAGGACTGTTGGGGTTCGGTAACTGCGGCTGCCTCGCGGCCTAGCTGTTCTCTCCTCTCCTGTGGACCTTCGGGTCCACCACCTGGTTCCAGCACCATCAGCTGGTTCTCGGCAGTGTCTTTTGCTCTTGTACCTTCTGCTCCCCATCCTGGTTCCAGTACCGTCAGCTGGTTCCGGGCAGAGCCTTTGGCTTAGGTGCCTCCTTCTGGGTATCCTTGTTCCACCAACGTCAGGTGGTCCTTGGTAGTGCTTTTTAGCACGGGTACCTCCTGCTTAGTTACCGGGTTCCAGTAACGTCAGCTGGTGCTCGGTAGTTCCATTGGCTCTTGGACCTTCGGCTACCCATCCGGGTTCCAGTACCGTCAGCTGGTTCTCGGCAGTTTCTTTTGCTCTTGTACCTTCTGCTCCCCATCCTGGTTCCAGTAACGTCAGCTGGTTCCGGGCAGAGCCTTTGGCTTAGGTGCCTCCTTCTGGGTATCCAAGTTCCACCAACGTCAGGTGGTCCTTGGTAGTGCTTTCAGGCACGGGTACCTCCTGCTTAGTAACCGGGTTCCAGTAACGTCAGCTGGTCCTCGGTAGTTCCATAGGCTCTTGAACCTTCGGGTAGCCATCCAAGTTCCAGTTCCATCAGCTGGTTCTTGGAATTTTCTCAGCCTTCTTGTACCTTCTGTTACATTTCCAAGTTGAAGACCCTAAAGTCAACGACCCGGAAGACCACCCCGATGACGACGACGACGGCGGAGACGACGACGGCGCAGATGACGACGGCGTAGACGACGACCCTGGAGACGACGACCCTGGAGACGACGACATGGAAGACCGAGAAGCAGAAGAACAAAAGGCTGCAGAACAAAGAGCAGAAGAACATTAAGCATAACACTTAATATCAGAGCAAAAGATATTATCTATATTATATGCAGAAGAAGACTAAGCAGTGTATGGGGGTGAGTCCGTTCCTCCTCGTGGTGCCCCTGGATAAAGCCTGATGCTGCAGGCCAAACTGAACGCGGACAAATGTAACTTTTGTGACTGGCAGAACGGAAGGTGTAATCTTCAAACGTTTATAGATAACAACTACGGGAATGCCTGTCACAAATGAGAATATGATGAAGAAGCAGAATAGGAAGAATAATAATAGTTGAAGAAAATGAATATGTAGAATAGGAAGAATAATAATAGTTAAATAAAATGAATATGAAGAATGTAATTAAAAAAAAAATTGGTAGAAGATGAAGAAGAAGATGAATAAGGTGAAGAAGTTGATGTCAAAGATGCTGATGATGATGATGAAGATGAAAGTGTGGGAAAAGTTTAAAAAAAAAGGGGAAGGGGGTGGAATAGTGAAACATCAATATCTGACAAAATAAAAAAAAAGTTACATAGTCAATATCTTAGTCACTACGAACGTCTTTTAAAAAAAAAAAGGCTATTCTATTTGATTGCGCTAAACCTCTATGACTTTAATGTCTCCGCCACCTCCCCAAATACATCCTGCATTATTCTTTGTTGTTTTCCTTCATGTAGAATGAACCTACAAGGAAAGAAAGGGTTTATTTTAATTCCGATATTTTGGTCCCATTGACTTGCATTGGGATCGGGTATCGGTATCGGCGATATCCGATATTTTTTGAATATCGGCCGATCCAATCCGATACCGATACTTTCCAATATCGGAAGGTATCGCTCAACACTAGTCAACACTGTTTTACCAATTGTAGCCAGTTTGGGCATGAAAAAAAAAATCAGTATAGAAATTTCAAGAAGAAAATAAATATATGTTTGCCATAATGGATCTAATGGATTCTGATTTTGAGAAACTGTTTGCTTTTTCCTATTGAAATTCAGGCATGCATAACTTTTTATTTACACTGTAAGCAGACATGTGTACTATCAAATTAGACCCAAAAGGCTAAGTTCACATTGAGTGTTTTTGTGGCATGTTTTTAATGCTTTTTTATGCCAATTTTCAGCTGTGTTTTACAGTACCAGGTATGTCTATAAGATTTCATAAATCTCATGCACACAGCTTGATTTTTTTGTCATCAGTATTTTGTGCTTTGCATGTATTTTTTTGCAAAAAATGCAGCAAAACTTGCATTTTTGCCACAGCTTCTTTTCTGCTAAGAACTCAGGTTTTGCTGTAGAAAAAAATGCAACAAAAACACCCAGTGTCAACTCAGTCTTATTGTAAATATTATTTTACATTATTGTAAAAGTTGTTTTGAGAATATCAAATATATCTACTGTATATTATTTGGTGTCTTACACTAAATTACTTACAGACAGCCAACTGAAAAGATGGTAACAAATTGCAAGCTTTCGAGACTACATACGTCTCTTCATCAGGCAAAGACTAAAACAAATTCTGAAGAATCACATATTTATGCACAACATAGTATAGAAAAAAAAAGGGGAAAAAAACCATGGATAAGCCAGGTGACATGAAGCAGAATTACCATGGGTGATAAACAGTTATGTCCATAAATATTGGGCCAATTCTTAGATAAGGATTGTTTTATTGTCCTGTGATTAGGGTCTCTGTTGTGGTGACCCCACATGGTCTGATGGGCAAGTTCTTTAGTTGATGTAAAAAGACATAAATCCGTGTGACACATTCATTTCTGCAGTGAGAGTGTCAAAGGTCGTCATCAGTTTATATTCCCAGACTCTCCTGTCTTTCTGCGATTTGAAGTTACCTTTTAGTACAAGTAATTTCATGTCCATAATGTTATCATTTGGGAGACAGAAATGTATTGCTACAGGTAGATCCATTCTTTTTTCTCTTATTGCATGGCGGTGAGAGTTCATTCTTGTTCTCAGTTTCTGCCTTGTCTATCCCACATACAGACACTTCATGTCACCTGGCTTATCCATGGTTTTTTTCCCCCCTTTTTTTTTTCTATACTATGTTGTGCATAAATATGTGATTCTTCAGAATTTGTTTTAGTCTTTGCCTGATGAAGTCTCGAAAGCTTGCAATTTGTTACCATCTTTTCAGTTAGCCATTAAAAGGTATCAACCACTGAGGACTCAGAATTCTAAATATTTTTCTATCTACTGGCTAACACGGTACCAAGATATATTTCTTTCCTGTTACAGACAGCCAAACATTATAAAATGTCTGGACAGGTCTGCATATAATGCTGCAAAGATGTTTTAGAACATCCTCAGAGTCAGAAACTTCATGGAGATTATGTAGCTGTAGCGGTAAGAAGACAACTATCTGACATATCAGGACAACCCATAGAGAAGGTGGGGAATAGACACTGCTCAAAAAAATAAAGGGAACACTTAAACAACAGAATATAACTCCAAGTAAATCAAACTTCTGTGAAATCAAACTGTCCACTTAGGAAGCAACACTGTTTGACAATCAATTTCACATGCTGTTGTGCAAATGTAATAGACAACAGATGGAAATTATTAGCAACTAGCTGAAGAGCCCGGCGTTGCCTGGGCATAGTAAATATCTGTGGTTAGTTATAGCACCTCACTTCTCTTATTTTCCCATCACGCCTCTCATTTTCCCAATCACATCTTTCATTTTCCCCCTCACATCTCTCATTTTCTCCCTCACACCTCTCATTTTCTCTCTCACTCCTCTCATTCCCCCCTAACACTTGTCATTTCAACCTCACATCTGTCATTTTCTGATCACTCCACTATTTTTCCTCACTCCTCTCATTTTGCGCTCACAGCTTTTCATTTTCACCTCACACCTCTCATTTTCACCTCATCACCTCAGTATATACATGTTTGTCATCTCCCTTATATATAGTATACATCTGTATGTCATCTCCTGTATATAGTATATACCTGTATGTCATCTCCCCTGTATATAGTATATACCTGCTGTGTGTCATCTCCCCTGTATTTAGTATATACCTGAATGTCATCTCCTTCTATATATAGTATATACCTGTATGTCATCTCCTCCTGTATATAGTATATACCTGTGTGTCATCTCCCCTGTATATAGTATATATCTGTGTGTCATCTCCTCCTGTATATAGTATATACCTGTATGTCATCTTCTATATATAGCATATACCTGTATGTCATCTCCTCCTGTATATAGTATATACCTGTAGGTAATCTGCTCCTGTATATAGTATATACCTGTGTGTCATCTCCTCCTGTATATAGTATATACCTGTATGTCATCTCCTCCTGTATATATATGTACCTATATGTCATCTCCTCCTCTATATAGTATATACCTGTGTGTCATCTCTCCTGTATATAGTATATATCTGTGTGTCATCTCCTCCTGTATTAGACCTCATTCACACGTTATTTGCTCAGTATTTTTACCTCAGTATTTGTAAGCTAAATTGGCAGCCTGATAAATCCCCAGCCAACAGGAAGCCCTCCCCCTGGCAGTATATATTAGCTCACACATACACATAATAGACAGGTCATGTGACTGACAGCCGCCGTATTTCCTATATGGTACATTTGTTGCTCTTGTAGTTTGTCTGCTTATTAATCAGATTTTTATTTTTGAAGGCTAATACCAGACTTGTGTGTGTTTTATTGCGAGTTTCGTTTGTCAAGTTGTGTGTGTTGAGTTGTGTGTGGCGACATGCATGTAGCGACTTTTGTGAGATGAGTTTTGTGTGGCAACATGTGTGTAGCAACTTTTTGTGTGTCGAGTTGCATGTGACAGGTTAGTGTAGCAAGTTGTGTGCAGCAAGTTTTGCGCATGGCGAGTTTTGCGTGTGGTGAGTTTTATGTCTGGTGCCTTTTGAGTATGTGCAAGTTTTGTGTGAGGCAACTTTTGCATGTGTTGCAAATTTTGTGCATGTGGCAATTTTTCCGCATGTGCAAGTTTTGCGTGTGGCGAGTTTTCCATGAGGTGAGTTTTGCACTTGTGGCGAGTTTTGCGTGAGCCTATTTTTTGCATGTGGCGAGTTTTGCGCGTGGTGAGTTTTGAGCGGCGACTTTTGTGTTTCGACTTTTATGTGGCGAGGTTGGTGTATGTGTGGTGAAATGTGTGCTGAGGGTGGTATATGTGTTCAAGCACGTGGTAGTGTGTGGCGCATTTTGTGTGTGTGTTCATATCCCCGTGTGTGGTGAGTATCCCATGTTGGGGTCCCACCTTAGCAACTGTACGGTATATACTCTTTGGCGCCATCGCTCTCATTCTTTAAGTCCCCCTTGTTCACATCTGGCAGCTGTCAATTTGCCTCCTACACTTTTCCTTTCATTTTTTCCCATTATGTAGATAGGGGCAAAATTGTTTGGTGAATTGGAACGCACGGGGTTAAAATTTCACCTCACAACGAAGCCTATGACGCTCTCAGGGTCCCGACGTGTGACTGTGCAAAATTTTGTTTCTGTAGCTGCGACGCCTCCAACACTTTTCCTTTCAGTTTTTTCCCCATTATGTAGATAGGGGCAAAATTGTTTGGTGAATTGGAACGCGCGGGGTTAAAATTTCACCTCACAACGTAGCTTATGACGCTCTCAGGGTCCAGACGTGTGACTGTGCAAAATTTTGTTTCTGTAGCTGCGACGCCTCCAACACTTTTCCTTTCACTTTTTTCCCCATTATGTAGATAGGGGCAAAATTGTTTGGTGAATTGGAAAGCGCGGGGTTAATATTTCACCTCACAACGTAGCCTATGACACTCTCAGGGTCCAGACGTGTGACTGTGCAAAATTTTGTTGCTGTAGCTGCGACGCTTCCAACACTTTTCCTTTCACTTTTTTCCCCATTATGTAGATAGGGGCAAAATTGTTTGGTGAATTGGAACGCGCGGGGTTAAAATTTCGCCTCACAACATAGCCTATGATGCTCTCGGGGTCCAGATGTGTGACTGTGCAAAATTTTGTGGCTGTAGCTGCGACGGTGCAGATGCCAATCCCGGACATACACACACACACACACATACACACACACACACACATACACACATTCAGCTTTATATAGTAGATTATCAAGACACACTCAAAAAAGGAGTTGTTCTGCAGGTGGGGAGACCACAGACCATATCTCAGTACCAATGCTTTCTGGCTGATGTTTTGGTCACTTTTGAAAGTTGGTTGTGCTTTCACACTCCAGTACATCAGGAAATATGGAGGGGATGTAGGAGGGCATCAACCCAGCAGCAGGATGGCTACCTCCGCCTTTGTGCAAGGAGTAACAGGAGGAGCACTGCCAGGGCCCTGCAAAATGACCTCCAGCAGGCCACAAATGTGCATGTGTCTGTACAAACAGTTAGAAACCGACTCCATGAGGATGATCTGAGTGCCCGATCTCCACAGATGGGGGTTGTGCTCACAGCCCAACACCGTGCAGGATGTTTGGCATTTGCCACAGAACACCAGGATTGGGAAATTCGCTACTGGCGCCCTGTGCTCTGCACAGATGAAAGCAGGTTCACACTGAGCACATGTGACAGACTTGACAAAGTCTGGAGATGCCGCGGAGAGCAATCTGCTCCCTGCAACATCCTTCAGCATGACCGGTTTGGCAGTGGGTCAGTAATGGTGTGGGGTGGCATTTCTTTGGAGGGCCGCAAAGCCCTCCATGTGCTCACCAGAGGTAGCCTGACTGCCATTAGGAACCGAGATAAGATCCTTAGTCTCCTTGTGACACCATATGCTTGTGCAGCTGGCCCTGGGATCCTCCTAATGCAGGACAATGCCAGACCTCATGTGGCAGGAGTGTGTCAGCAGTTCCTGCAAGATGAAGGCATTGAAGCTATGGACTGGCCCGCCCATTCCCCAATTGAACACATCTGAAACATCATGACTTGCACCATCCACTTACGTCATGTTGCACCACAGACTGTGGTGGATGCTTTAGTCCAGGTCTGGGAGTAGATCCCTCAGGAGACCATCTGCACTCTCATCAGGAGCATGCACAAGCGTTGTAGGGAGGTCACACAGGCACATGGAGGCCACACACACTACTGAGCATCATTTCCTTGTCTTGAGGCATTTCCACTGAAGTTGGATCAGCCTGTAACTTCATTTTCCACTTTGATTTTGAGCATCATTCCAACTCCAGACCACCGTGGGATTTTAGTTGTGATTTACGTTGATTATTTTTAGGTTTTATTGTTCTCAACACATTCCACTATGTAATGAATAAAGATTTACAACTGGAATATTTCATTCAGTAATATCTAGGATGTGGGATTTTAGTGTTCCCTTTATTTTTTTGACCAGTGTATAATGCTGCATCTGCTGAAAAAAAGAGAATGGACAGCACCTCCAAAAATTCTGCATCTGCCTTCTTGATCAATATACTCACAGTTCATGAAGCAACGATGACTTCGATGACTTTTCCCTTCCCAGCTATCACAAGACAACTAGGTGACTGGATCATGTGGAAACTAGACAATTTATACAGTGCACTCAAGAATCTGAATTTGAACTATCTCTGACGCATTACTATTCCTATTTCAATTAAAAAGGAAAATCAACAATTGAAAAACTATTGTAATATTGATATGACCCCCAAAAGGTATTTTGTGACCTTACCGAGGACAAAAAATAAATTAAAATAAATATAGCGCAATCTCACAGTAGATAGTTGTTGAATTTAATCAGAGAAGGTTTAGTGGAATTGTGTGGTCAGAAGCCGGATTGCAAATGGTCAAACAGACATGCTGTTCCAGGAGTTTTTAGGCAAATTGGACAAGTGATATGTTGTTATAGCTAGACACAGAGGATGCATCAAGGGAGGGCTTTTTGAGGAAGGGTTTGTTATCGAGATATGTTCAAAGCATTATGGGTAGACAACAGTTGTTAGTGACAGGTTGAAGAGGTGGGTTAGAGTTGGAATAAAGACTGTGTTAGGGTTGGCGGAACGCACCGAATATATTTATTAAGTGAGATTGGTGCGTTCGCAACCTGGGATCCACCGTGCAGGAAAGAACCTGCTGCTAAGTGAATGGCGGCACTATATGGCGGTATGAACCAGCTCTGTTAGCTTCACAGAGCAGCCAAGAAGGCAAGGCTCTGTGCCCTGTTAGACTTTCACAGAGGCACAGGCTTACTATCCAAATGAGAGCAGTCAGTGGTAATGCATGCACACAAAACTCCTCGCCAGAGGTGCCAGCATTCTAGGGGCTTATTTCAGCCGGGTCCCTGAACACACACAAACACAAACTCCTCGCCGGAGGTGCCAGCATTCTAGGGGCTTATTTCAGCCGGGTCCCTGAACACATGACCACACTGGCGCAAAGCAAATAAAATAAGAAGATACTAGCGCATGGCCGTGCGGCCATGCGAGCCTTAAATAGTTGCAGCACGTACAGGACCTTTCAAAGGACCAATGGAGTTGCTGCAGTACCTGAGCATGTGACCCTAGATCTCCACTGAGAGATCTTGCCCTGGGCATGCTCAGTGTGCAAAGCAGGACTTAGTCCTAGCACCTACAGGACCTTCCAAGAAGGACCAAAGGAAGTTGCTGCAGTACCTGAGCATTTGACCCTCGATCTCCACTGAGAGATCTTGCCCTGGGCATGCTCAGCGTGTGCAAAGCAGGACTTAATCCCAGAAAAGCCTGCTCGCCGCAGATCAGTGCAGGGTACAATAGCAGAGCCTGGAGAGGCAGCCGTAACCCTTTGCACAGTATCAGTCTCAGTGAGACGCTGGGAGCGACGTCTCCGCTGAGCAGGCTCCACTGCGGCCGATGCAGAATGGGAGACCGCAGCAGACACGGATCGAGATTCCCCCTGTGCAGCAGAGGAAACTCGACTCCTAACAGACTGTGCTAAGGTTTGGAATGAGGAGGGATGAGATTGGGTCAAGTTCACAGGTGGTGAGATGAGATTTGGAGAGTAAAAAAGGAAAGTTGATATTACGTGATGGTGGAGAAGTTGGTATTGGTGGAGGAGAGTTAAGTATTTATGAGGAGGGGCTGTGGGGACTTTAGGCAAAAGCTTTGCTTTATGTTCTCAATCTTCTGTTTGAAGAAAGAAGCAAAGTCTTCAGCTGAGATGAGTGAAGAGGGAGGGGCATATGGAGAATGGAGGAGGTAATTTAACCCCTTAAGCCCCAAGTGTGGTTTGCACATTAATGACTGGGCTAATTTTTACAATTCTGACCACTGTCCTTTATGAGGTTATAACTCTGGAACACTTCAACAGATCCTGATGATTCTGACACAGTTTTCTCGTGACATATTGTAATTCATGATAGTGGTAAAATTTCTTCAATAACACTTGCATTTATTTGTGAAAAAAATGGAAATTAGGTGAAAATTTTGAAAATTCGCAATTTTCCAACTTTGAATTTTTATGCCCTTAAATCACAGAGATATGTCGCACAAAATACTTAATAAGTAACATTTCCCACATGACTACTTTACATCAGCACAATTTTGGAACCAAAATTTTTTTTGGTTAGGGAGTTGTAAGGGTTAAAATTTGACCAGCAATTTCTCATTTTTACAACACCATTTTTTTTAGGGACCACATCTCATTTGAAGTCATTTTAAAGGGGTCTACATGACAGAAAAAAACAAGTGTGACATCATTCTAAAAACTGCACCCCTGAAGGTGCTCAAAACCACATTCAAGAAGTTTATTAACCCTTCAGTTGCTTCACAGGAATTTTTGAAATGTTTAAATAAAAATGAACATTTAACTTTTTTTCACACAAAATTTATTTCAGCTCCAATTTGATTTATTTTACCAAGGGTAACAGGAGAAAATGGACCCCAAAAGTTGTTGTACAATTTGTCCTGAGTATGCCGATACCCCATATGTGGGGGTAAACTACTGTTTGAGTGCATGGCAGAGCTCGGAAGCGAAGGAGCGCTATTTGACTTTTCAATGCAAAATTGACTGGAATTGAGATGGGGCACCATGTTGCGCTTGGAGAGCCCCTGATGTGCCTAAACATTGAAACCCCCACAAGTGACACCATTTTGGAAAGTAAACCCCCTAAGGAATTTATCTAGATGTGTGGTGAGCACTTTGAATTAAGCCGTAAAAATAAAAAAAAATCATATTTTTTCACAAAAATTATATTTTTGCCCCCAATTTTTTATTTTCCCAGGGGTAAGAGAAGAAATTGTACCCCAAAGTTGTTGTGCAATTTGTCCTGAGTGCACTGATATCCCATGTGTGGGGGTAAACCACTGTTTGGGTGCATGGCAGAGCTCGGAAGGGAAGGAGCGCCGTTTGACTTTTCAGTGCAACAATGACTGGAATTGAGATAGGATGCCATGTTGCATTTGGAGAGCCCCTGATGTGCCTAAACATTGAAACCCCCCAAAAGTGACACCATTTTGGAAAGTAGACCCCCTAACGAACTTATCTAGATATAATGTGAGAGCTTTGAACCCCCAAGTATTTCACTACAGTTTATAACGCAGAGCTGTGAAAATAAAAAATCTTTTTTTTTCTACAAAAATGTTTTTTTAGCCCCCCAAATATTTATTTTCCCAAGGGTAACAAGAGAAATTGGACCCCAAAAGTTGTTGTCCAATTTTTCCTGAGTACGCTGATACCCCACATGTGGGGGGACCACCATTTGGGGGCATGGCAGAGCTCGTAAGGGAAGGAGTGCCATTTGGAATGCAGACTTAGATGGATTGGTCTCAAGGCATCACGTTTCATTTGCAGAGCCCCTGATATACCTAAACAGTAGAAACCCCCCACAAGTGACCCCATATTGGAACCTAGACCCCCAAGAAACTTATCTAGATGTGTTGTGAAAACTTGGAACACCCAAGTGTTTCACTACAGTTTATAACGCAGAGCTGTGAAAATAAAAAATAATTTTTTCCTACAAAAATGGTTTTTTAGCCCCCCAAATTTTTATTTTCCCAAGGGTAACAAGAGAAATTGGACCCCAAAACTTGTTGTACAATTTGTCCTGAGTACACTGATACCCCACATCTGGGGGGAACCACCGTTTGGGCGCATGGCAGAGCTCAGAAGGGAAGGAGCGCCATTTGGAAGGCAGACTTAGATGGATTGGTCTGCAGGCGTCAGGTTGCATTTGCAGAGCCCCTGATGTACCTAAACAGTAGAAACCCCCCACAAGTGACCCCATATTGGAACCTAGACCCCCCAAGGAACTTATCTAGATGTGTTGTGAGAACTTTGAACCCCCAAGTATTTCACTACAGTTTATAATGCAGAGCCGTGAAAATAAAAAATAATTTTTTCCTACAAAAATGGTTATTTTAGAACCCCAAATTTTTATTTTCCCAAGGTTAACAAGAGAAATTGGACCCCAGAAATTGTTGTCCAATTTGTCCTGAGTACTCTGATATCCCATATGTTGGGGTAAACCCCTGTTTGGGCGCACGGGAGAGCTTGGAAGGGAAGTTGCACTGTTTTACTTTTTCAACGCAGAATTGGCTGGAATTGAGATCGGACGCCATGTCGCGTTTGGAGAGCCCTGATGTGCCTAACCAGTGGAACCCCCCAATTCTAACTGAAACCCTAACCCAAACACACCCCTAACCCTAATCCAAACCACACCCCTAACCCCAACTCACCCCTTACCCTAATCCCAACCATAACCCTAACCACACCCCTAACCCTGATACACCCATAACCCTAATCCCAACCGCAAATGCAATCCAAACCCTAGCCCCAACCCTAGCCCTAACCCTAGCCCTAAATCTAACCCTAGCCCTAACCCTAACCCTAGCCCTAACCCTAACTCTAACCCTAGCCCTAACCCTAACCCTAGCCCTAACCCTAGCCTTAACCCTAACCCTAGCCCTAACCCTAGCCTTAGCCCTAACCCTAGCCCTAACCCTAACCCTAGCCCTAACCCTAACCCTCCCTAAGCGATGCTTCCCTATACCGCCGGAACATTGTGATCATGTTTAATCGCAGTGTGCCAGGGGTTAATGTGCTGGGGCGGTCCGTGACCACGCCTGGCACATAGTGCCGGATATCAGCTGCGATAGTCAGCTGACACCCAGCCGTGATCAGCCGTGCTCCCCCCGTGGGTGCAGCCGATCGCTATGCCGTACTATCCCATCCCTGGGAATTAAGTCCCAGGTCACCTTGACGGGATAGTACGTCAAATGGAATTAAGGGGTTAAAGTACTGAATAGCTCTTTAGTGTTGTGAGACAGGGATGATATCAGAGATGAGAAGTAGGCTTGCTTTGCTGCAGTGAGTAACTGCACATAATTTTGATAACTTTTGTTACTGGATGGGCTACTGGACTCCCTTGACTTGCAAGCCACACAATGGTACACCTTTTAGTTTAGGGACAGAAAACAGCATGTGCTCCTGTGCATGGCAAGCTCTGCATCAAGTGCCCTCTGCTACTCTTCCACCACCTTAACATCACACACAGTACAGTCCTCAGAAGTGGCACTATAATCACCCTTGTTTCCCCCCACGTCGCAACTCTCCAACCGTCCAACTGACTCCTGGAAGCTACAAATGGTCAAGACTACAGAGCTGTCTGCACAGTCTACGCAAGACTCATCAAGAGGAGGAAAGCATCTGCACCAATGGTCAAATTATTTTATCAGTTGGATCTGGGGCTGGACAAAGTAGGCTCCGAGCATAATCCAAACCTTCGTCACCAGACCTTAACACCCAGGGATGGAGGTGATACTGATGAGACTGAGATATTTGAGTCACACGCGGAGGATTGTATGGTGCTGTCAGGGCAGGAAGAGGAGGAGAGTCATTTTCAGGGCGAGGGGTGGGAGCATAGAGAAGATGACAATAAGGTTGTAGATCCCACTTGGTGTGAACCCAGAGGCACGCATCTGGTTAGCTCATCAGAGGAGGTGGAGGAGGAGGAAGACGAGTAGATTATGTTGTGGCTTCCCACACAGACACTGAGTGATGCATCCACAACAAGCACTGCATCCTCAGCCACAACTTTGGCTGTGGAAAGCAGCGGTCGAGAGTCTGCAGTTCACAAGGGCGGCAAGGGTTGCCTAGCCTGTCCCTTTTTTGAGACTGGAAAAGATGACCCCACTCACCTTATCTGCCAACTTTGTAAAAAACTCAGCTTGCCTTTGTTTGCTCAGTTGTGGTCACATAAAAGATTGTTCCCTCCTACACATAACAAAGCTAAGAGCTTGAACTTCACCATCTCCAATCAGTTTGCTACGTAAATGCTGCTTTTCCGCTTGGTGCATACAGATGTTTTCTGAAAGCTGATGGCCATCACAGTCCCCCAGTACCAGTTACCTAGTCACCATTACATCTTTAAGAAAGATGTGTCAGCACTACACCAGAATGTCACAGAAAACATCACCTGCTCCTTGAAAAAAATGCATGCCTAATGTTGTATTTCAACACGTACACCTGTATGAGTAAGCATGGCCAAGGGCGTTGAATCTTGATGACTGGGCACTGGGTGGCTCTGGTGTGTGTAAGGCCAGGCAAGGAAGGAGCTGCTCCACAAGTCATTGAATCCCTAAGGCTTGAAGGGTTCAAGGGGTTGGAGAACTAAACTACTAAACACCTAGGATTGGATAAGTAAACCACTGCACACCAGAATATGGAGAACTAAACTACTAGAGAACAAGGTTTGGAGAACTAAGCTACTAAACACCTAGGGTTGGATGAATAAACCACTACACACCACAAGATGGAGAACTAAATTGCTGGACAACAGGGGTTGGAGAACTAAAATAAGAAATATCTATGGTTGGATAACTAAACCAGAACAAACCATAAGATGGAGTACTAAACTACTAGACAACAGTGGTTGGAGTACTAAACCACTACGCACCAGAGGATGGAGAAATAAACCACTACACATTAGGGGATGGGAACTAAACCACTACACACCAAGGGATAGTGAACTAAAACACTGGACAGCAAATCTTGGGATCCCCAAGGATTGGGAGACAAACTTTGTATCTAACACTTCCTCCACTGTTCCTTCCTCCTCCACCTCTTGTAAGGACTCCACCTACATTCTCAACCTCTCCCTTAATGAGACACTTTCTAACAGTGCAGAAATGCCCCCCATCTCTGTACTGTGCAGCCAGGGAAAACCACAATGAGACAGTGTTTATCTTAATATGCCTTGGAGATTGCAGTCACACAGCTTATGCATTGTGGACAGCTATCCAGGCTGAGTTTGAGCAATACATAAAAAATGAAGAAAAGAACCGAGAACAAGAGTCCAAATATTATAGTGAATAATAACTTTATTATATTACAGCTCTGGCAAAAAATTAAGAGACCACTGCAAAATTTTCAGTTTGTCTGATTTTTCTCTTTATAGGTATATTTTTGAGTAAAATGTAAATTGTTCTTTTATTCTATAAGCTACTGACAAAATGTCTCCGAAGTTCCAAACAATAAATTTTGTATTTATTTTCTGAAAATGAGAAATGGTCAACAAAACAAAAAAATGCATTGCCTGCAGACCTCAAATGATGCAAAAAAAAAAAAACAAAAACAAAAAAAACAAGTAAACAAGATCATAATCATTTAGAAACAACAATACTAATGTTTTAACTCAGGAAGAGTTCAGAAATCAATGTTTTGTAGAATAACCATGATTTTTGGTCAAAGCGTTCATGAATCTTGCCATGCTTTCCACCAGTCTTTCACACTGACTTTAGGTGACCTTATGCCACTCCTTGTACAAAAATTTAAGCAGCTCTTCTTCGTTTGATGGCTTGTGACTATCCAACTTCCTCTTGATTACATTCCAGAAGTTTTCAAAGGGGTTTAGGTCTGGATATTGGGCTGCCCATGACAAAGTTTTGATGTGGTGGTCCTTCAACCACATCTTGATTGACCTAGATGTGTGGCACGGTGCATTGTCCTGCTGGAAAAACCAGTCCTCAGAGTTGTGGAACATTGCCTGAGCAGAAGGAATCAACTGTTTTTCCATTCTAACTTTGTATGCGGCTTGATTCATATGTCTTTCGCAAAGAACAACCTACCGAATTCCAGCCTTGCTGAAGCATCCCCAGATCAACACCTGCTCATCTAATGGTTCACTCCCAAATGGTCTGCCATTCATTGTTTAGGATGTGTATGCTACATTAGATATTCAGATATGGATTTTGCATCTATTGAAGCCATTATGTTTGTTTCTGTTTGTGCTATCTGAAAATCCAGTAGCAGCAGGAGCTGCCTCTCTGCTCTGTTACACTGACAAAATGGCACCAAAACAACATGTTCACTCTTTATATGGAGAGGGACATGTGACTTCGGCAATTAATGACACAAGCCCCTTCATCTAGACATTGTGATGGATTTCTGCACACTGATTGGCTGCCGGAATCTCCGCACATAAAGTGAAGAAAAAAAAACAAAACAGACCTGATGCTCTTCTAACCTCTCCCCGCCCCCTCCCCTCATCAAACACGTCCCCCGTTCATCATACTGCACCACTATCCTAGCCATTGTCCTAACAAAAGCATTAGTGGAAAATTGATCATGAACACGAATTCAAACATTCGTGTCGAATTTTAGATTGGTGAACGTTTTCTGAACAAGTTCGCTCATCTCTAGTAATGACCTCAAATATTGTTATTTCTTATGTAAATACAGGGAAGAATATTTTGAAAACGTATTTCAAAGTACTGTTGCTCTGAAGCAAGAGGCTTCACAATATACTGGGCATTCTTACTTCTAAAGGCCAGTGCTGGGAAGTTGCCTATTATTCTATGCACGAGCATTACAAATGCTCTTAACTGTCTTAATACAGCTGCCTGCACCATTTACTTTCTTCTTTGCCACCAATGTTATTTAAGAAATGTTACTATAGATGTTTATTAGACTGCAAACAAGGGAAATGTCTCCTATGTACATGTTGAAATGAAGGTTAATCATGCCATTAATCCACAGTCTCTTCCCACGACAGTGCTATTTATTAGTTTGTCTGCAAGGTGAAATGGAAGTATTTTTGAGTTGATGCACAGTGCTATTGACTGCACGCTATCTTCATTCTCATTACAGACAAAAAAGGATGTTCACTAAAGAACGCTTATTTTCCGTCAGTGCATAATGTTCCCTGCTGCTCAGCTGAGACTGTGAGGAGTGGAGCCTAATGAACCAAGGTGAGGAGGTGAACCTGGCTAATGAGGGATGGCCTCTGTATCGAGAGATTACTTAGAAATTGCAGAAAATATTGTATGAGCACATTGTTTCCAAAGGTCAAATGCTCCACTCTAGATATCATTGTCAAAGTTTTCTTTATGCTCTTCTAACAATTACAGTGTATTTTATCTGCTTTTTACCTGTGATAAAACAACAACTATACATTAAAATATATGTAGCATTATGAACAAGGTACATGGCAGGTACAGTTTCTACAGATACCAATGTTTATAGTCAGAAAAAATATCAAGGCCATTCCTTCTTGAAATATGTGTCCTCAGGTTGAGCATTTATTAAATAACTTAGGAAAAATGTAGTTCTTATTTGACTATTATATGAAATTCATCACAATAATTAATTGCAAGCATTTTTTTAATTGCAGCATCTAGAGTACTTTTACACCTTTTTCTGCTTAAATTTTGCAAAAGTTATACAGAATGGCAATGACAAGTAATGACAATTAATGCAGCAACTTCTTAATTCAGTAAAAAAGAATGTAATGTAATGTGGTCATCAATAGTGTTGAGCGATACCTTCCGATATCAAGAAGTATCGGTATTGGATTGGATCGGCCGATATCCAAAAAATATTGGATATCGCCGATACAGATACCCGATACCAATGCAAGTCAATGGGACACAAATATCAGAATGTAAATAAGCCCTTTCTGTCCTTCTACATCCTGTTCTGGAGGGGGGAAGAGTGTGGGCGGTGCGTAGGCGGACACTGTGCGTGTCTGTGTGTGTGGGCCTGCCGGGGATCTGTACGGGCGTCTCGGGGCTCTGTGCGGCCTGCCTGGGCTCTGTGCGGGCTTGCCGGGGCCCTGTGCGGGCTTGCCGGGGCTCTGTGCGGCTTGCGGGGGCACTGTGCCGGCTTGCCAGGGCTCTGTGCAGCTTGCTGGGGCTCTGTGCAGGCTTGCCGGGGCTCTGTGTGGGCTTGCCGAGGCTCTGTGTGGCTTGCGGGAGCTCTGTGTGGGCTTGCTTGGGCTCTGTGTGGGCTTGCCGGGGCTCTGTGCGGGCTTGCCGGGGCTGTGTGCGGCTTGTGGGAGTTCTGTGCGGGCTTGCACAAGTGAGCGTTTTTTTTGTCCATCGTGTCCGCCATTTTCTACCACGCATGCGCCACTGAAACTCCGCCACCTCCTCCCCGGACTTCAGAATGGGCAGCGGAAGCATTGAAAACTTCATCTGCTGCCCACGTGGTGCACAAATTTCACAAAATGCGTTGGTACGTCGGTCCAAAGCATAGCGACGGACCCGTACCGACGCAAGTGTGAAAGAGTCCTTAATGAGCGTTGAATTTTAAAAAAAATGAAAAAAAATGGCGTAGGCTCCCGCGCAATTTTCTGCGCCAGAGGGGGAAAGCTGACGGCCGGGGGCCAATATTTGTAGCCTGCTATGAATAACAGCCCGCAATAAGACGCCTATCCATTAATCCAATTGTAATAAAGGGTTAATAAAACACACACACATTAGGAAAATTGCTGCGTGGGAAAATTTCTCATACAGCGATGCCAAAAGTGAGACTAGGGACTATTTTTTTTACAGTGGCGGAAGAATACAGTGCGGAAGGATACCTTACTCCCGTCATTGTGTTCCTGGAGCCCCTACAAAGCGGTCGCAACAGCTGATGCTGCCGTTCTCCATGGTAGATCGTCGTGGGACACTTGTGGATTTCTGCGGACAGGGAGTATATTGGTCGTTTGTTATTTTAATCTTTTTACAGATGACACTGGCTTCGGGGAACAAAGTGACAAGTGATGGTGAGTATGTACTCTATGTTTAATGTACTGTATCTCTGTATGTATGTATTGTATGTAATGTATGAATGTACTGTATGTAATGTATGAATGTACTGTATGTAGTTTGTATGAAGTATGTATGTAGCAAGTAGGTATGTAGTATGTATGTAGCATGTATGTAGCATGTATGTATGTAGTATGTATGTAGCATGTATGTAGCATGTATGTAGCATGTATGTAGTATGTATGTAGTATTTTTTTTTTTTTACATTCAACACATTAGCCGGATGATGGGACTACTACTCTCCCATCATTGGCTAATGTGTCAATCACTGTAGTAGGAAAGGGTGGTCAACAGTGTCAAAAGCTGCAGAGAGGTCAAGAAGAATGAGCAGAGTGGTCACCATTACATTTTGCTGTCAGAAGGTTATTGGTCACCTTGATGAGTGCAGTTTCTGTCGAATGTAGGGGCGGAAACCGGACTGTGAAGGGTCTAGGAGGGAATGAGTGGAGAGGTAACGGGTAAGGTGGGAGTAGATCAGGCGCTCCAAGAGTTTAGAGATGAAGGGGAGATTGGAGACCGGCTGGTAGTTATTTGTGCAGGATGGGTTGAGGGCGGGTTTCTTTAGTAATAAAGTAATGATAGAGTGTTTGAAGGAGGGGAAAATGCCAGAGGAGAGGGAGAGATTAAAGATTGTAGTTAGGTGAGTTGTGACGACTGGAGAGAGAGACTGGAGGAGGTGTGAGGGAATGGAGTCGGTAGTGCATGTAGTCGGAGGAGAAGAAGAGAGGAGACTGGAGACTTCTTCAACTGTGATGGAATCGAATGTGGAGAGTGAGCCAGGGGAGATGTAGGGAGGGATGGGAGTAACTGCACTTGGAGTCTGGAAGCGGATTTCTTGACGGCTATTATCTATTTTTTCTATAAAGTGGGAGGCCAGATCATCAGCACAAATGTCTGTGATAGGGGCTTGTGCTTTTGGCCTGAGGAGGGAGTGAAAGGTGTCAAAAAGTTTCTTGGGGTTGTTGGATAATGAGGAGATCAGAGTGGTGAAGTAGGTCTGTTTGGCAAGGTAAAGGGCAGAATTATAGGTTTTTAACATAAATTTGAAGTGTATGAAGTCTTCTAGTGTGCGAGTTTTCCTCCATTAGCGTTCAGCACACCTAGACCATGAGCCCCACACAGCCTCCCCATGTACAGCATGAGCCACACAAAGCCTCCCCAGGTACAGCATGATCCCCATACAGCCTCCCCATGTACAGCATGAGACCCACATAGCCTCCCCATGTACAGCATGGGCCCCCCATAGCCTCCTCATGTACAGCATGAGCCCCACACAGCCTCCCCATGTACAACATGAGCTACACACAGCCTCCCCGTGTACAGCATGAGCCCCACAAAACCTCTCCATGTACAGCATGAGCCCCACACAGATTCTCCATGTACAACATGAGCCCCACACAGCCTCTCTATGTACAGCATGAGCCCCACACACCCTCCCCATGTACTGCATGAGCCCCAGTTTCCTCATATACTGCACGAGGCCCCACACAACCTCCCCATGTACAACATAAGCTCCACACAGCCTCCCCATGTACAGCATGAGCCCCACACAGCCTCTCCATGTACTACATAAGCCCCAGTTTCCCCATATACTGCATGAGGCCCCACACAGCCTCCCCATAAACTGCATGAGCCCCACAGAGCATTATTATATAGAGCATGAGCCCCACAGTCTCTCCACATACTGAATGAGGCCCCACACAGCCCCCCATATACTGCATGAGGCCCCCACTGCCTCCCCATATACTTATTCAGCCCCACACAGCCTCTCCATATATTGCATGACAGTATACAGCCTTCCCATAGCCTCAGCATGTGCAGCATGTCACCCCCATAGCCTCCCCATGTGCAGCTTGACACCCCCATAGCCTCCACATGTGCAGCACGTCACCCCCATAGAATCTCCATGTTCATCCCGTAGAATCCCCATGTTCACCCCATAGAATCCCCATGTTCTCCCCCATAGAATCCCCATATTCACCCCATAGAATCCCCATGGAAGCCCCATGTTCACCCCATAGAATCTCCATATTATCCCCATAGAATACTCATGTTCACCCCATAGAATCCCCATGTTCACCCCATAGAATCCCCATGTTCACCCCATAGAATCCCCA
Organism: Ranitomeya imitator; assembly: GCF_032444005.1. NCBI lineage: Eukaryota > Metazoa > Chordata > Amphibia > Anura > Dendrobatidae > Ranitomeya > Ranitomeya imitator. The sequence continues at coordinate 335,167,745 of NC_091286.1, forward strand.
CGTTCACCACCATAGAATCCCCATGTTCCCCCGTAGAATTCCCGTGTTCACCCCATAGAATCCCCATGTTCATCCCATAGAATTGTCATGTTCACCCCCATAGAATTCCCATGTTCACCCCATAGTATCCCCATGTTTGCTACTATAGAATCCCCATGTTCACCCCATAGAATCCCTATGTTCATACACATGAGAAAAAAATAAAAAACACACCACACACTCACCTTGGTCCCATTCCCAGGCGCCCTGCTTCTGCTGCTGTCTCTGATGCACTGACTCTGTGACAGTACACATGACATCATCACGTCAGCTGTTTCACATGCTGATTGGTGGAGGAAGTGGCCAGAAGCCCCTCCTCCACCAATGCTGACTGTGGGAGACAGCGAGTGAGTGGGCATCAGGTTCTCAGCCCCACGGTTGTCTCAGTCCGCGGGCCGGACTGAGACAGCCGGAGGGCTGGATGTTGCCCGCAGGCCGCACTGTACCGAGGTCTGCTGTACACTGTGACAGCCCATCAAATTAGAGTTGAGCAAATTTGTTCGGATTCGGTCGCCGAATCTGAATTTGCCATATTCGTTGGTAACCTATTAGTGACAAATTTATGTTTGTTGATTGGTTCCGAACATATTCAGTAATTTCTACTCCCATTGATTCTAATGACGTTCAGCTGTGTTCAATGAATATTGCAAAAACAATATTCGCTGCTGATCGTATTCGGAACCAAATCCAAACAAATTCGCTCAATTCTACTTTAAATATCTGTAGACAGTTATAAAGTCTCCTCTTAGCCTTCTCTTCTTAGCCTTTATACATGGAACAACATATTTACCGTATATACTTGAGTATAAGCCGAGATTTTCAGCCCATTTTTTTGTGCTGAAAGTCCCCCTCTCAGCTTATACTCGAGTTATACCCAGGGGTAAGCAGGGGAAGGGGAGCGGGGGCTGTCTAATTATACTCAACTGCTCCTGGCGCGGTCCCTGCACGTCTTTTCCCCGATGCCGGCAGCTTCTTCCTGTACTGAGCGGTCACATGGTACCGCTCATTACAGTAATGAATATGCTGCTCCACCTCCCATAGGGGTGGAGCCGCATATTCATTACTGTAATGAGCTGTAATGGTGAACGCTCATTACAGGAAGAAGCTGCGGCGCCGAGGAAGCAGGGGCTGCACCGCGCCAAGAGCATGTGAGTATAACGGGGAGTGGAGCGCTGCGCGATATTCACCTGCTCCCCATTCTGGCGCCGCTCCATCTTCAGCATCTTCTGCAGTGACGCTCAGGTCAGAGGGCGCGATGACGTGGTAAGTGTGCGCCCTCTGCCTGAACGTCAGTGCAGAAGATGCTGCAGATGGAGCGGCGCCGGAACGAAGTCAGGTGAATATAGAAAGTGCCGGGGCCTGAGCGACAGGAGGTGAATTTGTGATTTTTTTTATCACAGCAACAGCAAATGGGGCAAGTGTCTGTATGGGGCAAGTGTCTGTATGGAGCATCTTATGGACCCACAGCGTTTGTGCAGCACTATATGGGGCAAGTGTCTGTATGGGGCCATAATCAACGTTTGTGCAGCACTATATGGGGCAAATGTCTGTATGGAGCATCTTATGGGGCCATAATCAAGGTTTGTGCAGCACTATATGGGGAAAATATCTTTATGGAGCATCTTATGAGGCCATAATCAACATTTGTGCAGCATTATATTGGGCAAATGTGTCCATGGAGCATCTTATGGGGCCATTATTAACCTTTATGCAGGATTATATGGGGCATATTATAATATGGAGCATCTTATGGGGCCATCATAAACTTTATGGAGCATTATATGGGGCTCCTGATTCAATATGGATATTCAAAAACACTTAACCTACTGATGTCTCAATTAATTTTACTTTTATTGGTATCTATTTTTACTTTTGACATTTACCGGAGGCTGCTGCATTTCCCACCCTAGGCTTATACTCGAGTCATTAAGTTTTCCCAGTTTTTTGTGGCAGAATTAGGGGGGTCGGCTTATACTCGGGTCAGCTTATTCTCGAGTATATATGGTAAGTTTCATTCAACTGCCGGTATCCACTTCCTGATTCATGAGGCGATCTATTTTTCATCCTTTTTAAGTTTGTGTGTCCATTACACCATTCATATGTTATCCATCTTTTTTGTATGCAAAAATCATAGCAACAAGTCAAAAAAAAACAGTGTAACACAATGCTGTCCATGTGCTATTTTTCCATTGACCTATTCACTTGAATGGAAAAATTCTGTCTACAAAATAAATCACAATAAAAAAAAACTTTGTTTTATCCTGTGGATCATTAATTAGTTATAAAAAAACGATATTTGAATAGACCAATGGAATATAGAATAAAATATGTCAGTGTGACATCCGGAGGAAAAAATAGCAACATGCTGACAATAAACACTGATGTGTAACTTAGGCCTAAGACAGGTAGGAAGATACAGTGGGGCAAAAAAGTATTTAGTCAGTCAGCAATAGTGCAAGTTCCACCACTTAAAAAGATGAGAGGCGTCTGTAATTTACATCATTGGTAGACCTCAACTATGGGAGACAAACTGAGAAAAAAAATCCAGAAAATCACATTGTCTGTTTTTTTAACATTTTATTTGCATATTATGGTGGAAAATAAGTATTTGGTCAGAAACAAAATTTCATCTCAATACTTTGTAATATATCCTTTGTTGGCAATGACAGAGGTCAAACGTTTTCTGTAAGTCTTCACAAGGTTGCCACACACTGTTGTTGGTATGTTGGCCCATTCCTCCATGCAGATCTCCTCTAGAGCAGTGATGTTTTTGGCTTTTCGCTTGGCAACACGGACTTTCAACTCCCTCCAACGGTTTTCTATAGGGTTGAGATCTGGAGACTGGCTAGGCCACTCGAGGACCTTAAAATGCTTCTTACGAAGCCACTCCTTCGTTGCCCTGGCGGTGTGCTTTGGATCATTGTCATGTTGAAAGACCCAGCCACGTTTCATCTTCAATGCCCTTGCTGATGGAAGGAGGTTTGCACTCAAAATCTCACGATACATGTCCCCATTCATTCTTTCATGTACCCGGATCAGTCGTCCTGGCCCCTTTGCAGAGAAACAGCCCCAAAGCATGATGTTTCCGCCACCATGCTTTACAGTAGGTATGGTGTTTGATGGATGCAACTCAGTATTCTTTTTCCTCCAAACACGACAAGTTGTGTTTCTACCAAACAGTTCCAGTTTGGTTTCATCAGACCATAGGACATTCTCCCAAAACTCCTCTGGATCATCCAAATGCTCTCTAGCAAACTTCAGACGGGCCCGGACATGTACTGGCTTAAGCATTGGGACACGTCTGGCACTGCAGGATCTGAGTCCATGGTGGCGTAGTGTGTTACTTATGGTAGGCCTTGTTACATTGGTCCCAGCTCTCTGCAGTTCATTCACTAGGTCCCCCCGCGTGGTTCTTGGATTTTTGCTCACCGTTCTTGTGATCATTCTAACCCCACGGGGTGGGATTTTGCGTGGAGCCCCAGATCGAGGGAGATTATCAGTGGTCTTGTATGTCTTCCATTTTCTAATTATTGCTCCCACTGTTGATTTATTCACTCCAAGCTGGTTGGCTATTGCAGATTCAGTCTTCCCAGCCTGGTGCAGGGCTACAATTTTGTCTCTGGTGTCCTTTGACAGCTCTTTGGTCTTCACCATAGTGGAGTTTGGAGTCAGACTGTTTGAGGGTGTGCACAGGTGTCTTTTTATACTGATAACAAGTTTAAACAGGTGCCATTACTACAGGTAATGAGTGGAGGAAAGAGGAGACTCTTAAAGAAAAAGTTACAGGTCTGTGAGAGCCAGAAATCTTGATTGTTTTTTTCTGACCAGATACTTATTTTCCACCATAATATGCAAATAAAATGATAAAAAAAACAGACAATGTGATTTTCTGTTTTTTTTTTTCTCAGTTTGTCTCCCATAGTTGAGGTCTACCTATGATGTAAATTACAGACGCCTCTCATCTCTTTAAGTGGTGGAACTTGCACTATTGCTGACTGACTAAATACTTTTTTGCCCCACTGTATATGTATCATCCATTGAACTAATGCATTTTTTTACTCAGTTCAAATGTCCCCATGTGTGTGAGAATATCCAGACAGTCTTTCATCATTGGTTACATTTATAAATCTTAGTGATTAAATCATACATTTAAGGCAAACAGAAAGATAAAAGATATTTATTCAGCAGTGATAAAAAAAAATATGAAGACGGGATGAGCATTGCAAAAGAGATGTCAACTTAAAATTCAGGTAAAGTGAAATTATTGTCTAAATATGTTAGCTTGGAACAAAACCAGCACTCAGCAGTGATGGATGAGACTCAAAAAGCGTTTTATCCGGGGGAAAATGGTACACTAGAGATTTGTGCTCTACATTTGTACCAAAACCTTATAAATGTATTTTACTGTACGGACACCACGTACTTTCTCAATAACATAATGTGCCAATAAATATATTGCTCTTGATTGTCAGAAATTTGTTTAAGGATCGTGTCACTGTAGATAGATACAATTTTTTTTTCCGTATTTGGGGAATTTTATATCAGTGATTACAACTACATCTTTTGAATAAAATCTGCATTTTGCTATAAATTGATTAACTAGTCCCTTGAATAAAAAAAATAATTACAGCTATATATTTTTCAGCATTAAGGATGAAACTGCATATGTGCATTTGCTTCAATTAAAAAGAGCGTTGTATAGTTAGTAGAGCGAACGTGCTTGGATAAGGTCTTAGGCCGGTTTCACATTAGCGTTTTTTTGCGCAGCGTAGGCCTACGTACTGTCCGCATGCATCTTGCGTACCTATCTTTAACATTGTGTACGTCAGAACATGCGCTAGCATCAGTTTGTATGCGGATGTATGCAGATGCGTCCCCGTGTGTGATTTTGTGGTGTCCGGCGAATTTAGCATGTTGCATTTTCTGAGGTGTCAAATATGTGCAGGCATACGCATGCAGATGAGTGCATATAAACAACGCATTACTGTCTATGGGAACGCATTGGTACACATGGATATGCGCATGGATGCGTTCGATGTGCATGCGTACTTCAGACTGAACATGTCCAGGAACTGGTTTTAAACACACCAAAAAACAAGCTGTATAAAAAGGGGGTGTGGACACTGTAATTCCAGTATTCTCAAGGCTCTTGAAGTGATCACAACACTCTGAATGTGCTACCAAGACTCTGGATTTCATCTGAAGAGTCTGGATGTGAGTATAGAAGCTATGAAAATGTCTGTCTGTCTCTTTCACTGCAGTCCGTACTCTGTCTCTTTGTGTTTGTCATGTCATGCAGTGTGTACTCCGTCTCTCTTGCAGCCTTCTATTCCAACATGTCCTCGAGTGTAGACCTGAACACTGCCAGAGTGGACAAGACCCAGATTAAGTGAGTACATTTTCTATACTGATTGGTATATATTGACTGTCAATATGACACATAAATCATATATCAAAATCATGTATTTTCTTTACAGGACACATCCGGTGCTAAACAGCCGGAGCAGTTGAGTGAGGATTCTTCCCAGGGTCGTCGGGCCCCAGTTACTTAGGTAGAAAGACGGCGTGTAAGTAGTCTTGATTGTTTTTGGTTTAAGTGTTTCATCTTTAACCCCTTCACCATGAAGCCTGTTTTCAACTTCCTGACCAGGCCATTTTTTTCTATTCTGACCACTGTAATTTTATGAGGTCATAACTCTGAAGTGTTTCAATGGATCCTGGTGATTCTAAGATTCTGTTTTCTCGAGACATATTGTACTTATTGTTGTAGTCATAAAATTTCTTCGATATGACTTGCGTTTATTTGTTAAAAAAATGAAAATTTGGTGAAAATTTTTTACATTTCGCAATTTTAAAAATTTAAGTTTTTATGGCCTTAAATTAGAGTCATATCACACAAAATAGTTAACAAATAACATTTCCCCCATGTCTGATTTACATCAGCACAATTTTGGAAACAAAATTTGCAGAACCATTTTTTAGGGACCACCTCACACTTGAAGTGACTTTGAGGGGCCTATATGACAGAAAATGCCAAAAGTGACACCATTCTAAAAACTTCACCCCTCAAGGTACTCAAAAGCACATTCAAGAAGTTTATGAACCCTTCAGGTGCTTCACGGGAAGTTTGGGAGTGTTTTAAAAAAAATGAACATTTAACTTTTTTTCACAAAAAATTTATTTCAGATCCAATTCGTTTTATTTTACCATGGGTAACAGGAGAAATTGGACCTTAAAAGTTGTTGTACAATTTGTTCTGAGTACATCGATACCCAATATGTGAGGGTAAACCACTGTTTGGGGCATGGCAGAGCTCGGAAGGGAAGGAGCGCTGTTTTGGAATGCAGGCTTTGATGGAATGGTCTGCGAGCATCACGTTGCGTTTGCAAAGCTCCTGATGTACCTAAGCAGTAGAAACCCCTCCACAATTGACCCCATATTGGAAACTAGACCCCCCAAGGAACTTATCTAGATGTGTTGTGAGAACTTTGAACCCCCAAGTGTTTCACTAAAATTTATAACACAGAGCTGTGAACATAAAAAATATTTTTTTTCCACAAAAATTATTTTTAGCCCCCAAATTTTTATTTTCACAAGGATAACAGGAGAAATTGGACTGCAAAAGTCATTATCCAATTAGTCCTGAGTACGCTGATACCCCATGTGTGGGGGTAAACCACTGTTTGGGTGCATGGCAGAGCTTGGAAGGGAAGGAACACTGTTTTACTTTTTCAACACAGAATTGGCTGGTATTGAGATCGGATGCCATGTTGCGTTTGGAGAGCCCCTGATGTGCCTTAACAGTGGAACCCTCAATTCAAAATAAAACCCTAACCCCAACATACCCCTAACCCTAATCAAAACCCTAACCACACCCCTAACATGAACGCACACCTAACCCTAGCCCCAACACACCCCTAACCCCAGCATACTCCAACCTCAACACACCTTTAACCCTAATCCCAACCCTAACCATAACACTAACCACACCCCTTACTCTGACACAACCCTAACCCTAATCCCAACTCTAACCCCAACCGTAAACATAATCCAAACCCTAACCCCAACTTTAGCCCCAAATCTAACCCTAACTTTAGCCCTAACACTAACTTTAGCCCCAACCCTAACCCTAATGAGAAAATGGAAATAAATACATTTTTTTAATTATATTATTTTTCCCTAACTAAGGGGGTGATAAAGGAGGGTTTGATTGACTATTTATAGTGGGTTTTTATAATTGGCTGCTGTTACACACTAAAAGATGCTTTTATTCCAAAAATTCTTTTTTGCATCACCACATTTTGAGATCTATAATTTTGGCCAGAGTCATGTGAGGTCTTGTTTTTTGTAGGACGAATTGATGTTTTTATTAGCACCATTTTCTGATCGCTTCTTATTCTGATTTTTGTGAGGCAGAATGAAAAAAAACAGCAATTCCTGCATTTCTTTGGGGGGGGGGGGGCATTTATACCATTCTGCGAGTGGTAAAATTGAGAAGGCAGTTTTATTCCTTGGTTCAGTACTATTACAGTGATACCTCATTTATATCACTTTTCTATGTTTTGGCGCTTTTACACAATAAAATCTATTTTATATAAAAAACAATTGTTTCTGCATCACTTTATCCTGAGAGCTACAACTTTTTTATTTTTCTGCTGATGCAGCTGAATGGCAGCTTATTTTTGCGGGACAAGATGATGTTTTCAGCTGTACCATTTTTATTTATATCCGTCTTTTTGATCCTGTTTTATTGCACTTTTTTATTTGTGTACTTTTATTTATTTTTTTACTTACATAAATGGATTTACTGGACAAATATCTATTTTGTTAACTTATTTGGGGACTTTTTTAAAAATAATTTTACACATTCTATTTTTTTAAACTTTATAGCATTGTCCCAGTTTGGGATATCACTATATAAAGTCAGATCACTGATCTGACACTTTGCATAGCACTGTGTCTGACAGGCAGTGTAGGATGCTTGCTGGTGCCTGCTCTCAGTAGGCACTCGCAAGCAACCTCACTGCAGGACCCGGAAGGAAGCCCCACAGCCATTTTGGATCTGGGTTCTCCATGGAGACCACCAGAACAACGCGATCGCATTGCATTGTTCCGGTGGGAGAGTGCAGGAAGCTTCCTTCCTGCGCGATTGTTCTCTATGCCGCTGTCACTACTGACAGAGGCATCAGAGGGTTTAAATGCCCACGATCGGCGCTAGCACCCCACAATCGGCGCTAGCACCGATCGTCGGCATTGCTGCGGGGTGTCAGCTGTCACATATAGCTGACACCAGCACGCAATCACCGCAGCGCTCAACATGAGACCGCGTGATCGTGCCGCCGTACTAGTACAACAGTTTGCGGGAACACTGTACTAGTACAGTGCATGTCTGGAAGGGATTAAAACTATGACTTAATATTTTTATGTTTCTTTGATGTCTAGTTTCTACAACGTGAGGAAGCCAATACCATCATTGACAACGATCAACTGATTAGTCTTGTGCAAGAGCGAGTAGCATTGTGGGACACCCGCGATCGTCAACATTCTGACTCAGTAGTGATTCGACGACTCTGGGAAGAAGTTGCCCAATCGCTCTTGGCTAATTGGGACCATACCACCACACAAGTCAGAAAGGATTTTCGTAAGTATTGCAATGTGGTCTGGTGCAGCAGTGAACCTGTAAATGTAGGTGCATTGTTTTACAATGTATTTTTATTTTTTTTCCCCCTTCACAGTGAAGAGAGTAAAAGTCTGTTGGCGTTCGATGAAGGATCACTTCAATAAAGATATGAGAGAGGAGATTCAGGTTCGAAGTGGTGCTGCTCCATAGATACAAATATCATTGCATGCTGGATTTCTTGAGGCCTGCATGTGAGCATGTTTGTGCTGTATTGTAACATCTGAATTGTTCAGTTCTACAGGATATGTTGGTGCTTGCTAAAATGTTTCTTTTTTTAGCAATGTTTTTCATTTATTTTCCACACAGAACCTGGAGCAGCACAGCCTAAACTGGATCGTCCTCAGTCGGGGCGGCCCCTCATCGAACAGCCACAGAGCACTCTCAATCATCCGCCAGCAATGCAGCAACTGGGCAGGCTTCACAGGCTGGGAACATGCAGCCAATCCATCAGGTTTTCCCCTCTCCCAGTTCTCTGCTTTTGCTTTTTTTGGGTCTTATCGACAGCGACAGAGGGCCTGGGAGAGATCGGTCATGCCCGAGTTTATTCACATAAGCTCGATCTTCCAGGATGGGATGAAGGTGATTGGAGATAGACTGGACAGTGGGTTCACTCAGGTGAACACACTTTTCCAGGATGTCCACAGACACCTTGACCACCTGGAAGCTGACCTTCAATGCGGGGTGTTGTGAATTCTGTGGCCAAGCTCCCTCCTGTGGTCGTGAGTGGTACTTCGGCTGGTTCTGTCTATGAGCTTCCTTTGGTGGATGAGAGTGGTACTGCGGCTTCTGAGTTTCCTTCCTCAGGTGATGAGGTTAAGTCGTTAGGTGCTGCTCTATTTAACTCCACCTAGTGCTTTGATCCTGGCCTCCAGTCAATGTTCTAGTATTGGTCTTGCTTTCTCCTGGATCGTTCCTGTGGCCTGTCTATCCTGCATAAGCTAAGTTTTGCTTGTGTTATTTTTGTTTGCTATTTTTTCTGTCCAGCTTGCTATATTGGTTTTTCTTGCTTGCTGGAAGCTCTGGGACGCAGAGGCAGCAAAAAGACCCTCCGCACCGACTAACGGTACGGAGGGTCTTTTTGCCCCCTCTGCGTGGTTGTTTGTAGGGTTTTGTGTTGACCGCAAAGCAATCTTTCCTATCTTCGGTCTGTTCAGTAAGTTGGGCCTCACTTTGCTAAATCTATTTCATCTCTGCGTTTGTATTTTCATCTCAACTCACAGTCATTATATGTGGGGGGCTGCCTTTTCCTTTGGGGTATTTCTCTGAGGCAAGCTAGGCTTATTTTTCTTTCTTAGGGCTAGCTAGTTTCTCAGGCTGTGCTCGAGGCGCATAGGACTGGTCAGGAGCGCTCCACGGCTATCTCTAGTGTGGTTGCATAGGATTAGGGATTGCGGTCAGCAGAGTTCCCACGTCTCAGAGCTCGTCCTATGTTTTTGGTAATTGTCAGGTCACTTTGTGTGCTCTGAACTTCAAGGTCCATTGTGGTTCTGAATTACCTGTTCATAACAGTACTGGAGGCCCAAAGTACTAATGCTTCTCAATAGAGGGAAAAGAGAAGTTCTGAGACCATTTTTTTTTCTTTGCACTGTGTTCTGTCTTTCTTTTCCCCTTTACATCAGGGTGGTTCAGAACACAGGTGTGGACATGGACATTCAGGGTCTGTTCTCTTTTATGGATAATCTCGCTATAAATGTACAGAATATTCAAGATTTAGTGGTTCAGAATCCTATGTTAGAACCTAAAATTCCTATTCCTGAGTTATTTTCTGGAGATAGAGCTAAGTTTTTGAATTTTAAAAATAATTGTAAACTATTTCTGGCTTTGAAACCCCGCTCCTCTGGTGACCCAGTTCAACAAGTTAAGATCATTATTTCTTTATTACGTGGCGACCCTCAAGACTGGGCATTTTCCCTTGCGCCAGGAGATCCTGCATTATGTAATATTGATGCGTTTTTTCTGGCGCTCGGATTGCTGTACGATGAACCTAATTCAGTGGATCAGGCAGAGAAAAATTTGCTGGCTCTGTGTCAGGGTCAGGATGAGATAGAGATTTATTGTCAGAAGTTTAGAAAGTGGTCCGTGCTCACTCAATGGAATGAATGTGCGCTGGCAGCTATTTTCAGAAAGGGTCTCTCTGAAGCCCTTAAGGATGTCATGGTGGGATTTCCTATGCCTGCTGGTCTGAATGAGTCTATGTCTTTGGCCATTCAGATCGGTCGACGCTTGCGTGAGCGTAAATCTGTGCACCATTTGGCGGTATTATCTGATCATAAACCTGAGCCTATGCAGTGCGATAGGACTTTGACCAGAGCTGAAAGGCAAGAACACAGACGTCAGAATGGGCTGTGTTTCTACTGTGGTGATTCCACTCATGCTATCTCCGATTGTCCTAAGCGCACTAAGCGGTTCGCTAGGTCTGCCACCATTGGTACGATACAGTTGAAATTTCTTTTGTCCGTTACTTTGATCTGCTCTTTGTCTTCCTATTCTGTCATGGCATTTGTGGATTCAGGCGCTGCCCTGAATTTGATGGACTTGGAGTTTGCTAGGCGCTGTGGGTTTGTCTTGGAGCCCTTGCAGTGTCCTATTCCATTGAGAGGAATTGATGCTACGCCTTTGGCCAAGAATAAGCCTCAGTATTGGACCCAGCTGACCATGTGCATGGCTCCTGCGCACCAGGAGGATATTCGCTTTCTGGTGTTGCATAATCTGCATGATATGGTCGTGTTGGGGTTGCCATGGCTACAAGTCCATAACCCAGTATTAGATTGGAAATCAATGTCTGTGTCCAGCTGGGGTTGTCAGGGGGTACATGGTGATGTTCCATTTCTGTCTATCTCATTATCCACCCCTTCTGAGGTCCCAGAGTTCTTGTCTGATTACCGGGATGTATTCGATGAGCCCAAGTCCAATGCCCTACCTCCGCATAGGGATTGTGATTGTGCTATCGATTTGATTCCTGGTAGTAAGTTTCCTAAGGGTCGACTGTTTAATTTATCTGTACCTGAGCACGCCGCTATGCGGAGTTACGTGAAGGAGTCTTTGGAGAAGAGTCATATTCGCCCGTCATCGTCGCCATTGGGAGCGGGGTTCTTTTTTGTGGCCAAGAAGGATGGTTCACTGAGACCTTGTATTGATTACCGCCTTCTAAATAAAATTACGGTCAAATTTCAGTACCCCTTGCCGCTGCTGTCTGATTTGTTTGCTCGGATTAAGGGGGCTAGTTGGTTCACCAAGATAGATCTTCGTGGTGCATATAATCTTGTGCGTATTAAACAGGGCAATGAATGGAAAACAGCATTTAATACGCCCAAAGGCCATTTTGAGTACCTGGTTATGCCATTCGGGCTTTCTAATGCTCCATCAGTGTTTCAGTCCTTTATGCATGACATCTTCCGAGAGTACCTGGATAAATTCCTGATTGTATACTTGGATGATATTTTGGTCTTCTCGGATGATTGGGAGTCTCATGTGAAGCAGGTCAGAATGGTGTTCCAGGTACTGCGTGCTAATTCTTTGTTTGTGAAGGGGTCAAAGTGTCTCTTTGCTGTTCAGAAGTTTTAATTTTTGGGGTTCATTTTTTCTCCTTCTACTATCGAGATGGACCCTGTTAAAGTTCAGGCCATTTATGATTGGACTCATCCAACATCTCTGAAGAGTCTGCAGAAGTTCCTGGGCTTTGCTAATTTTTATCGTCGCTTCATCAATAATTTTTCTAGTATTGCTAAACCGTTGACTGATTTAACCAAGAAGGGTGCTGATGTGGTCAATTGGTCTTCTGCTGATGTGGAAGCTTTTCAGGAGTTGAAGCGTCGTTTTTCTTCTGCCCCTGTGTTGTGCCAACCAGATGTTACGCTTCCGTTCCAGGTCGAGGTTGATGCTTCTGAAATTGGAGCAGGGGCTGTTTTGTTGCAGAGAAGTTCTGATTGCTCGGTGATGAAACCATGCGCCTTCTTTTCCAGGAAATTTTCGCCTGCTGAGCGAAATTATGATGTTGGCAATTGAGAGTTGCTAGCCATGAAGTGGGCATTCGAGGAGTGGCGTCATTGGCTTGAAGGAGCTAAGCATCGCGTGGTGGTCTTGACTGATCACAAGAACTTGACTTATCTCGAGTCTGCCAAACGGTTGAATCCTAGACAGGCTCGTTGGTCGCTGCTTTTCTCCCGTTTTGACTTTGTGGTTTCGTACCTTCTGGGGTCTAAAAATGTGAAGGCGGATGCCCTGTCTAGGAGTTTTGTGCCCGATTCTCCGGGTTTGCCTGAGCCGGCGGGTATTCTCAAAGAGGGGGTAATTTTGTCTGCCATCTCCCCTGATTTGCGGCGGGTGCTGCAAAAATTTCAGGCTAATAGACCTGACCGTTGCCCAGCGGAGAAACTGTTTGTCCCTGATAGGTGGACGAATAAAGTTAACTCTGAGGTTCATTGTTCGGTGTTGGCTGGTCATCCTGGAATCTTTCGTACCAGAGATTTGGTGGCTAGATCCTTTTGGTGGCCGTCTCTGTCGCGGGATGTGCGTTCTTTCGTGCAGTCCTGTGGGATTTGTGCTCGGGCTAAGCCCTGCTGTTCTCGTGCTAGTGGGTTGCTTTTGCCCTTGCCGGTCCCGAAGAGGCCTTGGACACATATCTCTATGGATTTTATTTCGGATCTCCCCGTCTCTCAAAGAATGTCGGTCATTTGGGTGGTTTGTGATCGCTTCTCTAAGATGGTCCATTTGGTACCTTTGTCTAAATTGCCTTCCTCCTCTGATTTGGTGCCATTGTTTTTCCAGCATGTGGTTCGTTAACATGGCATTCCAGAGAACATCGTTTCTGACAGAGGTTCACAGTTTGTTTCAAGGTTTTGGCGAGCCTTTTGTGCTAGGATGGGCATTGATTTGTCTTTTTCCTCGGCTTTCCATCCTCAGACAAATGGCCAGACTGAACGAACCAATCAGACCTTGGAAACATATCTGAGATGTTTTGTTTCTGCTGATCAGGATGATTGGGTGTCCTTTTTGCCTTTGGCTGAGTTCGCCCTTAATAATCGGGCCAGCTCGGCTACTTTGGTTTCGCCGTTTTTCTGCAATTCTGGGTTCCACCCTCGTTTCTCTTCAGGGCAGGTTGAGTCTTCGGACTGTTCTGGTGTGGATACTGTGGTGGATAGGTTGCAGCAGATTTGGACTCATGTGGTGGACAATTTGACTTTGTCCCAGGAGAAGGCTCAACGTTTCGCTAACCGCAGGCGCTGTGTGGGTCCCCGACTTCGTGTTGGGGATTTGGTTTGGTTGTCATCTCGTTATATTCCTATGAAGGTTTCCTCTCCTAAGTTTAAGCCTCGTTTCATTGGTCCATATAGGATTTCTGAGGTTCTTAATCCTGTGTCTTTTCGTTTGACTCTTCCAGCTTCTTTTTCCATCCATAACGTGTTCCATAGGTCATTGTTGCGGAGATACGTGGCACCTGTGGTTCCATCTATTGATCCTCCTGCTCCGGTTTTGGTTGAAGGGGAGTTGGAGTATATAGTGGAGAAGATTTTGGATTCTCGTGTTTCGAGACGGAAACTCCAGTATCTGGTTAAGTGGAAAGGTTATGGTCAGGAAGATAATTCCTGGGTCTTTGCCTCTGATGTCCATGCTGCCGATCTGGTTCGTGCCTTTCATGTGGCTCATCCTGGTCGGCCTGGGGGCTCTGGTGAGGGTTCGGTGACCCCTCCTCAAGGGGGGGTACTGTTGTGAATTCTGTGGCCAAGCTCCCTCCTGTGGTCGTGAGTGGTACTTCGGCTGGTTCTGTCTATGAGCTTCCTTTGGTGGATGAGAGTGGTACTGCGGCTTCTGAGTTTCCTTCCTCAGGTGATGAGGTTAAGTCGTTAGGTGCTGCTCTATTTAACTCCACTTAGTGCTTTGATCCTGGCCTCCAGTCAATGTTCTAGTATTGGTCTTGCTTTCTCCTGGATCGTTCCTGTGGCCTGTCTATCCTGCATAAGCTAAGTTTTGCTTGTGTTATTTTTGTTTGCTATTTTTTCTGTCCAGCTTGCTATATTGGTTTTTCTTGCTTGCTGGAAGCTCTGGGACGCAGAGGGAGCACCTCCGTACCGTTAGTCGGTGCGGAGGGTCTTTTTGCCCCCTCTGCGTGGTTGTTTGTAGGGTTTTGTGTTGACCGCAAAGCAATCTTTCCTATCTTCGGTCTGTTCAGTAAGTTGGACCTCACTTTGCTAAATCTATTTCATCTCTGCGTTTGTATTTTCATCTCAACTCACAGTCATTATATGTGGGGGGCTGCCTTTTCCTTTGGGGTATTTCTCTGAGGCAAGCTAGGCTTATTTTTCTTTCTTAGGGCTAGCTAGTTTCTCAGGCTGTACTCGAGGTGCATAGGACTGGTCAGGAGCGCTCCACGGCTACCTCTAGTGTGGTTGGATAGGATTAGGGATTGCGGTCAGCAGAGTTCCCACGTCTCAGAGCTCGTCCTATGTTTTTGGTAATTGTCAGGTCACTTTGTGTGCTCTGAACTTCAAGGTCCATTGTGGTTCTGAATTACCTGTTCATAACAGCGGGGCGTGTCAGAAGACCTTACGCCTGAACCCCAGCTGAACATCATGCAGGCCTGCCAGGCTGCTTACAGCCAGGCATTGCAGCAGTCCCGAAGCTACCCTCCGCAGGCCGGATATTACCAGCAGGCGAACATTTCTTTACCGACACAGCAACAAAGCCGAGCACAGAATCAGTAGGTGAAGACGCCAGCACCAACCTAATCTCCACCACCACCACTGGTCATTATGGCTGTTCTCCCAGTTCACAGCTACACCATGCTTCAGAGTGCAGCACCACTACAGCATGCAGCATCCACCATTCTGCTGAGTGCAGCACCCCTGCAATGTGCTTCTTCCACCCTGCCGCCGAGTGCAGCACCCCTGCAGCCGAGTGCAGCACCCCTGCAGAATGAAGCATCCATCATGCTGCCGAGTGCAGCACCTCTACAGCATGCAGCATCTGCCATGCTGCCGAGTCCAGCACCACGCCAGCATGCAGCATCCACTACCCTGCCCAGTCCAGCACCACACCAGCACAGTGCTACAGAAGCCACCACTCCTACTCAGCCAAGCCAGAATCGCAGAGGTACCTACAAAAAAATAGACTCCCACTAGTGACTCTGCTCAGCACAGGAAAATGAAGACCCGGAGCAAAAAATGTTGGCCAAAATTGGACCCACCACCTCCACCCTCACCTCCCAATGTGTCTGTCAAATAAGTCATTACCTTCCCTTGTGTCTCTCCCTTCCAATTTGTCTATCCCTTCCCAAGCTTCTACTCCTAGTGAGTCATCTACTCCCAGTGTGTCCAGTCTCATCCATGAGCCAATCCTGCAATTTATTGCCCCTTCCCAGTAACCCCTTCATCATCGACTACCACCCAATCATCACAGCTCAACACCCCCAAGGTCCACAATATCTCACCGTCAGACATACCCCGAACATAAACCCAATTGTTGGTTAATGGAAAATAAACAGTTGTTTGTTGTTGGTAAATAAAATTTTTATTTATTTTGCACAATCCCTGTGTTTTTTTGTCGCATTATGTGAAAACACACACATGTGTTTATTGTATTGTTGAGTGAAGTAGTAACGGGTGTTTCACTGGTGGTGTTTTATTAGTAAAGTCAGCAAACATTACAGTTACATTTACTTACAAGTGTATTAAACCATATTGTCTTGTCATGCCACACATCTAATATCTGAAAGTAAGCAACAAACTTATCCCTCATCTAGGCAACTTCCACTGTAGTCCTCAGAGGGTGATCACGGTAATCCTGCAAAGTGCTAGCAACAGTTTCGTCAAGTTGTAATTGTTGTCACTCTTTTGCCAGGATGTAGTTGTGCATAACAACACATGCTTTGACCACATCATAAATTTTCTCAGTTTTTTGATTGATTGGTGCTCTCAAAATGCGCCATTTAGATGCCAGCAAACCAAAGGCATATTCCACAGTTCTTCGTGTCCTTGTCAGTCGATAGATTAAAATAATTTTGGTTTGATTTAAGTTCTGACTTGAGTACAGTTTTATGAGGTTGGCACACATTTGAAACGTCTCATCCTCAGCTACAACAAATGGCATTGGTGGTCCTTCTGTGTTCGGAAGAGGTTGTGGTGATGGAAAATTGAAATTATTACCATACAAACGTTGCCCCATGTCAGAGTTTTTGAAAGTCTGCGAGTCACTGTCTTGGCCAAATGAGCCAACGTCAAAGGCGACAAATCAACATTCAGCATCTGCAATCACCATGGGAACAATCGAAAAGTATTTTTTGTAATTAAAATACTTGGATCCACTTCCAGCAGGTTTCATAATCTGAATGTGTTTGCTGCCCACAGCCCCAACACAGTTTAGAAAATTACAAATTTTCTTGAATTTTGCTGCTCTTTCCAGTCACAGTTCAGTTGTGGGTTAGGGGAGGAATTCTGCATTCAGAATGTCACATAAAGCACGGCAGATGTCTCCAACAATCCCAGAAAGGGTGGATACTCCAATCCGGAATTGAAAATGTAGAGATGATAAGGTCTCTCTGGTAGCCAGGAATCTGCCAAACAGAAAATGGAAAAAAAAAGTACATGACTTTTCTAATAATAATACTAACGAAATGTGATTGTTTTTCAAAATTACTTACCTCAGGGTCACCAACAGATGTACCTCAGTAAGAATTACAAGATGTAGTTGTGTGTCCAGCCTGGTGATGGATCCTCAAACACATTGCAGCAAGTCATCGAAGCTCTGTTCTGACATCCTCGTGTAGTCAAAAAACTTCTCGGGGTTTTCACGCAGGTTGTTGTACAATGAGTGATAGGTTCCACGGCTCTCTCGGACTTCAACGATGGGGTGTTGCCAGTAGCAATGACTGCGTCTTTTCCATCTTTCTCTTCTTCTTTCTTCTTCACAAGCCACAGCAAACCAAAGGCAAAAGCCAATTTCAATGCCAAATCCAGATTACGATAGAAGCTCTCCATGCCAAGATCCATCTTGCAGCTGGATACAACACCAAAAGATGAGGATTTCATCTGTGTAGAGTCTATATGCAGAATCCCCATGAGACACACCCATTGTATGTGGCTTTTGTTAAGGAAATTCTTCTCTAACAGCATTTGCCGCATACAAAAATTCATGGAAATTTTGAACGCATGCGCAGAAACAATGCAAATGCATGCAAAAACGCATACAAACGCATGCACACTTTTTTTGGCGTCATGCTTAAGATGATGTGGATAAAAAACGCAGCATAACAATGCGTTTTGGCATGTGTTTGCGCATGCAGATGATACAGCTTCGCACAGATACGCTAATGTGTACTTAGCCTAACTGTTTAAGTAGGCTGCAGGAGTGTGCAAGAGTAGCAAATCTGCTATTGTAGTGCATTGCTGTCAATAAAGAGAACATTTATCAACAAGCAAGAGTGCTGTGCTTCAACAGGAGTAATACAGAGACTATGAAAAATTAATGAGGTGATGAGTCTGACAGCATTTTGTATAAAATGTCATTAGTGGAATCCCACTGTTGGCCTTACTGTAAATTATATACCTCTGTTTAATTTGTAGAATCATGTGAGAATATGTGTAGCCATCAAGCATGTTACCCTTTAATAGATTTTGTAACCATCCACCATGTTGCTTCTTTACGAGTAAAGTTATTTTGAATTGTCTCCTATCTACATTTGTATTCCTTCCTTCCTTGAGTGGGGACATCAGCCTCATTCTATCAACAAAACCAATTGCATCCTGTATATTTTTAAACGTAAGCACACAATTGTTAGGGATTGGGGACCCTGCAAGTTCTAACCATAGGTGCACTTCAAATAAGGTACTGTAATTAGCAGTCACCTATTACTTAAATAAAATTTAGTGCACATTGACCGTGCCTTTGATGATAGATATATATGAAAAAAGGCACGCGTAACATCTGCCTCTACCCCTTTGTCAGAAGTTCTGGCACAATCAATATGGTAATAATCTGATCAATAATTTCTAGGGAAAATAGTCAAGAATCCCAATAAATTCAAACTAATTTTCCCACATTTACTCATTACCAGGAAGCTCACATTCAATACCTTCCTGTGATGCAATATACATCCACATTGGATGTATGTATGCAAATTGCATATATTTAAATTTCAAAATTATATGGAACAAAAGTTAAATTTTAGTTACACATTTGCTTTATTTCTTTGAAATTGATCTAATTAACCGGTGGTGCACAACAATGTGTAATTTTGTCCTATGAGAATGGTTTAGCGCTGATCAAATAGTGAAATATTCAGATTTGGGAAAATCGGCACGAATAATTTATAATATCTGCATATTCGTACAGAGTAACAAATCTAATGCAAGTCAAAGGAAAAGGCGAATATTTTTCTGCTGCACCCAATAAACAGATCAGGGGGCATGAGAAAAAAAGCTGAAATGGATGGGAAAGAGCTAAAACTAAATGGAAGCAGCATGGAGAAGATGCCTGCGTGCCTTTCTGAATCACATATGGTATCTGGGAATAATGGATTTAAAAAAAAAACTACCAAACCAAAGTTTTTTTTAAAGGGAAAAATGCTAAGAAACATTTTTCCTTCATAATTACATGTATGTAACGCAAAATAAATATATATATATATATCTTCCCTTTAGCATATGTTCACACGGAGCGTTTTAGCTTTAGCTTTTCCTTTAACATATGTGAGGGCTCTCACTCCTACATTTGTGAAGATCCTCCCTTATGCCAAATAATTAGCAAGATAGTAGAATAGGTATTCCCCATCCCTTGACAATGCCATTTCAAACATGCCCATTTGAATCTTGGCTACAGTTCAATTTTGCCATCAGATCCCAATGGAACGACTGTCATAGCGGGTGAAGCCGCTGTAAGGTGAATATAATGCAGGATGTAAAGGCATGTTCACACTGGACATGGACACAAGCAAAAGCAAAGAAAAGACAATGTGTGGATATACCCAAATGAAAATAAATAAGTAAAAAAACCAAGTGCATTAAATAATTAACACAGGGTATTTATTAAACACTGTTTTTGATAAAAAAGCATAAAGCTGTCCCACCGTGTCAAGGTATACCCAATTGGGACAGTACCTACACTGTCCAATGTTAAAACCGATCTAGTGTGAACAGTGGCAGAGTGTTATTGGGTCCCAACCGGACTCCCAGATTTGGAGAGACTATATATAAACTATATTTATTGTCTCTATTGTCTTATAACTTGGTGCTGTATATGTGCTTGCATCAGCAATAGATTATTTCAATATGAACATAAGTAATGAATGGTCATGGGACCCTAGTACTCTTGACATATCTGATTTCCAGTACCTTGAACCAATGTCATTATTTTTTACCGCTATATTCCTCAGTGAACCTGTGCTTTATACCCCATTGGGCATTATTGCAAAATTACATCTTATGCTGCTAACGTTATTAATTTTGTACCCTGTATTATAATATATTATTATTTCTGTATATGTGCTTCTATGATGTTCTGCAGCAGGTCATTTTACTATGGATCATAAAACCCCAGTACTTCTGAAATATTATACTCCTTGTATCTTGAATTAATCTTAATTATTTATATTGATATATCCTCTAGGGAACCTAAGCTTTATACTGGAAAAACAATACCTTATGCTGCTACGGTACTGTTCTACCTTGAAATTATAATATATTATTATTTCCCTCCTCCCGTATCATGTTCTATTGACGAATTTTAACTGTTATTGTCTTTATATGTGCTATCATGTTAATTAATATTTAATTTTATTCTTAGTCATGTTTCTTAGTATAGGTTTCTAAGTCTTTAAGGGTAACACGACAATTGTTATTCGTGTATATATGCTAAACTTTGATAATGATAACCTATTTTTAGGAAAAGTAATTAGTAGAAAATCGGTGGGGGTCTGGCACCCGACGCTAACACCAATCAGCTGTTATTGGCTCCAATGGTGGCTAGATGTAAACAGTTTGTGGCGCAGAGCTGCACAGCTTCATACATTGTTAAGTGACCGCTGCCAAGAAAAGTAGCTCAGCTCCCGTGCAATTAAATATTCTTTGGATAGGTCATCAATATCAGATTGGCAGGGATCTGTCAACCACAGGTTATACGTTGTGAGGGACGTGTGCCAGCTGGCAGTCTTTGAAACGTGAAATCGCAATACCCTTTATCATAAGAGAATTACAGAAGTGATGGTATTTTCTTGAAATATTTAAAATAAATATAAACATTAGTGATATCACTTCAATTTAACACTCATTTACACACACAGAAGCAGAAAGCTATTTCCATGACACAAACAATTGATGTTATAGCACCTTACTTATCACAAAGTTTGGTTAAATGCTATTGCAATTTTGTGATAACTTACCAGATTAGAATTTTTTTGTATTTAGCGCCAGGTAATTTCTAAGGCCATGTTCACATGTTCAGTATTTAGTCAGTATTTTACCTCAGTATCTGTAAGCCAAAACCAGGAGTGGAACAATCAGAGGAAAAGTATAATAGAAACACGTGACAACTTCTGCATTTTTCACCCACTCCTGGTTTTGGCTTACAAATACTGAGGTAAAATACTGACCAAATACTGAACGAGTGAACATGTCCTAAGTGTTGTACGAATATTGCCATTATTCACATTAGTCACTGCCCACATTTGGACACAAGATTTAAATTCCAAATTAACTTATTATTATTTATTTTGGAGCATGCCTGAAAAATGGCAGTAGAAGAAGGAAACTCAAAAAAACAGAGAGACTATACAAACTACGTAAATTTTGCCCTGAGTTAGTGTTGAACTACAGTACCAATTACTGACAATCATGCTACCCATGCTCTCAAGTGAGATTTTACAGCAATTACCTGGCTTGTGGTGCCACAGATGCCTACCAGTCTGAAACACTCTACAAATGAGAAGATATATACAGTGGGGTAAATAAGTATTTGATACACTGATGATTTTTCAAGTTTTCCCACCTACAAATAATGGAGAGGTCTGTAATTTCCATCGTAGGTACTGTTGTGCAGTCAAGGGTGTAGTGCTGGATGGAAGATATATTTCTCCCAGCAAGATAAGATTTGGGCTAGATTTTCCCTAAGGCTGGGTTCACATCGCGTTAATAGCAGCCCGTTAAACACATACGTTAAAGGGCTGCTGTTAACGCAAGTGCTCTTATGGCAGCCCGCTAGCACAGATAGAGCATCTGCTAGCTCTTTCTGCGCTAGCAGTGACGGACCCGGAAACGCTGCAGCCCGCGTTTCGGGGTCCGTCACTCAATGACGGCACATGGCTAGCGCACAGACATTGTGAAAATTGACAGTCATCTTGTGTTTCTTCCACTTTCTAATAATTATGCCAACATTTGTTGCCTTCTCACCAAGCTGCTTTTCTATTGTCCTTAAGCCCATCCCGGCTTTGTGCAGGTATACAGTTTTGTCCCTGGTGTCCTTAGACAGCTCTTTGGTCTTGACCATGGTAGAGAGTTTGGAGTGTGACTGATTGTGTGGACAAGTGTGTTTTATATAGGTAATGAGTTCCAAAAGGTGCATTTAATACAGGTAATGAGTGCAGAGTAGGAGGGCTTCTTAAAGAAAAACTAACAGGTCTGTGAGAATCTAACAAATACTTATTTTCCCACTGTATAAGTATAAATATATATATATATATATATATATTCATTCACATATATCGTGGAAGTGTGACGCTGTAAGAATCTGGCTGCACTCGGATGTCACCCGAGTGCAGTCCTATAGAGCATGTAGATTCAAACAGTGAAAAACGGAGAGTGGACCCACTGGACCGTGATGACGAACCCCTCTCGGACGAGCTGACCAGGTGGACCGCCCCCTATACAGGGAGAGTTAGGGGCAGGCCCGTGAGGGACTATCGCCACGGAAGCTGGAGGGTCGACTGAGATCAGATGGTTACACAGCAGGCAAAAAGGGAAAGAGGGAACAGAAAGGAACTACTGAGACAAGGGAGAAGATGGGAATGCTACGGAGGCACGGAGGCTGGCAGGACAATATGGAGACACTGAGGCTGACGGGAGCAAGGAAAAGATATAGGAGCCGGGCAGGTACCGCAGAGGAGAAGGAACTGAAGGAACAAGGCAGGAACACAGGAAACAGGCAGGCACTGCAGAGGGCGGAGGAGACCCAAAGTCAGAGAGCTAGGAACCCACAGAGACCACAGGTGACCAGAAGCACTTGTAAACACAAATGAACATCAGGCACAGAGAAGCAGCAGGAAGCAGTTTACATAGCAGCATGGGAGCTACTTCCGGGTTACAGTCCTCCAGGATGACGGAGAGGACAGGAAAGAGTGCCAACAGAGGAATCAGATGTGCGCACGCGCAGAGCTGAATGCGACGCGCGCGCGCACCCGGCGAGCTGCAGTGGGGAGAGGCGGCGGCAGCAACGGCATGACAGTACCCCCATCTTTACGCCCCTCCTTTTTAAGACTAGAAAGAAACCGGGACAAAATACGAGGAGCCCGAATGTTCTCTCGAGGCTCCCAGGACCTCTCCTCAGGACCAAAACCCTTCCAGTCAACCAAAAACAAAGTTTTCCCTCTAAGTTTTTTCATGGCTAAAATGTCCCTAACTTCAAAGACATCATCCTCGGAAACAGGCGAACGAGAACAAAGGTTAGAAGAATGAAACTGATTAAAAACTACAGGTTTAAGGAGAGACACATGAAAAGAATTAGAAATACGCAGAGAGGTGGGCAACTTAAGTTTGTAAGAAACGTCATTAATACGAGACAAAACTTCGAATGGACCGATATAGCGAGGACCCAGCTTATGTGAAGGGATTTTGAGACGGATAAATTTAGAAGAAACCCAAACCTTGTCCCCAGGATGGAATATAGGAGAATCAAGACGTCTTTTGTCCGCATGTCTCTTCATCCTAACTTGAGCCAACTCAAGGGCGGACTTGGTCTTCTGCCAGACCCTGGAGAACTCTCTAGACAGAAGATCAGCCGCTGGTACAGCAGAGACAGGAGGAACCGGAAGAGGAAGACCAGGATGTTGACCGTAGATGATAAAAAATGGAGATTTGTTAGTGGCTTCGCTGGGATGGTTATTGTAAGAAAACTCAGCCCATGGCAGTAAGTCAGACCAATCATTCTGATGAGAATTGGAAAAATGACGGAGATAAGTTACCAAGGTCTGATTAGTACGTTCCACCTGGCCATTGGACTGTGGATGGTAGGCCGAAGAAAAATCAAGCGAAATGTTCATAGATTTGCAGAGGGATCTCCAGAAGCGGGCGGTGAATTGAACACCTCGGTCAGAAACAATATGTAAAGGAAGACCATGAAGACGAAAAATATGGTGAACAAAAATCTTTGCCAATTCGGGAGCAGAAGGTAAACCTGGGAGAGCGATGAAATGAGCCATCTTGGAGAAACGGTCCATGACCACGAAGATGACGGTGGAACCAGAAGAATGAGGCAGATCAGTGATGAAATCCATAGATAAATGTTGCCACAGAGTGGAAGGTACTGGCAAAGGATGTAAAAGCCCAGAAGGTAGTTGCCTGGGATTCTTATTCTTGGCACAGGAAGGACAAGAGGCGACAAAACTTTGGACATCCTTAGACAACGTTGGCCACCAGTAAAAACGAGAGATCAAACGAAAGGTTTTTTTGAAACCAACATGTCCAGCCAGTTTGGAGGCGTGACCCCCAAAGTAAGACACGTCTCCTGTTCCCTTCAGCGACAAAGGTCTTACCCGGAGGCAACGAAGTGAGAGAGACTGGAGCAACTGTGATGACTCTGGCAGGATCAATGATGTGTGCAGGCTCGTCCTCCAAATCCACCACCTGGAATGACCTAGACAGAGCGTCGGCTTTGGAGTTTTTATTTCCTGGCAAGAAACGAAGTTCGAAGTCAAACCTGGCGAAAAACAAGGCCCACCTGGCCTGCCAAGGATTAAGTCTTTGCGCAGAATGAATATACACCAGATTCTTGTGATCGCTGTAGATTATAAAACGATGTAAAGCCCCTTCTAAGAGATATCGCCACTCCTCTAATGCCAACTTGATTGCCAAAATTTCTTTATCACCGATGGAATAATTTTTTTCTGAGGAGGAGAAGATCTTTGAAAAAACCACAGGGCACAAGACGACCAGAAGAGGATTTCTGCGGGAGCACAGCTACAGCTCCAATTGCAGAAGCATCTACTTCAAGGATGAAGGGTTTATTGGCCACTGGACGATGAAGAATAGGAGCTGAGGCAAAGGCTTGCTTGATGGACCGGAAAGCCTCTTCGGCCTCAGACGACCACAGATGAGGATTGGCACCCATCCGAATCATGGAGGAGATTGGAGCTGAAAGAGAGGAAAAGTGAGGTATAAACTGCTGATAGTAGTTAGCAAATCCAAGAAATCGCTGAATTGCTTTCACTCCAAGAGGACGCGGCCAGTTGAGCACGGCAGAAACTTTTCCCGGATCCATAGACAAACCTGCGTCGGAAATGATGAAACCCAAGAAGGGTAGAGATGACTGTTCGAAGACACATTTTTCCAGTTTTGTGTACAGCCGATTCTCTCTCAAACGCTGAAGTACTTGCCGTACATCTCTTCTGTGAGTAGACAGATCTGGAGAGAACACAAGGATATCGTCCAAGTACACTACAACACAGGTATAAAGTAGATCCTGAAAAACATTATTTATGAACTCCTGGAAGACTGCGGGTGCATTGCATAAACCGAATGGCATAACCAAATATTCATAATGACCATCTCTGGTATTAAACGCAGTTTTCCACTCGTCACCAGAACGGATACGGATCAAATTATAAGCTCCTCTGAGATCCAATTTGGTAAAGATTCGTGCTCCACGTAGACGATCAAAGAGTTCTGGTATGAGAGGAAGTGGGTACTTGTTTTTGATCGTGATGGTGTTGAGACCCCGGTAGTCTATACATGGGCGAAGAGAACCGTCCTTCTTTTTAACGAAGAAGAACCCAGCTCCTGCAGGTGAGGAAGACTTTCGAATGAAGCCTCTGGCCAGATTCTCTTGAATATATTCGGACATGGCTTGAGTCTCGGTAGGAGACAATGGGTAAATACGACCCCTAGGTGGAGTAGAACCGGGAACAAGGTCTATCAGGCAGTCATAAGAGCGGTGCGGCGGCAAAATCTCCGCTTCCTTCTTGTTAAAGACGTCCGAGAAAGCGCAATAGGCTGGAGGAATTCCCACGGATTCCGAAGCAGACCGAGAGGAGGACGCAGGCTTGACGGGAAGCAGGCACCTGTTCAGACAAGACTGTCCCCACCGTAGAACATCTCCAGTACGCCAGTCCAGCGTGGGTTCGTGATCTCTCAACCAAGGAAGACCCAAAAGGAAAGAATGAGACAAAGAAGGTAAAACATAAAAGGCCAGTTTCTCACGATGAAGAGCTCCAATCTGAAGTTCGACTTCCTCCGTAACCAAGTTGACGGTCTCCCGCAAAGGCTGACCATCGACGGAAGCTATTTGTCTAGGAGTCTCAAAGGGTCTAACAGGTATCCCAAGCCTGTTAACAACCTCGAGCTGAACAAAGTTCCCAGCCGCTCCTGAATCAACATAAGCCTCCAGAGAAAAGTGACGGGAACCTAAATGTAGAATAACAGACAAAACCAGAGGCGGAGAGGAATCATAACCACCTAGGGAGGCCTCTCTTACCTGTCCTAGGCGGATGCGTTTCCCGGCTTCTGAGGACAAGCGCGTAAGAGATGAGAGGCACTGCCGCAGTAAAAACAAAGACCTTGTGCGAGTCTCTCCTTGCGGCGTTGCTCAGAAGACTTAAGGCGATCGACCTGCATGGGTTCAGGAGAAGATGAAGAAGCCACCGGGGCTGCTTGAGAAAAAGAAGTCCCTAGAGCAACAGTGGTCTGGCGAAGAGGTCTCCTCTCTCTGGCAAGCTCACGAGTGCGCTCCTGAAAGCGCAGATCAATGCGTATGGCCAAGGAGATAAGATCATCCAAAGAGGTGGGAGTGTCCCGTCCCGCCAGCTCATCCTTAATCCTTGAAGACAAACCACGCCAAAACGCTCCAACAAAAGCCTCATTATTCCACCCAAGGTCTGAGGACAGAGTCCGGAAACGGATGGCGTACTGGGCTACTGAGAGAGTACCCTGGTAAAGGTTAAAGAGGGACTCAGTGGTAGAGACCAGATGACCAAGTTCATCAAAAACCTTACGGAAGGTATCCAGGAACGGATTGAGTTGGGAGACCAAAGGATCATCACGCTCCCAGAGGGGATTAACCCACGCCAAAGCCTCACCCTCCAAATGGGATACTATAAAAGCAACCTTAGCTCGGTCGGTAGGATAAAGTAGCGGAGACAATTCAAAATGCAACTGGCATTGATTAAGAAAGCCGCGGCACGCTTTAGGATCCCCACCATACTGAGGAGGTCTAGCAAGTCGGGGCGAGGGTTGTGGCGCAGAGACAGGAGTGGAAACAGAGGCCACATTCTGGAGGGAGAGAAGCCGATCATTAATGGAGGCCATAAAATTCAAAATATGGGACTGAGTGTCCCGTTGTTGACCTAGCTCCTGCTGAAGGGCAACAAACTGCGGAGCAATACCAGGATCAGAAGGCTGTAAAGCCGCTAGGCGAGACTCCATATTCTTTAAAAATGACATGATCCTAGTCTGGTTTTCACGCAAAAAGAGTAACTCCTTTTGAGTGGCGGAGACTCCAGCGGGGTCCATGGCCTGATGTTACTGTGACGCTGTAAGAATCTGGCTGCACTCGGATGTCACCCGAGTGCAGTCCTATAGAGCATGTAGATTCAAACAGTGAAAAACGGAGAGTGGACCCACTGGACCGTGATGACGAACCCCTCTCGGACGAGCTGACCAGGTGGACCGCCCCCTATACAGGGAGAGTTAGGGGCAGGCCCGTGAGGGACTATCGCCACGGAAGCTGGAGGGTCGACTGAGATCAGATGGTTACACAGCAGGCAAAAAGGGAAAGAGGGAACAGAAAGGAACTACTGAGACAAGGGAGAAGATGGGAACGCTACGGAGGCACGGAGGCTGGCAGGACAATATAGAGACACTGAGGCTCACGGGAGCAAGGAAAAGATATAGGAGCCGGGCAGGTACCGCAGAGGAGAAGGAACTGAAGGAACAAGGCAGGAACACAGGAAACAGGCAGGCACTGCAGAGGGCGGAGGAGACCCAAAGTCAGAGAGCTAGCAACGCACAGAGACCACAGGTGACCAGAAGCACTTGTAAACACAAATGAACATCAGGCACAGAGAAGCAGCAGGAAGCAGTTTACATAGCAGCATGGGAGCTACTTCCGGGTTACAGTCCTCCAGGATGACGGAGAGGACAGGAAAGAGCGCCAACAGAGGAATCAGATGTGCACACGCGCAGAGCTGAATGCGACGCGCGCGCGCACCCGGCGAGCTGCAGTGGGGAGAGGCGGCGGCAGCAATGGCATGACAGGAAGGTCACTTAGCTGCTCCCAAGGTACACACAGGAAAACATTTGGTTAAGGTCTTTGGATGGTTTACTGTGTCATAAACCAATAAGCCCAAACTTTTAACAGAAAACAGCCTTTCTGGCTCAAATGAAAATAAAAAGTTCATATAAAGTCCTTCCCAGTAAGGCTTCCGCCATCTGGGACAACACCTATGGAAGCTCTCACAGGAGCGTTAGTATGGAGGCTTCCTTCCTCCACACAACACTGACAGACAAAAAAAAAAACTGGCTGGATATTTAACTCCCTCCAGCCACACCCTTAAAGTGGAGATATGGTGCATAGGTGTCCCGCCTATCTCTGACCTACCCACCATGAAAGCCAGATCAGTAGCAACTGGATTGCTCTCAGCACATATCATGCTGGAGAAACACTTATGGCTTTCAAATCATGCAGGAAAGCAACCTTTGTAACACATACCTCCCCTTATTTACAGCACCAATGACCCTGTCACTAATAATAATCTTTATTTTTTATATATAGCGCTAACATATTCCGCAGCGCTTTACAGTTTGCACACATTATCATCACTGTCCCCGATTGGGCTCACAATCTAGAACTACATATATATGTATATATATATATATATATATAGTATTTTTTTTAATACACTGCCGATATATAAAATGTATTTATGCCCTATAATTGAGAATGCAATTGTCTACAGTGTGTTCAGCCTTTACATTCATCACATATATAGGGAGATTTCTCAATGTACACTTAATAAAAAGAGTGAGATGAACAAATCAGGGCCATTAGGCAATGGAGGGTGGTTGCCTAGGGTGGCAAGTTGTGGGGGGCACCATCGGGAAGGATTTTTTTTTATTTAAACTTCTTTCCCCTTTTCAGGCTAAGTAGCAAAACCAACATTTTTTTTAAGGGAAAGGGAGAATTTGAAACGTGAGTGCACTACACGGGCGGAGAAGCACTAATCAGCTCACAAACCAAATGAAAGAAAATAGTTTTGCCTGCTGGAAGCATTAGTATGTAAAGGAGAAGCTGGAGGAGATGAGGCACTTGTGAAAGGTAATGAGGGAACAGATTTACATGGGGGAGTGCAAGGTGTATGTGATATAGAGGTGCAGGCTGTGACTGCAGACTTCTGAAGCCAAACCGCATGTGCACCGCTCTCTGTCAGTAGTCTTCAGTAGGGTTGAGCGACTTTTCCTTTTTTTGGGTCGAGTCGGGTTTCGCAAAAACATCCATTCTTGTTACTGAAGCTTGTCAATCTTAATTTACCTTCTAATAATAGTTAGGCATTGGAAATTGGGGGTCATTTGGCTAAAGTTGTGGGGGGTAGGGCTGCTTCAAGTATTTAGTGGGCCCAGGAAATGTGGGACTTGTCACGGCAGTGGAGCAGGGAGAGGTAAGTATTTCAACTTTGCAAGTGCTGTGATCCTGAGCAAGCAGGGGGGGCCCACTCATTGGCATTGGCACTGGCACAGGGCCCCTCAAAGTACGGTGGTGTGTTTGCAAGGCGGGGGCGCCTCCTACCGGCAGCGACACTTTTGCGTACTAAGAGGGGCCCTGTGCCATAGACGTCACCAACGAGTATTCCCCCCTCACCTGATAAAGGAACCTGCACTTTCATCTGCACCTTCCTCTTTGTCCCCATGTAAGGTGATATGGTATGCGGGAAGTGGAATCTGACTTTCAGCAGGGTCACATTCTGGCTGTGTAGCGTGCACGGGGAATGTAGCATTCATTGTCAATGTACCAGCAGACTCATCTATCACTGGCTGGGCAATGGGCAGGATGAGGAGTAAACACTGATATAGGCCCAAAGAATAAAGTGGGCTAAATGCAGTTCAAAATTGGTAACAGGAAAAACCAGGCAGCATTGCTTTGTTCAGTGGAGGACAACTGTAATGAGAGGCTGAAACAGTGAGTAGGCTCAAATCAGTAAGTAGGCTAAATGCAGTTCAAAATTGTTAACAGAAGTAAACACGCGGCATTGGTTTGTTCAGTGGAGGAGAACAGCAAGGAGCGGCAGACACCGTTAGCAGGGCCAACAAAACAAGTAGGCCAAATGCAGTGTTATATTAAAAATAATTTAACGAGAGCCTGAAGATTGAAGCTCAGGAAATGCAACCAGGAAAACACCCTGGAGCGGCTGACACCGTTTCTAGAACCCAACCCAACTTGTAGGCCTAATGCAGTATTATAATTAACAACTACTTAACGAGAGCCTGAAGATTGAAGCTAAGGAAAGGCAACCTGGAGAACACCTTGGAGCGGCAGACACCGTTTCTAGAACCCAACCCAACTTGTAGGCCTAATGCAGTTGGTCAATTAAAAAACTCTTTAACAAGAGCCTCAAGATAGAAGCTCATGAAATGCAACCAGGAGAACACCTTGGAGCGGCAGACACCATTTCTAGAACCCAAGTCAACTTGTAGGCCTAATGCAGTGTTATAATTAACAACTACTTACGAGAGCCTGAAGATTGAAGCTAAGGAGAGGCAACATGGAGAACACCTTGGAGCTGCAGACACAGTTTGTAGACCCCAACCAAACTTGTGGCCCCAATGCAGTTTGAAAATTCCGCCAGGCTGAAAACCTGACACTTGCAGCTCAGTTTTTTTAAGAGGACAGCTGTATTGCGTGGCGCAGTCAGACACTGCTAGTAGGCCTTACTCCACAAGGTTGGCTTGCTGCAGGTTCAAAAAAGGTTACATGGGTACACGGGCAGTATTGGTGTGGTCAGCGGAGGACAATTGGAAGGATGGACCGCAGACATACTTAGCAGGCCTAAAATAAAAAAAATAGGCTGAATGCAGCTAAGATTATGTGGCAGGGGTACACAGGCAGCTCTGGTGTGGACAGCGGAGGACAATTGGAAGGAGTGTCTGACACAGTTAGTACTCCCAAAAACTAAATAGATGTTAATGTCTCGCAAAAAGAACAAAACAAAAAAAAAAGGGTGGCATACTTAGGTACAGGGGTGGGCTCCTATGCTGACTTTCAGACATTGTAATTTGGCGCAAAGTATTTACTGGTGTTAATGTAGGACAGGGCCCCTGACTATTTTAACTAGCATCATACATGTCAACAAATTGATATTGTCAGTGCCAGGCATTGAAGGATTTCAGCGCATAGACTAAACAGTGGTGGAGCAGTGAGAGATAATTTTGCAAGTGGTAGAGCACTGTTTGAGCTGTGGGGGGGACACTCTCGTGGCCAGCGGTATAGGCCCAGGGCCCCTCATGCTACAACGGTGTGTCTGACATTGGGTGCGTGCCACCACCGCCAGAGACACTTCATTGTACTATGAGGGACCCAGTGGCAGTGCCGTCAACCAAAAGTGGGCACACCCACCTCTTCAGACAAACGGCACTCTCACGGGTGCTTGCGCCAAGTGGCGAGACCACGGCCCCGTGGGGGGAGTTAGCCCATTTAGGGAGGTGTAAACATGTCGTATGCTGGACAAACAGCAGCTGCAAATTAAGAGATTGGAACAGTCAGTAAGACCAGTCCAAAATCAAGACCTTTTACAGGAAAGCTAGGTGTCAGTCGGGAAAGGTGGGGCAAAATAATTAGAAATCCATGAGTGGTTCATTTTAATGAAGGTTAGATCATCAACATTTTGGGTAGCCAGATGAGTCCTTTTTTCGGTCAATATTGAACCAGCAGCACTGAATACTCTTTCTGATAGCACACTGCACATGCTTCAGAGACTGTGCGAACAGAGGCATGCTGTTATGTATTTGTGGGAGGATACACATACATGGGTAGGCAGTTGGATGGCAGACAAAGAGTTGTCAGGTGTGCAGTGGTCGAAGCTACAAGACCTGTGTCAAGTCCTTCAGTGTTTTGAGGAATGCACACCGCTGGTTAGTGCAACGCCATAATAAGCATGAGTATCCCACTAATGCGTCTGCTGATGCAAAGTTTGACGCACATAAAGAAGCAGGCGTCTGCAGCCGAGGACGAGGGAAGCCTTGATGACAGTCAGCCATTGTCTGGTCAGGGAAGTTTACAGGACGAGGCGGCAGACGAAGAGGAGGAGGACGAGGATGATGATGGGGATGAGTATTTTTTGGATGAGGAAGCTTCTCTGGGGGCAATAGAAACTGCTGGCGTTGCAAGGCCGGGTTCAGAGTTTTTGAGGGAGACAAGTGACGTTGATTTGACCGAAAGTGCTCCTCAACCCAGCACAAACACTGATTTGACAACTGGAACATTGGCCCACATGGCGGATTATGCCTTGCGTATCCTCAAAAGGGACCCACGCATTATAAAAATGATGACCGATGACGATTACTGGTTGGCCTGCCTCCTTGATCCTCGCTATAAAGGCAAATTGCAAAATATCATGCCACATGAGAACCTTGAACAAATATAGGCAACCAAACAAGCAACTCTTGTAGACCGTTTGATTAACGCATTCCCAGCACACAGCGCCGGTGATGGTTCTCACACGAGCTGCAGGGGGCAACAGGGCAGAGGTGTTAGTGGTGCACAAATCAGAAGTGGCGTTGGACAGAGGGGTTTTCTGACCAGGTTGTGGAGTGATTTCGCAATGACCGCAGACAGGACAGGTACTGCAGCATCAATTCAAAGTGACAGGAGACAACATTTGTCCAGTATGGTTACTAACTATTTTTCATCCCTTATCGATGTTCTCTGTTGTGAATTCTGCTCTTGGGTTCCCTCCAGTGGTTGTAGGTGGGAATGCAGTTGTATCTGACTCGCAGTCCTGGCCAGGTGTATCGGATGATTACAATTCTGACTGGGATATTTAGTTGTGCAGGATCCTTTAGCCCTTGCCAGTCGTCAATGTTCCTTGTGAAGTGTTGGATCACTTTCTGGCTTCTCCTGCTTGCTGCCAAATTCAGCAAAGATAAGTGTTTTGTTTTTGTATTTGTGGCACACTGCTGTGTGCTTGTTTCAGTTTTATTCCTGCTCTGTTTGTAGGATTCACTGGAGTTGCAGATATACGCTCCTACATCTTTAGTTAGATGTAGGAAGTTTTTTGTATATTCTGCTGTGGATTTTTTGAAGGGTATTAATACTGACCGCACAGAACTTTGTCCTATCCTGTCCTATCTAGCTAGAATAGAAGTGAGACTGGCAGCAGGACAATCAAGAAGGCATCTGACTGACTGCAAATTTGTTTTGCAGAGGGGCAATGAACCTAAACATTCAATGTCATTAAAGGGGTTATCCAGACTTGGAACAAGAGTCTGCATTTACTGTATGTGACTGCCCAATCAAGACAGCTTGAGGAGCTCACGCTATTACGATTTCCTGATGCAAGTTAGTGGTCACGTGACCTCATGCGCTTTCTATAGCTGCAATCACGTGTCGAGCAGGTGTGTTCAGCTTCTCTCAACAAAAGTGAATTGAGAGAAGCCAGCTTAATCTAGCAAGGCACATGACAGCAAGCATGCAAATCACATACATGTGACCACCCAGTTGCACTGAGAAAACTGGGTAATTGTGATAGCTTGCACACCACATGATGTACAATTCAGCAGTCTGCAGACACATAAAGCTTAAGTCTTGCTGCCCGCTTCCACAAAGATTGTACGGCCTAAAATGATGTTCAACAGAGTACACCATGACTGGGCCTGTCACTACTAGAGATGAGCGAATGTGTTCGGAAAATATTCACCAATCTCAAATTCGGTACGAATGTAGCACATTCGGATTTGTGATCGCTTTCAAGAGCATTTTTACTCACAGTTGGCAAAAGTTGGTCACAAGTCTTTAAATAATCGCGTTTCCACTAATACGTTTGCATTACTTTGGCTAGGATAGTGGCATTGTATGACGAGTGGAGGGAATGTGTTTGGTGAGGGGAGGTGGAGAAGTTAAAGGAGCGTCTGGAGTGATAACAGGAGTGGCACACAATTTTTTTTTTCACTTAACTTTATGTGTGTTGATTCTGGCAACCAATCAGGGTGCAGAAACCATCCACAACACCATGACACAAGGTGCTCTGTGATTGGTTGCTGAAATAACATGTCCCTGGCCATACAACAAGCATACATCTTGTTTTGCTGGCGCCATTTTCTCAGTGTCACAGTGCAGAGAGGACGCGCCTGTGCAAGTGCTGTTGCTGAAAGTGAACTTATTCTGTGTGCAATCAATTTTCCAGCATCAAAGTAGATTGTGCAAATACTGTGTGGCAGTCTCTGGAAGCCCCATTTGCTTAAGGTACCGTCACACTAAGTGATGCTGCAGCGATACCGACAACGATTCGAATCGCTACAGCGTCGCTGTTTGGTCGCTGGAGAGCTGTCACACAGACAGCTCTCCAGCGACCAACGATCCCGAGGTCCCCGGTAACCAGGGTAAACATCGGGTAACTAAGCGCAGGGCCGCGCTTAGTAACCCGATGTTTACCCTGGTTACCATCGTTAAAGTAAAAAAAACAAATGCTACATACTTACCTACCGCTGTCTGTCCTCGGCGCTGTGCTTCTCTGCTCTGGCTGTGAGCGCCGGGCAGCCGGAAAGCAGAGCGGTGACGTCACCGCTGTGCTTTCCGGCCGCTGTGCTCACAGCCAGAGCAGAGAAGCACAGCGCCGGGGACAGACAGCGGTAGGTAAGTATGTAGCGTTTGTTTTTTATACTTTAACGATGGTAGTCAGGGTAAACATCGGGTTACTAAGCGCGGCCCTGCGCTTAGTAACCCGATGTTTACCCTGGTTACCAGCGAAGACATCGCTGAATCGGTGTCACACACACCGATTCAGCGATGTCTGCGGGGAGTCCAGCGACGAAACAAAGTTCTGGACTTTCTTCCCCGACCAGCGACAGCACAGCAGGGGCCTGATCGCTGCTGCCTGTCACACTGGACGATATCGCTAGCCAGGACGCTGCAACGTCACGGATCACTAGCGATATCGTCTAGTGTGATGGTAATCCAAAGGCCAGATTTCCATATAAAAATTGTTAGGCCTAATATATAGTTGCAGTCATGAGGCCCAATTAGCTACCCAAAATCATTTGTGCTAAAACTGTGTTTCAGCGGCAAATCAGAAGGCATAACAATGTTGTTCAGGCACACTATTTAAGAAAATAAATAGTGATTGTTCATGTTGTGACAGTTGACTAACAGCTGTGGGTCTAAGGTTGTGAAACAGCAGAATACAAGAGGGGAAGACTACTTACAACATAAGTGGGAAAAAGAGAGGTTGTGGTAGAAAGGGAAATAGGCTTGGTGTTCAACATGTGCGTGGGTTAGGTGTTAATGCGAATGAAAACTCAACTGTTAGGCCGGGATCACACATGCGACAAATACAGCAGAGTCTCGCATGTTAATACCTGGCATTGCCGCCGTCACTCAGGAGTGGAGCGTGCGGCCGCATAGCATTACATGCAGCCACACGCTCCTGAGTGATGACGGCAATGCCGGGTATTTACATGCGAGACTCGGCCATCTTTCTCGCATGTGTGATCCCGGCCTTAGGGTTGGTGGGTTGCACTAAATAAATTTAATAGAGAAGTGCAATCGCAGCCCGGAGTCCACCGTGCAGAGATGTGAAACTGCAGCTAGTGTGAACAATGATGGAACACACATGGAGCGATTGCATGCACACACTGAGATAAACGCCACTCAGTGAACAGAACATGAAGCTGTGTCACTCACACACAGCACTCACACACAGAAATGGAATAGATGCACTGCACTGCATGTGTCCCTTGCACATAGTAACGGATTAGATGTTCTGCAATAGAGCTGTGTTACTTGCACACAGTAATGGAATAGATGCTCTGCTACAGAGCTATGTCACTCGCACACAGCAACGGAATAGGAATGATGCTAGATATGATCCCTGTTAACCTCACAGGGAAACAAAGCCCGCTCACTGTGTAAGAAGCAAACAGTGGTCACACAGTCAGCAAAAGCACTCTACCAACTCCTCTCCGGAGGTGTCGGAATTCTAATGGCTAAACGCCAGCCCTGAATTCATTCAGACAATATCCACTCTGGAGAACCGGAATTCTAACGGCTTACCGCCGACCCTGAGAACATGCTGATAAAGACCACACTGTTTTAATGTTCCATACACACACGTAAAGAGATTGATACTAGTGCGCCTGCGTGCACCTCTGAGACCCTTTCATATGTTCAGCTCATGTCCAGTCGGACAGGACCTTGCTCGCGGATCAATCCAGAGCTGCCACATCACCTGAGCAGCTGATGTCCGACCACCAAAGAGACGTCACCACATTATGAGCATGCTCAGTAGGGTGATTTCTGGACTTAGTCTCCAGAGTGTTTGCTCGTCGCTGCCTACCGCTGAAGAGCCAGCAGTACCCAGATGAACAGCACGAGCCTGAGCAAAACGCTGAGACCGAGCACCCACAGCAGTCAAAGCTGAATGGGAGACTGCTGATGCAGGCAAGGCTTGAGATCTACCCTGCGCAGCAGGAGAATACCAGCGCCTAACATCAACTGAACCAATGCCATCTCGTCCTATCCAAAGACCACTTACAACATCTCTTAACGGCCGGCCTAATCGACTCCCTTTCTTTGGCAGATGCACAGCGTAAATGAGGCTCAGAAAGAGAATGTGCTTCAATGGATGGCAAGTGCTGCATCAAGTGGCTTCTCCTTCTCTTCCTCCACCTTAGCATCACACAAAGTAAAATCCTTAGAGTTGGCACCTCAATCATCCTTGTTTCCCAAAAATTTCCAAATGCCCAACTGACTGTTCGGAACCTCTGATGAACCATTCTGAAGAGCTGTTCACACATTGTATTCTATGGGCATCAGCGATCTGCTCCAAAGAATCACAGAATCTAGAGAAGGAAAAGATCTGCAGCAATGCCCCAAATTTTTTCATGTTAGATCTGGGGCGGACGAAGTAGGGTCCGAGCAGAATCGAGACCCTCATCACCAGACATTGACGACTATTGGTTGAGGTGATTCTGATGTGACTCAGATACCAGAGGCACACTCGGACTGTACTTTGGCATATACTGTAATAAAACACATGATTTATTTTACTATAGTTTTGAAAGATGAGCGAATTTAATGGACAGTAGGTACAATGCTGCTTGATGTTTTTCACCTATAAAGCAGTAAGGATATGTGCACATGTTTAAGTTTTTTTGATTGCAGAAATTTCTGCAACGTTTTTGCATCTCTAGGAATATACCTGTTTTTTTCCATTTTTGGTGCGAGTTTGCATGCATTTTATGCATTTTTGTACAGCAATGAATGCATTTTCAAGCTAAATAAAGATATTTGAAAAAAGAATAAAAAAATTTTTCAATACCATTTCCTTGTTCAATGCCTTCTTTTCCATTCTTATTTGTCCCATACCAGGCTAAAAATACCAGTCCTCAGCTGCCACAGAAATGGTACTTCATATTAGAAGCGCCAACTCTGGCACTTAGCTAAGGCTCTTCCTGTGTCCCGGGGGAATGTTGCATTGGGGTAATAGGATTGGGGGTTGGTATCATCAGCTGTCGCTAATACCAAGTTCTAGGTTTAGTATTAAAGAGTTGTTACCCAGATAGACACCATCTTTAAACCTGTAAGTAAAGAGTTAAATGAACACACACACCGAGAACAACACACTTTATTTGAAATAAAACAGACACGTTCTTTAATCATTTAAATTAACCAAATACTC
The DNA here is from genome assembly GCF_032444005.1 of Ranitomeya imitator. NCBI lineage: Eukaryota > Metazoa > Chordata > Amphibia > Anura > Dendrobatidae > Ranitomeya > Ranitomeya imitator. Next base: position 335,205,541 of record NC_091286.1, read on the forward strand.
ACCCCAGGTCAGATGGTAAACCAAATGTTAAATCAATGTTCCATGTTGTCACCAGCCTATATAGTAGCCTTCACAGAATGAACCTACATAGGCTGTAACAAAACAGCAAAGGTATTTTCCCACGAACAGGAAATAGCAGCACTTTGGATGCAGCGTACTTTCATTGTGCCCAAAACATTGTGTTCAATTACGCAGTTAAATCCGCATGTGTTCATTAAACCATGTGGATTTACCACATCCAATACATTCTATTGTAGAATTTTCTCTTGTGCTAACTTGCGTTTCCACAACAGAAATTGGCAAGCTGCGGCTAGTGATGAGCGAGTGTGCTTGTTACTCAAGTTTTCCGAGCATGCTCATGTGCTCTCCAAGTATCTTGGTCATGCTCATAGATTATGTTTGTGTCCCTGCATCTGCATGATTTGTGGCTGGTAGACAACCTGAACACATGCAGGGATTGCCTGTTTGTTAGGGAATCCCCACATGTATTCAGGCTGTCTAGCAGCCGCAAATCATGCAGCTGCAGGGACTCAAACATAATCTATGAGCATGCCCAAGATACTCCGAGAACACAAAAGCATGCTTGGAAAACTCGAGTAACGAGCACACTCGATCATCACTAGCTGAGGCTTCTAAACGCACGCCATGGGTGAGTTTACCCAGCATCAAATAGAACCACAGTAGGCCTAGGATTTCTAAAAGTCCCATTCATTGTGTTTGTATCATAGAACACAGTGGTTTGGATGAAGCACAGGTGAGCTGTGTCAAAACTGCTGCTATTCTGGATCATGGGCACATACCCCAACTTGCAGAACTCGGCGCGCATCTTGATACTTGGCAGTGGTGACGCACGTGGGTTTATTCCAGTTCATATCGGCGGTGTTAGGAGTCGAGTTTCCTCTGCTGCACAGGGGGAATCTCGATCCGTGTCTGCTGCGGTCTCCCATTCGGTATCGGCCGCAGTGGGCTCTGCTCAGCGGAGACGTCGCTCCCAGCGTCTCGCTGGGGCTGATTCGGTGCATAGGGTCACTACTGCCTTTTCTGGCTTTCCTATGGTACCCTGCACTGATCTGCGGCGAGCGAGCCTCTCTGGGACTAAGTCCTTGTTTACTCACACTGAGCATGCCCAGGGCAGGGTCTCCCATTGGAGGTCGAGGGCCACATGTTCGGTCACATGCTCAGGTGCTGCAGTACATTCCATTGGTCCTTCTGGAAGGTCCTGAAAGGGCAAAACATGCTCAGGTACTGCAGCACTTTCCATTGGTCCTTCTGGAAGGTCCTGAAAGGGCAAAAACTTCAGTAGCAGCTTCCTGTGCTGCAACTATATAAACTGCGCATGACCGTACGGCCATGCGCTAGTATCTGTTGTGAATTCTGTGGCCAAGCTCCCTCCTGTGGTCGAGAGTGGTATTGCGGCTTCTGAGTTTCCTTCCTCAGGTGATGAGGTTAAGTTGTTAGGTGCAGCTCTATTTAACTCCACCTGGTGCTTTGATCCTGGCCTCCAGTCAATGTTCTAGTATTTGTCTTGCTTCCTCCTGGATTGTTCCTGTGGCCTGTCTATCCTGCATAAGCTAAGTTTTGCTTGTGTTATTTTTTGTTTGCTATTTTTTCTGTCCAGCTTGCTTTATTGGTTTTTCTTGCTTGCTGTAAGCTCTGAGACGCAGAGGGAGCACCTCCGTACCGTTAGTCGGTGCGGAGGGTCTTTTTGCCCCTCTGCGTGGTTGTTTGTAGGTTTTTGTGTTGACCGCTGTTGTGAATTCTGTGGCTGAATTCACTCCTGTGGTCACAAGTGGTACTGCAGCTTCTGAGCTTCCTCCCTCAGGTGTTCTGGTGAGCTCGTTAACTGCTTCATTACTTAACTCCGCCTGATGCTGCTATCCTTGCTCCTTGTCTATGTTTCAGTGTTGGATCTGAGCTTCTCCTGATTGTTCCTGTGACCTGCTGCTCTGTATAGCTAAGTGCTTTTTGCTTTTTTGTTGCTTTTTTTCTGTCCAGCTTGTCTTTTGTTTTGCTGGAAGCTCTGAGACGCAAAGGGTGTACCGCCGTGCCGTTAGTTCGGCACGGTGGGTTTTTTTTGCCCCCTTTGCGTGGTTTTGCTTTAGGGTTTTTTGTAGACTGCAAAGTTCGCTTTACTGTCCTCGCTCTGTCCTAGAATATCGGGCCCCACTTTGCTGAATCTATTTCATCCCTACGTTTTGTCTTTTCATCTTACTCACAGTCATTATATGTGGGGGGCTGCCTTTTCCTTTGGGGAATTTCTCTGGGGCAAGTCAGGCCTATTTTTCTATCTTCAGGCTAGCTAGTTTCTTAGGCTGTGCCGAGTTGCCTAGGTAGTTGTTAGGCGCAATCCACAGCCGCTTTTAGTTGTGTTTAGGATAGGATCAGGTGTGCAGTCTACAGAGTTTCCACGTCTCAGAGCTCGTTCTTGTATTTTTGGGTATTTGTCAGATCACTGTGTGCGCTCTGATCGCTAAGCACACTGTGTTTCTGGATTGCCTTCATAACACCTGTCATTAGCAAACATAACAGTACAAGGAGCCAGACTAATGATTCTCAATAGAGGGAAAGAAAAAGTTCTGACATCATTTTTTTTTTTTCTGCTCTGTGTTCACTTTTTTTTTTCCCCTAGACATTTGGGTGATTCTGGACACAGGTGTGGACATGGATATTCAGGGTCTGTGCTCTTCAATGGATAATCTCGTTATAAATGTACAAAAAATTCAAGATATTATTGATCAGAAATTTATGTTAGAACCAAGAATTCCTATTCCTGATTTGTTTTTTGGAGATAGAACTAAGTTTCTAAGTTTCAAAAATAATTGTAAGCTATTTCTGGCCTTGAAACCTCATTTTTCTGGTAATCCTATTCAACAGGTTTTGATTATTATTTCTTTTTTGCGCGGCGACCCTCAAGACTGGGCATTTTCTCATGCGCCAGGAGACCCTGCATTGAGTAGTGTCGATGCGTTTTTCCTGGCGCTCGGATTGCTGTACGATGACCCTGATTCAGTGGATCAGGCTGAGAAAAATTTGCTGGCTTTGTGCCAGGGTCAGGATGATATAGAAGTATATTGTCAGAAATTTAGGAAATGGTCAGTACTCACTCAGTGGAATGAATCTGCGCTGGCAGCTTTGTTCAGAAAGGGTCTCTCTGAGGCTCTTAAGGATGTCATGGTGGGATTTCCTATGCCTGCTGGTTTGAATGAGTCTTTGTCTTTGGCCATTCAGATCGGTCGACGCTTGCGCGAGCGTAAATCTGTGCACCATTTGGCGGTACTGCCTGAGGTTAAACCTGAGCCTATGCAGTGCGATAGGACTATGACTAGAGTTGAACGGCAGGAATACAGACGTCTGAATGGTCTGTGTTTCTACTGTGGTGATTCCACTCATGCTATTTCTGATTGTCCTAAGCGCACTAAGCGGTCCGCTAGGTCTGCCGTCATTGGTACTGTACAGTCCAAATTCCTTCTGTCCATTACCTTGATATGCTCTTTGTCGTCATTTTCTGTCATGGCGTTTGTGGATTTGGGCGCTGCCCTGAATCTGATGGATTTGGATTATGCTAAACGTTGTGGGTTTTTCTTGGAGCCTTTGCGGTGTCCTATTCCATTGAGAGGAATTGATGCTACACTTTTGGCCAAGAATAAACCTCAATACTGGGCCCAGCTGACCATGTGCATGGCTCCTGCACATCAGGAAGTTATTCGCTTTCTGGTGTTGCATAATCTGCATGATGTGGTCGTGTTGGGGTTGCCATGGCTACAAACCCATAATCCAGTATTGGATTGGAATTCCATGTCGGTATCCAGCTGGGGTTGTCAGGGGGTACATGGTGATGTTCCATTTTTGTCGATTTCGTCATCCACCCCTTCTGAGGTCCCAGAGTTCTTGTCTGATTATCAGGATGTATTTGAAGAGCCCAAGTCCGATGCTCTACCTCCGCATAGGGATTGTGATTGTGCTATCAATTTGATTCCTGGTAGTAAATTCCCTAAAGGTCGATTATTTAATTTATCCGTGCCCGAACACGCCGCTATGCGCAGTTATGTGAAGGAATCCCTGGAGAAGGGACATATTCGCCCATCGTCATCACCACTGGGAGCAGGGTTCTTCTTTGTAGCCAAGAAGGATGGTTCGCTGAGACCGTGTATTGATTACCGCCTTCTTAATAAGATCACTGTTAAATTTCAGTATCCCTTGCCATTGTTATCTGACTTGTTTGCTCGGATTAAGGGGGCTAGTTGGTTCACTAAGATAGATCTTCGTGGTGCGTATAATCTGGTGAGAATCAGGCAAGGAGATGAATGGAAAACTGCATTCAATACGCCCGAGGGTCATATTGAGTATCTAGTGATGCCGTTCGGACTTGTCAATGCTCCATCTGTGTTTCAGTCTTTTATGCATGACATCTTCCGTGAGTATCTGGATAAATTCCTGATTGTTTACTTGGATGACATTTTGATCTTCTCAGATGATTGGGAGTCTCATGTGAAGCAGTTAACGAGCTCACCAGAACACCTGAGGGAGGAAGCTCAGAAGCTGCAGTACCACTTGTGACCACAGGAGTGAATTCAGCCACAGAATTCACAACAGACCGCAAAGCTATCTTTCCTATCCTCGGTCTATTCAGTAAGTCGGGCCTCACTTTGCTAAATCTATTTCATCTCTGTGTTTGTATTTTCATCTTACTCACAGTCATTATATGTGGGGGGCTGCCTTTTCCTTTGGGGAATTTCTCTGAGGCAAGGTAGGCTTATTTTTCTATCTTCAGGGCTAGTTAGTTTCTCAGGCTGTGCCGAGTTGCATAGGGAGCGTTAGGCGCAATCCATGGCTACCTCTAGTGTGGTGTGTTAGGATTAGGGATTGCGGTCAGCAGAGTTCCCACGTCTCAGAGCTCGTCCTTTGTTTTTGGTAATTGTCAGGTCACTTTGTGTGCTCTGTACTTCTATGTCCATTGTGGTTCTGAATTACCTGTTCATAACAAGAATCGTCTTATGCTATATGCTTTGCGCCAATGTGGTCATGTGTTTGAATGTGTTCAGGGACCCGGCTGAAATAAGCCCCTAGAATGCTGGCACCTCTGGCGAGGAGATTGTGTTTAAGTGTGTTCAGGGACCCAGCTGAAATAAGCCCCTAGAATGCTGGCATCTCCGGCGAGGAGTTTTGTATGCATGCATGACCACTCACTGCTCACATCTGGGTAGTTGGCCTGTGCCTCTGTGAAAGTCTAACAGGGCACAGAGCTTTCCTCTCGCGGTTACTCTGTGAAGCTAACAGAGTTGGTATATACCGCCATATAGAGCCGCCATTATTTAGCAGCAGGTGCTTTCCTGCACGGTGGATCCCGGGTTGCGAACGCACCAATTCCATTTAATAAATTATATATTTGGTGCGTTCCACCAACCCTAACAGTATACTAGCGCCAGGATCTGGCTAAGTAATGGCGGATGAACAGTGATTGCAGGGGTACATCCAGCTGCTGGAGGGCCGGTTGGCGTCTCTTGAGCGTGCAACCTCGGTGGTGGATGTTACCGCAATAGCTGTTCAGGCTGCTAGCGTGGCTGCAGCAGCTTTACCCACTGCCACCTCTGTTCCGACCCTATCTCACCTTCCTTTGCCTGAGAGATACTCTGGGGACAGTAAGTCCTGTAGGGGTTTCGTGAGCCAATGTGGTATACACCTCGAGCTTCTGGCTGCACGTTTCCCTACTGAGCAGGCAAAGGTGGGATTCATAATCTCTCTCCTGTCGGACAGAGCGTTGGAGTGGGCTACGCCGCTGTGGGAGCGCAACGATCATGTGGTGCGGAGTGTTCCTAGGTTTCTGGACACTCTGAAACAGGTCTTTTTAGGACCTCAAGTCACCCATGATACAGCGCTCCAACTGCTGGCTTTGACTCAGGGTTCAACCATGGTCAGCCATTTTGCTGTTCACTTCCGGACATTAGCGTCTGAGTTAGAATGGCCAGATAAAACCCTCATTCCCGTATTTTGGAGGGGGCTGGCTGACCATGTGAAGGACGCTTTGGCCACTAGGGAGATTCCCGCCACACTGGAGGAGCTCATAGCCGTATCTACTCGTATTGACCTCCGTTTTAACGAGTGGAGGTTGGAGCGAGCCCATTGTAGGCAGAGGTTTCGGCTGGCTCCCACCTTCGCCAAACCTTTGGAATCTCCAGTCCAGGCATCCAAGTCACATGAGGCCTTAGAGGTGACACGAGCGGGATCCAAGTCTCAGTCTGCCCGTGCACATAAGGTCCGTCATGTTTGCCAGTAGTCAGGACACCTTGCCTCCAAGGGTCCTCAGCGGTTGGGGAAACGTCAGCGTCTAGTGGCAGTTGGAGGAGGTACACTAGACACTGCGACGTTTGCCTCAAAGTTGTCCTTCAAGGGGACAATTACCATAGGCCCATCCACTCTTATGGTCGAGCTATGCGTGGATTCTGGGGCAGAGGGTAACTTTATGTCTTCCGCTTTTGCCCAGCGTCACGCAATACCCTTGGTGATGCTCGCCAAGCCGGTAACCGTTCGAGTGGTAAATGGGTCAACACTACCTTCACAGATTACCCACCAAACCATTCCTTTCACGCTATCTGTGTCTCCATCACATCAGGAGATAATCTCCCTATTAGTCATTCCTGAGGGAATTGATGAGGTCCTGTTGGGGATTCCATGGCTTCGCTACCATTCTCCTCATATTGAGTGGTCCTCTGGGAGAATTTTGGGTTGGAGTAAATCTTGCGAGGGTAGATGTCTGAGGGAGTGCGTTCGGGTTGCTACTACACAGGTACCCGCCGATCTTTCCTCTCTCCCCAAGCACTATTGGCCCTATGCAGACGTGTTCTCCAAAAGAGCTGCGGAGACCCTTCCGCCTCACCGCCCCTATGACTGTCCTATTGACCTCTTGCCTGGTGCTGAGCCTCCCCGGGGTCGAGTCTATCCGTTATCTCTCCCGGAGACGGAGGCAATGTCCCAGTACATCCAGGAGAATCTGGCAAGAGGATTCATTAGGAAGTCAGTGTCACCGGCAGGGGCAGGGTTCTTCTTCGTACAGAAGAAGACTGGAGACTTACGTCCATGCATAGACTACAGGGGTCTTAACGCCATCACCGTTAAGAACAAGTACCCACTACCCCTGATATCTGAGCTGTTTGATAGGCTACGGGGAGCGAGGGTATTTACAAAGTTAGATCTGCGGGGTGCTTACAACCTGATTCGCATCCGTGAGGGGGATGAATGGAAGACGGCTTTTAACACCAGGGATGGGCACTATGAATATCTGGTGATGCCCTTCGGGCTCTGTAATGCCCCAGCCGTTTTCCAAGACTATCATCTCTGCCCAGGGTTTGGCTATGGATCCTGCCAAGCTACAGGCTGTAATGGACTGGCAGGAACCCCATTCTCTTAAAGCGGTGCAGCGCTTTATGGGGTTCATTAATTATTATCGCCAGTTCATTCCACACTTCTCAACTTTGGTAGCTCCCTTGGTTGCCCTCACCAAGAAGGGAGCAAATCCCAAGTTGTGGTCAGAGGAGGTCTCCAAAGCCTTTCTCTCGATCAAGTCACACTTCGCTAGCGCTCCCATCCTACATCGCCCCGATGTTGATAAGCCATTTATCTTGGAGGTGGATGCCTCATTCGTTGGTGCTGGAGCAGTCCTTTTCCAAAAGGATGCTCAAGGTCGGAAGCATCCTTGCTTCTTCTTCTCCAAGACCTTCACACCAGCGGAGAGGAATTATTCCATCGGGAAAGGGAGTTGCTGGCCATGAAGTTGGTTTTTTTGGAGTGGAGACATCTCTTGGAGGGAGCTCGCTTTCCCTTCCAAGTCTTCACTGACCACAAGAACTTGGTGTATCTGCAAACGGCCCAGCGGCTGAATTCTCGCCAGGCTAGATGGTCCCTGTTCTTCTCCCGGTTCCATTTTACTCTCCATTTCCTCTCTGGGGAGAAGAACGTTCGTGCTGACGCTCTCTCCCGCTCCGTGGTGTCATCGGAGGAGGAGGAGCCTCGGCTTATTGTCCCTTCTGAGAGCCTGAGAACTGTAGCTCCGTTTCCCTAGAGTCTGTGCCCCCGGGCAAGACTTTCGTACCAGCTAGCTTGCAACCAGAGGTTCTCTCTTGGGCTCACTCCTCCAGAGTGGGTGGGCATTTTGGGACCAAGAGGACATCTGAGCTTCTGGCGAGAACATACTGGTGGCCGCATATGGCCCGAGATGTCAAGGACTATATTCAGGCGTGCGTTTCTTGCACCCAGAATCGGTCTCCTCGGCAACGGCCTGCTGGGTTGCTTTACCCTCTACCGGTGGCAGACAGGCCCTGGGAGATGGTCGGGATGGACTTTGTGGTGGGTCTACCCAAGTCGCGTGGCTGCTCCATTATTTGGGTTGTCACCGACCATTTCTCCAAGATGGTGCATTTGGTGCCGCTTCCTCGGTTACCCTCAGCACGGGCCTTGGCGGTGTTGTTCATTAAACACATTTTCCGTTTGCATGGTATGTCTGATAAGATTGTCAGCGATCGGGGTCCCCAGTTTGCATCTCGGTTTTGGAGAGAGCTCTGCCGTTTACTCAGCATAGAGTTAAATCTCTCCTCTGCATACCATCCTAAGATGAATGGGTTGGTGGAGAGAACCAACCAGACTCTGGTGACATATTTGCGACATTTCGTCTCTGCTAGGCAGGATGACTGGGCATCTTTGCTACCTTGGGCAGAATTTGCCCTGAACAACGCCGTAGCCGATTCCACTGGTCAAACTCCTTTTCTCCTTAATTACGGCCAGCATCCGCGTGTCCCTGTGCCCATGCCCGTGTCATCCACCGATTCTAGGGTGGCAGACTGGGCGGTGGAGGCACGTGACATCTGGGACCGCACACAGGATGCCATCCGGGCCTCCAAGGAGAGAATGAGGGTTCGTTGGGTACAGCCGGGACCAGCTGCTTGGATAGCATCACCAAACCGCGCGCCGAATTTTTGCCTGTAGGATATTATTGCAAGAGAGCTTGGCTGAGTAGATTACACAAGAAGGAAAACACACAGCAAGTCAGCAGGATCTAGGAGCAACATGGCAGATGTGACAACCTACATGGTGAGCTGCAGCATGTGCTACATGTTCACAGATCGACCAGAAGAAGAATCAAATTTCACCTGTCAGAAGTGTAGACTAGTGGCCCTTTTAGAAGAAAAGGTGCGGGGTCTGGAAGAAAGAATAGCAACTTTGAAACTCATCAAAGAGAATGAAGACTTTCTAGACAGAACAGAAGCATCTCTACTGGTCACAGAAGGTGAAAAAAGTGTCAGAGAACCTCCAAAAGCAGATGAGTGGAAGCATGTGACCAAAAGAAGCAAGAAGACCATGGAGAAATCACCAACCACACAACTGTAGAACCGATATCAAATCTTTGTAGAGGATGAAGATGGCACACCTAATGATGAAGCAATACCAGCAAGCAAAAAAGAAAAGGGCACACAGCAACAAGTGACAGCAAAAAGTACAGCCAAGAAGCAATGAAGAGTGGTGGTGGTGGGAGACTCACTACTGAGAGGCACAGAAGCAGCCATCTGCAGACCGGACATAACTGCAAGAGAAGTATGCTGCCTTCCAGGTGCGATGATCAAGGATGTGACCGATAGGATACCAAAGCTCTTCAGCTCCAAGGACGTCCACCCATTTCTTCTGATACATGTTGGCACCAATGACACGGCAAGGAAGGACCTACCGACAATCTGCAAAGACTTTGAAGAGTTGGGGAAGAAAGTAAAGGAACTGGATGCACAGGTAGTTTTTTCTTCTATCCTTCCAGTAGACGGGCATGGCACCAGGAGATGGAACAGGATCCTTGATGCAAACAACTGGCTAAGACGATGGTGCAGACAACAAGGATTCGGATTCCTGGACCATGGTGTGAATTACTGGTACGATGGACTCCTCGCCAGAGATGGACTACACCTCAACAAACCTGGGAAACACACATTCGCCAGAAGACTCGCTACACTCATCAGGAGGGCGTTAAACTAGAAGAAGAGGGGACGGGAAGAAAAACATTAGACTTGAACAAAGAAGATCCAGGAAAACATACTCAGAAGGGAGTTAAGAACATTTCTAAAACAATCCACAGTGAGGAGATTGGAACAAAACAAAATCCTCTAAACTGCATGCTCGCAAACGCCAGAAGCCTGACAAACAAGATGGAAGAACTAGAAGCAGAAATATCTACAGGTAACATTGACATAGTGGGAACAACCGAGACATGGTTAGATGAAAGCTATGACTGGGCAGTTAACTTACAGGGTTACAGTCTGTTTAGAAAGGATTGTAAAAATCGGAGAGGAGGAGGGGTTTGTCTCTATGTAAAGTCTTGTCTAAAGTCCACTTTAAGGGAGGATATTAGCGAAGGAAATGAGGATGTCGAGTCCATATGGGTCGAAATTCATGGAGGGAAAAATAGTAACAAAATTCTCATTGGGGTCTGTTACAAACCCCCAAATATAACAGAAACCATGGAAAGTCTCCTTCTAAAGCAGATAGATGAAGCTGCAACCCATAATGAGGTCCTGGTTATGGGGGACTTTAACTACCCGGATATTAACTGGGAAACAGAAACCTGTGAAACCCAGAAAGGCAACAGGTTTCTGCTAATAACCAAGAAAAATTATCTTTCACAATTGGTGCAGAATCCAACCAGAGGAGCAGCACTTTTAGACCTAATACTATCTAATAGACCTGACAGAATAACAAATCTGCAGGTTGTTGGGCATCTAGGAAATAGCGACCACAATATTGTGCAGTTTCACCTGTCTTTCACTAGGGGGACTTGTCAGGGAGTCACAAAAACACTGAACTTTAGGAAGGCAAAGTTTGACCAGCTTAGAGATGCCCTTAATCTGGTAGACTGGGACAATATCCTCAGAAATAAGAATACAGATAATAAATGGAAAATGTTTAAGAACATCCTAAATAGGCACTGTAAGCGGTTTATACCTTGTGGGAATAAAAGGACTAGAAATAGGAAAAACCCAATGTGGCTAAACAAAGAAGTAAGACAGGCAATTAACAGTAAAAAGAAAGCATTTGCACTACTAAAGCAGGATGGCACCATTGAAGCTCTAAAAAACTATAGGGAGAAAAATACTTTATCTAAAAAACTAATTAAAGCTGCCAAAAAGGAAACAGAGAAGCACATTGCTAAGGAGAGTAAAACTAATCCCAAACTGTTCTTCAACTATATCAATAGTAAAAGAATAAAAACTGAAAATGTAGGCCCCTTAAAAAATAGTGAGGAAAGAATGGTTGTAGATGACGAGGAAAAAGCTAACATATTAAACACCTTCTTCTCCACGGTATTCACGGTGGAAAATGAAATGCTAGGTGAAATCCCAAGAAACAATGAAAACCCTATATTAAGGGTCACCAATCTAACCCAAGAAGAGGTGCGAAACCGGCTAAATAAGATTAAAATAGAGAAATCTCCAGGTCCGGATGGCATACACCCACGAGTACTAAGAGAACTAAGTAATGTAATAGATAAACCATTATTTCTTATTTTTAGGGACTCTATAGCAACAGGGTCTGTTCCGCAGGACTGGTGCATAGCAAATGTGGTGCCAATATTCAAAAAGGGCTCTAAAAGTGAACCAGGAAATTATAGGCCAGTAAGCCTAACCTCTATTGTTGATAAAATATTTGAAGGGTTTCTGAGGGATGTTATTCTGGATTATCTCAATGAGAATAACTGTTTAACTCCATATCAGCATGGGTTTATGAGAAATCGCTCCTGTCAAACAAATCTAATCAGTTTTTATGAAGAGGTAAGCTATAGGCTGGACCACGGTGAGTCATTGGACGTGGTATATCTCGATTTTTCCAAAGCGTTTGATACCGTGCCGCACAAGAGGTTGGTACACAAAATGAGAATGCTTGGTCTGGGGGAAAATGTGTGTAAATGGGTTAGTAACTGGCTTAGTGATAGAAAGCAGAGGGTGGTTATAAATGGTATAGTCTCTAACTGGGTCGCTGTGACCAGTGGGGTACCGCAGGGGTCAGTATTGGGACCTGTTCTCTTCAACATATTCATTAATGATCTGGTAGAAGGTTTACACAGTAAAATATCGATATTTGCAGATGATACAAAACTATGTAAAGCAGTTAATACAAGAGAAGATAGTATTCTGCTACAGATGGATCTGGATAAGTTGGAAACTTGGGCTGAAAGGTGGCAGATGAGGTTTAACAATGATAAATGTAAGGTTATACACATGGGAAGAAGGAATCAATATCACCATTACACACTGAATGGGAAACCACTGGGTAAATCTGACAGGGAGAAGGACTTGGGGATCCTAGTTAATGATAAACTTACCTGGAGCAGCCAGTGCCAGACAGCAGCTGCCAAGGCAAACAGGATCATGGGGTGCATTAAAAGAGGTCTGGATACACATGATGAGAGCATTATACTGCCTCTGTACAAATCCCTAGTTAGACCGCACATGGAGTACTGTGTCCAGTTTTGGGCACCGGTGCTCAGGAAGGATATAATGGAACTAGAGAGAGTACAAAGGAGGGCAACAAAATTAATAAAGGGGATGGGAGAACTACAATACCCAGATAGATTAGCGAAATTAGGATTATTTAGTCTAGAAAAAAGACGACTGAGGGGTGATCTAATAACCATGTATAAGTATATAAGGGGACAATACAAATATCTCGCTGAGGATCTGTTTATACCAAGGAAGGTGACGGGCACAAGGGGGCATTCTTTGCGTCTGGAAGAGAGAAGGTTTTTCCACCAACATAGAAGAGGATTCTTTACTGTTAGGGCAGTGAGAATCTAGAATTGCTTGCCTGAGGAGGTGGTGATGGCGAACTCAGTCGAGGGGTTCAAGAGAGGCCTGGATGTCTTCCTGGAGCAGAACAATATTGTATCATACAATTATTAGGTTCTGTAGAAGGACGTAGATCTGGGGATTTATTATGATGGAATATAGGCTGAACTGGATGGACAAATGTCTTTTTTCGGCCTTACTAACTATGTTACTATGTTACTATGTTACACCGGCGCCCCGCTCCGGTCTTTGCTCCTGGCGACTTAGTGTTGCTCTCCGCCCGTAACATCAGGCTGCGAGTTGAGTCCACTAAGTTTGCTCCTCGCTACATTGGCCCGTTTAAGGTTCTGGAACAGGTCAACCCTGTGGTCTACCGTTTGGCTATTCCTCCACGGCTTGGTATCACCGATACTTTCCACGTTTCCCTCTTAAAGCCCGTTCATTTGTTCCGGTTTTCCGAGTCATCTGCTGGGACATCGGGTTCATCCACGGATGAGTTGAGGTGAATGCTATTGTGGGGTGCAAGGTGGTACGTGACAAGAAATTTTATCTGGTGGTCTGGAGGGGTCATGGCCCAGAGGATAGAACCTGGGAGCCTGTGGAGCACATTCGGGCTCCGCTGCTTATCGCAGCTTTTGAGCGTAGTGAGGCTCAAGGAGGGGGGGGGCCCTAGGAGGGGGTGTAATGTAAGGAGTCGAGTTTTCTCTGCTGCACAGGGGGAATCTCGATCCTTGTCTGCTGCGGTCTCCCATTCGGTATCGGCCGCAGTGGGCTCTGCTCAGCGGAGACGTCGCTCCCAGCGTCTTGCTGGGGCTGATTCAATGCATAGGGTCACTACTGCCTTTTCTGGCTTTCCTATGGTACCCTGCACTGATCTGCGGCGAGCGAGCCTCTCTGGGACTAAGTCCTTGTTTACTCACACTGAGCATGCCCAGGGCAGGGTCTCCCATTGGAGGTCGAGGGCCACATGTTCGGTCACATGCTCAGGTGCTGTAGTACATTCCATTGGTCCTTCTGGAAGGTCCTGAAAGGGCAAAACATGCTCAGGTACTGCAGCACTTTCCATTGGTCCTTCTGGAAGGTCCTGAAAGGGCAAAAACTTCAGTAGCAGCTTCCTGTGCTGCAACTATATAAACTGCGCATGACCGCACGGCCATGCGCTAGTATCGTCTTATGCTATATGCTTTGCGCCAATGTGGTCATGTGTTTGAATGTGCTCAGGGACCCGGCTGAAATAAGCCCCTAGAATGCTGGCACCTCCGGCGAGGAGATTGTGTTTAAGTGTGTTCAGGGACCCGGCTGAAATAAGCCCCTAGAATGCTGGCATCTCCGGCGAGGAGTTTTGTATGCATGCATGACCACTCACTGCTCACATCTGGGTAGTTGGCCTGTGCCTCTGTGAAAGTCTAACAGGGCACAGAGCTTTCCTCTCGCGGTTACTCTGTGAAGCTAACAGAGTTGGTATATACCGCCATATAGAGCCACCATTATTTAGCAGCAGGTGCTTTCCTGCACGGTGGATCCCGGGTTGCGAACGCACCAATTCCATTTAATAAATTATATATTTGGTGCGTTCCGCCAACCCTAACAGGCGGGTTACCACACTGACATTTTATTATTTTTTTTTTATTAAAAATTGAAAAAAATGATGAGAGCTCTTGCGTAATTTTCATAACCAGCAGAGGAAAAGCTGACGGCTGAGGGATGATGTTAATATTCTGGGAAGGAGCAAGTAGCCATTAAAGTTCCTAAGCTACTGATATCAGCACACAGCTGTTTGCTTGCCCTTCACTTGCTAGTTTACAGTGGATGCCAGAAAAAAATTGATATAGGGTCCCCCTATTAATTCCAACCAGAAAAGGCTATGCAGACAGCTGTGGGCTGAAATTAATAGTCTAGGAAAGGGCCATGGTTATTGGCCTCCTTCCAGACAAAAATCATCAGCTCTCAGCCACCCTATAAACAGTACATCCTTAAGATGTGACAAATTTGGCACTTAATCTCGCTCTTCCCACTTGCCCTAGTGCGGTGACAAGTGGTGTAATAGTATTGGGGATGACATCAAGCCAAGGGGTTAGTAATGGAGGAGCGTCTATAAGATGACCCCATTACTAACCCCATAGTCAAATTGCGGAAAAAAAAAGCAAAGAAAAAGTTCTTTATTTAAACAAATAACACAGACTCTTTTATTGACTCTAAGTTAACCAAAAACAGTTATACTCACCTTACGCCCAGTCCACTGAAGTCAATATCCCCTATAAAAGAATTCAAATAAAAAATCATATTCCTTACCTGTCCGAAGTGAAGAGAGAATCCATAAAGTCCCACGATCATCCTGATGACTTTGAGAGCAGTCACGTCAGTAGTCACTGGTGTTACTGCTCTCAAGGGCAGCAGGCTCATACTTGCAAGGGAGGTAATCGATGAACTCACCAACGGCACTGCTGCATGAGAGCTTTCTCACACAGCAGTGGTACTGTAAATGAGATCACAGGGACTCATCAGCTGATTAAATCTGGAGAACTTTTGCAGCTCAGCGCTGCACACTGCAGGATTGATTACATGCTCTTGACATCGCGTGTTATCGTCATGGGACATTATGGATTACTGTGGATAGGTGAGGCATATGGTGGTTTATTACATTTTTCTTTTTTCCAGGTGACATGGGAGTTGGGGATTAGGCATTAAGGTGAGTATATGGTGTTTTTTTATTTTTTATATGGTCTTTTTTATTTTTCACAGAAGACAATGGCTTCAAGGATTAGGTGAAGGTGAATATATCGTGTTTTTATTTTTATTTCAATATTTACAAGTGCTTCTCACTAAATTTGAATATCATCAAAATTTATTTATTTCAGTTCTTCAATACAAAAAGGAATCTCATATATTATACAGAATCATTACAAACAAAGTGATCTAATTCTAGTGTTTATTTCTGTTAATGTTGATGATTATGGTTTACAGCCAATGAAAACCCAAAAGTCATTTTCTCAGCAAATTAGAATACTTTATAACACCAGGCTAAAAAAATATTTTAAAATCCAAAATGTTGGCCTACTGAAATGTATGTTCAGTAAATGCACTCAATACTTGCTCAGGGCTCCTTTTGCATCAATTACTGCATCAATACATGGAGGCATGGAGGCGATCAGCCTGTGGCACTGCTGATGTGTTATGGAAGCCCAGGTTTCTTTGATAGCACCCTTCAGTTCATCTGCATTGTTGGGTCTGGTGTTTCTCATCTTCCTCTTGACAATACCCCATAGATTTTCTCTGGGGTTAAGGTCATGGGAGTTTGCTGGCCAATCAAGCACAGTGATACTGTTGTTTTTAAAAAAAGGTATTGGTACTTTTGGCAGTGTACACAGGTGCCAAGTTCTGCTGGAAAATGAAATTTTGATCTCCAAAGAGCTTGTCGGCAGAGGGAAGCATGAAGTTCTCTAAAAATGTTCTGGTAGATGGCTGCACTGGCTTTGGTCTTGATAAAACTCCAGCAGCTGACATGGCTCCCCAAACCATTAGTGACTGTGGAAACTTCACATTAGACCTCAAGCAGCTTGGATTGTGTGCCTCTCAACGCTACTTTCAGATTCGGGGACCTTGATTTCCAAATGAAATGCAAAATTTACTTTCATCTGAAAACAACATCTTGGACCAATGAGCAACAGTCCAGTTCTTTTTCTCCTTGACCCATTTAAGATGCTTCTGGCATCGCATAATGGTCATGAGTGGCTTGACACAAGGGCGACACATGTAGACCATGTCCTGGATACATCTGTGTGTGATGGCTTTTGAAGCAATGACTCCAGCAGCAGACCTTATCTTAACAATCCTTTTGAGGCCGCGATTATCCTGGTTGCTTGTGCACCGCTTTGTACCACACATTTTCCTTCCACTCAGCTTTCCATTAATACGCTTGGATACAGGACTCTGAGAACAGCCAGCTTCTTTAGCAATGACCTTTTGTGGCTTTCCCTCCTTGTGGAGTGTCAATGACTGTCTTCTGGACATCTGTAAAGTCAACAGTCTTCCCCATAAGTGTGTGTGGAGTCTACTGAAACAGACTAAGGGACATTTCTAAATGCTTAGGAAGCCCTTGCAGGAGTGTTTCTTTGTTAATAATTCTAATTTACTGAGATAATGACTTTTAGGTTTTCATTGGCTATAATCCATAATCATCAACATTAACAGAAATAAACACTTGAAATAGATCACTCTGTTTGTAATGACCCTATAATATGAGTTTCCCTTTTGTATTGAAGAACTGAAATAAATTAACTTTTTGTTGATATTCTAATTTAGTGAGAAGCACTTGCATTTATTTTTTTAAACTCTCTGACTTTGAAGCAGTTACAGAAGAAGAAGTAAGCAGGCTCCTTGCATCTTCTCGCCTGACCACTTGCACCAGTAACCCCATTCCGTCACATCTCCTCCAGTCCCTTTCCCCGGCTGTCACCTCTCACCTAACAAAAATATTCAACCTTTCCCTCACTTCCGGTATTTTTCCCTCCTCATTTAAGCATGCCATCATACATCCATTACGTAAAAAACCATCACTCGATCAAAACTGTGCCGCTAATTATAGACCTGTCTCTAATCTTCCCTTCATCTCTAAACTCCTCGAACGCCTGGTCCACTCCCGTCTTACCCGCTATCTCTCAGATAACTCTCTTCTCGACCCTCTTCAATCTGGCTTCCACTCTTTACACTCTACTGAAACTGCCCTCACTAAAGTCTCTAATGACCTACTAACAGCTAAATCTAATGGTCACTACTCCATGCTAATTCTCTTGGATCTCTCTGCAGCATTCGATACTGTGGATCATCAGCTCCTCCTCACTATGTTCCGCTCCATCGGCCTCAAGGACACCATTCTCTCCTGGTTCTCCTGCTATCTCTCTGACCTCTCTGACTTCACTGTATGTTTTGCTGGTTCCTCCTCCTCTCACCTTCCCCTTACTGTTGGGGTTCCTCAAGGATCAGTCCTAGGCCCCCTCCTCTTCTCGTTGTATACTGCCCCTATTGGAGAAACAATCAGTAGATTTGGTTTCCAGTACCATCTCTATGCTGACGACACCCAATTATACACTTCTTCTCCTGATATCACACCGACCTTTTTAGAAAACACCAGTGATTGTCTTACCGCTGTCTCTAACATCATGTCCTCCCTCTATCTGAAACTAAATCTGTCAAAAACTGAACTCCTCGTGTTCTCTGCCTCTACTAACCTACCTTTGCCTGACATTGCCATCTCCGTGTGTGGTTCCACCATTACTCCAAAGCAACATGCCCGCTGCCTTGGGGTCATCCTTGATTCTGACCTTTCATTCACCCCCCACATCCGATCACTGGCTCGCTCTTCTTATCTGCATCTCAAAAACATTTCTAGAATTCGCCCTTTTCTTACTTTCGACTCTGCAAAAACTCTTACTGTTTCACTTATTCATTCTCGTCTGGACTATTGTAACTCTCTACTAATCGGCCTCCCTCTTACCAAACTTTCCCCGCTCCAATCTGTCCTGAATGCTGCTGCCAGGATCATATTCCTCACCAACCGTTACACCAATGCCTCTACCTTGTGCCAGTCATTACACTGGCTACCCATCCACTCCAGAATCCAGTACAAAACTACTACCCTCATCCACAAAGCACTCCATGGCTCAGCACCACCCTACATCTCCTCCCTGGTATCAGTCTACCACCCTACCCGTGCCCTCCGCTCCGCTAATGACCTCAGGTTAGCATCCTCAATAATCAGAACCTCCCACTCCCGTCTCCAAGACTTTACACGTGCTGCGCCGATTCTTTGGAATGCACTACCTAGGTTAATACGATTAATCCCCAATCCCCACAGTTTTAAGCGTACCCTAAAAACTCATTTGTTCAGACTGGCCTACCGCCTCAATGCATTAACCTAACGATCCCTGTGTGGCCTATTTATAAAAAAAAAAAAAATCAGGTTCCTCGCATCATGTTCTCATTCACTTTATGCAGTTAATAGCCCTCTGTGTCTGTACTGCTACATACTTAGTTAGTTAACTGGTTCATGCAGCTTCACATGAACACCCGACCCTTACAATATGGCTGGTCCGAGTAACTAAAGCAATTGTTATCATCCACCTCTCGTGTCTCCCCTTTTCCTCATAGTTTGTAAGCTTGCGAGCAGGGCCCTCATTCCTCCTGGTATCTGTTTTGAACTGTATTTCTGTTATGCTGTAATGTCTATTGTCTGTACAAGTCCCCTCTATAATTTGTAAAGCGCTGCGGAATATGTTGGCGCTATATAAATAAAAATTATTATTATTATTATTATTATAACCTTTTTTATTCTTTACTTTAAGCACAGGCGCTGGCTGATGACTTTGCCCATCAGTGGCGCCTGCTCTCAGCAACAGCTGACGTATGCTGATGGGAGCAGTAGTCTCTCATCAGACGACGCTTGTGACTGGCAGTAAGCTTTTTACTGGGGGTCTCAGTCACAGCTGCACGCTCACACTGACTTCTTTCAAAAAGGCACAAAGAATTGTCATGCTGTGGATTTAAAAGCAGCACAAATCCTGAAAGGAAAAATACTGATCATGTGAACAGCACTTCAAGATTCTCAGTGGCTTGCTGGCATAAAGATTCCCTAGCATCTCTGGGCCAATTATGTGGGGAAATGTTATGATCTGGTGGCCTAGGAGCAGCATGAGACGGACTCTGGAGAAGGTGGTCCCTGTACTGACCGCAAACCCTGAACCTAGCAGCGCAACTAGAAGTAGCCGTGGGGGGTACCTAACACTCCCTAGACCCCTCGGCACAGTCTAAGATCTAACTACCCCTAAAGACAGAAACAGGAAACCTATCTTGCCTCAGAGAAAATCCCCAAAAGATAGATAGCCCCCCACAAATATTGACTGTGAGAGGAGAGGGAAATAACATACGCAGATATGAAATCAGATTTTAGCATAGGAGGCCATACTAGCTAAAAAGAAAGAACAGAACAGAGTACAATGCGATCAGTATAAAAACACTAGAAAATATCCACCGCAGAAAATACGAATCCCCACATCTGACTAAAGACATGGGGGGCATATCTGCATCTCCAGAGAAATAGCTAGGCTGCAAAAAATCCTTCACAGACTAAGCTGGACAAGACAAAAACAAGAAAATGCACAGAACTTTAAGGTCCACAGCAGGTGGACAGAAAAAACAAAGCCAGGACTTATCTTTGTAGAAAAACACAGCAAACTGGAGAGACCAGCAGGGAAGTGAATCCTTCAAGAACAATGGACAACTGGCACTGACTAAAGGATCCTGCAAAGCTATATACCCCAGTCAGTTTTGCAATTAGTAGATACACCTGTCCACTCCTGCAGTCCAGGCACAACTGCATTACCCTCTACAACCACCGGAGGGAGCCCAAAAGCTGAATTCACAACAGTACTCCCCCTTGAGGAGGGGTTACCGAACCCTCACCAGAGCCCCAAGGCCGATCAGCATGAGCCCGATGAAAGGCACAAACCAAATCAACAGCATGGACATCAGAGGCAGAAACCCAAGAATTATCCTCCTGGCCATAACCCTTCCACTTGACAAGGTACTGAAGCTTCCGCCTCGAAAAACGGGAATCCAAAATCTTCTCAACAACATATTCCAACTCCCCATCGACCAATACAGGGCCCGGAGGATCAACAGAGGGAACAACGGGCTCCACATATTTCCGCAACAAAGATCTATGGAAGACATTATGAATAGCAAAAGAGGCCGAAAGCGCCAGGCGAAAGGACACCGGATTAATAATCTCAGCAATCCTATAAGGACCAATAAATCAGGGCTTAAACTTAGGGGAAGAAACCTTCATAGGAACATGACGGGAAGATAATTAAACCAGATCACCAACCCGAAGCCGGGAACCAACACACCGACAACGGTTAGCAAAACGCTGAGCCTCCTCCTGAGACAGCACCAAATTGTCCACCACATAAGCCCAAATCTGCTGCAACCTGTCGACCACAGAATCCACACCAGGAAGGTCAGAAGGCTCAACCTGCCCAGAAGAAAAACGAGGATGAAAACCAAAATTATAAAAAAAGGCAAAACCAAAGTAGTCGAACTAGCCCGATTATTAAGGGCAAACTCGGCCAATGGCAAAAAAGCCACCCAATCATCCTGATAAGCAGACACAAAGCATCTCAAATAGGTCTCCAAGGTCTGATTAGTTCGCTCAGTCTGGCCATTTGTCTGAGGATGAAATGCAGAGGAAAAAGACAAATCAATGCCCAGCTTGGCACAAAAGGCCCGCCAAAACCTAGAAACAAACTGGGAACCTCTGTCGGACACAATATTCTCCGGAATACCATGCAAACGTACCACATGCTGAAAAAACAATGGAACCAAATCAGAAGAAGAAGGCAATATAGGCAAAGGCACCAAATGAACCATCTTGGAAAATCGGTCACAGACAACCCAGATAACCGACATTCTTTGGGAAACATAGTAACATAGTAACATAGTAACATAGTTAGTAAGGCCGAAAAAAGACATTTGTCCATCCAGTTCAGCCTATATTCCATCATAATAAATCCCCAGATCTACGTTCTTCTACAGAACCTAATTGTATGATACAATATTGTTCTGCTCCAGGAAGACATCCAGGCCTCTCTTGAACCCCTCGACTGAGTTCGCCATCACCACCTCCGCAGGCAAGCAATTCCAGATTCTCACTGCCCTAACAGTAAAGAATCCTCTTCTATGTTGGTGGAAAAACCTTCTCTCCTCCAGATGCAAAGAATGCCCCCTTGTGCCCGTCACCTTCCTTGGTATAAACAGATCCTCAGCAAGATATTTGTATTGTCCCCTTATATACTTATACATGGTTATTAGATCGCCCCTCAGTCGCCTTTTTTCTAGACTAAATAATCCTAATTTCGCTAATCTATCTGGGTATTGTAGTTCTCCCATCCCCTTTATTAATTTTGTTGCCTTCCTTTGTACTCTCTCTAGTTCCATTATATCCTTCCTGAGCACCGGTGCCCAAAACTGGACACAGTACTCCATGTGCGGTCTAACTAGGGATTTGTACAGAGGCAGTATAATGCTCTCATCATGTGTATCCAGACCTCTTTTAATGCACCCCATGATCCTGTTTGCCTTGGCAGCTGCTGCCTGGCACTGGCTGCTCCAGGTAAGTTTATCATTAACTAGGATCCCCAAGTCCTTCTCCCTGTCAGATTTACCCAGTGGTTTCCCGTTCAGTGTGTAATGGTGATATTGATTCCTTCTTCCCATGTGTATAACCTTACATTTATCATTGTTAAACCTCATCTGCCACCTTTCAGCCCAACTGCTTTACATAGTTTTGTATCATCTGCAAATATCGATATTTTACTGTGTAAACCTTCTACCAGATCATTAATGAATATGTTGAAGAGAACAGGTCCCAATACTGACCCCTGCGGTACCCCACTGGTCACAGCGACCCAGTTAGAGACTATACCATTTATAACCACCCTCTGCTTTCTATCACTAAGCCAGTTACTAACCCATTTACACACATTTTCCCCCAGACCAAGCATTCTCATTTTGTGTACCAACCTCTTGTGCGGCACGGTATCAAACGCTTTGGAAAAATCGAGATATACCACGTCCAATGACTCACCGTGGTCCAGCCTATAGCTTACCTCTTCATAAAAACTGATTAGATTGGTTTGACAGGAGCGATTTCTCATAAACCCATGCTGATATGGAGTTAGGCTACGTTCACACTAGCGTTCGGCTAGTGTGCGTCGCGCTAGCGTCGGGCGACGCAGCGGCGACGCACGCGTCATGCGCCCCTATGTTTAACATGGGGGACGCATGCGTTTTTGCTTGTTGCGTTTTCCGACACGTGCATCTTTTTTGACGCTAGCGTCGGACCAAGAAAACGCAACAAGTTGCATTTTTCTTGCGTCCGATTTTCGTAAAAAAACGACGCACGCGTCGAAAAACGCAGCGTTTTTGCGTGAGTTTGCACGCATTTTTCGGTGTGTTGTGCCGCGCACAACGCTAGTGTGAACGTAGCCTTAAACAGTTATTCTCATTGAGATAATCCAGAATAACATCCCTCAGAAACCCTTCAAATATTTTACCAACAATAGAGGTTAGACTTACTGGCCTATAATTTCCAGGTTCACTTTTAGAGCCCTTTTTGAATATTGGAACCACATTTGCTATGCGCCAATCCTGCGGAACAGACCCTGTCGCTATAGAGTCCCTAAAAATAAGAAATAATGGTTTATCTATTACATTACTTAGTTCTCTTAGTACTCGTGGGTGTATGCCATCCGGACCCAGAGATTTATCTATTTTAATCTTATTTAGCCGGTTTCGCACCTCTTCTTGGGTTAGATTGGTGACCCTTAATATAGGGTTTTCATTGTTTCTTGGGATTTCACCTAGCATTTCATTTTCCACCGTGAATACCGTGGAGAAGAAGGTGTTTAATATGTTAGCTTTTTCCTCGTCATCTACAACCATTCTTTCCTCAGTATTTTTTAAGGGGCCTACATTTTCAGTTTTTATTCTTTTACTATTGATATAGTTGAAGAACAGTTTGGGATTAGTTTTACTCTCCTTAGCAATGTGCTTCTCTGTTTCCTTTTTGGCAGCTTTAATTAGTTTTTTAGATAAAGTATTTTTCTCCCTATAGTTTTTTAGAGCTTCAATGGTGCCATCCTGCTTTAGTAGTGCAAATGCTTTCTTTTTACTGTTAATTGCCTGTCTTACTTCTTTGTTTAGCCACATTGGGTTTTTCCTATTTCCAGTCCTTTCATTCCCACGAGGTATAAACCGCTTACACTGCCTATTTAGGATGTTCTTAAACATTTCCCATTTATTATCTGTATTCTTATTTCTGAGGATATTGTCCCAGTCTACCAGATTAAGGGCATCTCTAAGCTGGTCAAACTTTGCCTTCCTAAAGTTCAGTGTTTTTGTGACTCCCTGACAAGTCCCCCTAGTGAAAGACAGGTGAAACTGTACAATATTGTGGTCGCTATTTCCTAGATGCCCGACCACCTGCAGATTTGTTATTCTGTCAGGTCTATTAGATAGTATTAGGTCTAAAAGTGCTGCTCCTCTGGTTGGATTCTGCACCAATTGTGAAAGATAATTTTTCTTGGTTATTAGCAGAAACCTGTTGCCTTTATGGGTTTCACAGGTTTCTGTTTCCCAGTTAATATCCGGGTAGTTAAAGTCCCCCATAACCAGGACCTCATTATGGGTTGCAGCTTCATCTATCTGCTTTAGAAGTAGACTTTCCATGATTTCTGTTATATTTGGGGGTTTGTAACAGACCCCAATGAGAATTTTGTTACTATTTTTCCCTCCATGAATTTCGACCCATATGGACTCGACATCCTCATTTCCTTCGCTAATATTCTCCCTTAAAGTGGACTTTAGACAAGACTTTACATAGAGACAAACCCCTCCTCCTCTCCGATTTTTACGATCCTTTCTAAACAGACTGTAACCCTGTAAGTTAACTGCCCAGTCATAGCTTTCATCTAACCATGTCTCGGTTATTCCCACTATGTCAAAGTTACCTGTAGATATTTCTGCTTCTAGTTCTTCCATCTTGTTTGTCAGGCTTCTGGCGTTTGCGAGCATGCAGTTTAGAGGATTTTGTTTTGTTCCAATCTCCTCACTGTGGATTGTTTTAGAAATGTTCTTAACTCCCTTCTGAGTATGTTTTCCTGGATCTTCTTTGTTCAAGTCTAATGTTTTTCTTCCCGTCCCCTCTTTTTCTAGTTTAACGCCCTCCTGATGAGTGTAGCGAGTCTTCTGGCGAATGTGTGTTTCCCAGGTTTGTTGAGGTGTAGTCCGTCTCTTGCGAGGAGTCCATCGTACAAGTAATTCTCACCGTGGTCCAGGAAGATTGGAAATAAAATCCATAGAAATATGCGTCCAAGGTCTCTCAGGGACCGGCAATGGCAAAAGCAACCCACTAGCGCGGGAACAGCAAGGCTTAGCCCGTGCACAAATCCCACAGGACTGCACAAAAGAACGCACATCCCGTGACAAAGAAGGCCACCAGAAGGACCTACTAACCAAATCTCTGGTACCAAAAATCCCAGGATGGCCAGCCAACACAGAACAATGAACCTCAGAAATCACTTTACTAGTCCATCTATCAGGAACAAACAGTTTCCCCACAGGACAGCGGTCAGGCTTATCAGCCTGAAATTCCTGAAGAACCTGTCGCAAATCAGGGGAGATGGCAGAAAGAATCACCCCTTCCTTCAAAATGCCGACCGGCTCAAGAACCCCAGGGGAATCAGGAAAAAAACTCCTAGAGAGGGCATCCGCCTTAACATTCTTAGTACCAGGAATGTACGAGACCACAAAATCAAAACGGGAGAAAAACAGGGACCATCGAGCCTGTCTAGGATTCAGCCGTTTGGCAGACTCAAGGTAAATCAGATTGTTATGATCGGTCAGGACCACAATACGGTGCTTGGCCCCCTCAAGCCAATGTCACCACTCCTCAAATGCCCACTTCATAGCCAACAACTCCCGATTGCCGACATCATAATTGCGTTCCGCAGGCGAAAACTTCCGAGAAAAGAAGGCACACGGTTTCATCAAGGAACCATCAGAATTCCTCTGAGACAAAACGGCCCCTGCCCCAATCTCAGACGCGTCAACCTCAACCTGAAAAGGAAGAGAAACATCTGGCTGACGCAACACAGGGGCAGAAGTAAATCGGCGTTTAAGCTCCTGAAAGGCAGAAACAGCTGCGGAGGACCAATTCTACACATCAGCGCCTTTCTTGGTCAAATCGGTTAGAGGTTTAACCACACTGGAGGAGTTGGCAATGAAACGACATTAAAAATTAGCAAAGCCCAAGAATTTCTGAAGGCTCTTCACAGATGTGGGCTGAATCCAATCATGAATGGCCTGAACCTTAACCGGATCCATTTCTATAGATGAGGGAGAAAAAATGAAACCCAAAAAAGAAACCTTCTGCACTCCAAAGAGGCACTTTGACCCCTTCACAAATAAAGCATTATTACGGAGGATCTGATATACCATCCTGACCTGTTTCACATGAGACTCCCAATCATTGGAAAAAAACAAAATATCATCCAAATATACAACCATGAATTTATCAAGATAACTCCGAAAGATATCATGCATGAAGGATTGGAACACAGATGGGGCATTAGAGAGTCAGAATGGCATCACAAGGTATTCCAAATGGCCTTCGGGCGTATTAAATGCAGTTTTCCATTCGTCACCCTGCTTGATAAGGTTATATGCCCCTCGAAGGTCAATTTTAGTAAACCAGCTAGACCCCCTAATCCTAGCAAGCAAATCAGTAAGCAAAGGCAAGGGGTATTGAAATTTAACCGTGATCTTATTCAAGAGGCGATAATTAATACAGGGTCTCAAGGAGCCATCCTTCTTGGCAACAAAAAAGAACCCCGCTCCCAACGGTGAAGAAGATGGCCGAATATGCCCTTTCTCCAAAGACTCCTTAATATAGCTCCGCATGGCGGTATGTTCAGGCACATACATACATGAGAATCACTCAGACCAGCAGGCGTGGGGAACCCCACCATAACATCTTTAACGGATTCAGAAAGACCCTTTCTGAAAATTGCCGCCAAGGCATCCTCATTCCATTTAGTCAGTACAGACCATTTTCTAAATTTCTGGCAATACAATTCTGCCGCTTCTTGACCTTGACACAGGGCTAATAAGATTTTCTCAGCCTGATCCACAGAATCAGGCTCATCATACAACAACCCCAATGCCTGAAAGAACGAATCAACATTAAGCAAAGCAGGATTGCCAGATTCCAGGGAAAATGCCCAATCCTGTGGGTCACCACGCAGCAGAGATATGATGATTTTAACCTGCTGAATAGGATCACCAGAAGACCGGGGTCTTAATGCAAAAAACAGTTTGCAGTTATTTTTGAAACTCAAAAATTTGGATCTGTCACCAAAGAATAAATCGGGAGTGGGAATCTTAGGTTCTAAGGCAGGAGTCTGAACAATGAAATCTGAAATACCCTGTACCCTAGCAGCAAGCTGATCCACCCGAAAAACTAACTCCTGAACATTCATGTTAATACTAGACTCCGTAGCCACCCAGAGGTAAAGAGGAAAGGAAAGACACAACAGACTACAGAAAAAAATGGCTCAGCACTTTCCTTCCCTTCTTCTGAGATGCGTTTAACTCATTGTTGGCCAGTTGTACTGTTATGATCTGGTGGCAAATATTGACTGTGAGAGGAGAGGGAAATAACATACGCAGATATGAAATCAGATTTTAGCATAGGAGGCCATACTAGCTAAAAAGAAAGAACAGAACAGAGTACTATGCGGTCAGTATAAAAACACTAGAAAATATCCACCGCAGAAAATACGAATCCCTACATCTGACTAAAGACATGGGGGGTATATCTGCATCTCCAGAGAAATAGCTAGGCTGCAAAACATCCTTCACAGACTAAGCTGTACAAGACATAAACAAGAAAATGCACAGAACTTTAAGGTCCACAGCAGGTGGACAGCAAAAACAATGCCAGGACTTATCTTTGTAGAAAAACACAGCAAACTGGAGAGACCAGCATGGAAGTGAATCCTTCAAGAACAATGGACAACTGGCACTGACTAAAGGATCCTGCAAAGCTATATACCCCAGTCAGTTTTGCAATTAGTAGATACACCTGTCCACTCCTGCAGTCCAGGCACAACTGAATTACCCTCTACAACCACCGGAGGGAGCCCAAAAGCTGAATTCACAACAGGGAAAATACATCCAAAGACACACCAAAAGTGCACTGTGTGCACACAGCCTAAGAGGTTTCGGCTTGATGGTTAAACACACCAGCACATTACATAGATTGTCCAGTACAATTTCACAGTGATACAGATCCGGCACACTTATGACATTTTTTTCAACCCCCAGCACTCCGGTTTCAGCAGCTATTTCCTCAGATGCTCCTCTGAGGCAAGACTAGAATTCCATCCCTAAATCTTCCATACTAGGTGTGCACCTATCAGTCCATCACTGGTATAAGACAACACACAGCCATCAGCAGTCTCTGGACACTTAGCAGCTCATCTCCATCCTTGCTCCCTCTGTGGTTTGTCCTCACATCCCACTGATTAGTACTCACTTTCTCCTGGATAAGTACTTCTGCCATTTTTTAATTTCTCTGTTACTGCTGGACTTACTGTCACTGATGTACAGTGCATTTCAATAATTAGCACTTTGGTTCTCCAAGCCTTTACAACCCCCTAAATAGTTTAAGCCACTCCTCATCTTCTGAAGTAGCTATTAACTCTTTACTGTTCAGTTGCATATTATCCCTTAAATTTGCATGAAAAGATACTACAATTTAAAAAAATCATCATATTTTACTTTAATATATAGATATTATAGCAAAGTCATATATGTAAGCACAGAAGAACATAGTGTCAGATCAACACCAGCAGATCTTCAGAGAGTGTCAACCATCTCTCACTCCTTTACATTACAGTTATATGAAAAAGATGGGCACCTCTATTAATCTTAAGCTTAATGTTTTAGAAAAATTGTTTTTTTTTTGCAACAGCTATTTCAGTTTCATATATCTAATAACTGTTGGACACAATAATGTTTTTGCCTTGAAATGAGGTTTATTGTACTAACAGAAAATGTGCAATCTGTATTCAAACAAAATTTGACAGGTGCATAAGTATGGGCACCCCACCAGAAAAGTGACATTAATATTTAATAGATCTTCATTTTGCAAAAATAACAGCCTCTAGTCGCTTCCTGTAGCTTTTAATGAGTTCCTGGATCCTGGATGAAGGTATTTTTGACCATTCCTCTTTACAAAACAATTCTATTTCAGTTAAGTTTGATGGTCGCCGAGCATGGACAACCCTCTTCAAATGATCCCACAGATTTTCAATGATATTCAGGTCTGGGAACTGGGATGGCCATTCCAGAACAGTGTAATTGTTCCTCTGCATGAATGCCTGAGTAGATTTGGAGCGATGTTTTGGATCATTGTCTTGCTGAAAGATCCATCCCCTGCGTAACTTCAACTTTGTCACTGATTCATGAACATTATTGTCAAGAATCTGCTGATACTGAGAGGAATCCATGTGTCCCTCAACTTTAACAAGATTCCCTGTGTCGGCATTGGCCACACAGCCCCAAAGCATGATGGAACCTCCACCAAATTTTACTGTGGGTAGCAAGTGTTTTTCTTGGAATGCTGTGTTTTTGGCCGCCATGCATAATGCCTTTTTGTGTGACCAAACAACTCAATCTTGGTTTCATCAATCCACAGGACCTACTTCCAAAAAGAAATTGGCTTCTCCAAATGTGCTTTTGCATACCTCAGCCGACTCTGTTTGTGGTGTGCTTGCAGAAACGGCTCCTTTCGCATCACTCTCCCATACAGCTTCTCCTTGTGCAAAGTGCGTTGTATAGTTGACCAATGCACTGTGACACCATCTGCAGCAAGTTGATGCTGCAGCTCTCTGGAGGTGGTCTGAGGATTGTCTGATCTCCCCATGCTTCTTCTCTGCCTTTCTGATGTTTGTCTTGGCCTGCCACTTCTGGCCTTAACAAGAACTGTACCTGTGTTCTTCCATTTCCTTACTATGTTCCTCACAGTGGAAATTGACAGGTTAAATCTCCGAGACAGCTTTTTGTATCTTTCCCCTGAACAACTATGTTGAATAATCTTTGTTTTCAGATCATTAGACAGTTTTTTTTAGGAGCCCATGATGCCACTCTTCAGAGGAGATTCAAACAGGAGAACAACTTGCAAGTGGCCACTTTAAGTAGCTTTTCTCATGATTACATATACCTGGCTATAAAGTTCAAAGCTCAATGAGGTTAGAAAACAAAAAAAAGTGCTTTAGTAAGTCAGTAGAAAGTAGGTAAAAGTATTTAAAACAAGAAAATGATAAGGGTGCCCATACTTATGCACCTGTCAAATTTTGTTTGAATGCAGATTGCACATTTTCTGTTAGTACAATAAACCTCATTTCAAGGCAGAAACATTACTGTGTCCAACAGTTATTAGATGTTTGAAACTGAAATAGCTGTTGCAAAAAAAACTATTTTTTATAAAACATTAAGCTTAAGATTAATAGGGGTGCCCAAACTTTTTCATATAACTGTATCTCCGCTGATCCTGAGAATGAAAGACCAACAGTGCAACTCTTCTGCTCTGAGTTTTGTAGGCAAAATAGTGCAGAGGATGCAACACTGAGCTAGCACTTCAGTTCTTGAACTCTCAGGATCAGTGTAGATTCCAGAGGTCGGATGTCGGTAAAGCTATGGCAAATCTTTGTTATAAGGAATATTCTTTAAAAGTATCACTCCAGTATTAGCTATCAGTAATATAGGTTCAGTGTATGCTTTAAAATACTTACCGGTCTCTGTCTTGTTGCATGCAGAGCTGCTATAGTTCCTCTGCGGTATTAAGTGACTGTATCCCTTTTCTGCTGTCTCACAAGGTGGACCATGACTTCCTTACTTAAAGGGGTTGTACACTTCTAGGACAAGCCCTTCTTAAACTAAAAGTTTGGCCATGATAAAATAATAAAGCCTGAACTAACTTCCCGTTACAGCGGTGTTAGCATTCGCAGTCCCAGGGCTATGATGCGGTTTTGTGACACGTGATGCTGTCACCCAATCAGCACTTGCATCACTCTATCTGCCTTAAGACAAACTGAACATGAAAAGAAAGTCAGAGATCTGCTGCAACGTGGACTAACTCTTCATATTCAGTTTGTCTGAAGGCAAAGAAAGTGATTGGGCATTTGCCTCACCTGTCACAACACTGCATCACAGCCCCGGGGAGAGCAAGTGCTGACACTGTGAGAAGAGAGATGGCATGGGAGGAGAGTACAGGCTTTATTATTTTATTGGGCCGAACATTTAGTTTAAGAATGGGTTGTCCTAGTAGTGGACATCCCCTTTAATGTTAATGTATGATCATTGTGAATCCCATAGACTTACAATAATTAATTGACTTCCGGTCCCCAAAGACATGTTGCATGAGCCAGTTGGTCCAAACTGTTATTACACAATGTAGAAAAAGACTGAAGCAGTGCTGGAAATGGTAAGTATTTTAATGTATACACTGAACATACATTATTGACATCTAATGAATGGATAAAAAGAAACTGGAGTGGTACTTTAACTGGAGCATAGTTATCAAGTGAACTAAAAAAAATATTACCCCACATCATATGATTCCTGAGACACACCCCAGAGAATCTGTGAGACCAAGTATTCAGCACTAAATTAAAAGGCCCATAACTCTGGATCCGTAAGCCGGATTTATGGCACCCCAGGAGTTTGGTTCCCACAATGGCATTGCCTTCATCACGGAGGGGAAGGGGTGATGTCATGCCTGGGAGTAAGGAGGGATTCCCTTGGTAGGTAACACAAACATACAACACATTCCTGACTCCAGACCAGAAGGGGGAGCTCTAAACTCGGTCTCAGGGGAACTTCCCTATAAGTTCTGGTCTGGAGGTGAGGTTAGTGAGTGAAGTGTGAGACAGTGAAAGGAGAGGAAGGACATGAGGAGAGAGACTGGGAGCAGAGCTGTAACTGAGCTCTCCCAGGACACCAGAGTCAGTGGTTGAACGGGTACTAAAGGCCCAGCAGCTAGAACCAGAGGGCAGGAGATTGCAGGTCTCCTAGCTCATCTAATACCTGGAGGCACCACAGCAAGTCAGGAGCCTAGGGCTGCCAGTGAGAAGACAGTGCCCATGAAAGGCTCATGCTGTTAACCATATGGGTTTGGAGTAACAGACACTGAGAGGAACCTATGTAAAGCTTCAGGCAGCCAGGGACAGAGAATTCAGCGCAGAAGGAAGGCTTCCAAACCCACCTGGCTAAGTGGATCCCATGTTATTCCCAGGCCACCCGGACCACACCCACACCTGTAACCTGTGCCCTGGACTGCACCTGAAGTTCACCAGTAAAAAGGATAAGGAGACCAAAACTCTGTGTCCTCCAATTATTTCCTGCACCCTCAGCCCTGCACCACCACAACCACCATCAGAACTCTACAAAATAACTCTAACTGACCTGGGGACTAAGCTCTACCTGTGTGGAGCAGAACCATCATGGCTGCACTACCATCGCCCCCAGTGGCCCCTTTAAGCAGTGTCAGCTATCCCTGGCCGAGTACCACAGGTGGCATCACGAACATTTCTCTATAGACTTTATTTCCCACTACACTTCATCCCTTTTAATTGGACTTCCAGGGCCACGGACAGGGTCACTGCTTCCGTGACCACCTTTTTAGTACTGCCGGACCCAGGCCGAGTACTCCACGGTCCTATGGGGTGCTCCAGATTTATAAGAAAATATATATATATCTATATATATTGCTCAGCAGGGCAGCATGAATAAGACAAGAGATAAAACTGGTGATAGGTTCTCTTTATTGTTAAATCATTATCTTTGCATACCTGTGGATCAACCTGTAAATCCTACTGAAAGCAGCAATATCATGAAAAACTTGGCTTACATGAATGATAGGACACAAGAATCCCCAGGTGCTACACTCATTTTCCAAGTTTATTGATAGTGCAGTGATCATAAATTTCTCATGTGTACGGCCAGCTTAAGCCCCAGAAGGCATGATCCAATATACTTTAAGAGAACAAACATCCTTCCTCACCCAAGGTTATGATCAGACTGGTTCCTTATTCCTCTGCACAGGAGTTACAGCAACAGTTGAGCAGGTGCCCACCTCTCCATATCCTTGCCCTGATGTGGCAGCTAGTAAACTCTACATCAGATCAAACAAAGTTTAAAAGGCTCGTCCACCACTCGACAACCCTTATGAATGCACCCTAGTGTGCTTAATGAAATAAGAAAAGTATACTTCCCATTCAGGAGTAGGTGTGGGCACCTACACCTCCTGTATCTGACCTTTATGGCATAAGCCACGTCATAAATGTCTAAAAGTGGAATACCATTTTTTAAAAAAACTTTATAATCCAAGCAATTTTTATATAAAAATATTTTTTTTGGTTAATTACAAGTCACTATCATATGACCACTAGTGTTAGGTGTCGAGCTCCCACCGCTGCACAGGGTGAATCTCGAACCATCTCTGTTGCAGTCTCCCATTCTCCTCCAGCTGCAGTGGAGCCTGCTCAGCAGAGATGCTGGTCCCAGAGTCTGGCTAAAGCTGATACTGTGTGGCTGGTTACTGCTGCCCTTCCAGGCTCAGTCATCGTAAACAGTACTGATCAGCGGCGAGCAGGCGCTCTGGGACTATGTCCTGCATTTCTTCTTCTGAGCATGCTCAAGGGACGACCTCTCATTGTGTGTGTGTGTGTGGATGTATGCCTGTTCTGGGGAAAGCTCCGAATCATACCCATCCCTAGTGTTGATGAATGCTGTAGAATGTTGGAGCTGTCTAGCGCCAGTTAGTGCCATCCAGCACCAGGCACAATCTAATAGCATCTATCAGCGGCGTTGGCCAGTGCGGCACCATGCGCAACCAGTGCACTTACCTGTCCCTAGTTAGGGCGGTTAGTGGTGTCCGCCAGAGCGGTGCTGCGCGCACCCAGTGAGCTAAATCTATTTTGAATTTATTTTTCCCTGGCACTGCAGTTTCGGTGCTGAACGCAAGTGGTCTAGAGGGACTCTAACCCCGCGTCTAGTGGCATAATTCTTTGAGTCTATACTTGCGTTTCCTCTGTGGCATTGCTGCCCTGTGACGCAACAGGGTTCGCTTTCTTCATACCATGTGTAGCTAACCTATGTGTGATTTCATTATACCACCATTTACTGTCTGCCATTACCTAGCAGCAGGTATCATCTCTGCACTGTGGACCTCGGGCTGTGAACGCAGCTTATTACATCTCTATAGTTATTTGGTGCGTTCCACCAGCCCTAACATTATACTAGTGCCAGGGTCTGGCTAGTAATGGCGGACAAAGAGCGACTACAGCAGTACATCCAGCAGCTGGAGGGCAGGTTGGTGGCTCTCGAGTGCACAACCTCAGCTGTGGATGTTACCGCAGTTGCTTTTCAGGCTGCTAGCATGGCTGCAGCTAGTTTGTCCACTGCCACCCCTGCTCCGACATTATTCCGTCTCCCATTGCCAGACAAGTTTGCTGGTGACAGTAAGCTGTGTAGGGGATTCAGGAACCAATGTGCTATACTGTTGTGAATTCTGTTATCGAACTCCCTCCTGTGGTCATGAATAGTACTGCGGCGAGTTCTGTCCATGGACTCCCTCTGGTGGCTGTGAGTGGAGCTGCTGCTTCTGAGGTTCCTTCCACAGGTGACGTAGGTTATTCTTTGGCTGGCTGCTCTTTTTAACTCCACTCAGATCATTACTCCATGCCAGCTGTCAATGTTCTTGTACTGGTTCAGTTGGCTCTTGGATCTTTCTGGTGACCTGTCTACTCCAGCAGAAGCTAAGTCCCTGCTAGTCATTTATTTGTTCATTGTTTCCTTGTCCAGCTGGCTATCATGATTTTTCCTTGCTAGCTGGAAACTCTGGGATGCAGAGTGGCACCTCCGCACCGTCAGTCGGTGCGGAGGTGTTTTTGCACACTCTGCGTGGTCTTTTTGTAGTTTTTTGTGCTGACCGCAAAGATACCTTTCCTATCCTCAGTCTGTTTAGTAAGTCTGGCCTCCCTTTGCTGAAACCTGTTTCATTTCTGTGTTTGTGACTTTCATCTTAACTCACAGTCAATATGTGGGGGGCTACCTTTTCCTTTGGGGAATTTCTCTGAGGCAAGGTAGGCTTTATTTTCTATCTTTAGGGCTAGTTAGCTCTTAGGCTGTGAAGAGGCGTCTAGGTCGTGTTAGGTACGCTCCACGGCTATTTCTAGTTGTGTGATAGGATTAGGGGTTACGGTCAGCAGAGCCGTCTCAGTACATCCAGTAGAATCTGGCAAGCTTCCACTTCCCAGAGCTTGTCCTGTGTGAGTTTAACCATCAGGTCGTTCCGGGTGCTCCTAACCACCAGGTCCATACCACTATACATCTTGAGCTCCTGGCTGCAAGTTTTCCCACGGAACGGGCTAAGGTGGGATTTATTATATCCCTCTTGTCGGACAGGGTGTTGGAGTGGGCTATGCCGCTGTGGGAGCACGACAATCATGTAGTGCAGAGTGCTTTGTGGCTCTTGAGCACTCTGAAGCAGGTCTTTTTGTGACCTTGTGTCACCCATGACACGGCACTCCAACTGCTGGTATTGACACAGGGTTCGTCCATGGTCAGCCATTTTGCTGTCCACTTCCGGACTTTGGCATCTGAGCTGGAGTGGCTGGATAAAGTCCTCATCGCTGTATTCTGGAGGGGACTAGGTGACCATGTGAAGGACCCCTTGGCCACTAGAGAGATTCCTGCCACACTGGAGGAGCTAATAGCAATATCTACCCACATCGACCTTCTTTTTAATGAGCAAAGGTTGGAGCGAACCCAGTGTAGGAAGAGGTTTCGGCTGGCTCCCACCTTCACCAAACCTCCGGAATCTCCGGGCCAGGTGTCTGAGCCACATGAGACCATGGAGGTGACACGAGCAGGGTCTAAGTCCCCGACCACTCGTTCACTCAAGGTCTGTCCTGTCTGCCAGCAGTCGGGACATTATGCCAGAAAATGTCCCCAGCGGTGGGGAAAACGTCAGCGTCTAGTTGTTGTGGGTGGAGGTACACTAGACCAGGGGTGTCAAACTGCATTCCTTGAGGGCTGCAAACAGGTCATGTTTTCAGGATTTCCTTGTACTGCACAGGTGATAATTTAATCACCTACACAAATAATGAGTTTGTGATTAAATTACCACCTGTGCAGTACAAGGAAATCCTGAAAACATGACGTGTTTGCAGCCCTCGAGGAATGCAGTTTGACACCCCTGCACTAGACACTGCGACGTTTTCCTCCAAATTGTCCTTCAAGGGGACAATTACCATAGGCCCATCCACTTATATGGTAGAGCTTTGTGTGGATTCTGGGGTGGAGGGCAACTTCATGTCTTCTGCCCAACGGCATGCAATACCCCTGGTGATGCTCGCCAAACCTGTGACCGTACGAGTGGTGAATAGGTCGACACTGCCCTCATAGATAACACATCAGACCATCCCATTTACTATTTCTATGCCGCCATCCCATCGGGAAATTATCTCCTTATTTGTCATTCCTGTGGGAAGTGATGAGGTCCTGTTAGGCAGGGGTGTCAAACTGCATTCCTCGAGGGCTGCAAACAGGTCATGTTTTCAGGATTTCCTTGTACTGCACAGGTGATAATTTAATCACCTACACACATAATGATTGCAGCACCTTGTGCAATGCTAAGGAAACCTTGAAAACACGCATGGTTTGCGACCCTCGAGGAATGCAGTTTGACACCCCTGCTGTTAGGGATACATTGGCTACGGTACCACTCCCCTCATATTGAGAGGTCCACAGGGAGAATTTTGGGATGAAGTGAATCTTGTGAGGGTAGATGTCAGAGGGAGTGCGTTCAGTTTGCTACTACTGAGGTACTCGCAGATCTTTCCTCTCTCCCCAAGCATTATTGGCCCTATGTGGACATGTTCTCCAAGAGGGCTGCGGAGACTCTTCCACCTCACGGCCCATTTGACTGTCCTATTGACCTCTTGCCTGGTGCTGAGCCTCCCCCGGGGTCAAGTCTACCCGTTATCTCTCCCGGAGTTGGAGGCAATGTCTCAGTACATCCAGTAGAATCTGGCAAGAGGATTCATTAGGAAGTCAGTGTCACCCGCAGGGGCTGGGTTCTTCTTCATGCAGAAAAAGAATGGAGAATTACGTCCCTGCATAGACTACAGGGATCTTAACGCCATAACAGTTAAGAATAAGTACCCTCTGCCTCTTATATCTGAACTCTTCAATAGGTTTGGAGTCGCATCCTTGAGGGGGACGAATGGAAGATGGCATTTAACACCAGGGACGGGCACTATGAATACCTGGTGATGCCATTCGGGCTCTGTAATGCTCCAGCCATTTTCCAAGACTTTGTGAATGATATCTTTCGGGATATGCTCACCACCTTGGTCATAGTCTATCTGGATGATATTCTCATCTACTCTCCAGATATAGACTCCAACTGGAGAGATGTTTGCAAAGTTTTCGACCTCTTACGGGCAAACTCCCTCTATGCCAAGTTGGAGAAGTGTGTGTTTGAGCAGGAGTCCTTGCCTTTCCTGGGCTATATCATCTCCGCCCAGGGGTTGGCCATGGATCCTGCAAACTACATGCAGTGATCGACTGGCAGGAGCCCCATTCTCTCAAAGCAGTGCAGCGCTTTATGGGGTTCATCAACTATTATTGCCAGTTCATTCCCCACTTCTCAACCTTGGTAGCTCCCCTGGTTGCCCTCACCAAGAAGGGAGCTAATCCCAAATTGTGGTTGGAGGAGTTCTCCAAGGCCTTCCTCTCTATCAAATCACACTTCGCTAGCACTCCTATTTTACATTGCCCCGATGTTGATAAACCATTTATCATGGAGGTGGATGCCTCTTCCGTCGGTGCTGGAGCAGCCCTCTTGCAGAAGGATGCTCAAGGTCGGAAGCATCCTTGCTTCTTCTTTTCCAAGACCTTCTCACCGGCAGAGAGGAATTATTCCATCGGAGACAGGGAGTTGCTAGCCATGAAGTTGGCCTTTTCTGAGTGGAGACACCTCCTGGAGAGGGCTCGCTATCCCCTCCAAGTATTCACCCACCACAAAAATTTGGTATATTTACAAGCCGCCCAGCGGCTAAACTCTTGCCAGGCCAGATGGTCCCTGTTCTTCTCCCGGATTCAATTCACCCTCCATTTTTTCTCCGGAGAGAAGAACATTCGTGCCAAAGCTCTCTCCCGCTCCCTAGTGTCATCAAAGGAGGAGGAGCCTCGGATTATTGTCCCTTCAGAACTGTGGAACTGAAACTGTGGCTCGGGTTTCGCTAGAGTCTGTGCCCCCGGGCAAGACTTTTGTGCCATCCAATTTACAACCGGAGGTTCTCTCTTGGGCTCACTCATCCAGGGTGGGTGGACATTTTGGGACTAAAAGGACATCTGAGCTTCTAGCGAGGACGTACTGGTGGCCGTATATGGCCTGTGACACTGGAGACTATATTACGGCGTGTGTCTCCTGTGCCAAGAATAAGTCTCCTCGACAACAGCCTGCTGGGTTGCCTTACCCTCTGCCGGTGGCGGACATGCCCTGGGAGATAGTCGGATTGGAATTCGTGGTGGGCTTACCCAAGTCCCAAAGCTGCACCTTTATTTGGGTAGTCACCGACCATTTTTCCAAAATGGAGCACTTGGTGCTGCTTCCACAGCTACCTTCTGCACGGGCCTTGGCGGCGTTGTTTATTTAGCATATTTTCCACCTACATGGTATGCCAGACAAAATTGTCAAGAGACTGGGTTCCCCAGTTTGCGTCTCGGTTCTGGAGAGCTTTGTCGTCTAGTCAGCATCGATCTGAATCTCTCTTCAGCATACCATCCCAAGAT
Source organism: Ranitomeya imitator (assembly GCF_032444005.1). Taxonomy (NCBI): domain Eukaryota; kingdom Metazoa; phylum Chordata; class Amphibia; order Anura; family Dendrobatidae; genus Ranitomeya; species Ranitomeya imitator. The sequence continues at coordinate 335,243,838 of NC_091286.1, forward strand.
GAATGGGTTGGTAGAGAGGGCCAACTAGACCCTGGTCACATACCTGCAACATTTGTTTCAGCAAGGCAGGATGATTGGGCATCCTTGCTACCATGGGCAGAGTTTGCGCTGAACAACACCAGCGCTGACTCCACTGGGCAGACCCCATTCCTCCTTAATTATGGCCATCATCCGCTGGTTCCTGTGCCCATGCCCATGTCTTCCACCGACTCCAGGGTGGCAGACTTGGCTGTGGAGGCACGTGACATTTGGGACCGCACACAGGATGCTATCCAGGCCTCCAAGGAGAGAATAAGGTCCTCCACCGATGCACACTCCGACCTTTGCTCCAGGCGACTTGGTGTGGCTCTCCGCCCGTTATATCAGGCTGCGAGTTGAGTCCACCAAATTTGCACCTCGCTACTTGGTCCCTTCAAGGTCCTGGAACAAGTTTTTGCTACCTTCGAGTGTAGCATGGCCCAAGGAGGGGGGTAATGTTAGGTATCGAGTTCCTGCCACTGCACAGGGGGAATCTCGAACCGTCTCTGGCTCAAACTGATACTGTGTGGCTGGTTACTGCTGTCCTTCCAAGCTCAGCCATCGTAACCAGTACTGATCAGCGGCGAGCAGGCGCTCCTGGGACTAAGTCCTGCTTTTCTTCTTCTGAGCATGCCCAAGGGATGACCTCTTATTGGAGGTCAGGGGTCACATGCTTAGGTCCTGTAGCAGCTCCTATTGGACCACTAGGAAGGTAATGGAGAACTTCCGCTATAAATTGTTTGCATTGCGGCACGGCCATGCACTAGAAAATCAGTTATTGTGTGTGTGTGGATGTATGCCTGTTCTGGTGAAAGCTCCGAATCATACCCATCCCTAGTGTGGATAAATGCTCGCGAATGTTGGAGCTGTCTAGCGCCAGTTAGTGCCATCCAGCAACAGGCACAATCTAATAGCGTCTATCAGCAGCATTGGCCAATGTGGCACCGTGTGCAACCAGTGTGCTTACCTGTCCCTAGTTAGGGTGGTTAGTGGTGTCTTCCAGAGCGGCAGTGCGCTCACCCAGTGTGCTAAATCTATTTTGCATTTATTTTTCCCTGGCACCGCAGTTCCGGTGCCGAACGCAAGTGGTCTAGAGGGACTCTAACCCTGTGTCTAGGGACAAAGTTCTGTGCCTCTATACTTGTGTTTCCTCTGCGGTATTGCGCCCCTGTGACACAACAGGGTTCGCTTTCTTCATACCGCATGTAGATAACCCATGTGTGTTTTCATTATTCCATTTACTGTCCGCCATTACCTAGTAGCACTTATTATCTCTGCACGGTGGACCTTGGGCTGCTATCGCACCTTATTCCATCTTTATAATTATTTGGTGCATTCCGCCAGCCCTTAATAACTAGTTTGTGAAACTGTTTATTTCCAATCATTTGCTTTCAATACGGCAACATATTGAAGAATGGATAATAAAAATATTAGAAGCAGATTATGAAAAGTGTTAGGTAATTCTAAAGAGGTGTGCCCTCTATCAGTTTTGTGGTGAACTGCATTGGCAGCCTGCTTTCTGGAAACCTAACAGCTAGGGTCGCTTTTATGGCCACTTCACATGTCCACTGTAATCTGAATGTTACTGTTTAGACACAGTGCACACTTTGTAATGTAGAGCTGAATAAACAGATGCAATCAATTTTAGGACATGACAAACGTCCGACCTAATCCTGTTTCACAGAAAGTAGATGATCAATGTCTCGAAGTGTCAAATTGACAAAGTATCAGTATCACCGATTGCAGAAGTAAAGTCTCCCTATACATACAGTATGTATAGACTGCAACACCACAGTAGTGGAGAGAGCTGTAGTATCCAGCCATATTGTACCTACGGGTTTCAGAAATATAACACATCTTCTCTTCTTCTGGGAGATTTTACTTGTGATACTGATTCTGTGAAGATATGTTATATTTCTGAAACCTACCATAATATGGCTGGATACTACAGCTCTCTCCGCCATCATGGTGTTGCAAATAGAGCTGTAGTTTTCAGTCCTATTATAACTACAGGTATCAGGCATATATTACATCTTCACAGATATATAATAGCATACGCTGTGTAACAAGTGTAAGGTAAAATCGTAACAAAAACACAATACCGCTTATTATAACAAATCCACACATATAAGGAACGACCAAAAATCACACACTAAACATACTGGTGGCTGACATGATGAGAGGTCGGAGTGTCTGGGGGACTATGTGTATAGGTGATACCCTAGTCTCTCTATGAAGAGGTTCATATGTGATGAGGGCTGGGGGAGGGGATGCTCACTATAGGATTCACTAGTGTCAGTGATGGGTGGGAGTAATCAGAACTGGTGATGAGTGAGTGTACTCGCTGCTCGGGTTTTCCAGTACACGATCGGGTGATCTTCGTGTATTTATGACTGCTTGGAGATTACGTTTTCATCGCCTCAGCAGCATGATTTACAGCTATTAGCCAGCTTGATAACATGTGGGGATTCCCTAGCAGCCAGGCAACCCCCACATGTACTCAGCCTGGCTAATAGCTGTAAATCATTTAGCTGGCGTGATGAAAACTAAATCTCCGAACACTAACAAATACTCGGAGGACCCCCGAGCAACGAGTATACTCGCTCATCACTAATCAGAACACTTGGGAAGGCAATAAATGAAGTGCAGTGCCTAGAAGGATGACAGTGACCTTCTGTAGTATACAGAGCGGTATAGTCCCATCTATGGTCCTTGCTAGCATTAGTCATCTAGTGATGGAGTGTACAGGGTAGATAGCATGGTATTCTCCTGCATGGGCAGGGCATGCCAACTTCTGGCTGTGGGAGCTGACTATTGGAGGCGGCTTTGGGATGGGTGTTCCTGTTGTGTAGTGCTGCGGTGACTACAGGCTCCTCTTCTCCCAAGCCTCACACAGCTCCTAGAGTACTTGGTATTGCAGTCTGTGCTAGTGATTGTGACGGTGCCAGGACTAAAACAGATTAACACGTGATGAAGAGCAGCTTGATAAATGGGACCTGAGAGCACTGGGACCAAAAGGAAAAACACAAAGCAGACGAGAGGAGCTGGGAGTGAAGGAGGGAGCTGGCTGAGCAGAGGGGAGCAAATCAGCTGCAAGCAAACAGCAGACAAGCACAAGTGTCAGTGACACAGGGTGGCAGAACATGCATGCCAGTAAGTACCAGGCAATCCCACAGAGCAGGGTGTGAGCCAGATCCATGAAGTGGATAACGACGCCTTGTCTTTTCACCAGAGCTGTGGGCATCTTTAGCTTTCACCCAGTGAGGTGTGAGCTGGCAGTGTTTGCGCTATAACCAAGCTCTGTGCCCAGGGCACTGCTCTGTGGCATCCCCTTCCAGTGCTCCCTCTGGGGGGCAGCAGTTCAGCACCACATTAGGGGACAGCGCCAAAAGCACAAGCTCAGTGCCTGCAAGTTGGAAGGAGAGCTGGAGCCTGAAGCAAGGGACAGGAGCATCATCCATGGAGAAGGGCTCCAGACACTGACATGTGAACAGGGGTAAGAGCTGCTGCTGCTGCTTTCATCTGCCCATCCATGTATGCCATCCATACCCATGTGCTGCTGCTCCATCTCACATTGCTGCTTTATGATTATCAGATTAGAAACTTTTATCGCAGATAGATTTTCATTCAGCCGGATGGAAATAACAAGCAGAATGCCACCAGCAGCAGAAGAGCTGGATGAAAATCAGCCCATTAATATTAGATTAAAAAGATATTCCCTCACATTCCTTTTATCTGGGCATGATTTCACTCCATGTGTCTGTTCTAGATAGATAGATCAATATATCTATAGCTATAGACACATATTGGTAAGGACCATGTTATGTAATCTTATCTGCCTCGTATGAATATTGTTCATTCTAAACAACCAGAAGAGCACAATTATTTATTTGGGTTTGATATATTTTGCATATTTGCAATATCAGATACTGTTAGGTAGATTTGGGGCTTCTTTCCCAGAAAAAGGGATTATCTAAGATGTCTTGCATTATTAATATGACACATAATGAAGGAGTCAAGGACAAGACAAGCAGAGAGAACTGCAGACAACACTTGAGGACAATTGTTACTGTGGTATGTGGATTAGGAGGGAACAGGTAAAGGTTCCTCTTACGTTAAGGATACAATTTACTATGATATGTTTAATATTAGTCCTTCATATGCATAGAGCACAGTGATCAAGTTTGAAGCAATCCTATGACACATGCACAAGAGTTTGGCACGTCTTCCTCCTGACAGATTGGAATATTGTAGATTTTGCTGAAATGTCTCGATTGGGCATCTGTTAGTAACTGGTGAATGGGAGGCTTCAGAAAGGAGTCTTGCTTCCACTGTGAAGTCTGTGGAGTTCATCCTATTCTATTCACACCTCTATAAGCTGAGAACTGACATAAATGTTTGATCAAGGCAGTGGGGCCGGCGTCTAGAAGGGATGAGGGTTTAGGACCATGCACTTTGGAACTGAAGGACAAGGAAAAGTCTTGAATTCATCTTTAAAAAAAAAATATATATATATATTTATTTATGGTTTATAAGTAATTAGTTTTACACTGGAACCTTGACGCTCAATAGATTCTCCGTAGTTGCCATAATTTAGACACATCTGTAGAGGTATATGATGACCTGCCTTGCTGGGTCTTCTGGACTGTGACATGTTGATATATTATGTGAGAGTTAATAACTATGGAGCTCTGCTATTAATACCATCAGTTGCACTTGGTTCTGAAGCATTGAATGTACAAATTCAATGTATGTTTTGTAAAGTAGAACCTTTCTTTGTCCTGATGTACAGTAGTGCGCGTAGTGCTTGACATTGGAAACGTTATTAAGTTTTGTATTTATGCCATAACCACATTTTTACTCTTTAACATGTTTTTTTTTTATTATTTTTTTGGCATACAATTTATGTTAAATTATGATAAAATGGGCTTTTTGTTTAACATATAATCCCTATTCTCTGAGGGTTTAAGTGCTCCCTTGGAATAAATGGCATAAGCCTTTAACTTGGTCAGCTACTGTTTGGGATATAAATAATAGGCTAATAATGTTATGGTGAGCTGCGGTATTTTACACTACATGACAATAAATGGCATCTAATGAGGCTAAAAACTATCACGATATGTAGTCGGTTCACATAGCTATTCACATAACATAGCTTCCGATGTGTATACATTTTGTTGGTATTAATGGAACACAGACCTATAGCGCTAATTCAATCTTTTCCTATACAGTCATCAGCTTAATAAATGATAGAGTGAATTAATTCCATGCCTTTACCACCGTTGATATATACTATATATCTTATATATCTTATATAAAATACATCCTTTACCCCTTGTAAATCCTGCCCACAGTAGCTGTGTTGATCATCTTTAGCAGAGTATGCTTTTGATGTTCCTGTGTGATGAATGTGATAATTAGTTTTTTTGCATAACATGTAAATACATGGTGCAGCTGTTGTGATCTAGTTGGACACATATTGACAAAAATGCTCTTCATCATCAACTGTTAAGAGATTTTTTTCGGGGGGGGGGGAGGGGAGTTGACACCGTCCTTGTTGCATTTAAGATCATTGCTTGGTTCTCTATTTTCCAGTTATTTCAAATGCAACCTTTGCACTATGCGCCTTAGAGTTTACATTATCCATATGATCAATGGGGCAATAAATCTACTCTGGAATAAGCTGCTAACGAATTTACAATTCTATTATATTAGGTTTTTCGATATGACTTGCGAGATAGCCTGTGTATGTGTTTTTTTTCCAAACTTGCCTAATCATCACCATACAATAAAACTAGTTACTATGAGTCCCACATCAACGCTAATGTGCGAAATGACTGCAAAGCCTCAATATTGGACTGCCAGATATAAAAATAGATATTAGATATCTATCGCCTTCTCTACAAATATCATATTAATAACAAATGGAAAACCCTTTGTAGTAAATAGAAAGAAAACTGAAGGGTGATCCTATAAATAAGTCAGTATTCTGCGATTAAAAAATAAGAGTATAAGAATCTATAGGACTATCACTTTGTCGAATGCGAAAAGTTGTTTAAACTGGTAAATTGTTTTATGTGTAAGCGAAACTCAAGTCAGTTCATGTGACATTAATATCAGATCTTACAATGTCCTATTTAGAAGATGTATTTGTGTTTGTGCTACCTTCTATCAAATCTAGGGGTTTTAACATTTTAGTATAGTATAGATTATTAGGAGACTGTATTTTTTAGTGTTTATGCAGTTATTTGTCAGTAAACAATAAATTATATTATACCACTTACTCGTGATAGTAGGAATAGCTGCAGTAGTATACAGTGGACTTCCCATGACATAGGTTGGCTAGTAAACATGTATATACGAAAAACTAACTAGTCATTCAAACAGAAAATTCAATATACAAATAGATAACACCGTTCTATCAATACTGTAAAGCATTTACTGATACATATTGCATATGGTTGTGTTATTAGCTTTACATTTTGCTTCCCAGAGAGTGTTGCCTGGCCTGTAAGACTCCCTTTTTCATCCGGTAGCCTCCACAAGGAAAAACAGTGCCATATTCCCCTAGATCTATTGGGTTATGCAACAGTAACTTACCAGAACGGCATTATAACTACACAAAGGCAAAATAAACCAGTTACTTTTGTAAGTTTTTTTAGTAAAGGGATGTACAGATATAGCAGCGCTGTAGTATACTTGTGCATTAACTGATCGTTTTATAATGACCCTCTGGGGGAGGATAATGCTCTTGGTTTACTGCCAGAGCTATCCAAAATTAGACCCAACATTTTGTGATTTAATACCCGTCTAATCAACATCTGGGGGTTATTTTATCTGTTTTTCTAGGAGAGTCAACAATACCTTCTGGTCAGACTAAATATTTTTTATTTATGCTGCAGCTCCAACACTTTTTATGGTGTGTTCCAAATAGTGAATCCGAAAGCAGAATCCTGGAAAACAAAGTCCATATTGAATGGCAGACATTGCGGTCAATATTAGCTAGTATTTTGTTAGACGAGGAGGCGCAAGGTTAGAAGGCCTCTCTCATTAGTACTATAATCTATCCATTGCAATAAAAAGTCTCTCTCTATAGAGGAGTTGGTTGAACCTTCGGGTACGTCCTTTTTTTCTATTCAGGAGCCTTTATATGATGTATAAATGGAAGTAATGGTATAGTATAGTACTTCCGATCTTACCTATCAGTCATAGCTTTCCTAATTTCTTGATCACTATCATTTTACATATTGTTTTGAAACTGCCAGAAGGAGAAGCCGTAATAGTCCCTGTGGATTTTGCCATGACAATGCCTACGGGAAGAGTGAATAATACACATAGTGGGTGTGAGCGATTAACTTGCTGTTAGAAGAAATGCAATAATGAGTATGGCATGAATTTTTAATTATCAATATTTTTTGTTTGCAAATACCAATTTTGCTCCTTTGTTTGTTGCAACCTACAAGGAAATGATGATGATACAGGTTCTAAGTTAATACATTTATGATGCTTAACAGAAGATCTAATATGCCAAATATGTAATAGAATGATGTCTTATGGGCTTCTCGTGTCATAAAACAACTGTTATTGTTGCTACCTTTAGTAATATGTATATATGTATTATTGTATCTACCTGCACTTATATGTGTGTTTATATACACACATGTACTAATATACATACATATGAATATATATATATATATATATATATATATATATTCGTATGTATGTATATTCGTGTGTGTTATCTTCAAGTTTAGTAGTCATAGTAATAGAAACACTTACTGCTCACGCAGGAAACAAGGGATTATGTGTCTGCTGAATAATTTCTGCACTGCATCAGGAGAACAAGCATTGGATACTCTATGTGTGGCTGATTGCATGTATGTGACAATATGTTGCTTTTCAACCCTTGGGCTGAAAGCCTGAAATCATTGTAACGCAGTCGAAGCAGTCATTTGATCCCACAATTCGACTTCAGCCATATATTATGGAGAGTAAGCAATATCTCTTATGTAAGCATATTTTGACTTAAAGAACATATTTGCTAATCAATAAGCAATGCAGAGATATTCCTATATACAGATCATTTGCAGTACTGTCGTTGGGGACATCAACAATGAAAGCCTTTAACTATAGGCATCATGGATCTTCCCTGACTGATGATCATTTTGAAGATGTAGGCTAAAGACATTAGTGATTTATAGGGGACATTTTCTCTATGGATTTCTGGTTTTATAAGTGGCATGTGTTGGCAGTTAACTAGTGCCTTACATTCCAATCAGGCATTTAATTGAGCTATTAACATAGCATATAATAATCTATCACATTTTTGCCATTATCAGAAACTATTCGTCTTTTTCTATATTAAAGTCATTGCCTATAATTCCTAAGTCTATATAAGGAAACTGCAAAAAATCAATAATAACATATGGTCTGGTTATAATGTACAATATATGAGCATAGTCAACAATATTGTTTTCCCTGATAATATTTAAATATTTTTTCTATCAAAAATTAAAAAATCTATATGTTTTGTTAGTACTGGAACATCAGAATACTTTATTTTCACAAATGAATACAGCTTTGTTAGTATAATAGACTTTGAAATGTTTCTAGTAATACATTAATGTAAACCATAACATTAAAAGCAAAAGCCTATTTTAACCCCTTAGTGACCGAGCCAAATTTTTGAAATCTGACCAGTGTCACTTTATGTGGTAATAACTCTGCAACGCTTCAACAAATCCCAGTGATTTTGAGATTGTTTTTTCGTGACACATTATACTTTATGATAATGGTAAATTTAGTTCAACATTTTTTGTGTTTATTTATAAAAAATATAAAAAATTTGAGAAAAATGTTAAAAAATTAGCAATTTTCTAAATTTGAATGATTATCCCTTTAATCCAGATAGTCATACAACAGCAAACCATTAATAAATAACATTTCCCACATGTCTGCTTTACATCAGCACCATTTGTAAAATGTTATTTTATTTTGTTAGCATTTTAGGAGGTTTAAAAATGTAGCAGCAATTTTTCATTTTTTCAAAGAAATTTACCACATTTATTTTTTTAGGGACTTATCCATGTTTGAAGTGACTTTAGGGGTCCCATATATTGGGAAACCCCCAAACGTGATACCATTTTAAAAACAGCACCCCTAAACATATTGAAAACTGCTGTCAGGTAGTTTATTAACCCATCAGGTGCTTTACAGGAATTAATGCAAAGTGACATGACAGAAATGAAAATGTGTATTTTTACCACCTAAATGTCGCTAACTTCTAAACAGATTACTACAGCCATCAGACTCTAAGGCCGCTATTTGGTCATGAATTGCCATCGCAAACATCAGGACAACAAAATCATGATCTGAGGGCACCAATTGGGATAAAGAAGAAGCCCCCACACTCTGTTAACCATTTATAATGATGTAGTCAATATTGACAGCAGCATCTAAGGGGTTAAACAGATTTAGATGGTGCAAATACTGATCATGGCTGATACAGCAAGTTGTCAGCTATAGTGTACAACCAACAGATGCTGGATTGTCATCTGTATGGGGAGGTCAGTATCTCTTATATGTCAGGTCAGTTAAAAGGCGTATTGGCGGTCATTAAGGGGTTAATGGTCATATTGTCTTGTAGTATCTGCAATCAAGATGTCAGCTGCAGATCCTTCTTAATATTTGTAAAATGGGGTCTCAATGGATTGGATGGTCTTTAATGAGCTTTGAGTGCTCCTGACCTTGCTGCAGGTTCATTGGCTCTCCATCCTTGGACCACTATAGTTAAGTGCTAAATAGAGTTGATCGCAAAGTTTGAAATTTGAATATGCCAACTTCTCCAAATCTTCCCAAAGGATTCTCAATACTGCAACATCTGTAGTTGCCCTTAGAATAGGTGTAGCACACTCAGAGGTTGTATTTAACCAATTTTGAGCTCTTATTGACCAGCACTTTTTGTTTTTTGATCCACTCCTTCCCAGAGCAATAACTTTTTTCCATCAATACGGCCACGTGAGGGCCTATTTTTTGTGGGACAAGTTGTCCTTTTGAACAACACCATGTCGTGTACTAGAAAACGGAAAAAATTCCAAGTTCGATGAAATTGCAATCCCAAACTTGACCTTGATGCTAAAACTGACCTGCCATTATGATTCTCCAGGTCATTATGAGTTCATAGACACCTAACATGACTAGGTTATGTTTTATCTAAGGGTGAAACAAAATTCCAAACTTTCCTAAAAAAAAAAAAAAAATTTCCATTACCCGTAGCATCTCCATTTTTTGTGATCTGGGGTTGGCTGAGGGCTTATATTTTGCGTGTCCAGCTGATATTTTTAATGATACCATTTTGGTGCAGATACGTTCTTTTGATCGCCCGTTATTGCATTTTAATGCAATGTTACGCGACCAAAAAAATGTAATTCTGGCATTTTTACTTTTTTCCCCGCTACGCCGTTTAGTGATCGGCTTAATCCTTTTTTCATTGATAGATCGGGTGATTCTAAACACAGCAAAGCCAAATATGTGTAGGTTTGATTTTATTTGTATTGTTTTATTTTGAATAGGGTGAAGGGGGGGTGATTTAAACTTTCATATCTTTTATTTTTTCAAATTTAAAAAAAAAACTATTTTTAATTTTGGCAAGCTTCAATAGCCTCTATGGGAGGCTAGAAGCTACCACAACTCTATCGCCTCGGCTATATAGAGGCGATGCTCAGATCGCCCCTATGTAGTAGAATTGCAGCATTGCTATGAGCACCGACCACAGGGTGGCACTCATAGCAATCCAGCATCAAGAACCACAACCGTAGAGGTCTGATTGTTATGCCGACGCACCGATGACCCCCGATCATGTGATGGGGTCAACGGTGCGAGCATTTCCGTCCGGATGGCCGGAACGCTTGTTAAATGCTGCTGTCAGAGTTTGACTGAGGCATTTAACTAGTTAATAGGCGCGGCATTCCACCAGCACCTATTGTGGGCACATGTCAGCTGTTCAACACAGCTGACATGTCCCTGCTTTGATGCGGGCTCACCGCTGGAGACCGCATCAAAGTGGGGGTTCTGCCTTCGGACATACTATTCCGTCCCATGGCAGAAAGGGGTTAATGCAAACACAGGGAATCTGTCAGCAGATTTTTTTCTATGTAGTCTGAAGACAATAGAAGATAGAGGCTGAGACACAGAGTTCAATGATGTGTCATTTATTACCCTGTGTGGTACTGTTTACTTAAAATATATGACTATATCACTTTGTGATTAGCCCAAAGAGAACCTGATGTGGACGGAAGCAGTTTTATGATCTTTGCTGCATTCTACATCTAGAAGCTATGATTGTGTCACAACTGCTGCACCCAGTAAACTAAGTGATACATGGTTGGAATCAGGGTCTCTTTTCCCACATTAGTCTGCTCTCAGATGACAAAAACCTGATGACAGATTCCCTTTACTGTCAATGTTACCCCAACCTATCTGACTAGGAGAAAACAGATGGTGACAGGAGGTAAATAGGTGAATTCAGGCAGCTTGTGTGTGGCTATTATTAGATTACTCAAAGAACTGTTATAATGAAAAATATTTTCAACATGAACTTACCAGTTGTATTTACATTTCTGGATTCTGGAAATTTATATTAAAAAACATACTTATATACATATAAAAAACACAAGCCTAGGTTTCAAGATTCTTCTTTAGTAGTAAAATTAGGGGACAGTGTATTAAACTGCCCTCCTAGTTTGCAATTGCAGTTTGTGAAGATTTAAAAAAGGCTGCTATTAAGGTGCTGTGCTTTTACTGTAATATATCTTAATCAATAATTTTGCAGTCATGCTAATTATGCAGGTACAGCATCTCCTTAAATCACTGGGAATCATTGGGATAGTATTCACAGGTTGACAACTACTCACATTCTATGTGCTTCAACACAAATGCAGTAGTACAACACAATCCAATTTGGCACTTTTTCTGTCTTTATGTGGAATTAGATGTGTTCACTGACCTCCTATCCTTACATTGTAAAAGCTTAAAATGGCACTAGTTGGCTGGCTCTCATCTTTTATACTGGCTGCAATAGTCTTCCCTGATTGGCTGAGCTAGACTATGGAATGTGATAGCTTTAGGGCATTATGGGGAAGCCTGCCTCACAAAGCTAGACTTCATTAACCAACCCTGTGACTCTTTAGCAATCTGTGACTTATTTTTTGGATGATCTGTACAAATAAAAGCTGTTCAAGTTTATAGCGATCTGCAAATGTCTGGAAATTTGACTCAAAATTTATTCTCTATGGATCAATTAAATAATCTTTGGTACTAACTAATAAATACCAGGATAATCCCACAATACCTGCCATTTTGAAGAATTTCTGTCCCAGTTATCTAGCCATCCCAAGTTATCTGTCACGATGTGACTGTCCAGGTAAGAAACGACCCAACCGTTGGTCTGTCACAAACAGCACAACATACAAGGGAACACCAGGGACACAATTACAATGTTGGGCCCTGTCGGTAGGGAATGGGGGAATGGGCACCTCCTGCACTGGCCTGCAGATGTGCCCTGACCTTGCTACCGTCCCTATATGGGTTTTTTCACCCCGTCACCAACCAGGATACCTATTCTCTCTCTTGCCCTGCACCTATGCCTAAGTAGGGAACTGGCAGGTGAAAGCACTGGTCCCACCGCTGCACTAATATTACAAGTGGTAAGGAAAGACAGACAAGGTATAGGAACACAGCACTTAGCTTATAGCTGCAAAGCAAGGCACAGCAGGAAGAAACACCAGATTCACCAGACTCAGCAAGCTCCTTCTCCCAGCTTGATCACTGCAGAATGAACTAACACCAACAGTCAGCTGATGCACCAGGTGACCTCTTAAAGAATGGTGGGAGTGGTCACCACCAACATCAGCTGACCCAGCAGCAAAGCAATGCAATAACACCAGTAGCCACCAGGGGGAACTGCATTAACTTTGATGACCAGAAAAGAAAAAAGGTCTTAAACTGAGGGAAACCAGATCTGACACAAATCTAAAACTGGATCGTGACAGTACCCCCCTTTCAATGAGGGCCTCTGGACCCTCAACATTGGACCTCACCAGTAGACAACCTAAGGTGAGGATGTCTCGATTCACCAGAGTTCACCTTGTCAGTCACCTGACCCTCAGGTTTACGGTGGACACAGCACAATGGAGATGACAACGTAGGCGGCACAAATCTCCAGAGCGCCGACATGTGGAATGAGTTGTGTATGGGCATTACTGAGGATAACTCCAACTGGTAAGTCTCTGGGCTGACAATGGCTGACACCTGATATGGCCCAGTTAACCTCGAACTCCAAATTCCAGTACCACACTTCCACCTGATATTGTTGGTGGACACTCATTCACACACAAGTCCGGAACTTTTATTTTCACACATGCATCTGCCACAAGATGGTGAACTCTTTACAGAACTGACAACAGAGGTATCCCCCTGTGTCACCAAACTCACACTCCCAGTATGCACCGATGGAACCACCACCCTCCTTAGACCACCTCCTCCTAAGAGGTCTCTGAAATACCAGGTTAACATGTAGTGAGGGTAGAGTCTTGCCCATACTCCCTGGCAGCACCTCTACTTCCCCCACTGGAGAAGAAAGGGTAGGTTGTAGAAGGATGGCAGAGATCATAGCTCCCAGGCAGCAGTCCTCACATGACTAACCCCAGCTGACTACTTCCCTGGACCGAGAGGCCAAGACCGGGTTGTGTTTTTTCAACCAAGGGAGTCCTAAGACCATGGGAGTTGGCATGCCCTCCAAAATATAGCATGACAGAGACTCTGTCCACAAGCACCAGAATATTCTCAGTTACCCCACCCACAACCACCTCAGCAGGTAAGGTACACCGAGACAAGAAATTGGGGGAAATATACACTCCCTGGTCGCTTCCCTCCACATGACCAGGGGGACGCGACTTCTTAGGTGGAACAGGTATTTTGGCACGAGCTGGGCAGACATTGATAAAATGACCGATCTGCTCACAGTAAAAACATGCCTCCACACCACAGCAAACCACAGAAAACCAACTCCACCCACCTGCATGGGTTCGTCCGCCTGATCAGGTGTGTCCTCCTCCCTAGAAAGGACTACAGAGGGCACATTTGGTGTATGCCTCTCCCTCAAGCGTCTATTACCCCGGATGGCAAGGGAAATGTTGGCCTCCAATGACCTGGGGGCGGCGTACTGCACCAGAGCATCTTGCACCCTAGGGGACAGACCCTGCACAAAATGGCTCCTAAGGGCAGAGTCATTCCACTGTGTGTCAGTGGCCCACCTCCTGTACTCTGAACAGTACTCCTCAGCCGGCCGGCCCTACTGCTTGATGTTCCGATGTCAGAATTCCACCAAGGAGAAGCCATCCATATCACCATATACGAGCGCCAGAGCCGCAAAAAACTCATCCACTGACCGCATAGAAGGAGAACTGGTCAGCAGAGAAAAGGCCCAGGATTGGGGATCACCCTTAAGAAGGGAAAAGATGATTCCCACCCGTTGTTCCTCCCTGATGAATGATGGCAGAGCCTGAAGTGTAACTTGCAGGCCTGCTTAAAAACCAAAAATGTATCTCTCCCTCCAGAGAACCTGTCAGGGAGAGATATCTTGGGTTCTGATTGAGCCTGTACCTGAGCCGAGGCCAAGAACCCCAACAACTGCTGCAGCTGATGCACCACCTCACCACGCAGATCCTTAAGCTCAGTGGTGAGAGTCTGGAGCAGTTGGGCAAAGGCCTGCATTTGAGCCATGGCTCACCAGAAAAAATGTGACAGTCGGTGTTATTGTCACGATGTGACTGACCAGGTATGAAACGACCCAACCGTAGGTCTGTCACAAACAGAACAATAAGCAAGGGAACACCAGTGACACATTTACAATGGTGGGCCCTGTCAGTAGGGACTGGGCACATCCTGCACTGGCCTGCAGATGTGCCCTGATCTTGCTATCGTCCCTATCTGGGTTCTTTCACCCCATCGCCGACCAGAATTCCTAGTCCCCTACTTGACCTGCACATATGCCTAAGTAGGGAACTGGCAGGAGAGTGCACTGATCCCACCGCTGCACTAATACAACAAAAAGACAGACAAGGTATAGGAAAACAACACTTAGCTTATAGCTAAAAATCCGATAAGAAAAAATGTACACAAGAACCAACTATAGAAAAAATTACAATTTTATTGACAAAAAAACAAAAATGAAAAACATATAGAAACATCAAAGGTATTAAAAAGTGGGAAACCAAAATTTGGCAGAGGAGCCCACCATACTTTCTACAGAGGCACTACAAGAAACTAAACACGGATGTGGTAAACATAGTATACGTCAAACACCAAAATGTATGAGTACATAATGCAAGATTAGTATATCTATAGACATAAGATAATCGCCAAAAAGTATCCAATAGTAATGTAGAAATTATTGCCTCTACGTGGGTGCCAATGCCTGCCCCTACGCACGTTTCGGCAAACTGCCTTCTCCCGGGGACAAAACTTAGCTTATAGCTGCAAAGCACAGCACAGTGGGAAGAAACACCAGATTCACTGGACTCAGCAGAAGAACTGTTCCCAGCAAGCTCCTTCTCCCAGCTTGGTCGCTGCAGAAAGCAAAACACCAGCAGTCAGCTGATGCATCAGGTGACCTCTTAAAGGATGGTGGGAGTGGTCACCACTAGTGATGAGCGAATATACTCAGTACTTGAGATTTCCCAAGCACGCTTGGGTGTCCTCTGAGTGTTCTTAATATGTTGAAGCAGAAAAACTGGCATACATAAATATATGTGCTTTGACAAGAGATAATGTCGCGATTCAATTTTGGATTTGTGGCAGATCTGGTTTCCCTCAGTTTAAGATCTTTTCTCCTTTCTGGCTATCAAGGTTAATGCGGTTCCCCCCCGGTGGCCGCTGGTGTTAGTGCATTGCATTGCTGCTGGGTCAGCTGATGTTGGTGGTGACTAGTGATGAGCGAACATACTCGTTGCTTGAGATTTCCCGAGCACGCTTGGGTGTCCTCTGAATATTTGTAAGTACTCGGAGATTTAGTTTTCAGTGCCGCAGCTGAATGAATTACATCTGTTAGCCAGCTTGATTACATATTGGGGCTTCCCTAGCAACCAGGCAACCCCCACATGTACTTATGCTGCGTTGAAAAAGTAAAACAGTGGTCCTTCCCTTTCAAGCTCTCCCGTGCACCCAAACAGGGGTTTACCCAAACATATGGGGTATCAGCATACTCCGGACAAATTGGAAAACAACTATTGGGGTCCAATTTCTCTTGTTACCCTTGGGAAAAAAATTTGGGGGCTAAAAAACATTTTTGTGGGAAAAAAATTAATTTTTATTTTCACGACTCTGCGTTATAAACTGTAGTGAAACACTTGGGGGTTCAAAGTCAAAACACATAGATAAGTTCCTTGGGGGGTCTAGTTTCCAAAGTGGTGTCACTTGTGGGGGGTTTCTACTGTTTAGGTGCATCAGGGGCTCTGCAAATGCAACGTGATGCCTACAGACCAATCCATCTAAGTCTGCATTCCAAATGGCGCTCCTGCCCTTCCGAGCTCTGCCATGCGCCCAAACGGTGGTTCCCCCCACATATGGGGTATCAGCGTACTCAGGACAAATTGGACAACAACTTTTGGGGTCCAATTACTCTTGTTACCCTTGGGAAAATAAAAATTTGGGGGGCTAAAAAAACATTTTTGTTGGAAAAAAATTAATTTTTATTTTCACGGCATTATAGACTGTTATAAACTGTTGTGAAACACTTGGGGGATCAAAGCTGTCAAAACACAGCTAGATAAGTTCCTTAGGGGGTCTACTTTACAAAATAGTGTCAGTTGTGGGGGGTTTCAGTGTTTAGGCACATCAGGGGCTCTCCAAACACAACATGGCGTCCCATCTCAATTCCAGTTAATTTTGCATTGAAAAGTCAAACAGTACTCCTTCCCTTCCAAGCTCTGCCATGCCGCCAAACAGTGGTTTACCCCCACATGTGGGGTATCGGCATACTCAGAATAAATGGCACAACAACTTTTGGGGTCCAATTTCTTCTCTTACCCTTGGGAAAATAAAAAATTGGGGGCAAAAAGATCATATTTGTGAAAAAATATGATTTTTTATTTTTACGGCTCTGCATTATAAACTTCGGTGAAGCACTTGGTGGGTTAAAGTGCTCACCACATATCTAGATAAGTTCCTTAGGGGGTCTACTTTCCAAAATGGTGTCACTTGTGGGGGTTTCAATGTTTAGGCACATCAGGGGCTCTCCAAACGCAACATGGCATCCCATCTCAATTCCAGTCAATTTTGCATTGAAAAGTCAAACGGCGCTCCTTCCCTTCCGAGCTCTGCCATGAGCCCAAACAGTGTTTTACCTCCACATGTGGGGTATCGGCATACTCAGAACAAATGGCACAACTTTTTGGGTCCAATTTCTTCTCTTACCCTCAGGAAAATAAAAAATTGGGGGCGAAAAGATCATATTTGTGAAAAAATATGATTTTTTATTTTTATGGCTCTGCATTATAAACTTCTGTGAAGCACTTGTTGGGTTAAAGTGCTCACCATACATCTAGATAAGTTCCTTAGGGGTTCTACTTTCCAAAATGGTGTCATTTAAGGGTTGAAAAGTCAAACGACGCTCCTTCCCTTCCGAGCTCTGCCTTGCGCCCAAACAGTGGTTTACCCCCACATGTGGGGTATCGGCGTACTCAGAACTAGAGTTGAGCGACCTTGACCTTTTTAGAGTCGAGCCGGGTTTCGCGAAACCCGACTATCTCAAAAGTCGGGTCGAGTGAAATCGGCCGATTATGACGTAAAGTCGGGATCGACCGAAACACGAAACCCAATGCAAGTCAATGGGGCAGCATAGTCGGCAGTGAGTGGGGGCCAGGAAAACACCTAGAGTGCCCATTTTAATGTCAAAACCATCCATTCTTCTTAATGAAGCTTGTCAAGCGTAATTTACCTTATAATAATTGGAAGGCATTTGAAATTGGGGGTCATTTGGCTAAAGTTGTGGTGGGTAGGGCTGGTTCAAGTAATTAGTGGGCCCAGGAAATCTGGACCACGTCACGGCAGTGGAGCAGGGAGAGGTAAGTATTTCAACTTTGCAAGTGCTGTGAACCTGAGCAAGCAGGGGGGGCCCACTCGTTGGCATTGGCACTGGCACAGGGCCCCTCAAAGTACAGCGGTGTGTTTGCACGGCGGGGGCGCCTCCCACCGGCAGCAACACTTTTGTGTACCATGAGAGGCCCTGTGCCAGTGAGGTCGCCAACTAGTATTCCTCCCCCCACCTGATGAAGGAACCTGCACTTTCATCTGCACCTTCCTGTTTGTCCCCGTGTAAGGTGGTATGGTATGCGGGAAGGGGGACCTGACTTTCAGCAGGGTCACAATCTTGCAGTGTAGCGTGCACGGGAAATGTTGCATTATGGGTCAATGTACCAGCAGACTCATCTATCACTGGCTGGGCAATGGGCAGGATGAGGAGGAAACACAGATATAGGCCCAAAGAATAAAGTGGGCTAAATGCAGTTCAAAATTGGTAACACAGGACTAATCAGGGGGCATTGCAGTGGAGGACAACTGGAATGAGAGGCTGACACAGAGAGTAGGCCCAAATCAGTAAGTAGTCGAAATGCAGTTCAAAATTGGCAACAGTAGTAAACAGGCGGCACAGCTTTGTTCAGTGGAGGAGAACAGCAAGGAGTGGCAGACACCGATAGTAGGCCCCAACCCAACTAGTAGGCCAAATGCAGTCTAACATTAACAACTACTTAACGAGCGCCTGAAAACGGAATTTCAGGACAGGAAACCAGGAGAACAGCAAGGAGCGGCAGACACCGATAGTAGGCCCCAAACCAACTAGTACGCCAAATGCAGTTGTTCCGTTTAACCACAATTTAATGAGAGCCTGAAGATAGAAGTTCAGGAAAGGCAACCTGGAGAACACCTTGGAGTGGAACACACCATCTCTCTACACCCCATACCCAATTTGTAGGTCTAATGCAGCATAGTTTCCAACAACTACTAAACGAGAGCATGATGATCGAAGCATTGGCGAGGAAACCTGGGGAACACCTTGGAGTGGAACACACCATCTCTCTACAGTGGAACACACCATCTCTCTACACCCCATACCCAATTTGTAGGCCTAATGCAGCGTAGTTTCCAACAACTACTAAACGAGAGCCGGAAGATAGAAGCAATGGAGAGGAAACCTGGGGAACACCTTGGAGTGTAACACACCATCTCTCTACACCCCATACCCAATTTGTAGGCCTAATGCAGCGTAGTTTCCAACAACTACTAAACGAGAGCCGGAAGATCGAAGCAATGGAGAGGAAACCTGGGGAACACCTTGGAGTGTAACACACCATCTCTCTATACCCCGCCCCAATTTGTAGGCCTAATGCAGCGTAGTTTCCAACAACTACTAAACGAGAGCATGAAGATCGAAGCAATGGAGAGGAAACCTGGGGAACACCTTGGAGTGTAACACACCATCTCTCTACATCCCATACCCAATTTGTAGGCCTAATGCAGCGTAGTTTCCAACAACTACTAAACGAGAGCCGGAAGATCGAAGCAATGGAGAGGAAACCTGGGGAACACCTTGGAGTGTAACACACCATCTCTCTACACCCCATACCCAATTTGTAGGCCTAATGCAGCGTAGTTTCCAACAACTACTAAACGAGAGCCGGAAGATCGAAGCAATGGAGAGGAAACCTGGGGAACACCTTGGAGTGTAACACACCATCTCTCTACACCCCATACCCAATTTGTAGGCCTAATGCAGCGTAGTTTCCAACAACTACTAAACGAGAGCCGGAAGATCGAAGCAATGGAGAGGAAACCTGGGGAACACCTTGGAGTGTAACACACCATCTCTCTACACCCCATACCCAATTTGTAGGCCTAATGCAGCGTAGTTTCCAACAACTACTAAACAAGAGCCGGAAGATCGAAGCAATGGAGAGGAAACCTGGGGAACACCTTGGAGTGTAACACACCATCTCTCTACACCCCATACCCAATTTGTAGGCCTAATGCAGCGTAGTTTCCAACAACTACTAAACGAGAGCATGATGATCGAAGCATTGGCGAGGAAACCTGGGGAACACCTTGGAGTGGAACACACCATCTCTCTACAGTGGAACACACCATCTCTCTACACCCCATACCCAATTTGTAGGCCTAATGCAGCGTAGTTTCCAACAACTACTAAACGAGAGCCGGAAGATCGAAGCTCAGGAAAGGCAACCTGGAGAACACCTTGGAGTGGAACACACCATCTCTCTACACCCCATACCCAATTTGTAGGCCCAATGCAGCGTAGTTTCCAACAACTACTAAACGAGAGCCGGAATATCGAAGCAATGGAGAGGAAACCTGGGGAACAACTTGGAGTGTAACACACCATCTCTCTACACCCCATACCCAATTTGTAGGCCTAATGCAGCGTAGTTTCCAACAACTACTAAACGAGAGCCGGAAGATCGAAGCAATGGAGAGGAAACCTGGGGAACACCTTGGAGCGTAACACACCATCTCTCTACACCCCATACCCAATTTGTAGGCCTAATGCAGCGTAGTTTCCAACAACTACTAAACGAGAGCCGGAAGATCGAAGCTCAGGAAAGGCAACCTGGGGAACACCTTGGAGTGTAACAAACCCTCTCTCTACACCACGGAAGGGCTGATTCTTAGGAAGGAAGGCTGTCGGAAAGAAGCAGGGCGCGTCCGAGGGTGATTATATTCTTATTAGGTATATACTCACCCTCGGACGCGCCCTGCTTCTTTATTTGTAATGAATGTTTATTTGCAATGTGGTTTTGACTTACTCTATTTTTTTGGTAAATAATGATTTTATTATTTTCATTGTTTTGCATCTTCTTGGCAATAATATAAAGAAGACGCGACAGGACAACACTCGGTGGATGCCATATCTGTGTTTAAAATTGAAAAAACCTTTCAGTTAACTACTTGCAGGAGAAAGTTATTGTAGCTGGTGGCCATTTTTAGTACTGTACCAGATTTTTGTTGTATGTGTTTGTTTTTAATGTTAAAATGCCTGCATTTGATATCTCTCCAGTATTTTCTTTTTTATAAGCAAAATACTTATTTTTATATTTTCTGATGTTGGTTCCAGGGGTACACGGGCAGCAGTGGTGTGGTCAGTGGAGGCCTAGTGGAAGGAGTGACCGCAGACAGGCATCGAAGGCCTAAAATAATAACACATGGCTGTAGGCAATTTTAAATTGGTTCCAGGGGTACACGGGCAGCAGTGGTGTGGTCAGTGGAGGCCTAGTGGAAGGAGTGACCGCAGACAGGCATCGAAGGCCTAAAATAATAACACATGGCTGTAGGCAATTTTAAATTGGTTCCAGGGGTACACGGGCAGCAGTGGTGTGGTCAGTGGAGGCCTAGTGGAAGGAGTCACCGCAGACAGGCATCGAAGGCCTAAAATAATAACACATGGCTGTAGGCAATTTTAAATTGGTTACAGGGGTACACGGGCAGCAGTGGTGTGGTCAGTGGAGGCCTAGTGGAAGGAGTGACCGCAGACAGGCATCGAAGGCCTAAAATAATAACACATGGCTGTAGGCAATTTTAAATTGGTTCCAGGGGTACACGGGCAGCAGTGGTGTGGTCAGTGGAGGCCTAGTGGAAGGAGTGACCGCAGACAGGCATCGAAGGCCTAAAATAATAACACATGGCTGTAGGCAATTTTAAATTGGTTCCAGGGGTACACGGGCAGCAGTGGTGTGGTCAGTGGAGGCCTAGTGGAAGGAGTGACCGCAGACAGGCATCGAAGGCCTAAAATAATAACACATGGCTGTAGGCAATTTTAAATTGGTTCCAGGGGTACACGGGCAGCAGTGGTGTGGTCAGTGGAGGCCTAGTGGAAGGAGTGACCTCAGACAGGCATCGAAGGCCTAAAATAATAACACATGGCTGTAGGCAATTTTAAATTGGTTACAGGGGTACACGGGCAGCAGTGGTGTGGTCAGTGGAGGCCTAGTGGAAGGAGTGACCACAGACAGGCATCGAAGGCCTAACATAACAAAAATGTCAATACAATGGTATTGTCAGTGGCAGGCATTGAAGGATGTTAGCGCATAGACTAAACATTGGTGGAGCTGTGAGATAATTTTGCAAGTGGTAGAGCACTGTTTGAGCTGGGGTGGGGGGAAACTGTCTTGTGGCCGGCGGCACAGGCCCAGGGCCCCTCATATTACAACGGTGTGTCTGACATTGGGTGCGCACCACCACCGCCAGAGACACTTTATTGTACTAGGAGGGACCCAGTGGCAGTGCCGTCGACCAAAAGCGGGCTCGCCCACCTCTTCAGACAAACTGCACTCTCACGGGTGCTGTCGCCAAGTGTCGATACCACGGCCCCGTGTGGGGAGTTTGGCCATTTAGTGAGGTGTAAACATGTCGTATGCTGGACAATCAGGTGCAGAAAATTACGAGATTGGAAAAGGCATTCAGAATAGTCCACAGGCAAGACCTTTTCATAGGAAAGCTAGGTGTCAGCCGGGCAAGGTGGGGCAAAAGATTTCGAAATCCAGTTGTGGTTCATTTTAATGAAGGTTAGATCATCTACATTTTGGGTAGCCAGACGAGTCCTTTTTTCTGTTAGTATTGAACCTGCAGCACTGAATACTCTTTCTGATAGGACACTAGCTGCCGGGCAAGCAAGCTCCTGCAATGCATATTCTGCCAATTCTGCCCAGGTGTCTAATTTTGATGCCCAGTAATCAAATGGGAATGACGGTTGAGGGAGAACATCGATAAGGGATGAAAAATGAATGCCAGAAGCAAACGGTCAACAAGAGTTGATTGTTTGGTTGCTAATATTATTTCCAAGTTCTCATGTGGCATTATATTTTGCAATTTGCCTTTATAGCGAGGATCAAGGAGGCAGGCCAACCAGTAATCGTCATCATTCATCATTTTAGTTATGCGTGTGTCCCTTTTGAGGATACGTAAGGCATAATCCGCCATGTGGGCCAAAGTTCCAGTTCTCAAATCTGTGGTTGTGCTTGGTTGAGGGGCAGTTTCAGGCAAATCCACGTCACTTGTGTCCCTCAAAAAACCAGAACCCGGCCTTGCCGCGCCACCAATTTCCAGTGGCCCCGGAAAAGCTTCCTCATTAAAAATATAATCATCCCCATCATCCTCCTCGTCCTCCTCCTCCTCTTCGCCCGCTACCTCGTCCTGTACACTGCCCTGGCCAGACAATGGCTGACTGTCATCAAGGCTTTCCTCTTCCTCAGCTGCAGACGCCTGATCCTTTATGTGCGTCAAACTTTGCATCAGCAGACGCATTAGGGGGATGCTCATGCTTATTATGGCGTTGTCTGCACTAACCAGCCGTGTGCATTCCTCAAAACACTGAAGGACTTGGCACATGTCTTGAATCTTCGACCACTGCACACCTGACAACTCCATGTCTGCCATCCTACTGCCTGCCCGTGTATGTGTATCCTCCCACAAAAACATAACAGCCCGCCTCTGTTCACACAGTCTCTGAAGCATGTGCAGTGTTGAGTTCCACCTTGTTGCAACGTCTATGATTAGGCGATGCTGGGGAAGGTTCAAAGAACGCTGATAGGTCTGCATACGGCTGGAGTGTACGGGTGAACGGCGGATATGTGAGCAAAGTCCACGCACTTTGAGGAGCAGGTCGGATAACCCCAGATAACTTTTCAGGAAGCACTGCACCACCAGGTTTAAGGTGTGAGCCAGGCAAGGAATGTGTTTCAGTTGGGAAAGGGAGATGGCAGCCATGAAATTCCTTCCGTTATCACTCACTACCTTGCCTGCCTCAAGATCTACAGTGCCCAGCCACGACTGCGTTTCTTTCTGCAAGAACTCGGACAGAACTTCCGCGGTGTGTCTGTTGTCGCCCAAACACTTCATAGCCAATACAGCCTGCTGAAGTTTGCCAGTAGCTGCCCCATAATGGGAGACCTGGTGTGCAACAGTGGCAGCTGCGGATGGAGTGGTTGTGCGACTGCGGTCTGTGGACGAGCTCTCGCTTCTGCAGGAGGATGAAGAGGTGGAGGAGGGGGTGCGAACGGCTACAGCCAATTGTTTCCTAGACCGTGGGCTAGGCAGAACTGTCCCAAACTTGCTGTCCCCTGTGGACCCTGCATCCACCACATTTACCCAGTGTGCCGTGATGGACACGTAACGTCCCTGGCCATGCCTACTGGTCCATGCATCTGTTGTCAGGTGCACCTTTGTGCTCACAGATTGCCTGAGTGCATGGACGATGCGCTCTTTAACATGCTGGTGGAGGGCTGGGATGGCTTTTCTGGAAAAAAAGTGTCGACTGGGTAGCTCGTAGCGTGGTACAGCGTAGTCCATCAGGGCTTTGAAAGCTTCGCTTTCAACTAACCGGTAGGGCATCATCTCTAACGAGATTAGTCTAGCTATGTGTGCGTTCAAACCCTGTGTACGCGGATGCGAGGCTAAGTACTTCCTTTTTCTAACCATAGTCTCATGTAGGGTGAGCTGGACTGGAGAGCTGGAGATCATGGAACTAGCGGGGGTGCCGGTGGACATGGCAGACTGAGAGACGGTGGGAGATGGTATTGTTGCCACCGGTGCCCTAGATGCAGTGTTTCCTACTACGAAACTGGTGATTCCCTGACCCTGACTGCTTTGGCCTGGCAAAGAAACCTGCACAGATACTGCAGGTGGTGCGGAAAATGGTGGCCCTACACTGCCGGAAGGGATGTTGCGTTGCTGACTAGCTTCATTGGCCGAGGGTGCTACAACCTTAAGGGACGTTTGGTAGTTAGTCCAGGCTTGCAAGTGCATGGTGGTTAAATGTCTATGCATGCAACTTGTATTGAGACTTTTCAGATTCTGTCCTCTGCTTAAGGTAGTTGAACATTTTTGACAGATGACTTTGCGCTGATCAATTGGATGTTGTTTAAAAAAATGCCAGACTGCACTCTTTCTAGCATCGGATACCTTTTCAGGCATTGCAGACTGAGCTTTAACCGGATGGCCACGCTGTCCTCCAACAGGTTTTGGCTTTGCCACGCGTTTTGGGCAAGATACGGGCCCAGCAGATGGAACCTGTTGCGATGTTGATGCCTGCTGCGGCCCCTCCTCCTCCGCTTCAGAACTGCTGCCGCCTGCACCCTGTTCCCCCAATGGCTGCCAATCGGGGTCAAGAACTGGGTCATCTATTACCTCTTCTTGTAGCTCGTGTGCAACTTCGTCTGTGTCACCGTGTCGGTCGGTGGTATAGCGTTCGTGATGGGGCAACATAGTCTCATCAGGGTCTGATTCTTGATCAGCACCCTGCGAGGGCAATGTTGTGGTCTGAGTCAAAGGACCAGCATAGTAGTCTGGCTGTGGCTGTGCATCAGTGCACTCCATGTCAGATTCAACTTGTAATGGGCATGGACTGTTAACTGCTTCACTTTCTAAGCCAGGGATGGTATGTGTAAAGAGCTCCATGGAGTAACCCATTGTGTCGCCTGCTGCATTCTTCTCTGTTGTTGTTTTTGCTGAAGAGGACAAGGAAGCGACTTGTCCCTGACCGTGAACATCCACTAACGACGCGCTGCTTTGACATTTACCAGTTTCACGAGAGGAGGCAAAAGAGCTAGAGGCTGAGTCAGCAAGATAAGCCAAAACTTGCTCTTGCTGCTCCGGCTTTAAAAGCGGTTTTCCTACTCCCAGAAAAGGGAGCGTTCGAGGCCTTGTGTAGCCAGACGACGAACCTGGCTCCACAGCTCCAGACTTAGGTGCAATATTTTTTTTCCCATGACCAGCTGATGCTCCACCACTACCACTACCCTCATTACCAGCTGACAATGAACGCCCCCGGCCACGACCTCTTCCACCATACTTCCTCATTGTTTTAAAAACGTAAACAAACTAACGGTATTTGTTGCTGTCACACAAATTACACGGTGAGCTATAACTTCAGTATGATTTAGCTACCCCTTTACAGGTGAGTGAGACCACAACGAAAATCAGGCACAATGTTACACACTCTGTTGTTGGTGGCAACAAATGAGAGAGATGCCACACACGCAGGACTGTCACTGAAGCACAAATGTAAATATTAATCTCCCACTGATTTGATTTTTTTTTTTTTTTAAGGGAGACTTTAGGAACAAAAAATAATAGAATAAAATGATTTTTTCAGGAAGAATTTAGAAACCAAATAAAATGATTTTTTCAGGGAGAATTTAGAAAACAAATAAAACAAAAAAAGGCTTTCTATGGCCCACTGAGTGAGAGATGACGCAGACAGGAGTCAGGAGTGGCACACAAGCCCAGAGGCCAATATTTATCTCCCACTGATTGATGTAGTGATTTTTTCAGGTAGATTTTGGAACCCAAATCAAGCTAAAAAAAATAATAGGCTTTCTATGGCCTACAATTGGAGAGAGAGAGAGAGATGGCACACCCAGGAGTCAAGACTGGCACACAAGCAGAAAGGGCAATATTAATCTCCCACTGATTTGTTTTTTTTTTTTTTTTTTCAGGGAGACTTTAGGAAAAAAAAATAGAATAAAATGATTTTTTCAGGAAGAATTTAGAAACCAAATAAAATAAAATGATTTTTTCAGGGAGAATTTAGAAAACAAATAAAACAAAAAAAGGCTTTCTATGGCCCACTGAGTGAGAGATGACGCACACAGGAGTCAGGAGTGGCACACAAGCCCAGAGGCCAATATTTATCTCCCACTGATTGATGTAGTGATTTTTTCAGGTAGATTTTGGAACCCAAATCAAGCTAAAAAAATAATAGGCTTTCTATGGCCCACAATTGGAGAGAGAGAGAGAGATGGCACACCCAGGAGTCAAGACTGGCACACAAGCAGAAAGGGCAATATTAATCTCCCACTGATTTGTTTTTTTTTTTTTTTTTTTTTTCAGGGAGACTTTAGGAAAAAAAAAAATAGAATAAAATGATTTTTTCAGGAAGAATTTAGAAACCAAATAAAATAAAATGATTTTTTCAGGGAGAATTTAGAAAACAAATAAAACAAAAAAAGGCTTTCTATGGCCCACTGAGTGAGAGATGACGCACACAGGAGTCAGGAGTGGCACACAAGCCCAGAGGCCAATATTTATCTCCCACTGATTGATGTAGTGATTTTTTCAGGTAGATTTTGGAACCCAAATCAAGCTAAAAAAATAATAGGCTTTCTATGGCCCACAATTGGAGAGAGAGAGAGAGATGGCACACCCAGGAGTCAAGACTGGCACACACGCAGAAAGGGCAATATTAATCTCCCACTGATTTGTTTTTTTTTGTTTTTTTTTTCAGGGAGACTTTAGGAAAAAAAAAATAGAATAAAATGATTTTTTCAGGAAGAATTTAGAAACCAAAGAAAATAAAATGATTTTTTCAGGGAGAATTTAGAAAAGAAATAAAACAAAAAAAGGCTTTCTATGGCCCACTGAGTGAGAGATGACGCACACAGGAGTCAGGAGTGGCACACAAGCCCAGAGGCCAATATTTATCTCCCACTGATTGATGTAGTGATTTTTTCAGGTAGATTTTGGAACCCAAATCAAGCTAAAAAAATAATAGGCTTTCTATGGCCCACAATTGGAGAGAGAGAGAGAGATGGCACACCCAGGAGTCAAGACTGGCACACAAGCAGAAAGGGCAATATTAATCTCCCACTGATTTGTTTTTTGTTTTTTGTTTTTTCAGGGAGACTTTAGGAAAAAAATATAGAATAAAATGATTTTTTCAGGAAGAATTTAGAAACCAAAGAAAATAAAATGATTTTTTCAGGGAGAATTTAGAAAACAAATAAAACAAAAAAAGGCTTTCTATGGCCCACTGAGTGAGAGATGACGCACACAGGAGTCAGGAGTGGCACACAAGCCCAGAGGCCAATATTTATCTCCCACTTTTTTTTTTTTGTTCCAGGGAAAATTTATAAACCCAATAAAAAAATAATAAATAGGCTTTCTATGGCCCACTATCTGAGAGACAGAGAGAGATGGCACGCTTAGGACTGGCACACAAGCCCAAAGGCCAATATTAATCTCCCTTTTTTTTTTAAGGGAGAATTTATAAAACCAAAAAAAAATAAATAAATAGGCTTTCTATGGCCCACTATTTGTGAGAGAGATGGCACGCTCAGGACTGGCACACAAGCCCAGAGGCCAATATTAATCTCCCACTTTTTTTTTTTTTCCAGGGAAAATTTATAAACCCATTAAAAAAAATAAAAATAAATAGGCTTTCTATGGCCCACTATCTGAGAGAGAGAGATGGCACGCTTAGGACTGGCACACAAGCCCAAAGGCCAATATTAATCTCCCTTTTTTTTTAAGGGAGAATTTATAAAACCAAAAAAAAATAAATAGGCTTTCTATGGCCCACTATTTGTGAGAGAGATGGCACGCTAAGGACTGGCACACAAGCCCAGAGGCCAATATTAATCTCCCACTTTTTTTTTTTTTTCCAGGGAAAATATATAAACCCATTAAAAAAATAAATAAATAAATAGGCTTTCTATGGCCCACTATCTGAGAGAGAGAGATGGCACGCTTAGGACTGGCACACAAGCCCAAAGGCCAATATTAATCTCCCACTGATTGATTTATTGATTTTTTCAGGTAGAATTTAGAACCCAAATAAAGCAAAAAAAAAAAAAAAAGGGCTTTCTATGGCCCACTGAGTGAGAGATGACGCACACAGGAGTCAGGAGTGGCACACAAGCCCAGAGGCCAATATTTATCTCCCACTGATTGATGTAGTGATTTTTTCAGGTAGATTTTGGAACCCAAATCAAGCTAAAAAAATAATAGGCTTTCTATGGCCCACAATTGGAGAGAGAGAGAGAGATGGCACACCCAGGAGTCAAGACTGGCACACAAGCAGAAAGGGCAATATTAATCTCCCACTGATTTGTTTTTTGTTTTTTGTTTTTTCAGGGAGACTTTAGGAAAAAAAAATTGAATAAAATGATTTTTTCAGGAAGAATTTAGAAACCAAAGAAAATAAAATGATTTTTTCAGGGAGAATTTAGAAAACAAATAAAACAAAAAAAGGCTTTCTATGGCCCACTGAGTGAGAGATGACGCACACAGGAGTCAGGAGTGGCACACAAGCCCAGAGGCCAATATTTATCTCCCACTTTTTTTTTTTGTTCCAGGGAAAATTTATAAACCCAATAAAAAAAATAATAAATAGGCTTTCTATGGCCCACTATCTGAGAGACAGAGAGAGATGGCACGCTTAGGACTGGCACACAAGCCCAAAGGCCAATATTAATCTCCCTTTTTTTTTTAAGGGAGAATTTATAAAACCAAAAAAAAATAAATAGGCTTTCTATGGCCCACTATTTGTGAGAGAGATGGCACGCTCAGGACTGGCACACAAGCCCAGAGGCCAATATTAATCTCCCACTTTTTTTTTTTTTCCAGGGAAAATTTATAAACCCATTAAAAAAAATAAAAATAAATAGGCTTTCTATGGCCCACTATCTGAGAGAGAGAGATGGCACGCTTAGGACTGGCACACAAGCCCAAAGGCCAATATTAATCTCCCTTTTTTTTTAAGGGAGAATTTATAAAACCAAAAAAAAATAAATAGGCTTTCTATGGCCCACTATTTGTGAGAGAGATGACACGCTAAGGACTGGCACACAAGCCCAGAGGCCAATATTAATCTCCCACTTTTTTTTTTTTTTCCAGGGAAAATTTATAAACCCATTAAAAAAATAAATAAATAAATAGGCTTTCTATGGCCCACTATCTGAGAGAGAGAGATGGCACGCTTAGGACTGGCACACAAGCCCAAAGGCCAATATTAATCTCCCACTGATTGATTTATTGATTTTTTCAGGTAGAATTTAGAACCCAAATAAAGCAAAAAAAAAAAAAAAAATGGGCTTTCTATGGCCCACTGAGTGAGTGATGATGCACACAGGAGTCAGGAGTGGCACACAAGCCCTGAAGCCAATATTTTTCTCCCACTGATTGATGTAGTGATTTTTTCAGGTAGATTTTAGAACCAAAATCAAGCAAAAAAATAAATAGGCTTTCTATGGCCCACTGAGTGAGTGATGATGCACACAGGAGTCAAGAGTGGCACACAAGCCCTGAGGCCAATATTTTTCTCCCACTGATTGATGTAGTGATTTTTTCAGGTAGATTTTATAACCCAAATCAAGCAAAAAAATAAATAGGCTTTCTATGGCCCACTGAGTGAGAGATAACACAGACAGGGATGGCACTCTAGCAGAAATGTCAATCTTAATCTCCCACAAAAAAAAAAAAAAAACAGGGAGTGTCCTTCAATTACTATCTCCCTGCAGTAATCTCAGCCAGGTATGGCAGGCAGCAATAAGGAGTGGACTGATGCACAAATTAAATAAAAAGTGTGTACAAACCAAAAAGATAGCTGTGCAGAAAGGAAGGAACAAGAGAATTTGTGCTTTGAAAAAAGCAGTTGGTTTGCACAGCGGCGTACACACAGCAATGCAGCTATCAGGGAGCCTTCTAGGGCAGCCCAATGAACTACAGCGCTGAGGGGGAAAAAAAAAAAAATGTAGCTTCCACTGTCCCTGCACACCGAAGGTGGTGTTGGGCAGTGGAAATCGCTACAGCACAAGCGGTTTGGTGGTTAATGGACCCTGCCTAACGCTATCCCTGCTTCTGACGAAGCGGCAGCAACCTCTCCCTAAGCTCAGATCAGCAGCAGTAACATGGCGGTCGGCGGGAACGCCCCTTTATAGCCCCTGTGACGCCCCAGACAGCAAGCCAATCACTGCAATGCCCTTCTCTAAGATGGTGGGGACCAGGACCTATGTCATCACGCTGCCCACACTCTGCGTTTACCTTCATTGGCTGAGAAATGGCGCTTTTCGCGTCATTGAAACGCGACTTTGGCGCGAAAGTCGCGTACCGCATGGCCGACCCCGCACAGGGGTCAGATCGGGTTTCATGAAACCCGACTTTGCCAAAAGTCGGCGACTTTTGAAAATGAACGACCCGTTTCGCTCAACCCTACTCAGAACAAATGGCACAACTTTTGGAGTCCAATTTCTTCTCTTACCCATGGGAAAATAAAGCAAATTGGAGCTGAAATAAATTTTTTGTGAAAAAAAGTTAAATGTTAAATGTTACTTATTAATTATTTTACATGACTTATCTCTGTGATTTAAGGGCATAAAAATTCAAAGTTGGAAAATTGCAAAATTTTCAAAATTTTGCCAAATTTCCATTTTTTCACAAATAAAGGCAAGTTATATCGAAGAAATTTTACCACTATCATGAAGTACAATATGTCACGAGAAAACAATGTCAGAATCGCCAAGATCCATTGAAGCGTTCCAGAGTTATAACCTCATAAAATGACAGCGGTCAAAATTGTAAAAATTGGCCCGGTCATTAACGTGCAAACCACCCTTGGGGCTTAAGGGGTTAAACAGTCTTGCCTATAGTAAAGGTCTCACCCCAAAATTGTACCCATAGTTTAAGACAGCAGGTATATATTTAAGGGATATGTACTTATTTCACATGCGTCACTTGCAGAAAAAATATCTAAATCTAAGCAAACTTGACTCATAACAATAAGTCAAATTAAAAGAAATCTGTCATTAGGATCAACCCTCCTAAGCTGTCTGTATGGGCATGCA
This sequence comes from Ranitomeya imitator, assembly GCF_032444005.1. NCBI lineage: Eukaryota > Metazoa > Chordata > Amphibia > Anura > Dendrobatidae > Ranitomeya > Ranitomeya imitator. Next base: position 335,275,544 of record NC_091286.1, read on the forward strand.
GGTCATAAAAACTTGAATAAACTGATACCTTGATAGGTGCAATCTCATGTCTTATTTTAGAGATATCTACATTTTTCTTAACATTTAAATGGGCTGTTAAGATCTATGGTCTGGACACTAGTCTCTCTGAGGCAGATTCTCAAAAGAACCCAAAAGAACTCCAAAAAAATCAAGTGTAGACTTTCCAGTCATATTTAACGTCGTCTAATATTGCTACTTATTTACAATACCTCCATAGTATTGTTAGCCACAGTAAGTGACTCTATAAAATTACTGTCATGTCTGTACAAAGACATGGCAGAATAGCTTTCAACTATGGACTGAGACTCTGATTAAGCCCTGTAGACTGTGTGCATCAATACTAGTGAATCTATATATTGACTATTCTGGACATGTAGAATAAAATGTAGATAGAATATTGAAAAAGTAAATGAATATGTAATTATGAGAGTAGAAGAAAAAATAAAAGTCCCAAATGTATTTCTACGTTCAGTAAGCAGGTCTAAGTTCAGATGTAATGAGTGTGACATTATTAACCAGAGGTTTGATGTAAGAAGTAAAAGACCAATTTTTAGCTATAATTGCAATAAAGTATGGTATTCTCATAATGGTTGCATTTCAAATAAAAATAGAAGGAAACAGCACAAAAAGCTCAGTCTGGAGCATTTAATATTCCAAGAATAGAGAAGATATGTCAGAGGAAATAAGTAAAAGTCTGTGTTATTCAAGAGACCAGGAGAGATTTCATGGAAGTTATTGTTGTTTGTGTTTTCTAGTGAGGTTTTTCAAAGAGATACAAGTCGCGGCCCTGCATTGATTTATGAAGAACCAAGGAGTAGCAAAAGATAACACAGGATGAATTTCAGTAAAAAGTAAAAAACCTAAGAATAGTAAAGAGAAAGGAAATATTTATAGAAGAGAAATCAAGGAGAATCAGTAATTAGTATTGACTTTTTGACTTGACAATGATGAGGTTTGTGAGATCGACTTAGTGAAAGCTAAATCATAAAAAACAAATGAAAATGACTTACCCGATGGCTTACAAGAATGAAAAAAGAAGACCTTTTCAATGGTAGATTGAAGGACTAGGGTTCGAGAATTTGAATACATAGGGTTTTTTTAGAGTGATCCTGACAGCTGATGCGTTTTGCCCAATCCGTGTTATGATTTCGGGAAAGAATGTTTGTCTCCCAGACACTGTGGTGTTTCAGAGAACAAGATACTGTAAAAGTCAATGGAGACCGAGCAGCTCTGAAGACTAATGGGACAGGTGGGTCCACTGTGGTTTATCCGCTCTCACTGCCCTAGATTGACAGGTCTTTGCCTATTTGCGCAGTAAGGTTCATTTTAATAAAAAAGTGATAGTTATAATGAATGCACTAAAAAGAGAAGAGGACCATTTTACAAAATAGGAAAACTAACAAAATGTATTAGCAACGCAACAACTGTGATCAGTGACTGCTGCTTTGTACACTGTTGAAGGGTCTTTTGTAAACATCTTTTATTGGATATGCTGGCGACTGCTGTTCCTCCTCAACATTTGCACAGTAGCTCTAGTTATTATGATTAGTTACTGGATATAAGGACAAGCTCATTAGGAATTCAGTGCATGCGAGGACTGAATGTTTATAAGATGGAAGCAAATGTCCTACCATTTTTGTCTAGTGCCTCCATATTTGCAGTCTGCGCACAAATATTGTGTTGTTTGATTCTTCAGCCATATTTCCTTTTATCGGTCCCTTATGTTTTGCTAAATTTCAATATATATATATATCATTAAGAAGTGAAGAGAGGATGGATGGGAATATTAATATAGGATCCATCTATACAGGTTTGTAGTCTATTACTATGGAGATGTTGAGGGCTGGGTACATGCTGTATATGCATAAGGTAATTTGGACAGGTGCGCTGGAGATCTACCTTACATAGAATTATGTGTCACACACCTTTGTTATTTAATAAAAATGGTTCTTTCAGGGATGGGAAAAAAATTAGGCTAGGCAGTAATTGCCATAAAATAGCAAAACATCTATTACCTTGTGACTCCTGTTATTCCAGTATTGCTGCTCTGGTTTTCCTCACCTGTCTCGATTTATGTCTCTGCAATTGACATAAAGTTATGTTTGTATATTGCTGTTTTAATGCACCTGCATATTTAATACTTAATATGTGAGGGGCCTTTTATTTTTGTATGTTACTGCAATTGTCATGTGTCATCTACACATGTGACCACTACAGCCAATAATTGGCTGTTAACATTGATGGTTTGAGGCCTCTGAGGCTAGTGATTGGCTAAAGTGATGATATGTGTAGATGGCATATGACATCTGCAGAAGTGTAAAGGTAGATAAATGTAATAGCGCCCTAGAACATCAGTGAAAACAGCTCTCAAGCATGTGTATAGTGCTTGTAACTGTCCCGTTGGTGGCTGTAAACCTCTGGATGTTGCATATCTTGGAAAACCTTACTTAAAGAATAAAAATAATGAGTATGTGCTTTCCTTTACTAATAGCAGAGAGTATAGATCATAACATTTACAGTTCTAATTACTTACAGCTTCTATTTGCAACAGATGTATCTCCTTGCTGATTGCAAGTGGCAGCACATTACATAACAATTGCAATTTGGCTTCACAGTACAGCATCCCTGGTCCCCTCAATCTTCCTCTCACTATGTCTCTATAATATGGCTTCAATATAATCCCACAGTGTCCCTGTCCCACTGGTTCAGCATTTTTTCACTAACTGCTCAGACCCGGCCGACACTTGGTTCCTAGTCCCACTTTAGCGAGATGCTACTTCAAACACAGTGGCGATTGGATTTATCTTAACTGAAGCAGTCCCTTCTCTCATTCTCCGTTCTAGGGAATACTGGATTTTCTATCCTTTTCTCTTTCTTTGCTGTATCTTCGCCTAACCTCCAACTCTTCCTTTACAAATTTTGACACTCTAAAACCCAGTTGCTTCGCCCTTCCTATTACAGATGTCTCATACACACTATGACCTACTCTTGAAACTCTCAACTATACTCCCCCCTAAATTAACTAAACGCGTCCACTTTTCCAGAGCTTTCTTCATCTTAATTAGCCATTAACTCCCTCTTGCCTCGTATGTTATACATATAGGTACCAGATGCAGAACATAACATGCAAATACCAAATTTATGCAGTGTGATTAGTAAAAGGCAAGACATATAGTATAATTCTATATTTAAAACAATTTTATACTTCTAATCCTTTGAGGGTGCTGGTTCATCTGCCACTCTCTTTACAAAAGAGCACAGCGATTAGCCGGATCATTAGACTGGTAATGGTAGAGTGACAGTGGATTCATTAAAAATGTATAGGATTTTTTTTTTATTCCATTTACTGCCTTTTCAACACACCAGGTAACACTACATCAAAATAATGTTACTAAATAGTTTCATAAAAGTATAGAATTTTTCATCATTGAAATCTCATTGCAATTTAAAATTGTTTTTTTCCACTCTTTTTCCTCAATCGTATAGTTTAGTTCCATAACAGAATGCAACAACATCTCATCTCTTACCGAGCTGAAATATTTAGCATGAAATACGATATTTGAACGCAGCAGCATACACATGATTGACATTGCCTTTTTCTTACTTTAATAAAATATTTACAAGACTGAACCAAAACCGAGCAAGAAAATTTGAGCAGGAATCAAGAGGAGGCACTTTGTGGTCACCAGCAGTACACAGCTTGTGCTCTTTGGATGCCCTTCAGATGCTGTTAAAGCTTCTGACTTTCTACATTCCTGAATGCGCTGAGGGATTTGAATATAGAAGCAGCAGAAGAAAGTGAGGTTTGAAGTTTAAATAAAATACTTCCTATTCAGTCACATATCAACATATCAAATTACAAATAATAAAGTAATTTTCATAATAATTTTATATAAGTTTATATACTAGGCATGTCTATTTTGGAAAGTTTCGATTAGTCCCAGGCTTAGATCCAAACCTATAAACATATTCACATTTGTTTCTTAGTTTTTAAGAACTTTTCATATATATTAAAGTATGAGTTGCTGGTTGTGTAATTTTTGGACAACTTTTCATAGTGTGAGTATCCTGACCTGGACCCCCCATGATTCACTGCTCTCACTATATGAATTACAGCATAAATGCTCATAACAAAAATGTACATAAGGTTGCATTCACACATCCATGTGACTAGATTTTTGTATTATTATTATTATTTATGTATATATTTTTATAGTTCCATTGATTATATGCTGCACATGTGAAAAGGGGTTACATACAAAATACAAGTATAAATTACAATTAACAAACTAACATTGACAGTCTGAAATAGAGCGAGAGAGGGCACTGCCCTTGCAGGATTACTGTCTTCAGAATAATGGGGAGCAATACAGTACGCTGGAGAGTTTGTAGGTGGTCAGGTGGCAGCAGATTCATTGCAGTCTGTAAGCTTTCATGAAGAGATGTGTTTTCAAGTTTCATCTGAAGTTCCAAATGTAGTGGATAATTGGGTGTGTTGGGGCACAGAGGATTACAAAGGATGGGCAATTCTCAGGAGAAATCTTAGATGCAATTGGGAGAGGATTGTATGAGTGTGGAGGAGAGAAGGAGGTCTTGGGGGGGACCGGAGTGGAGACTACATGTGGGAAATTATAGGAAGATTATTTCAAAGATGTAAGGGGAGACAAATTATGGATGGCTTTGTAGGTCAATGTTAGTAGTTTGAATTGGATACATTGGGGAATTGGGAGCCAATGAAGGGATTTGCAGAGGAGTAGCAAGGATAGAGGTCGATTAGTCAGGCAGCAGAGATATTGACGAACTGTAGAGGTGCAAGAATGTGAACAGGAAGGCCACAGAGGAGGATATTGCAGTAGCCGTAGTGGGAGATGATGAGGGCATTCACTAATATTTTAGTAGATTCAGGAAAGGATGGATTCTGGAAATATTTTTGAGTTGGAAGTAGCAAGAGGTGGCAAGAGCTTAGATGTGTAAGTTGAAGGACAATGCAGAGTCAAGCATTATTCTGATTTAGTGGACTTCCGGTACAGGGGGGAAAGCATGATGTCACTTATTATGATAGATAGATCAATTGAGGAATTAAGAGGGATGGAGGAAAGTTTGATGAGTTTAGAAGACAGCACAAGCAACCATAAAGTTGAATGGATTGATTCTCACATCTGCGAAAATTACTGATCCGAGTGTAAGGCTACATTCCCATGATGAGCTCTTGGTGAGTTTTTGATGTTGCAGACTTTCTGCACCACTTCTGCACCCATTCAGTAAGATAGGTTACTTGATTTTTTCAAAAATCTGCAACAACAAAAGCTTATCATGGGAATGTAACCTAAGATTTATGAGACTTAGTGTTAGGGGTCGAGTTCCTGCCTCTGCATGCACAGGGGGAATCTCGAGCCATCTCCGCTGAGGTCTCCCATTCTTCTCCTGCCGCAGTGGAGCCTGCTCAGCGGAGGCGTCGGTCCCAGCATCATGCTCAGTCTGACACTGTGCAAAGGGTTACTGCTGTCCTTCCAGCTTCTGCCATTGTAGCCAGTACTGGTCAGCAGCGAGCAGACGTCTTTGGGACTAAGTCCTACTTTTCCCATTTTGAGCATGCCCAGGGTAAGATCTCATTGGAGATCAAGGGTCACATGCTCAGGTACTGCAGCTATTCTCATTGGTACTCTAGGAAAGTCCTGAAGTTGCTCAAGTTCTGTGGCAGTTTCCCATTGGTTCTTTTTTGGAAGGTCATGTAGTTGCTGCAGCTATATAAGGTGCGCATGTCCACACGGCCATGCGCTAGTATCTTTCTGAGTTATATGCTTTGCACCAGTGCGGTCATGTGAGATTGTATTCAGGGACCTGGCTGAAATAAGCCCTTAGAATACCGGCACCTCCAGTGAGATTGTGTGCATGCATGACCACTGATTGCTCTCTGTTGGGCAGTTAGCCTGTGCACCTGTAAAGTCTAACAGGGCGCAGTGCTTTCCTTTCACAGCTACTCTGTGAAGTAACAGAGCTAGTCTATACCACCAAATAGTGCCACCATTTACTAGCAGCAGGTTCTCCTGCACGGTGGACCCCGAGTTGTGAACGCATCAATAATATTAAACATCTATATTTACTCTGTGCGTTCCGCTAGCCCTAAAACTCAGAGCATGTCTTATTCTGACCTTTCTTTGCTGATCAGACTTAGCCATACAGGTTAATGGGAATCCATAAAAATTGTGAAGGGTTTCAAATTGCTTCTGCCTTACTTTCATGTCCAACAGATATATTGTTTAGTGATAATACATAAAAACGTGACCTTCCAAGAGTACTCTGCCACCTACTGTATATACGTGGATGAGATGTGTCTGAGAGATGTGAACACTATTCTCTGTATAAACAATGGCAGGTAACGTTACTTGCCAATTTGTGACACTATTCCTGAAGAGCTGCATGTGATTAGTCTGGAAGGATGATGCAGTGATATATTCAACAGGTTTTCTTCACAGTACCTTGATGAGATGAGGGAAGATGAAGGGATGTAGATGTGGTAGAAGTTAGTACTGCAGGTTGGAGCTGGTATTAGAAGCACGAAGTTAGAGGTAACAAGAGAATCCTTTCTCCAGTCCTGAAACGTGTTGTCCAAGATGGCACTGACCAAGAAGAAGAAGTGAGATAAAGATAGGAGTAGTAGTAGTAGAAAGAAAGGTAGTATAGGTAAAGCACAGTAATAATACATGAACACCACAATATAACAATGGCCAGTAGATGGCAGAAAGGTACATAAATAAAATAGATTAACAATTAATCCCTTTATTACCACCAATATGCCGTTTAATGGTGGCAGTTAAGGGTATTTAGTCCTCAACGCCACTTTTTAATGGCGCTGAGAAATAAGGTTATAGCACCCCCAGCGTCAGATATTCTCCGGGGTCTCGGCTACTGGGGGTAGGTGAGACCCCAGAGAAAATGATTCGGGTTGGTTTAACGGCGACAGCAAAAAAAAAGTCCGATATCCCATTTCATTTCTCTCTCCTCTGATATGATCTAGCAAATCAGAGGAGAGAGAAATGGGGTACCTTGAGCCCCGCTCGGTACCTCAGGTGTTCTGGACCCTCCTGCATCCCCCGATCCTGTCCCCCAGCCATCAGCATCTTCTGGGAAGAAAATGGCGGGCGCAGTTTGACCTCCGAAATCTGCCAGCCGGTACCCGGCAACAATGGGAAATTTTTCCTATTGGTTAATTTGGTCACTGTGTTGGACCCTATCACAGTAATCAAAATAAATAGTAAATGAATCCTCCTTTCTCACCCCCTTAGTTTGATAAAAATATGAAAGTAAAAAAATTTATATTTGTTTCCATGTTTCCATTAGGGTTAGGGATTGGCTATTGCTAGGATTAGGGTTGAGGCTAAGGTTAGGGTTGGGGCTAGAGCTAGGGCTAGTGTTGTGCTAGGATTAGGGCAGGGTCTAGGGTTAAGTTTGGGCTAGGGTTAGGGTTGGGGCTAGAATTAGGGTTGGGGCTAGGGTTAGTGTTCGGCTAGGGTTAGGGCTAGGGTTAGGGTTGGGGCTAGAGCTAAGGTTAGGGTTGTGCTATGATTATGGCTGGGGCTAGGTTTAAGGTTGGGCTAGGGTTAGGGTTAGGTTTGGGGTTAGGGTTGTGCTAGGGTTAGGGTTGGGGCTAGGGTTAGGGTTGGGCTAGGGTTAAGGTTAGGGTTGGGGCTAGGGTTAGGGTTGGCCTAGGGTTAGGGTTGGTGCAAGGGTTGGAGTTGTGGGCTAGGGTTAGGTTTGGAGTTAGGTTTGTGTTGGGGTTAGGGTTGTCATAGTTGGGATTATGGTTAGGGTTAGGATTAGGGTTAGGGTTGTGGCTAGGGTTGGGATTAGAGTTATGGGTGTGTTGGGGTTAGGGTTGGAGTTAGAATTGGGGGGTTCCACTGTTTAGGTACATCAGGGGGTCTCCAAATGCGACATGACACCCACCATTGATTCCAGACAATTTTGCATTCAAAAGTCAAACGATGCTCCCTCCCTTCTGAGCCCTGTGGCTTTCCCCCACATGCAGGGTATCGCTACATTTTCAACATTTTTGACAAATTTCCGTTTTTTCATAAATAAACGCAAGTTATATCGAAGAAATTTTATCACTAACATGAAGTACAATATGTCACAAAAAAACTCAGAATCAATGAGATACATTGAAGCATTCCAGGACTATAACTTCATAAAGTGACAGTGGTCAGAATTGTACAAATTGGCATGGTCATTAAGTACCCAGTGGATGTAGTGTATATGGACTTTTCAAAAACTTTTGATACGGTGCCACACAAAAGGTTGATACATAAAATGAGAATAATGGGGATAGGGGAAAATATGTGTAAGTGGGTTGAGAGCTGGCTCAGGGATTGGAAACAAAGGGTGGTTATTAATGGAGCACACTCGGACTGGGTAGCGGTTAGCAGTGGGGTACCACAGGGGTCAGTATTTGGCCCTCTTCTTTTAAACATATTTATTAATGACCTTGTAGGGGGAATTCATAGTAGAATTTCAATATTTGCAGATGACACTAAACTCTGCAGGGTAATCAATACAGAGGAGGACAATTTTATATTACAGGATGATTTATGTAAACTAGAAGCTTGGGCTGATAAATGGCAAATGAGCTTTAATGGGGATAAATGTAAGGTCATGCACTTGGGTAGAAGTAATACGATGTATAATTATTTGCTTAATTCTAAAACTCTGGGCAAAACCGTCAATGAAAAAGACCTGGGTGTTTGGGTGGATGAGAAACTCATATTCAGTGGCCAGTGTCAGGCAGCTGCTACAAAGGCAAATAAAATAATGGGATGCATTAAAAGAGGCATAGATGCTCATGAGGAAAACATAATTTTACCTCTATACAAGTCACTAGTTCGACCACACTTAGAATACTGTGCACAGTTCTGGTCTCCGGTGTATAAGAAAGACATAGCTGAACTGGAGCGGGTGCAGAGAAGAGCGACCAAGGTTATTAGAGGACTGGGGGGTCTGCAATACCAAGATAGGTTATTACACTTGGGGCTATTTAGTTTGGAAAAACGAAGACTATGGGATGATCTTATTTTAATGTATAGATATATGAGGGGACAGTACAAAGACCTTTCTGATGATCTTTTTAATCATAGACCTGAAACAGGGACAAGGGGGCATCCTCTACGTTTGGAGGAAAAAAGGTTTAAGCATAATAACAGACGCGGATTCTTTACTGTAAGAGCAGTGAGACTATGGAACTCTCTGCCGTATGATGTTGTAATGAGTGATTCATTACTTTAAGAGGGGACTGGATACATTTCTGGAAAAGTATAATGTTACAGGGTATATATACTAGATTCCTTGATAGGGCGTTGATCCAGGGAACTAGTCTGATTGCCGTATGTGGAGTCGGGAAGGAATTTTTTTCCCCAAGGTGGAGTTTACTCTTTGCCACATGGGTTTTTTTTGCCTTCCTCTGGATCAACATATTAGGGCATGTTAGGTTAGGCAATGGGTTGAACTAGATGGACTTATAGTCTTCCTTCAACCTTAATAACTATGTAACTATGTAACTAACAAAACGGAACTAGTTATTGTAAACCAGCTTAACATTCCCAACTGCTTTCTAAACCAGATAACTGATGATAGAAATATGCTTGTTGATTATGAAATTATTGCATAACTGGTGCAATGTCAGTCATTCTGATCAAGATTATATTTTAGATTTTATATTCTACAATAATTAATTATATACATTGGGTCAAATAAGTATTTGAAACACTGCCGATTTTGCAAGCTTTGCCACCTCAAAAGAATGGAGAGGCCTGCAATTTTTATCATAGGTACACTTCAACTGTGAGAGACAGAATCTTAAACAAATCCACAAAATTATATTGTATGATTTTTACATAATTATTTTGCATTTTATTGCATCAAATACTGTATGATGCAATAGAAAAACAGAATGTAATATTTGTACAGAAAACTTTGTAATTACAGAGGTCAGACGTTTCCTGTGGTTCATAACTCCATATGCACACACTGCAGCAGAGATTATGGCCCACTCCTCTATATAGATCTTCTCTTGATATTTTAGGTTTCGGGGCTGTCGCTGGGCATCATTGAGTTTCAGCTCCCTCCAAAGATTTTCTATTGGATTCTGATCTGATGACTGGCTAGGTCACTCCAGGACCTTGAAATGCTTCTTATGGAGCCACTCTTTAGTTGCCCTGATTGTGTATTTTGGATCACTGTCGTGCTGGAAGACCCAGTCACGACCCATCTTCAATGCTATTACTGATGGAAGGCGGCAGTTGGCCAAAATGTCGTAATACATGAACCCATTCATCCTTCCTTCAACACGGCGCAGTTGTCCTTTCCACAAAGTATAATGTTTCCCCCCACCATGCTTCACAGTTAGGATGGTGTTCCTGGGGTTGTACTCAGCCTTCTTCTTTCTCCAAACATGGTGTGTGTAGTTGATATCAAAAAGTTCCATTTTGGTCTCACCTGACCACATGACCTTCATCCATGCCTCCTCTGGATCATCCAGATGGTCATTGGAGAACTTCAAATGAGACTGCATATCTGCTGGCATGAGAAGGGGGAGCTTGTATGCCTTGCAGGATTTTACTCCATGACCGCGTAGTTTGTTACCAACGTTAATGATTTAGACTGTTGTCCCAGCTCTCTTCAGGTCAATGATCAGATCCTTCCGTAGAGTCCTGGGCTTATTCGTGACATTTCTCAGAGTCTTCCATACCCCAATGGAATGAGGAAGAATCACAGTTATCTTGTGATTCTTCCATTTTCTAATAATTGTGCCAACAGTTGTTGCCTTCTCACCAAGCTGCTTGCCTATTGTTCTGTAGCTCTGTCCTGTAAGTGATCAAATATTTCATGCAATATAATGCAATTTATGTAAAAATCATACAATGTGGTATTCTGTTTCTTATTTTTAGATTCTATCACAGTTGAAGTTTAGGGCGGCATGGTGGCGCAGTCGTTAGCTCTTGCAGCGCTGGAGTCCTGGGTTCAAATCCCACCCAGGACAACATCTGCAAGGATTTTATATGTTCTCTTTGTGTTTGCCTGGGTTTCCTCCGGGTACTCCGGTTTCCTCCCACATTTTAAAAAGACATACTGATAGGGAATTTAGATTGTGAGCCCCAATGGGGACAGCAATTATGTGTGCAAAACTGTAAAGCACTGCGGAATATGTTAGCGCTATATAAAAATGAAGATTATTTAAAAAAAATAAAGATTAAGTTTACCTACGATAAATATTGCAGACCTCTCCATTCTTTGGAGGTGGGAAAACTTGCAAAATCGTCAGTGTATCAAATACTTATTTACTTAACTGTATATAATATAACTAGCTATTTTATTTATGTGAACAGAACCAGGTTGGATATTATTATGGCATACTGGTTTATGAATGAGTACATTTACATGCAAAGTAACTGCATACATACTACCGTATATATGTGTCATAACAATATTTTATTATAGAAAAAACTGTACCAAATGTTTATGGCATAATTTGATGAGAGCTTTTATGAGATCACAAAAAATTTATATTCTAAATGGGTGTTTTTAGCTGTGAAGGAGAACACTAACTGTGAATTTAACGCTTGAGCAATCTTAGTAATAATGCATAAACAAGCATAACACGGCATATGCAGTCAGAAACATTTTTTTATACGCGCACAATGCCTAATGATGAAGATGTCTTCTTGGAAGACAGCAGCATCATATGTTGTCACTGTCTTCTAGGCATGTAGTAGCTTAAGGTTTTCACTAGGAAATCCCCAAAATCAAAAGGATACCCCACCAAACTAAGCTTGCAACAAAGCAAATACAAACTCTTTAGATTGGTACCTCTTATGCTCATATCTGATGGAGTACATGTCATGGAGGTACACCAATATCTGAGAGAGTACATGCCATGGAGGTACACCAATATCTGAGAGAGTACATGCCATGGAGGTACACCAATATCTGAGAGAGTACATGCCATGGAGGTACACCAATATCTGAGAGAGTACATGCCATGGAGGTACACCAATATCTGAGAGAGTACATGCCATGGAGGTACACCAATATCTGAGAGAGTACATGCCATGGAGGTACACCAATATCTGATGGAGTACATGTCATGGAGCTACACCAATATCTGATGGAGTACATGCCATGGAGGTACACCAATATCTGAGAGAGTACATGCCATGGAGGTACACCAATATCTGAGAGAGTACATGCCATGGAGGTACACCATACAGGTTCCATATGTCATGTTAAAGTGAGAAATCCGTGCGTGTTTTTCTTCATTAAAAGTATGCGCCTACTGTATATAATGCTCCTTATATTCATTAACAAGGACTCATGGAAAGGTTTGTATTAGTATAGGGATATAGTGGCATTATTGATAGCGTTCCCATTATGATGTTTGAAATGGGGAACACTCTCGTCTGTGTATCTGCCTTTGATATCAACTCTACAAAGGAAAAAGAAAAATCTTCTAAGACGGTTAATGTCGGCAAGGGTATGGATGTTTTTTTCCAAGTTGGAATGCTACAATAATATAATGTATATGTCAGCATTATTAGTACTACTGACTATAATGTATGATCTCCTGTGCTAATGAATGAAGGGAAGGAGTATGACTCTCATGTTACATATCTATGGTACTGTAAAGGGATCACGTTAATCTTTCCTAACCATAGAAACAGGTCTCAGCATGTCAACAATATTCTATAAAACTTGTGAAATATGGGATGAAATTGGAAATCAACATATTGACATCAGGAACTGTTACTATAAAGTACTGAGCATTAAGGGGAACAACATCTCTAGGTATAAGGAAACAATAGAGAATGGGGCAAAATCTAATGCTACAATACCTAAAGCAATAAACTGAAAGGATTAGGACTAGAGATGGGCGAACACCTAGATGTTCAGGTCCGGCGGGTTCGGCCAAACAGTTACAAAAATAGTTACAGAACAGTATCTGGATCCGAACCCGAATCACTTGAATGGGGGGCCCGGACATCCAGTGTTTGCTGCTCTGCCATGTGCATGGCAAACACCTCTTCTGATCAGCGGTGATACCATCCCCGTGGGTCAGAGAGCCACGGTTCCCACGCTGTCAAAAGACAGCGTGAGTTCTCATCTGTGATCGGAGGTATACAGTTTGCCTCTGGTCACTGGTGTCAGATGATGGAACAACTGCTCCTATCATCTGACACCTGCTACCGATAATAAAAGCGAGAGCAGGAGCGGCTGATGGAAGTATTCATGAGCAGCTCCTGCACTGTAAATACATAAGGCAAAATTCACAGCTGGGGGTTGCAACCCTCAGCTGTCAGCTTCAGCAAGGCTAGTTATCAAGAATAGAGGGGACCCCATACAGTATTTTTTTAATTATTTAAATAAATAATTTTTAAAAAATTGCGTGGGATCCCCTTCATTTTTGACAGCCAACCTTGTTAAAGCAGACAGCTGGGGGCTGGTATTCTCAGGCTGGTAAAGGGCCATGGATATTGGCCCCTAGCCTAAAAATAATAGCCTGCAGCTGCCCAGAAAAGGCACAGCTATTAGATGCACTAATTCTGGCACTTTGCCCGGCTTTTCCTACTTGCCCTGGTGAAGTCCGTGTTCAGTGTCCATGCTGTAGTTGTTCGGTACGGACGCTGAACTTTACTGTTCTCGTTCAACCATCTCTAATAAGGACATTAAATTATCAGGCAGTTTAAAGGAATACTTGAATTAATGTTGGTTGTAGTTTGAGAAAAATATGCTCCAGAATGTAGAGTCCCTGCCTTTGATGTGGACTCACAAGTCGGCCTGCATCTTTCCCAGCAGATGTTGGCTAAAATACACAGCCATCATATTCTTCTAACAGATGCGTTGGAGTGGGCAAAGCAATTTCTCTTGTGGGTACGCTTAGTTTTATATGCAGACTTTTTCCACAGACTTGCATTAGATACAGAAAATCTGTAAGTAAAAGAAACTTTTTTACTGCGTTTCCGCAGCGTAAATGCACTCAAAAGTTAAATGAGAAAATGCAAGTAACTTAATTTACATAATAAAAGCAGAAATGGTGCCTCAAAAACACACCAAAACCTCATCGTGGGATGTAGCCTTAAACAGTTGTATTTTAGCACCAGAACAAGAGTAGTAATGTCACATTTACAAAGTTACTCAACTATTTCGGTAGATTATTGTGAAAGCAAACAATATCATCATTGTAAAGAGAATAAAGATGAAATATAGATTTGCTGTGCAAGGCATAACTAACCCATATTTTTCAGATATACCGAGGGTAGTTATAAGATTATCTTCCATTTAGTTGTGAAAAACAGAAGAGAATAACTTTCGCTTACCCTTATCTAACATGAATTTGAGCTGTTTAAGTTTTTCTTCCCATTGAGAAAAAAGCAAAACGGTGCTAAAACCATAAATCATGATAATCCACGCCTCACATTTACAAGATCTGTAATGATGTAATGTGTTAAATTGGGAGCTGATCTTTTCCTGAAAGGAAATTCAGTAAAGTAATAATTGAATTTCTTTCCCGTTTTAGCATTAGTATAATATGACAAGATTTATATACAGTGTAATTGGGAAGGAGAAAAGGATTGCTCTATTTCTCCATTTCTTTCCTCCGCCTTTTTGACTTATGAAATGCTATTTATATATCATGTGGAACAAAGTCCTTCAATTCTCAGCATATTCAGCAATGTCCATTCGTGCAGGGTAAAGATCAGGCAGTAATTACCTTTCTTCTCTATCTTGCTGCTATCAGCAAAAACTATTTTTCACCAATGGATAAAGTTAGCCAATGATAAAGGTAGCAATATCTAAACATTATGGCTGTAATGTACTGCATAGTTTATGTATTCGCAAGAAAAGTCCAATGAATTCTGGACAGATTTGTATAGAAACTTGTACATGAAAAAATTCAGTACGTTCAGTCATTAATGTTATGACTTTAAAGCTGTACCAAGGCAAATTAGTCTCTGTTGGTCTGTACCATAGAGCTGTAGGCAAATTGTGTGCCACCATATGGTTTCTTAAAACAGTTCTGTTAGGGAGCTATTCTGCTCCAGTGTTTCTAGAGTAGAATAAACATGTTATATGGATTTTTAGGAAACAAGATTTTTTTTTGTTGGATTCATAAAAAGAAATCTAGCAACAAAGAGTGTTCGCATGGAGTTGGGGACATACTGATGTTAGACATGGTCTTGTAGGCTATGGATTATGAGCAGTCTATAACAGCCATAATACGGTACTGTGCTTGAGGCCTTAATGACTTATAATAGAACACTTAGTACTCTGTATAAATGTACAGCCAACGCTGCTTACGGAAGACTTGCTATCACTCCTGCTAAGTCCTGGAATCGATTAATGTTCTTTACTCTGTTCTTTTTATTACAGATGCAAGCCATTTCCTGTCTTAATATCTAATGGTTTGTGGTTTCTTATGGCTGTCATTGTCAATAATGACACAGGGGTTTTGTATTTGATTTGATATTTTATCCTCATGTGACATTTTGAGAGATTTAAGAAAAGGGTGCATCCATCTTGACTTCCATTCCCTGCACATGTGTAACCCGTTTTAGTTTATATTTCACCACTTGTTCTTCGAATCATCTGAGTCATTTAGTAGCATCTCGAAGAGAAGATGTCAGTATTGAAACATACAGATTAGCATGGTATGAAATCAAGTGAAAAATGAAAAAAACGTGATGCAATGGTATATGAAAACTGGCAACAGTAATAACATATGGTAGAGCATATTTTAAATGAAATGCCAGATAGAGGTTAGAGTTCTAACCATAAAAATACTATTATATCTATCCCTAGGGCTCTATGTATCACAGTTAGCTTTCCCTGGATGCAACTTATTAAATTAATTAATTCAATAGTTTCCCCGTGTCTGGCATAAAAAAGTTACAAATTATAATGCTCGCCTTATTTGTGCACTTTGCAGCTATTCTCACCTCTATGCAGAATGGGGTCTGGCCAGACAAAATGCTGAGTATAGACAAACTTTTTTTTTTTATTGTAGTGTATGAGTGGTGCTACAGATCTAAGTTCCCTGGCTCTAGCCTTTTACTTTCCAGCCCCCATATTCAGCCTTTATCGGGGCTGAGTTGATCGAACTCCAGCTGACTGTGACCTGGCGGAAGGCTGTAGTGTTTGGTGGACCAATCCGGAAGTTACAACTCAATGTAAATCTATAAGAGCCAGAATGAGACCAGAATGAAGCTCCCATAGACTTGCATTGAGATTTTGTGACCATTAACTCTGACTTCAGGTCAGTCAAAAGTTGAAGTCGCAAAATGTCGTGGGACCACAGTGGTGCCAGGGACATCAAAAGATGGCGGCTGTTGAGTATAAGACTAGGCTTAGAGAACTTAGATTTGTAGCACGACTCCATCTAAAAAAACAAAAAACAAAATGCTTGAGAGATGCTTTAAACCTGCTTAGTGTTTGTATATTTTATTTTCTCTTTAGCACAGTGTATGATGTGCTAAATCCAAACTGAAGAAATAGGTCAGTACACCTGTTGCTATAAGTGCAATGTGGAGGTGTAATTTCAAAATGTGGCCAATAACAGACAAAATCTACCGTATATACTCAAGTATAAGTTGACCCGTGTATAAGCCGACCCCCCTAATTTTGCCACAAAAAACAGGGAAAACTTATTGACTTGAGTATAAGCCTAGGTTAGAAAATGCAGCAGCTACCGGTGAATTTCAAAAATAAAAATAGATGCTCCATACCGTTCATTATTGCCCCATAAGATGTTCCATATAAAGCTGTGCCACATACAATGCTCCATACATTTCATTATTGCCCCATAAATGCTCCATATAAAACTGTGCCACATATAATGCTCAATACTGTTCATTATTGCCCCATAAGATGCTCCATATAAAGCTGTGCCATATATAATGCTCTGCACCGTTCATTATGGCTCCATAGATGCTCCATATAAAGCTGTGCCATATAGAATGCTCTGCACCATTCATTATGACCCCATAGATGCTCCATATAAAGCTGTGCAATATATAATGCTGCTGCTGCAATAAAAATAAAAAATGACATACTCACCTCTCTTGCTGCCCACAGCTCCTCAGCGTCCCGTTTCAGCGTCTCTCTGCACTGACTGTTCAGGCAGAGGGCGGCGCGCAGATTAGTATGTCATCACGCCCTCTGACCTGAACAGTCTGTGCAGAGGACGGGAAGACGGAGCGGCGCCAGGCGGGTGCAACGCGGATAGGTAAATATGTAATGTAATGTAATGTATTGCTGCTGCCAGGATCATATTCCTCACCAACCGTTACACCGATGCCTCTACCTTGTGCCAGTCATTACACTGGTTACCCATCCACTCAAGAATCCAGTACAAAACTACTACCCTCATCCACAAAGCACTCCATGGCTCAGCACCACCCTACATCTCCTCTCTGGTCTCAGTCTACCACCCTACCCGTGCCCTCCGCTCCGCTGATGACCTCAGGTTAGCATCCTCAATAATCAGAACCTCCCACTCCCGTCTCCAAGACTTTACACGTGCTGCGCCGATTCTTTGGAATGCACTACCTAGGATAATACGATTAATCCCCAATCCCCACAGTTTTAAGCGTGCCCTAAAAACTCATTTGTTCAGACTGGCCTACCGCCTCAATGCATTAACCTAACGATCCCTGTGTGGCCTATATTAAAAAAAAAAAAAAAAAAAAAATTAATTAACTGGTTCATGCAGCTTTACATGAACACCCAAGCCTTACACTATGGCTGGTCCGAATAACTATAGCAATTGTTACCATCCACCTCTCGTGTCTCCCCTTTTCCTCATAGTTTGTAAGCTTACGAGCAGGGCCCTCACTCCTCTTGGTATCTGTTTTGAACTGTATTTCTGTTATGCTGTAATGTCTATTGTATGTACAAGTCCCCTCTATAATTTGTAAAGCGCTGCGGAATATGTTGGCGCTATATAAATAAAAATTATTATTATATTATTATTATTATGTAATACTCACCTGCTTCCAGTGTCCCTGGCTCCTTATCCCAGACAGATGGTCTCCGGGTGCCGCAGCCTCTTCCTCTGTCAGCGGTCACTGGCACCACTCATTACAGGAATGAATATGCGGCTCCACCCCTATGGGAGTGGAGCCCATATTCATTACTTTAATGAGCGGTCCCACGTGACCGCTGAACAGAGGAAGAGCTGCGGCACCCGAAGCCCATGGGACAGGCAGGAGACAGCGCCAGGAGCGCCGGAAGCAGGTGAGTATGCGACAGGCCTCTCTCCCCCTCACCCACCGACCCTGCCGCCGACCGTGACTCGAGTATAAGCTGAGAGGGGCACTTTCAGCCCAAAAATTTGGGCTGAAAATCTCGGCTTATAATCGAGTATATACGGTAGTAAAAAATGGGAAAATAGTCTACAGTAAGTAAGTAGGTATGTAAATAGTAATAGTACTTGTAAATAATACAGTGTACTTGGCTAACACTATTGTTATAAAAAAGCTGTAAAGTTCATATCATTGTGACAAGGTGTACCCATTCAGGATGTTTCTATCTCTAGTATTTTACTTCTTTATGTGCCAGGACTGGAGGCCTCAATAGATGGGGCAGAGCAGAACCCACACCTACCCTGTTTTTCCCGTCTGTGGAAAGCTATATATTCAAGATGCACAACCCGAAAATGGGTGGGCATGCTTCTATATGTACAGAATGCAAAGAACTATAGCAAAACCAAAAAAATGGGCCAGCACACCTGTTGGTATAAGCGCAATGCGTAAGTGCACATTGACATTGTGGCCATTAACACACAAAACCTAGGATAGAAACAACAAGCAAATACCCAGCAGTAAGTAAGCAAATAGGGAACTAAACAGTAATAGTACATGTAAATAACTTGGTTGACACTATTTTAATTAAAAAGCGTAAAAGCCATCCCACTTCAGCAAGGTGTACCCAATCAGGATGGCCCTATCTTAAGTATTTCACCTCTCTGTGTACCAGTAGGCCTCAACAGTCAGGGGCAGACCGACTGTATGACGTGCTAAATGTATTAAGATAAATTTGGTAATGTTTAAAAATAAAAAAGCGTAGGAGTAACACAACACTGCTGAAAAAGAAGAATGGTTCAGTGGTATCCTTTTTAAGAATTAATACATTGATAAAAAAGTAGGGCTATGCGTTTCAGCATTAGACTAGTGCCTTCCTCAGGGCACAATAGATTATCAAAGATCAGATTTTTATATATACAAAGGTAAACAGAAAAAAGGAAACTATATTGTACCTATGGGTCAAAGGTCATAATATAAAAAAAGGATGCACTGTGGCTGATTCTTCTATATCCAAGGTATTGTGCCTAGTAGTTACACTCTACATTATAGGCAAGCATCCTACCTCTAGCCACCTGTTCATGTATGAAGTGCACAACTTTTCGTTATGGTTCTGCATTATGTAGCACCCTGTGTTTTTTCTCTTTATCTTTTATAGATTATTAAAACATTTGGAGCATTTTACTCCATCCAATTTCAGTTTATGACTGACATATGAATCAGAAATATTCCCTATTTTGCATTTTTTTCCCAACACAGTAAATAAGAGAAGATTATTTACTGTAGCAAAGTCATATTGCCCCACCACATGGGGTCCAAGGTGTTTCAGGAGCTCTTTGCTATTATGGAATGCTGGGCATATTACAACAAGCCAGAACACAGCATTTACATTGTGCTGCTATTGTAGACCTGCTGAGTATCATTCATCTCCCTTCCTCCATTAAAACAATTGTATTTTATCACAGCGTTCTCTAGGGAGAGCTAACTGCAGATGCCAATCCTTGTCTTATCTTTATCATGTTCACAATCTCTTTTAGAGGCTTCAAATAAATTACAGGAGAGACAAAGCAATCCCATCTGACTCGATTTCTATTCTGTGGAAAGGGACATATAGGAATTCATAGCACAAATGTTTAGTGTTATTTATGCACAAGTGCAAAATGATGTATTGGGAACTGGCACATTTATGGGTCGAGATGTTCACTTTGACATGAGGAGACCTGTATATAAAGATTGTTGGACCCATAAATATGTCCAAAATTATTGTTTTGACATACATTTGGTCAGTATACTTTGGGATTCCACAGCGCCAACTGACTTGATCAGCATTGCAGGATACGAACTCTTTTGCTGCCAAAACAACTCTGATCCATTGAGGCATAGACTTTTGAAGATCTCTGCAAACGTGTTGTGGGAATTCAAGGGTCAGGTTTTCCAGCAAATTCTAAAGATGCTTTATCCACATGATGTAAAAGAAAACAAGATTAATAAAATGAGATTATTTTTTCCATTTCTCCATTGTCTAGTTCTCATTTGCCTAATGTTGCGGAACAGATGTCACCATGGGTATTTTGAGCTGTCTGTGGCTCCTCAGTACTATGAAAGTAGTCCATGATGCATTGCATTTTCTGAAACCTTTTTATCATAACTAGTTTTAACATTTTTTGTGCAGCATTAGTTCTTCTGTGGGATTGGACCAGACTAGATTCAATTTTACACCTCATGTGCATTATTAAACTTTGATTGCCCAGAATCCTGTAGCCGTGCACACATGGTTCACCAAAAGCTTTACTTCATTGAGCCACTTTTGGGAATAGTGGGGAGATCGCACAACAACGACATTTTAGACTTGCGTTTTACTAGGGTCATCACAATTTGTCATATGACAAAGATGCTCAAAACTTTTCATTTTGCCCATTCTTCTTCTTTCCAGCACATCAACTTCAAGAACTGTTTGTTTCATGATTAATATGTGGTGAGCCACAGGAGAGGCACCAAATGTTGCAGAGGGGTTAGCTGGGGCATGTATTTCCATTGTTAGCGCATTTTAATGTCCTGGTAGCTGAAGTGGTCTGCTGGACCCTTAAACATTTTCTTCATGTGCACAACAAATGTGAATAGGGGGAGGTGGCACTTACGGAGGTGGCATAGGACTCCTTTAGAGGTGATGTCTGGATGCAGATGTTTGAGCGCCCATAATGTTCACGCATTTACAAGCAACCAGACATGTGTGAACTTGATAAAAAAATGTGCTAGCGATGCATTAATAGACATGTAAATGGTTAAAAGTCCAAATTTTATTTAAACATTTAATAAAACAATGATCATGTTTACACAACAGAATACAAATAAATAAGCTAAAATTTGTTGGGTGAACAAAATGTGGGAGAAAAAACCCTCTAAATGTTGGAATACCTGTAGGCACATACTGTAAATGCACAGAGTGCATTAATATGTACTGTATATCACAAGCACTTTGAATTAGAGCATATGTATGTGAAAATATGTATATTATTGTAAAATATATTAATAATAAGTTTAATAGTAATAATAAAGGTCTCTTAATACAGGTATACAACACCTTAGAAAAAAAGTACATAGTTACAAATACATAAGTATGCATCCTCAGACAATGAGGATAAGTATTTCCCACATTTTAGGGGTAAATATCACATATTAAACAATAATATTTAAGTGAAAAATCTGACCCATCAAACACCCGAAGCATGTTTCACCAATGCTTCATCAGGGTGATTGATCCCTGACAAAGCATTGGTGAAACGCGGGTGTTTAGTGGATGAGCTTTTGCACCTAAAAATTGGTGTTTAACATGTGATGTTTACCTCTAACATGTGGGAAATGCTTATCCTCATTGTCTGAGGATGCATACTTATGTATCTAATTCAAAGTAATTGTGATATACATATTAATGCACTTTGTGTATGTATGTGCCTATACAGGTATTCAAACCAGCGGTTTTCTCCCATATTTTGCTCACCACCAAATTTTAGCTTATTTACCTTTATTCTGGTGTTTACTTGTGTTCATTGTTTTATGAAATGTTTGAACATAATTTGGACTTTTCATCCATTTACATGTATGTTAAAGAATCTCTGGCACATTTAATTTAGGTTGCAAAATTTTGATAATCTGTAACATGTGTGAACTTGCAAACTACACTTTACTGAAGGAGGTAACAGAGTATAGTCTTTTTTAAAGGTGAACTTGCTGTAGTTCACATTATAGGATATACTGAGTATTTTGCGTATGAAAGGAGGTTTCATCTCCTTGTGAACCAAACATGTATTGGGCCTCTTGGGGCTACTGGAGCACAGTTCTCTTCACTTGCTATTGGAGGAGATGTTAATAGAAAGCACCCTCAAAGTAATATGATGATAAATTGACCTCCATGGGTTGGCACCCTGTGGAGTAGCGATAGTAGTTTGGAGTTACTCATGGTTGTGGCACTACTATTCCCACTGCATGTGGCAGGGCGGACAAAGTTTGTGATGTGGAAGTCACGTTGCACGTTTCCAGCTGGAAGCGCATAGAAAAACCATTATGCAGGATAGCACTTGTCAGCCTTAACTCTCCTGACTGTATATACAGTAGCTTCACTCCTTTTTGGGGGCAACTTTAATGACAATAATGTTGCCTCAGCATATCACGGGTGCGCAAGTGGCATGCTTGAGTCCCTGCCCTGCATGTTTTGAGGCTGTTAGTCACCAAAAAAACCCATGCATGGATTCGTGATAATCCGTACACAACTGAGTACCCGATGCAAATTCGAGTAGTGAGCACTTGCACTCAACAGTTGCCATCATATCATTTTTTTTACTTTTGAAAAAATAAAATACAATTCTAACCCTGACCCCAATCCTAACACTAACCCTTACTCTAACACAACTCTACCCCAAACCTAACCCCAACACCAACCCAGACTCCGATCCTAACCTTAACCCTGACACCAACGCTAACTCCAACTCTAACCTTGAGCCCAATTGCAAAGAATGGAAAAACTAAAAAAATATATTTTATCATTTTTATCTAACTAAGGGGGTGAGAAAGGTGGATTTTATTTACTATATTTTTTTCTTTTCATCACTGTGATAGGGTCTATCATACTGATGAAAAGGAACCAATAGGAAAAATCTCCTATTGCTTCCAGCAGATATCGGCTGGCACATTGTGCATGCACCTGCCAATTTTATTTTTTCCAAGAAGATGATGCCGGGTCGGGGGACGGATCACGAGGGCCATGGATGGTGGAGGTACCAGGGGGTTTGGGGGGCATAATATTTCTCTACTCTGACATGTACAGTGGGGCAAAAAAGTATTTAGTCAGTCAGCAATAGTGCAAGTTCCACCACTTAAAAAGATGAGAGGCGTCTGTAATTTACATCATAGGTAGACCTCAACTATGGGAGACAAACTGAGAAAAAAAAATCCAGAAAATCACATTGTCTGTTTTTTTATCATTTTTTTGCATTTTATGGTGGAAAATAAGTATTTGGTCAGAAACAAACAATCAATTTCTGGCTCTCACAGACCTGTAACTTCTTCTTTAAGAGTCTCCTCTTTCCTCCACTCATTACCTGTAGTAATGGCACCTGTTTAAACTTGTTATCAGTATAAAAAGACACCTGTGCACACCCTCAAACAGTCTGACTCCAAACTCCACTATGGTGAAGACCAAAGAGCTGTCAAAGGACACCAGAAACAAAATTGTAGCCCTGCACCAGGCTGGGAAGACTGAATCTGCAATAGCCAACCAGCTTGGAGTGAAGAAATCAACAGTGGGAGCAATAATTAGAAAATGGAAGACATACAAGACCACTGATAATCTCCCTCGATCTGGGGCTCCACGCAAAATCCCACTCCGTGGGGTCAGAATGATCACAAGAACGGTGAGCAAAAATCCCAGAACCACGCGGGGGGACCTAGTGAATGAACTGCAGAGAGCTGGGACCAATGTAACAAGGCCTACCATAAGTAACACACTACGCCACCATGGACTCAGATCCTGCAGTGCCAGACGTGTCCCACTGCTTAAGCCAGTACATGGCTGGGCCCGTCTGAAGTTTGCTAGAGAGCATTTGGATGATCCAGAGGAGTTTTGGGAGAATGTCCTATGGTCTGATGAAACCAAACTGGAACTGTTTGGTAGAAACACAACTTGTCGTGTTTGGAGGAAAAAGAATACTGAGTTGCATCCATCAAACACCATACCTACTGTAAAGCATGGTGGTGGAAACATCATGCTTTGGGGCTGTTTCTCTGCAAAGGGGCCAGGACGACTGATCCGGGTACATGAAAGAATGAATGGGGCCATGTATCGTGAGATTTTGAGTGCAAACCTCCTTCCATCAGCAAGGGCATTGAAGATGAAACGTGGCTGGGTCTTTCAACATGACAATGATCCAAAGCACACCGCCAGGGTAACGAAGGAGTGGCTTCGTAAGAAGCATTTCAAGGTCCTGGAGTGGCCTAGCCAGTCTCCAGATCTCAACCCTATAGAAAACCTTTGGAGGGAGTTGAAAGTCCGTGTTGCCAAGCGAAAAGCCAAAAACATCACTGCTCTAGAGGAGATCTGCATGGAGGAATGGGCCAACATACCAACAACAGTGTGTGGCAACCTTGTGAAGACTTACAGAAAACATTTGACCTCTGTCATTGCCAACAAAGGATATATTACAAAGTATTGAGATGAAATTTTGTTTCTGACCAAATACTTATTTTCCACCATAATATGCAAATAAAATGTTAAAAAAACAGACAATGTGATTTTCTGGATTTTTTTTTCTCAGTTTGTCTCCCATAGTTGAGGTCTACCTATGATGTAAATTACAGACGCCTCTCATCTTTTTAAGTGGTGGAACTTGCACTATTGCTGACTGACTAAATACTTTTTTGCCCCACTGTATATCATGTCAGTAGAGAGAGAAACCATTGAAACAGTGGGCACACTTTTTTATGTGATCACTGTTATTCATTCAATAACAGCGATCAAGTGATTGAACACTGGAAAGTCCGACCCTGATCATGTTCTCCAGGGTCTCAGTTACACTTAGGAGCCGAGACTCCAGAGATTTTCTGACTCTGGGAGACGCTACAGCCTTATTCCCGATCACCGTTTTTAAATAGCAATGAGGGAATATGTACCTTTAGTAGCTGCCATTTTAATTCGTATCAGCGGTCACTAGGGGGTTAAATTCAATAGGCGAGTTCTAGCTAACAATGAAAGTGTTATCAGATATTTGCTGAACCTGCAGAAATATTTTAAGAAATGGCTTTAGCAGCGATTCTTTTATAAAGTGTCCTTTAGCAGATGGATAATTCTAATAATACATGTGCGCAGAGCAGAGCTTCAGAGATTTTTCCAGTATTCTACCAATCTTCAACAAATACGTCAGCACTCTATAAGGCTGATGTTGGTGGCCAAAGTCACAACACAGTAGTAACATTGTCACAGGGAAATATGCGCATAATGCAAAGTACTCTGCAAAAGATTTGGTAAGGGTTGGAAATGTTGCTACAAAGTAGAAGGGTTAATTGTATGTTTTATCAGTTACCTATGGTAAATGGAAGGTAAAACCCCATATTTGTCTGCAAGAGTAACTAGAAGAATTAATGCTGTTTTGAAGGCAAAAGGGAGAACCACCAGTTTTTGAAGGAACTCGACAGTGAGATTGTTCCAGACATCTTGGAAACCTAAATACAAATTTATGGATGGAGGCTTGCACAAAATCCTTCCATCTCTTCATGTAATCCCAAACAGATTTGATGATGTTGAGATTAGTGCTCTGTGTGGGATCATATAATCACCACCAGGACTCCTTGTTCTTTTTTTACACTCAAGAAAAGTTCTTAATGTCATTGGCTTAATGTGTGTGATTGTTATCCTAATGATTAATAAATTTGGAGGCAATCAGATGACTTATGGTACTGGTGATGGCCTAGTATCTGCCTGTATTTCTCAGCATTGAAGAGACTATTGATCCTTATCAAATTCCTACTACATGTGCTTAAAAGCAGCCACAAACTTGCAAAGAAGCTCCATGTAAAGCCCCGTCACACATAGCGAGATCGCTAGCGAGATCGCTGCTGAGTCACAAGTTTTGTGACGCAACAGCGACCTCAGTAGCGATCTCGCTATGTGTGACACGTAGCAGCGACCAGGCCCCTGCTGTGAGATCGCTGGTCATGTCGGAATGGCCTGGACCTTTTTTTGATCGTTGAGGTCCCGCTGGGTAGCACATATCGCTGTTTTTGACACCTTACCAACGACCTCATGACAGGACGTCCCTCATTGAGGTCTGTTAATCGTCATGAAATAGCTGCCATGTGACATCGTTGTACAGGTCGCTACAGGTCGCTGCATCGCTGCTGCATCATTGGGGAGATCTCACAGTTTGACATCTCACCAGCGACCACATAGCGACGCAGCAACGATCCCTGACAGGTCGTATCGTTGTCGGGATCGCTTTAGCGTCGCTAAGTGTGACGGGGCCTTTAGACTATTGCAGACAGTCAGTATTATACCACTCTCCGGCTCTTCGGTGAACAATCTGTCTTGTTTTGCAGCCTAACATTTCAAACTCATCAGTTCAGAGTACCTGCTGCCATTTTTCTGCACATCAACTTCTATGTTTTCTTGCATAGTTGAGTCACTTGGCCTTGTTTCCATGTCAAAGATTGTTTTGGGCTGTAATTTTGACATTAAACCACTCCAGGACAGACTTTTTTGAATAATAGATTGTTGTATCTGGGTCCAACTAGTTTGTTTCAGTACTGAGCTGATACCACTGCTGGGCATTCTTGAAAAGAAGTAAGCATGGCGTATATGCAAGGATGTGACAGGGACCGTCATATACCTTCACCTGAAGACGACAATTGTAATGTGAATGTTAATATATGGTTTTATTGTGTTTTTATAGTATAATGTAAAATGCATAGAGTGTAATAGGTACTGATACTGTCATGGGGGTACTGTATTGGTAATGCCTAAGGTAAATTGCTACACTCAGCTCAGGGGTAGGGAAAGTATAGAATATAGTTCAGTGCTTAGTTAGTAATAGATAGGAATGATAGGGCAGATATGCAGTGGTGGACCTTATTAATGTACACTATTGGAACAGGATAGGATACATTTAAATGTTTGGGACCAGTCCCGCATTGGAGGGGAAATATCAAGCAAAAAAAGTGAAGATTTTCATGGTTCTTGTCAGACAGTGTCAGTATATGAGGTTCGTGTCAAGTTTGAGTTCAAGTGACAGTGGGCTGGAGGCACTTGGAACAAATTGCATTCTGTCCATATGAGGTCGTACCTAATTTCCGGTGGACATTCCTGTAACATTCCTGTGGCCTGAACTTGGCAGAAGGAAATGTGAATTATTTCCTGCCATACAGAGGAGTCTGGATGGGAAAATGCGTGTGGGAAACGTATCGAATCTCGTGAGTGCTGTGGTGCCGGATGGGAAATCCCTGGTGCTGACAGGAGGATCAAACGTAGAGATAGGCCGAACTAAAGATAAGCAGGAGTTTTAAATATGTTATGTTGATGAGAATGAAACTGGAGGGTGCGGTGCCCAAAACTGTGTGTTAACTGTGTCCAAAACTGTGTTATTGCATTTGAGCTGTCCTGTAAAGTTGAACTTGTTTTAATGAACTGGGTGTCTCCTGATAAGTTTTCGACTGATCCTGGATTTAAGGGCATAGACGCAGTAAAGGCCTCCAGCCTAAAAGTAAGAACAATGCAACATTCACAGTACACTACATATGAACTGGGGCACTATGTGTTTGTGGGGTGCCAGGGCCTGGAGAAGCAGAAGCTCGCCCACGGCTATGGCCCAGGGCACCTTTCATATCTTTCATTTACTGAATTAAAGTTCAATAGCTGACCACTGCGTGTTCTGTCATCAGAATTGGCCATTTCTAGGTGTTCAAGAAGAGTTTGAGTAGCACATTTCCAAACTCCACTCTTCAATGAAGCCTTGCCTGGGAGAGTACTTGCTAATGCTGTATAGCTACAATGCATGCGCTAGGGGGATTCCTAAGTCTCTAGTCATACAGAGTGACAGCAGATGGGATTTAATTTTATATCGAACAACCCTGTTAAGTTTAATTTGAATAGTTGAAGCCCATGGATTAAATATATATACATATCCTGGACAACTCCTTCAATTTTTGCCTTGTTATCTCACAGGCTTTTCTTATATTACAGCAGCGATGACAAGCCCTTTTGTATAACTTGACAGCCTATCACTAACTGCCGTGGTGACATTTCCACCTAATTGCTGCTAGGATACTGCATTATTTTTCATTAGCAGGAGTTCAACTGCAATGACCCCTACACATCATCTTACAATTTTCAGATCTCAAAGTAAGATGAGCTCCAGTTCCTATGCTAAATAATATTATTCATCACTCCACTGCCTAATGTTGCTCATGGAGATGCTGCAACATATACAGTGGTGAATTTCATCACCTTGCAGTTTTGCAAATTAGCCAGTGTTGCTGCAAATCTGGAAGCAGTGTATCCTGTGCGATGTATAAAATTCAGCCCCTGTGTTTCCTGTGTGATGTACAGTGGCATGTATAAGTTTGGGCACTCCTGGTCAAAATTACTGTTATTCTAAACCGTTAACTCCATTACAACTTATGACGTACCTATATAGGTCGCATCCCCCTCTTTAATGCAGACTCCGGTGCTGAGCACACATCTTTTCAGGCACATGACAGCTGATCAGATCAGCTGTCATGTGCCCCTAACAGCCACGAGTGAAATCGTGATCCACCCGAGGCTGTTAACATGTTTAATGTCTAAGGAGACCATTGAAGCAGGTAAAAAGTGTAAAAAAAAAAAGTTTTTTACATTTTTTAAAACATTTAAAAAATATATAAAAGTTCAAATCACTCCCCTTTTTCCCCATTCAAAATAAAACAATAAAATAAGACGCAAATAAATAATACTATAGATGAGCGAGCACTAATATTCCTATTACTCGCATGCTCATTTCAAATAACAAGTATAATGGGAGTCAATGGGAAAGCCTAGTTTTTTTCCGGCAGACCCTACAAAGAGGTCTGGGGGGCAGTGAAAATATTCAAATGGATGGGAAAGGTTGTGAATGGAAGGAGAACAGCATTGGGAAGACCCCTGGAAGCATCTCTGAATCCCAGATAGATGCTAAGAACAAAGGTGTCACACTTTTACTCCACTTAAAGGACTGACAATAAAACATTGCAAACCAAATAGAAATTGCATTTTACAAGAAAATAAAAGGTTAAGCAACATTTTTTCCTATATAACACCTGCATATAAGACAAAATTGAAAAAGGATGTAAAAAATATAATTTAAGTAAACCAAAATTGATTTTTTTATTAAAAAATAGGACATTTCAGTTTCACTTATGAAGGAAGCAAGAACTGCCAAAATAAGTGACTCAGATGCACCCTGTATTAGACATAAAGGAGGTTACAGCATTACAGTGACTCACAGGCAATTATTTTCCTTAATTATGTGCCCTTTATTCTTTACACATACCATTGGTCATTGTGTCCAGAGTGTTCAGCAATCCTATGAGCAGCTATCTCTGAAATTATGCTTGTTTATACAAATGTTATTTTGACCTCCACTGTTAACCGCCATTTCTTAATTGCATTTCAAAATGAGAGAAGGGCAACTTTAAAATGTGTTGCTATCTGCTTATAGCCTTTTTCTGCTTTGTGGGCCTTCACCATTTTCATTTTCAGAGTGCTAGGAAGCTGCTTAGAAGAATACATGGATTTTTTTTGGCGTAAGGTTAGAGGAGGCCAAGTTTTATAAAGCTCCTAAATTTGCATCACCTGGCCTTTCCTAACGATGATAGTGCACAAGCTATAACCCTAGAAGGCTAATTAAGGTGTGAATCCTTGATTAAAGCTAGTTGAGCATACAAATCTCCAAGGGTGCCCAAATGTTTGCATCGACCCTTTTTCCTTTATATATTTGCCTAAAATACAAAGAAAATGTGTAATCTTTAACTCTAGGTCTTTTGGGGATCTCTTTGACTTGCTTAAAGGGACACTGTCACCTGAATTTGGAGGGAACAATCTTCAGCCACGGAGGCGGGGTTTTTGGGTGTTTGATTCACCCTTTCCTTACCCGCTGGCTGCATGCTGGCTGCAATATTGGATTGAAGTTAATTCTCTGTCCTCCGTAGTACATGCCTGCACAAGGCAATCTTGCCTTGCGCAGGCGTGTACTACGGAGGACAGAGAATTAACTTCAATCCAATATTGCAGCCAGCATGCAGCCAGCGGGTAAGGAAAGGGTGAATCAAACACCCAAAAACCCCGCCTCCGTGGCTGAAGATTGTTCCCTCCAAATTCAGGTGACAGTGTCCCTTTAACTATTCATACTTACAGTAATTTTGACCCAAACTTTTCTATGCCATTGTATATAGAAAGGTCTCGGTGTCTCCTATGTGATGTACGCACAGTAGTCTCTATGTCTCCTATGTGATGTATATACAGTGGTCTCGAGTCCTATGTATTGTATATATTACAGTCTCAGTGTCCCCTATGTGATGTATATACAGCAGTCTTTGTGTCTCTAATTTGAGGTATACTACAGATCTCCCACTGCTTGAGTTCTATAAATGTAACGTAAGCAGTGATTAATTTCTTATTGTGAGGAGACCTGAAGTGTAATATGCATCTGTGTACAGTATGACTTACTCATGTGAGTTCTTTACAAAACTTATTATCGCAAAGAGTGACCTGTGCTCCAATCCAACGCAAATCTGGAAGAGTAGTTACACAAGTAGCAACATTAACTATACAGCCTGACATCAAAGCTGCACTAAAATGAAGCAGGGCAGGGCAATTTTCAAGTTGATAATTTTGTATAGTCCCGAATGTTGGTATACATTTTCAAAAGGGTTTTGGCAGCAAAAAGGTTCTTCACCCCTGGATTAAGAGAAGGAGTGGAGGAAGAGTATGGATAGCAGTAGATGTGAATGATGATGGGGCTGATGACAATGATTAGGCATTACTTGTGGATGCTGACTGACTACAAAAAAGAAGGAAGACAGCCGGAGCCTTGCTTACCTTGTGGTCACTTTGCTTTCCCATGTGAACAGGGGTTGCCATTTCATGTGCTGTTGAAGAGATGTATTTTCTAGTCAAAGTGTATCGGGATGTACAAAACATATTTTTCAACAGTAAAGCCTGCACACTGTAATAGATTGGCCCTCAGGCAACAAGTAAAAGAACCTCATACCCGAGATGCCCTCATATAGTATGTTGAGCCTCCTACACCAACATCAGTTGCGACATCACTGGCTCTCAAGGTTATCACAGAAGAAGATCTTTTCATAGATTTTTTTAACTAACATCAGCTCGCCTGTTTAATGCCGACCCAATCACCTTCACTTCTTCAGCACCCTAATTTGGTGCGCAATCATTGTCAGCAATATCCATGACTCATCTTACAATTGTCTTAGTGTGTGACATATCTTGATCTTACTTCTTTCTCACCTGATTCTCACATCTAGATTTGCCCTCACTCAAAAGTGTCACTACCACTGCTAATGCCTCTACCACTCTGGCTTGCAGAGCCAGTGATTTCAATTAAGTAAAGAATGCTGGTTATCCATCTTATCCAATAAATCAACTGTAAGAAGTTGCTTTAGTGACATATATTCAATTGCCATGTGGTCGCTCTGTTTCAAGGGACTAAAGGGCTATAGAGATTGAGGTGTCATTGACAGATTTTAAACTCTGCTATGAATAAGATTGGGTGTTTTGGTGGTGCAGGAGAGGGATGTTAATTGCACACTAGGACAAGCTGACTGACATTTTCAGAGGTAACATCATCCTGCTGTAACTGAGACAACTGATGTGACATATATTCCATCACAGACTGTTTCTACTCATTATTATATTTCCTATAAGCAAAGGAGGTGAACTTTGAGCTGTATTTGGTATTGCCACTCCCAATACCAATGGTTTGAGTAAAGCCAGGGCTGGCTGCTCTGCTGCTGATGTTAGCATGTACATGTAATTAAGGAGCAAACTTTAACAGATGTGCCAAAATGGACATGCAGAAATAAATGTGTCAAGTTAGAATAATTTTATTTTACAGATAAATATCTGACGCAACATCAGCTAAACAAATCTGGGTGCCAAGGCACCCAGGCAGTTGCCGAGCCTGCCAGTTACTATAGGCAGCACATCAACCAGATCAAGTGCAGTATTAGTGGACTTTATTGGCGCATGTGATAATATTTTGATTGTTATTGTGAACCTTTCTTTAGTAATTTTATTTTAGTTTTTTTCTAAGCAAATTAAATCCACCTGATCAAAAATAATGATGTGGCATCAAATTCCTAGTAATTACATGGCTTCCAAATTCGGTAACAGCCCAATAGTAAAGTCGTGGGTGTACATTTGCCAAACTTGACTTGTAAAACAGGTATCCAAACATTAAAACGTGTGTATTTTTTTCCCATTTTAAACACTATTCTCCATTGATTCCCAACAAAAATCTTAAAGGGAATCTGTCACCTCATTTTGCTGCTATAAACTGCGGACACCGCTATTAGGGGCTTATCTACAGCATTACAGAATGCTGTAGATAAACCCCTGATGTAACCCGAAAGATAAAAAAAGCAAGTTAGATTATACTCACCCAGGGGCGGTCCTGGTCCGTCGCAGGACTGGGTACAGCGCCTCCCATCTTAATGCGATGATGTCATCTTCCTTGCTTCTGTAGCGGCTCCTGTGCAGGCGTATTGATTTGCCCTGTTGAGGGCAGAGCAAAGTACTTCAGTGTGCAGGCACCAGAAAAGGTCAGAGAGGCCCAGCGCCTGCTCACTGCAGTACTTTACGCTGCCCTCAACAGGGCAAATCAGTACACCTGCGCAGGAGCCGCAACAGAAGCAAGGAGGATGATGGCATCGTATGAAGATGGGAGGCATCGGACCCGGACATGCGATGCCGATCAGACCCGAACCGGGACCGCCCATGGGTGAGTATAATCTAACTTGTTTTTCTTTTCTTTCAGGTTACATCGGGGGCTTATATACAGCATTACAGAATGATGTAGATAAGCCCCTAATGGCAGTAGCCGCAGTTTATAGCGGCAAAATGAGATGACAGATTCCCTTTAAGGAAGAATGCAACTACAGAGATAGGAAGATGCCAAACCAGTGAGCAGTAATGTTGTGGGGACTACGGTTACTAAATTGAACTAGTAATATAGGTATGCAAAAGTAAATGTAAACTATTGTTTGAAGAATATATATATATATATTTTAAATAACATCCCCCCCCCCATTTTCAAAATGGATAAAAAAGGTAGGTCTTACATATCCAAAAGCAACCACCAGCAACATGCCACTGTATTAGAGTGGCTTGTAAAACCCTAAAACGGCTACTGCTTTCCATTCATCGTAGTTGTAAAGCATTTTAGGAAAACATGCACAGGCATGCTTGACATCACATGAACCCTCTCGCTGACTGATGCAATCTTTTCTTTTTATGATCTGGGCAAATCAAAATAGTAATTATTTGAATTTGTTGAACCTGTGAAGTTCATGAAATTTGACTCAAATTCAATTTCCAGCAGATTGAGTCTATGATATAATAGTCAGTATTATTTCTTCTTTATTTGAAGCATTCTTATAGACAACTTGAAGTAGAGTAGAACTCCTGCATAAAAATAAACCACATGATTCATATTCACAGCATAAAATAACTAATTATGTAACAGCATATTCACCATGATCTCACCACTATGACATTTATATGTAGCAGATAACTAAAGGCATAAATTGAAGGATGCAGACTTTATAATCAATAAAATAGAATGTTGTTTGTTAGAGACAAGTGACCAACAGCAAATTTTATCACACAATTTACTGTCAGACTTTTCATTCTTTAAAAGATGTAACCAGTCCAAAAATTATCTCTCTTTTGTGACAGGCAGATGGTAGTCTTGCTGTGTGTAAATCCAGAAAAACGATTAAATTTCATGAACATAGGCTTACTGAAAAGGCACTGTCCTGAAAAACCTGTTTTATCCATGCATTTTATATATAATGCAAGCAGGTGACAGGATTGGATGACAACCATTCATTTTTGTTTAACTGTCCTATCAACTTTGTAAGTGGTTTTTGATGGCGTCCAAAACATGCGAATCAGAGTCAAGGTTTTATTCCAACAATGTGAGAGAGTTAGTGAGGTAATTTAAATAATAATACTGCATCTTTTATTTTTTCAGTTATGACAAGGGCCTCATATTAAATTGGGGGTCTAGCAAGGGAATTCACTCCAGTTAAAGCACCAAAATCCTCATTTAGCAATTTTTTTGGCACGATTTGTGTCTATTCCTTAATTTTTAATAGGCACCCAGTCCTGCACATTATTCTATCAGCGGTAATTCGCTCAAGTAAATGCCGAGAAGATACTCATTTTAACAAAATGGGAGCCCTGAAAATTTGAAAACATTTAACACTTTTTTGAAGTATGGAAAGCAGTTGATGAAAGTTATGATAGTGATGATGACAGCAACTAGGCATTTCTTATCGTTAGATTTGGTGTGGTGTAAATTGTTATGATATTTAACTAATAAAACAGGTGTAACAAAACAGTTGAAACAGGTGTTTGTGACATCTACATTTTGTGAGGTAGGTAGTCAGTCACAGTTGGATTTTTCAAATGGTGTTTAGTATTTTTTAAACTCAGTTATTATTCCTTTCCAAAAAAGTACTGAACAAGAAATGTCCAAAAAAACAGTATCAGTATCAGCTGGTTGTCCTCATATGAACTCGAGCCTGGGAACTTTTCTGATTTTTTCCAACGCTCGAAGAACATCCAGCAGAGGGCGCCTCACCGCGAATGATGGTAACTACAGGTCATTGACCAAGTTTCCATTCATTCGCTGGGTTTTACAGTCAGGAGCACAGCTGCATTATAGCAGAGCTCCTGGCTGTAAAAAAAATTAACCCTTTCAGATGGATTTACATCGTGGGACATGACAGATCCTCGGAAGGTATGGATATTGTTGGTTTATTATTTTTTCTTTGTCACATAGCGAGGGTCTTCAGGTGGATTATCAGAATAATAAAATATTAAAACAACATGTGTTTTTATTTCATTAAAAGACTTTTTAATAATGTGTTTGTGTTTTTTTTTAACCATTTCAGACTATTGGATTAATAATGGATAGGTGTCCTAATTGACGCCTCTCCATTATTAATCTGGCTTAATGTCACCTTACAATAGCAAGGTGACATTACCCCTTCATTACCCCATATCCCACCGCTACACGGGAATGGGAAGAGAGTGGCCAAGTGCCAGAATAGACGCATCTTCCAGATGTGCCTTTTCTGGGGTGGCTGGGGGCAGATGTTTTTAGCCGGGGGGGGCAATAACCGTGGACCCTCTCCAGGCTATTAATATCTGCCCTCAGTCACTGGCTTTACTACTCTGGCGGAGAAAATTGCACAGGAGCCCACGCCAATTTTTTCCGCAATTTAACCCTTTAATTTAAGAGCAAGAACGCACAAATTTTGCACATACACACTACTAACATTAGTAGTGTGGAATATGCAAAAAAATGGGGATATGAGGTGGTTTACTGTATGTAAACCATGTCTCATATTATGTCGGGTTTTGGAAGGAGATAGCAAAAGCCGGCAATTGAATTACCGGCTTTTAAGCTATCTAGCGCTGTATGAAATATTAATATATATATACATATACAGTGGGGCAAAAAAGTATTTAGTCAGTCAGCAATAGTGCAAGTTCCACCACTTAAAAAGATGAGAGGCGTCTGTAATTTACATCATAGGTAGACCTCAACTATGGGAGACAAACTGAGAAAAAAAAATCCAGAAAATCACATTGTCTGTTTTTTTATCATTTTATTTGCATATTATGGTGGAAAATAAGTATTTGGTCAGAAACAAACAATCAAGATTTCTGGCTCTCACAGACCTGTAACTTCTTCTTTAAGAGTCTCCTCTTTCCTCCACTCATTACCTGTAGTAATGGCACCTGTTTAAACTTGTTATCAGTATAAAAAGACACCTGTGCACACCCTCAAACAGTCTGACTCCAAACTCCACTATGGTGAAGACCAAAGAGCTGTCAAAGGACACCAGAAACAAAATTGTAGCCCTGCACCAGGCTGGGAAGACTGAATCTGCAATAGCCAACCAGCTTGGAGTGAAGAAATCAACAGTGGGAGCAATAATTAGAAAATGGAAGACATACAAGACCACAGATAATCTCCCTCGATCTGGGGCTCCACGCAAAATCCCACCCCGTGGGGTCAGAATGATCACAAGAACGGTGAGCAAAAATCCCAGAACCACGCGGGGGGACCTAGTGAATGAACTGCAGAGAGCTGGGACCAATGTAACAAGGCCTACCATAAGTAACACACTACGCCACCATGGACTCAGATCCTGCAGTGCCAGACGTGTCCCACTGCTTAAGCCAGTACATGTCCGGGCCCGTCTGAAGTTTGCTAGAGAGCATTTGGATGATCCAGAGGAGTTTTGGGAGAATGTCCTATGGTCTGATGAAACCAAACTGGAACTGTTTGGTAGAAACACAACTTGTCGTGTTTGGAGGAAAAAAAATACTGAGTTGCATCCATCAAACACCATTCCTACTGTAAAGCATGGTGGTGGAAACATCATGCTTTGGGGCTGTTTCTCTGCAAAGGGGCCAGGACGACTGATCCGGGTACATGAAAGAATGAATGGGGCCATGTATCGTGAGATTTTGAGTGCAAACCTCCTTCCATCAGCAAGGGCATTGAAGATGAAACGTGGCTGGGTCTTTCAACATGACAATGATCCAAAGCACACCGCCAGGGCAACGAAGGAGTGGCTTCGTAAGAAGCATTTCAAGGTCCTGGAGTGGCCTAGCCAGTCTCCAGATCTCAACCCTACAGAAAACCTTTGGAGGGAGTTGAAAGTCCGTGTTGCCAAGCGAAAAGCCAAAAACATCACTGCTCTTGAGGAGATCTGCAGGGAGGAATGGGCCAACATACCAACAACAGTGTGTGGCAACCTTGTGAAGACTTACAGAAAACGTTTGACCTCTGTCATTGCCAACAAAGGATATATTACAAAGTATTGAGATGAAATTTTGTTTCTGACCAAATACTTATTTTCCACCATAATATGCAAATAAAATGATAAAAAAAACAGACAATGTGATTTTCTGGATTTTTTTTCTCAGTTTGTCTCCCATAGTTGAGGTCTACCTATGATGTAAATTACAGACGCCTCTCATCTTTTTAAGTGGTGGAACTTGCACTATTGCTGACTGACTAAATACTTTTTTGCCCCACTGTATGTGTCTCACTGATATATATATATATATATATATACCTATTCTATGTGTACACATTTATTCTACCTATTCTATTGTAAGCTGTCAGTGTGATTTTACTGTACACCGCACTGAATTGCCGGCTTTTCTCTCTAACACCGCTGCGTATTTCTCGCAAGTCACACTGCTGGTCCGTGTGTAATCCGTATTTTTCTGGCTTCCATAGACTTTCATTGGCGATTTTTTTGCGCAATATGGAGACAAACGCAGCATGCTGCGATTTTCTACGGCCGTAGAAAGCCGTATAATACGGATCAGTAAAATACGGCAGATAGGAGCTGGGGCATAGAGAATAATTGGGCCG
Source organism: Ranitomeya imitator (assembly GCF_032444005.1). NCBI lineage: Eukaryota > Metazoa > Chordata > Amphibia > Anura > Dendrobatidae > Ranitomeya > Ranitomeya imitator. The sequence continues at coordinate 335,313,111 of NC_091286.1, forward strand.
TGTGTAATGCGTGTTTTATGGACGTATTTTATGCGCTCATACGTCCGTAAAACTCGCTAGTGTGATGCCGGCCTAACACTAAGCTGCAGCAGTGAGGAAATCGTGGCGGCGGGGAAAATGTCTGGTTCCTATAGGGCAAGGAGGACATGTGACGTACACAGCCAATGACACATGCCCTTGCTTGTGTGCATCACATGCACATTGCTGTGTGTGTGCGCACTGCTGTTAGGCTGAGAGATTGCACCTCCCCACTGTAAATGCGAGAAAGAAAGAAAAAATGGAGATCGGCGTTATTTCAGCACAGATCTATTCCCCACCCACTATACACTGAAACAGTCTATTAACAATGAAAAACAGTTTTAATGTGCAAATCAAGCTAGGCTTTTGGTGAACGAAAAGTTATCGAACAGAAACTCGAACAGCCGAATTTTAAGCAAAGTGTTCGAGTTCGATGAACGACTCGAACACCGTCTAAAACAGCTCGAATTTTAAATTGGCAAACAGTTCAACTCAAACACTGCTCATTTCTAATAAGGATGTCAGGGACATGATCATACACCTGCCTGCACAAAGCTGGTGTTAGGTGTCGAGTTCCTGCCTCTGCACAGGGGGAATCTCGATTCATCTCCGCTGCGGTCTCCCATTCTTATACAGCCACAGTGGAGCCTGCTCAGTGGAGACATCGGTCCCAGCGTCTGGCTCAAGCTGATACTGTGCGACTGGTTACTGCTGCCCTTCCAGGCTCTGCCTTTGTAGCCAGCACTGATCAGCAGGGAACAGGTCTTTCTGGGACTAAGTCCTGCTTTTCCCATACTGAGCATACCCACGGGACGGCCTCCCATTTTAGGTCAGGGGTCACATGCTTAGGTCCTGTTGCGGCTCCTATTGGACCATCTGGAAGGTCCTGTAGCACTGCTGCTATAAAAGGTTTGCATGGCCGCTCGGCCTTGCGCTAGTGTATACTTGAAAAGATGTGTGACTGTTGCTCATTAATCATCCCCCTTCCTAGTGTTGTTGACTGCTCGCGAATGGTGGATGCATACTATCTAGCGCCCAACAGTGCTATCTGCTCACTAAGAACACATTGCAATGCCCGTCTCTATGGCACCATGCGCCATCTGAGCGCACTCCTGACAACCGCCAGTATAGGGTGGGAATTCCCACTTGAACTGAGCATCTGACTCGGGGTGTCCTCATGCGCGGGCTTAAAAGCCACTGAGGGTCAGAGCCAGTTCAATCACCAGATTAGTTGGGGCGATTCTTAGGGATCCCATTAGAGTCTTGTAGCTGCACCTTATGACTGCTAACAGGGTGCAGCGTATTGTGCGACTCTCTGAAGCAACAGAGCTCGCTACCATTTCACACGGGGTGAAGTCTAACCCACGTGTGAGCTAAGTGTTCATCCGCCATTACATAGCAGCAGGTACCATCTCTACACGGTGGACCCCAGGCTGTGAACGCACCTCGTATCAATTCCTTTATTATTTGGTGCATTCCGCTAGCCCTAACAGCTGATAAGGGTTACAAAACCATACGTAATGTCCAGAAAAAGAAAATGAATGATCAGCACTAGGGGAGCATGCACTCTTGGAAAACCGATCCATTTAAGAACCGGTAAACAGCTTTGCAAAACAACTGGTACCGGTGCTCAGCATACAACAGTCGTGAGAAATATGTTGAAATTGAAGAAAAATGCGGCACTCACCCTTTTGCAGTGAAGTCGTAGTCTTTATTAAACCATTAAAGGTTTTAACAAACAGAGTCCATGGGAGCGGCAGGTGTACAGCAGGGTGCAGGGAAAAAGAAAGCAGATGATAGCCGTTTCACGCTGTGGGAGCTTCAACGGGTCCAGGCACCGTGCGAAACGGCCATCATTCACTTTCTTTTCCTCGCACCCTGCTATACACCTGCCTCTCCCATGGACTCTGTTTATTAAAACCTTTAATGGTATATCCCTAGAACGCGTACTTGGGGCCTCGCAGGCCTGCTAGGTTACTTGTTTTCTATTATCTGTAAAACTACATTAGTTAGAATTTTGAAACTCAAGGTAATCCTCAGGTATATAGTTGTTAGTAATATCCAGTTGTTCATATATTTTTATGTTATAGGCATCTCGTATAGCAACGCTTTTTTTGTGACTACCCCAGATTCACGTACCTGGGGCCTTTGAGGCCTGCTTTGGTTTACATGTACTCCTCAGTCTTTTTGTCTGTACTGTTGTTGGGGAAGAACTTATGACTCAGTCTTTATGACTATTGGTCGATGGCTGTTGCTGGGAAGAGTGTGGATTCTGCCTGACATGGTAATGTGATCCTGGAAGGGAGTTTCCCCTCACAAAGTAACGTGATTATGATGTCAGTACAGGTCCTTTAGTCCTAAATCCTAGTTGCTGGAGAGACTTTGGAGGAAGAAGTCAGCTTTCTTTGGTCTGTAACAAAGAACCTTTCTGAGCTCCAAAACCAGAGGCTTCTAGGGGGGCTGTACTTTACCCTAAGCACACAAACACTAACAAAGTCTTAGCACACACAGTGTATAGTGCACAAGCCTGATTGTAATCTTTATTTTTTACTTTTCATTTTAGTTTACTCACATCTAAGATTACAATGGCACAGTCTACATCAAGGGGATTGACTGTCCAAGAAATTGAGGCGATTATTTTCAATAGTGATGAAGACAATGACATTTCTTTGTCGGATGAAGAGTATATTCCACCAGCTAATGTATCAACTTCATCGTCCAGCGATTCCTCAGATGATGAAGAAGTAATGGATCCAGCAGAATGTGCAAGTAGAACATCTAAAACAAATGTTTTTTGGAACAGTACTGCTGTGGCTCATGCACGCACTCCATCACATAACATTATTAGAGTTCCTCAAAGAGCTGTCGGAATTTCCCAATTCATGTCCAAAAAAGATGTTTTCAGTAAATTTGTTTCAGATGATATTGCAGATGAGGTAGTTTTGTGTACGAATGTGGAAGGTAAACGTATTGCTTCGGAATAAAAAAAAACTTGGAAAAATTTAACTAAAGAGGAACTATATGCCTATATTGGCCTTACTCTTCTGGCAGGGTCGACTAAATCATATGATGTGCCAATCAGAGAGTTATTTCTGAACCCATTTGCAGATCCACATTACAAAGCCACTATGTCCGTAGATAGATTTGAGGCTATTCAGAGATGCATTCGTTTTGATGAAAAGAGAACTCGGCCTGTGAGGTTGGCAACCGATAAATTAGCGCCTATTACCGTAGCTATATATGGAATCTTTTTATCAAGAACTGTTACAAACTTTACAATTCTAGCGAATATGTGACAGTGGACGAACAACTTCTTGCCTTTAGGGGACGTTGCAAATTTATCCAATATATGCCCAGTAAGCCAGCTAAATACGGCATAAAAATTTTCTGGATGTGCGATTCAGCAACTTATTATGGGATGAATGGCATGATTTACTGTGGAAAAGAAGCTGACGCTCCAGCCCAGAAAGATCTATGTTCCAACATAGTGAAAACACTAGCTTTACCAATTTTCCATTCTGGAAAAAATATCACTATGGATAATTATTTTACTAATTTAGAACTGGCCAATTTTTTGCTTCAGAAACAACTAACACTTGTTGGTACAATGAGACCAAACCGCCGCGAAATTCCACCAATAATGAAGCACAATGCACAGCGACCAATCTACGAGAGTGTATTCGGTTTCTGCAATGAGGCAACAATGGTGTCCTATAAAGCCAAGAAAAAAAAATCTGTGATATTACTGAGCACAATGCATCACGATGAAAGTATTGACACCAATGACAGGAAACAAAAACCTGAAATTATACTTCATTATAATAAGACAAAAGGAGGTGTCGACAAGATGGACGAAATGATTACTGAATATTCGTGTAAAAGGCAGACTAAACGTTGGCCTGTTGCCCTTTTTTCCAATATCCTTGATGTGTCAGCCCTCAATAGCTATATTGTTTATTGTCAAACTAATCCAGAATTCCATGCCAACAGGAAGGACAATAGACGTATATTTTTGACAGAACTTTGTTATGAACTTTTGATGCCTACTATGCTAGAGAGAAGCAGCACAAAATGCTTATCAAGGCAAATTACAGAGGCAATGATCCGATGTGGAATATGATTTCAGGAACAGCCAGAGCAAAGAGAAAAAAAAAGAAAGCGCTGCTATATTTGTCCAGCAAAGAAAGAAAGAAAATCGGAGCGTTTCTGTTCTACTTGCGGACAAAATGTATGCAGGGAACATTCTGAAGAAAAAATAATATGCAAGAATTGTCGGGGGAATATGTAAAGTGGAAAATAAATATTCCTGCACCAAGTTTGCTACAGACTTTATGTAAAAACTTTTCATAAGAAAAAATGTATCCATCATAAAAAATTGTACTGAGTGAATATATTGGGCGTGCCCGTTTAGTTACATTTTTGTTGTTTTATGTACATAATTTTTTTTTGGAATTATACACATCTTAGGCTATGTTCCCAGTAGCGCTGGGGTTCACCAGAAGGGGATCCATAATGGATCTGACCTCCTGGTAACTCCAGCTAAGGCTGATGGAATGCCGGGATTCCACCAGCCTTAGCTGAGGTCACCAGGAGGTCAGATCCATTACGGATCCCCTCCTGGTGGACCCCAGCGCTAGTGGGAATGCATCCTTACTTTGCAAATTTAAAATAAACTTTGAAAAGTATTTTTATTTGAGTTATTCCATGTTATTTGCACACAGGCCTAAAAGGCCCCAGGTACGTGAATATGGGGTAGTCACAAAAAAGCGTTGCTATACGAAATGCCTATAACATAAAAATATACGAACAACTGGAAATTACTAACAACTATATAGCTGAGGAAAACCTAGAGTTTCAAAATTGTAACTAAAGTAGTTTTACAGAAAATAATAAAAAAGTAACCTGACAGGCCTGCGAGGCCCCAGGTACGCGTTCTACCAGCCTTAGCCGGGGTCACCAAGAGGTCAGATCCATTACGAAATCCCGTCCAGGCGGACCCCAGAGCTAGTGGGAATGCATGCTTACTTTCAAATAACTTTGAAAAAAAATATTTTTTGAGTTATTCCATGTTATTTGAAAACAGGCCTCAAAGGCCCCAGGTACGTAATAGTGTAGATTTCTATGGTCACGCATTCTAGGGTTAATAAAGACTACGACTTCATTGCAAATGGGTGAGTGCCGCATTTTCTTCAATTTCTACAAATTTCTCAAAACCATAAGACGCTGGGTGAGAAGGAGACAAGTGTTGGTGCAATAGTAAGAAAATGAAAGAATACAAAATCAACATCATTCTGTGGCACCATGCAAAATCTTACCTCATGGGGTGTCCTTGATCATGAGGATGGTGAGAGATCAGCCTAAAACTACATGGGGGAACTTGTTAATAATCTCAAGGCAGCTGGGACCACAGTCACCAATAAAACCGTTGGTAACACATTACACTGTAAAGGTTTAAAATCCTGCAGTGCCTGCAAGGTCCCCCTGGTCAAGAAGGCACATGTGCATGCATATCTGAAGATTGCCAATGAACACCTGAATGATTCTGTGAGTGATTGGGAGAAGGTGCTGTGGTAAGATGAGACAAAATTTGAGGTCTTTGGCATTATCTCAACTTGCCGTGTTTGGAGGAAGAGAAATGCTGCCTATGACCCAAAGAACACCATCCCCACTGTCAAGCATGGAGTTGGAAACATGTTTTGGGGGTGTTTCTCTGCTATGGCCACAGGACTACTTCACAGCATCAATGGAAAAATGGCTGGAGCCATGTACTATAAAATCCTGAGTGACAACCTCCTTCCCTCCGCAGAACATTAAAAATGGGTCGTGGCTGTGTCATCCAGCAAGACAATTATCTAAAACATACAGCCAAGGCAACAAAGGAGTGGCTAATAAAGAAGCACATTAAGGTCATGGAGTGTGTTGTGAATTCTGTTGTCGGGCTCCCTCCTGTGGTCATGAATGGTACTTCGGCTGGTTCTGTCCATGGACTTCCTCTGGTGGGTGTTTCTGAGTTTCCTTCCACAGGTGACGAGGTTAATTCGTTAGCTGGCTGCTCTATTTAACTCCACTTAGATCTTTGCTCCATGCCACCTGTCAATGTTCCAGTATTGGTCTAGTTCACTCCTGGATCGTTCTTGTGACCTGTCTTCCCAGCAGAAGCTAAGTTCCAGCTTGTATTTCTTTGGTTTGCTATTTTTCTGTCCAGCTTGCTATTTTTATTGTTGTCTTGCTTGCTGGAAGCTCTGGGACGCAGAGGGAGCGCCTCCGCACCGTGAGTCAGTGCGGAGGGTCTTTTTTGTGCCCTCTGCGTGGTCTTTTTGTAGGTTTTTGTGCTGACCGCAAAGGAACCTTTCCTATCCTCGGTCTGTTCAGTAAGTCGGGCCTCACTTTGCTAAATCTATTTCATCTCTGTGTTTGTATTTTCATCTTTATTCACAGTCATTATATGTGGGGGGCTGCCTTTTCCTTTGGGGAATTTCTCTGAGGCAAGGTAGGCTTTATTTTTCTATCTTCAGGGCTAGCTAGTTCCTTAGGCTGTGCCGAGTTGCATAGGGAGTGTTAGGCGCAATCCATGGCTATTTCTAGTGTGTTTGATAGGATTAGGGATTGCGGTCAGCAGAGTTCCCACGTCCCAGAGCTCGTCCTTTATTATCAGTAACTATCAGGTCATTCCATGTGCTCTTAACCACCAGGTCCATTATTGTCCTGACCACCAGGTCATAACAGTACAGGTGGCCCAAAGTACTAATGCATCTCAATAGAGGGATAAGAGAAGTTCTGAGACCATTTTTTTTTCTTTGCAGTGTGTTTTGTCTCTCTTTTCCCCTTTACCTCTGGGTGGTTCAGGACACTGGTGTAAACATGGACATTCAAGGTCTGTCCTCTTGGATGGATAATCTCACTACAAGGGTACAAAACATTCAAGATTTTGTGGTTCAAAATCCGATGTCAGAGCCTAGGATTCCTATTCCTGATTTGTTTTTTGGTGATAGATCTAAGTTCTTGAATTTCAAAAATAATTGTAAATTGTTTCTTGCCTTGAAACCTCGCTCCTCAGGTGACCCTGTTCAACAAGTAAAGATCATTATTTCTTTGTTACGTGGTGACCCTCAAGACTGGGCATTTTCCCTTGCGCCAGGAGATCCGGCATTGCGTGATGTTGATGCGTTTTTCCTGGCGCTTGGATTGCTTTATGACGAACCTAATTTAGTGGATCAGGCAGAGAAAATCTTGCTGGCTCTGTGTCAGGGTCAGGATGAAGCAGAGATATATTGTCAGAAGTTTAGAAAGTGGTCTGTGCTCACTCAGTGGAATGAATGTGCCCTGGCAGCAATCTTCAGAAAGGGTCTCTCTGAAGCCCTTAAGGATGTCATGGTGGGGTTTCCCATGCCTGCTGGTCTGAATGAGTCTATGTCCTTGGCCATTCAGATCGATCGACGCTTGCGTGAGCGTAAAGCTGTGCACCATTTGGCGGTACTATCTGAGCATGGGCCTGAGCCTATGCAATGTGATAGGACTTTGACCAGAGCTGAACGGCAAGAACACAGACGTCGGAATGGACTGTGTTTTTACTGTGGTGAATCCACTCATGTTATCTCCGATTGTCCTAAGCGCACTAAGCGGTTCGCTAGGTCTGCCACCATTGGTACGGTAGAGTCTAAATTTCTATTGTCTGTTACTCTGATTTGCTCTTTGTCATCCTATTCTGTTATGGCATTTGTTGATTCAGGCGCTGCCCTGAATTTGATGGACTTGGAGTATGCTAGGCGCTGTGGTTTTTTCTTGGAGCCCTTGCAGTATTTTATTCCATTGAGAGGAATTGATGCTACGCCTTTGGCCAAGAATAAGCCTCAGTACTGGACCCAATTGACCATGTGCATGGCTCCTGCACATCAGGAGGATATCCGCTTTCTGGTGTTGCATAATCTGCATGATGTGGTCGTTTTGGGGTTGCCATGGCTACAGGTTCATAATCCAGTATTGGACTGGAAATCTACAGTTAGGTCCATATATATTTGGACAGAGACAACATTTTTCTAATTTTGGTTATAGACATTACCACAATGGATTTTAAACAAAACAATTCAGATGCAGTTGAAATTCAGACTTTCAGCTTTCATTTGAGGGTATCCACATTAAAATTGGATGAAGGGTTTAGGAGTTTCAGCTCCTTAACATGTGCCACCCTGTTTTTAAAGGGACCAAAAGTAATTGGACAGATTCAATAATTTTCAATAAAATGTTCATTTTTAGTACTTGGTTGAAAACCCTTTGTTGGCAATGAGTGCCTGAAGTCTTGAACTCATGGACATCACCAGACGCTGTGTTTCCTCCTTTTTGATGCTCTGCCAGGCCTTCACTGCGGTGGTTTTCAGTTGCTGTTTGTTTGTGGGCCTTTCTGTCTGTGAAGTTTAGTCTTTAACAAGTGAAATGCATGCTCAATTGGGTTGAGATCAGGTGACTGACTTGGCCATTCAAGAATATTCCACTTTTTTGCTTTAATAAACTCCTGGGTTGCTTTGGCGTTATGTTTTGGGTCATTGTCCATCTGTAGTATGAAACGATGACCAATCAGTTTGCTGCATTTGGCTGGATCTGAGCACACAGTATGTCTCTGAATACCTCAAAATTCATTCGGCTGCTTCTGTCCTGTGTCACATCATCAATAAACACTAGTGACCCAGTGCCACTGGCAGCCATGCATGCCCAAGCCATCACACTGCCTCCACCATGTTTTACAGATGATGTGGTATGCTTTGGATCAGGAGCAGTACCACGCATTTGCCATACTTTTCTCTTTCCATCATTCTGGTAGAGGTTGATCTTGGTTTCATCTGTCCAAAGAATGTTCTTCCAGAACTGTGCTGGCTTTTTTAGATGTTTTTTTAGCAAAGTCCAGTCTAGCCTTTTTGTTCTTGATGCTTATGAGTGGCTTGCACCGTGCAGTGAACCCTCTGTATTTACTTTCATGCAGTCTTCTCTTTATGGTAGATTTGGATATGATACACCGATCTCCTGGAGAGTGTTGTTCACTTGATTGGCTGTTGTGAAGGGGTTTCTCTTCACCATGGAGATTATTCTGCAATCATCCACCACTGTTGTCTTCCGTGGGCGCCCAGGTCTTTTTGCATTGATGAGTTCACCAGAGCTTTCTTTCTTTCTCAGGATGTACCAAACTGTAGATTCTGCCACTCCTAATATTGTAGCAATTTCTCAGATGTTTTTTTTTCTGTTTTCACAGCTTAAGGGTGACTTGTTTCACCTGCATGGAGAGCTCTTTTGACCGCATGTTTACTTCACAGCAAAACGTTACAAATGCAAGCACCGCACCTCAAATCAACTGCAGGCCTTTTATCTGCTTAGTTGAGAATGACATAACGAAGGGATTGCCCACACCTGTCGATGAAATAGCCTTGGAGTCAATTGTCCAATTACTTTTGGTCCCTTTAAAAACAGGGTGGCAAATGTTAAGGAGCTGAAACTCCTAAACCCTTCATCCAATTTTAATGTGGATACCCTCAAATGAAAGCTGAAAGTCTGAATTTCAACTGCATCTGAATTGTTTTGTTTAAAATTCATTGTGGTAATGTCTATAACCAAAATTAGAAAAAAGTTGTCTCTGTCCAAATATATATGGACCTAACTGTATGTCTGTGTCCAGCTGGGGTTGCCAGGGGGTACATGGTGATGTTCCATTTTTGTCTATTTCGTCTTCCACTCCTTCTGAAGTTCCAGAGTTTTTGTCGGATTATCGGGATGTATTTGATGAGCCCAAAGCCAGTGCCCTACCTCCTCATAGGGATTGCGATTGTGCAATTAATTAGATTCCTGGTAGTAAGTTTCCTAAGGGCCGATTGTTCAATTTATCTGTGCCAGAACACGACGCTATGCGGAGTTATATAAAGGAATCCTTGGAGAAAGGCCATATTCGCCCGTCGTCATCACCGTTAGGAGCAGGGTTCTTTTCTGTGGCCAAGAAGGATGGTTCTTTGAGACCTTGTATTGATTACCGCCTTCTTAATAAAATTACAGTCAAATTTCAGTATCCTTTGCCATTGCTGTCTGATTTGTTTGCTCGTATTAAAGGGGCTAGTTGGTTCACCAAGATAGATCTTCGAGGGGCGTATAATCTTGTGCGTATTAAACAAGGCGATGAATGGAAAACAGCATTTAATACGCCCGAGGGCCATTTTGAGTACCTGGTTATGCCATTCGGGCTTTCCAATGCTCCATCAGTATTTCAGTCCTTTATGCATGACATCTTCCGAGAGTACCTGGATAAATTCCTGATTGTGTATTTGGATGATATTTTGGTCTTTTCGGATGATTGGGAGTCTCATGTGAAGCAGGTCAGAATGGTGTTCCAGGTCCTTCGTGCGAATTCCTTGTTTGTGAAGGGGTCAAAGTGTCTCTTTGGAGTTCAGAAGGTTTCATTTTTGGGGTTCATTTTTTCCCCTTCTACTATCGAGATGGACCCTGTTAAAGTCCAGGCCATTTATGATTGGACTCAGCCGACATCTGTGAAGAGCCTGCAAAAGTTCCTGGGCTTTGCTAATTTTTATCGGCGCTTCATCGCTAATTTTTCTACTGTTGCTAAACCGTTGACTGATTTGACCAAGAAGGGTGCTGATGTGGTCAATTGGTCTTCTGCAGCTGTAGAGGCTTTTCAGGAGTTGAAGCATCGTTTTTCTTCTGCCCCTGTGTTGTGCCAGTCAGATGTTTCGCTCCCGTTTCAGGTTGAGGTTGATGCTTCTGAGATTGGAGCAGGGGCTGTTTTGTCGCAAAGAAGTTCTGATGGCTCGGTGATGAAGCCATGTGCTTTCTTTTCTAGAAAGTTTTCGCCTGCTGATCATAACTATGATGTTGATAATCGTGAGTTGTTGGCCATGAAGTGGGCATTCGAGGAGTGGCGTCATTGGCTGGAAGGAGCCAAGCATCGCGTGGTGGTCTTGACAGATCACAAGAATTTGACTTATCTTGAGTCTGCCAAATGGTTGAATCCGAGACAGGCTCGATGGTCGTTATTTTTCTCCCGTTTTGATTTTGTGGTTTCGTACCTTCCGGGCTCTAAGAATGTGAAGGCTGATGCCCTGTCAAGGAGTTTTGTGCCTGACTCTCCGGGTGTTCCTGAGCCGGCGGGTATTCTCAAAGAGGGAGTAATTTTGTCTGCCATCTCCCCTGATTTGCGGCGGGTGCTGCAAAAATTTCAGGCTGATAGACCTGACCGTTGCCCAGCGGAGAAACTGTTTGTCCCTGATAAATGGACTAGTAGAGTTATCTCTGAGATTCATTGTTCAGTGTTGGCTGGGCATCCTGGAATCTTTGGTACCAGAGATTTGGTGGCAAGATCCTTCTGGTGGCCGTCTTTGTCACGGGATGTGCGTTCTTTTGTGCAGTCCTGTGGGACTTGTGCTCGGGCTAAGCCCTGCTGTTCTCGGGCCAGTGGGTTGCTTTTGCCCTTGCCAGTCCCGAAGAGGCCCTGGACGCATATTTCTATGGATTTTATTTCGGATTTCCCCGTCTCTCAAAAGATGTCGGTCATTTGGGTGGTTTGTGATCGCTTTTCTAAGATGGTCCATTTGGTACCTTTGTCTAAATTGCCTTCCTCCTCTGATTTGGTGCCATTGTTTTTCCAGCATGTGGTTCATTTACATGGTATCCCAGAGACCACTCCTCAAGGGGGGGTACTGTTGTGAATTTTGTTGTCGGGCTCCCTCCTGTGGTCATGAATGGTACTTCGGCTGGTTCTGTCCCTGGACTTCCTCTGGTGGGTGTTTCTGAGTTTCCTTCCACAGGTGACGAGGTTAATTCGTTAGCTGGCTGCTCTATTTAACTCCACTTAGATCTTTGCTCCATGCCACCTGTCTATGTTCCAGTATTGGTCTAGTTCACTCCTGGATCGTTCTTGTGACCTCTCTTCCCAGCAGAAGCTAAGTTCCAGCTTGTATTTCTTTGGTTTGCTATTTTTCTGTCCAGCTTGCTATTTTTATTGTTGTCTTGCTTGCTGGAAGCTCTGGGACGCAGAGGGAGCGCCTCCGCACCGTGAGTCAGTGCGGAGGGTCTTTTTTGCGCCCTCTGTGTGGTCTTTTTGTAGGTTTTTGTGCTGACCGCAAAGTAACCTTTCCTATCCTCGATCTGTTCAGTAAGTCGGGCCTCACTTTGCTAAATCTATTTCATCTCTGTGTTTGTATTTTCATCTTTATTCACAGTCATTATATGTGGGGGGCTGCCTTTTCCTTTGGGGAATTTCTCTGAGGCAAGGTAGGCTTTATTTTTCTATCTTCAGGGCTAGCTAGTTCCTTAGGCTGTGCCGAGTTGCATAGGGAGCGTTAGGCGCAATCCACGGCTATTTCTAGTGTGTTTGATAGGATTAGGGATTGTGGTCAGCAGAGTTCCCACGTCCCAGAGCTCGTCCTTTATTATCAGTAACTATCAGGTCATTCCGTGTGCTCTTAACCACCAGGTCCATTATTGTCCTGACCACCAGGTCATAACAGGAGTGGCCTAGCCAGTCTCCAGACCTTAATCCCATAGAAAACTTATGGAGGGAGTTGAAGCTCCGAGTTGCCAAGCGACAGCCTCAAAATCTTATTGATTAGAGATGATCTGCAAAGAGGAATGGATCAAAATTCCTCCTGACGTGCGCAAACTTCATCATCAACTTAAAAAAAGGTTCTGACTGCTGTGCTTGCCAACAAGGGTTTTGCCATCAAGTATATTAAGTTTTGTTTACTAGAGGGATCAAATACTTATTTCTCACTGCAAAATGCAAATAAATTTAAATAATTTATACAATGTGATTTTCTGGATTTTAGTTTTGATATTATTTCTCTCAATGTTAAAATTAACTTACCCTTAAATTTATAGACTGTTCATGTCTTTGTCAGTGGGAAAACTTACAAAATCAACAAGGAATCAAATGTTTTTTTTCCCCTCTACATACATAGATAACATATACAGTGCTTGTAGATTGTGAGCCTTCGCGAGCAGGGTCCTCTCTCCTCCTGTACCAGTTATGACTTGTATGGTTTAAGATTATTGTACTTGTTTTTATTATGTATACCCCCATTACATGTAAAGCGCCATGGAATACATGGCGCTATAACAATAAATAATAATAATAATAATAATAATAATAATTGCCATGCGTTCCTATGGCCTCAATACGCCTCCATACGTATTCAGGGAAGACAATATAGTGCCCCTTACCTGTAACAGGGGTCAAGGCATCACAATATATATAGTATAAACAATTGGATAATCATAGGTGTAAATGCCTAAGGGGACTGCAAAATGCAATAAAACGTATAAAACATGTTTTAAAAATGTTTGAAAAAATAACATAAAAAATTGTAATCACCCTATTTTCCATATTTAAAATAAAGAATAAAAAACAAAACAAAAGGTACGCATATTTTGTAGTATGACATCCCTGGCACACGCTGCAAACACGTTTCCTGCAGCGGTGCTCCAGGTGCGCTGAACGTCTGTGGAGAAAATCTAACCTACCCAAAGATTTCATCCATTATACAGTAAGTTCATGCTAAAAACATACAACTCTGCCCTTCACCTCTCCAAACAAACCTATTTCAACACCCTCACCACCTCACTGTCCAATAACCCTAAACGTCTCTTTGACACTTTCCAGTCCCTACTCAACCCAAGAGTGCAGGCCCCAACCACGGATCTCCACGCTGACGATCTGGCCAATTACTTCAAAGAAAAAATTGACCACATTCGACAGGAAATCATCTCCCAATATCTTCATACCATGCACTATCCTCCCTCCCCTACTGCATCTAGTTTACTCTCTAATTTTGAACCAGTTACAGAAGAAGTAATCAGGCTCCTTGCATCTTATCGCCCAACCACTTGCACCAGTGACCCCATTCCATCACATCTCCTCCAGTCCCTTTCCCCGGCTGTCACCTCTCACCTAACAAAAATATTCCACTTTTCACTTCCGGTATTTTTCCATCATTTAAGCATGCCATCCTACATCCATTACTTAAAAAACCATCCCTCGATCAAAACTGTGCCACTAATTATAGACCTGTCTCTAATCTTCCCTTCATCTCAACTCCTCGAACGCCTGGTCCACTCCCATCTTACCCGCTATCTCTCAGATAACTCTCTTCTTGACCCTCTTCAATCTGGTCTCCGCTCTTTACACTCTACTGAAACTGCCCTCACTAAAGTCTCTAATGACCTACTAACAGCTAAATCTAATGGTCACTACTCCATGCTAATTCTCTTGAATCTCTCTGCAGCATTCAACACTGTGGATCATCAGCTCCTCCTCACTATGCTCCGCTCCATCGGCCTCAAGGACACCGTTCTCTCCTGGTTCTCCTCCTATCTATCTGACCGATCCTTCACTGTATCTTTTGCTGGTTCCTCCTCCTCTCACCTTCCCCTTACTGTTGGGGTTCCTCAAGAATGAGTCCTAGGCCCCCTCCTTTTCTCTTTGTATACTGCCCCTATTGGACAAAGAATCAGTAGATTTGGTTTCCAGTACCATCTCTATGCTGATGACACCCAATTATACACTTCTTCTGTTATCACGCCGACCTTTTTAGTAAACACCAGTGATTGTCTTACCGCTGTTTCTAACATCATGTCCTCCCTCTATCTGAAACTGAACCTGTCAAAAACGGAACTCGTGTTTCTTCCTCTATGAACATACCTTTGCCTGACATTGCCATCTCCGTGTGCGGTTCCACCATTACTCCAAAGCAACATGCCCACTGCCTTGGGGTCATACTTGATTCCGAGCTTTCATTCACCCCCCTCCCCCCCCACATCCGATCACTGGCTCGCTCTTCTTATCTGCATCTCAAAAACATTTCTAGAATTCGCCCTTTTCTTACTTTCGACTCTGCAAAAAACTCTTACTGTTTCACTTATTCATTCTCGTCTGGACTATTGTAACTCTCTACTAATTGGCCTCCCTCTTACAAAACTCTCCCCGCTCCAATCTGTCCTGAATGCTGCAGCCAGGATCATATTCCTCAGCGCTACACCGATGCCTCTACCTTGTGCCAGTCATTACACTGGTTACCCATCCACTCAAGAATCCAGTACAAAACTCCACAAAGCACTCCATGGGTCAACACCACCCTACATCTCCTCTCTGGTCTCAGTCTACCACCCTACCCGTGCCCTCCACTCCGCTAATGACCTCAGGTTAGCATCCTCAATAATCAGAACCTCCAATTCCCGTCTCCAAGACTTTACACGTGCTGCGCCGATTCTTTGGAATGCACTATTTAGTTTAATACGATTAATCCCCAATCCCCACAGTTTTAAGCTTTCAGATTGGTCTACCACCTCAACGCATTAACCTAACTATCCCTGTGCGGCCCATTAAAAAAAAAAAAACAAAACAAAACATAAACAGGTTCCTCGCAACATGTCTCATTCACTTTATGCAGTTAATAGCCCTCTGTGTCTGTACTGCTACATACTTAGGCAGTTAACTGGTTCATGCAGCTTTACATGAACACCTGAGCCTTACACTATGGCCGGTCCGAATAACTAAAGCATTTGTTACCATCCACCTCTCGTGTCTCCCCTTTTCTTCATAGCTTGTAAGCTTGCGAGCAGGGCCCTCACTCCTCTTGGTATCTATTTTGAACTGTGATTTCTGTTATGCTGTAATGTATATTTTCTGTACAAGTCCCCTCTATAAGTTGTAAAGCACTGTGGAATATGTTGGCGCTATATAAATAAAATTATTATTATTATTATTATCCCTAAAACTCCGATCTGTAAAAAAAACAATCCTAATTTGTAAAAACTATAAGGAAACATAAAATCGAAACACATGAATTGCAGTTTTTTAGACCCAGCAACTAACAAAAAATTGCAATAAGAAACAATCAAAACATTGTATATTCCCAAAATGGTATCAATAAAATAGGTCAAGCTACAAAAAACAAGCACTGAAACAGCTACATCGACTTAAAAGTGAAACCGTTATGAGTCTTGAAAAATGGTGACAGAAGCAAAAGTTTTCCTTATGAATCTCATCACAAAGAAAACCTATGCAAATTTGGTATTGTCATAATTGTACTGACATGGAAAGTTATATTCCCAGAATATTTTTCTGAATAATGAGTGCCATAAAAACAAAATAAAAAAAATTAAAAAAGAATTGCATTTTTTTCATGATTTCCCCATCACAATTAATTTTATCTGTTTTCCAACATAATATATGATACATTTGAATGTTGCCATTAAATGTACAGCTCAAAAAAATCCCTCATATCGCTATGTGGGCTAAAAAATAAAAAAAAATAGTTCTTGAACAAAGTGAATGCACAAATTAATGGAAAATGTTATGTTCATATAGCACTTTGGGGTACTTTTTGTGGCTTCCTTAGGGCTTATGTCTGAAGCCCTCGAAAACGTGATTCAGACGTTAGTGCTCGGGCCATTGACTGTAATGACGTAGAGGGAGTCATGTGATGGCCTCATAATACAAGAATACGGGTATTCAATAGCAACATCACTGAAACAAAGTCTATATAAATCTGTTGCTTCTATAGGGGATTAAATTCAAACCAAGCCGTAAAGCAGCATATAAGAAGAGGTGTGGAAACCACATAAAACGACCAAAACTGGTAATTCAATTCTATAAATAGTTTTATTGAACATATAGAGTATTACACATAGAAAAAATCAGGACATAAATGGTACAAAGTGGGACCATGGTGCGAGACACCGCACAAAGGTGTAATTGTGTCAGCGGATGGAAAGACACAGACTCCTAACGAAGGAGCTTGCGAGCTCCGAAACGCGCGTCGGGTGACCAGCGGACCGGATCCAGGGACACCGGAGTACTTCTCTCTCCCCCCCTTGTCTTGAGAGGTAATATACATTTGGGCTGAGCGGCCGCTAGCCCATGGAGTTATAGTTAGACTCTGACCATATTTTGTCTACCTTGACTATGGGGGGAACTAGTTAGGTTAGGTGTATGGTGCACCGGTATTTGTCTTCCCCACTTGGTTTTCCTAGGGATGTACATGTGTCGCTGAGCTACAGATACTGATTGTATTAAACCCTATGTGGTAAATATGAGCACATTGTAGTACCCACATTCTAGGATTAGGGTTTATTATTGTTCTATGCCCCATACCCTTGTGATTGATATCTGTACTCTGGAGTCCTCTCCTCTATATGGCCATTCTTTATTATTAGGAGTCTGTGTCTTTCCATCCGCTGACACAATTACACCTTTGTGCGGTGTCTCGCACCATGGTCCCACTTTGTACCATTTATGTCCTGATTTTTTCTATGTGTAATACTCTATATGTTCAATAAAACTATTTATAGAATTGAATTACCAGTTTTGGTCGTTTTATGTGGTTTCCACACCTCTTCTTATGTGATGGCCTCATCAGTGTTAGGCCGGCATCACACTAGCCTGGGAAAATATTCTGAAAAGTTCCCAGGCTCGAGTTCATATGAGGACATCCAGCAAAGGGCGCATCACCGCAACTCGAGGTAACTACAGGTCATTCACCTACATTCCATTCATTCACCGGGTTTTTACAGGCAGGGGCGGCTGCATTAGCAGGCTTCTGCTTGTAAAATTAGTTAACCCTTTTAGATGGATTTACAGCGTGGGACGAGACTGATCGTCGGAAGGTATGGAATATTGTTGTTTGATTTGTTTACATTTGTTTCAGGTGACAAGGGTCTTCCACCATTCTGGCGGAGAAAATTGCGTGGGAGCCCACGCCAATTTTTTCCGCGATTTAACCCTTTATTTAACCCTGCTGTTCTGTTGGTCAAAAATGACCGACTTTGAACTTCAATATTCTTTAAAATATTCAAGATGCGGCTCTGAAACCCGTGGCCGACCGACCCATCCTCATTTAAGTCAATCAACCACAAGTTTCAGAACCGCATCTTGAACACCCCAAAAAATACCAAAGTTCAAAATAGGTCTCCCCAGACCGAACAGAACAGCAGGGTTAATAGAGCGCCCAAATTTTGCACATACATACTACTAACATTAGTAGTGTGGAATATGCAAAAAAAAGGATATGAGATGGTTTACTGTATGTAAACCATGTTTCATATCATGTCAGGTTTGAGAAGGAGATAGGAAAATGTTGTGAGTTCTGTTTTTGGGCTCCCTCTGGTGGTTACTGATGGTACTGGGTGACTTGTCTTTCCTGGGTCTCTGGGTTCCACCTGTTCCATCAGGATATGGGAGTTTCCTATTTAACCTGGCTTTGCTGGCATTTCCTCGCCGGTTATCAATGTATCCAGTGTGTCTTGTTACCTCTGCTCCCTGCTCCTAGAACCTTCTGGTCAAGCTAAGTTTGGATTTTCCTGTTTTGGTGTTTTGCTTTATTTGGTTTTTTAGTCCAGCCTGCAGATATGTGATTATTGCTGCTGGTTGCTCTAGTGGGCTGAAATTGCTCCTCATGTACCATGAGTTGGCACATGAGTTCAAGTAATTTCAGGATGGTTTTTTGAAGGGTTTTTCGCTGACCGCGCAGTTCACTTTTGTATCCTCTGCTATCTAGCTTTAGCGGGCCTCATTTTGCTGAAACTGTTTTCATACTGCGTATGTGCTTTCCTCTCATTTCACCGTCATTATATGTGGGGGGCTGCTATTTCTGTGGGGTATTTCTCTGGAGGCAAGAGAGGTCTGTGTTTCTTCTAATAGGGGAAGTTAGATCTTCGGCTGGAGCGAGACGTCTAGGATCATCGTAGGCACGTTCCCCGGCTACTTTTATTTGTGTGTTAGGTTCAGGGTCGCGGTCAGCTCAGGTTCCATCGCCCTAGAGCTTGTTTGTATCTGTGCTTGTCCTTTAGTGATCCCCTGCCATTGGGATCATGACAGGAAAAGCCGGCAAGTGAATTAACGGCTTTTAAGCTATCTAGCGCTGTATGATTATATATATATATATATATATATATATATATACAGTATATATGTTTTTACGATTATTTGAGCCCATGGATCCATTGTATGTCCGTATTGCAAGCCTGCGAGAAAATCTCACAGTACGGATGCCATACGGATTACATATGGAAGATGCCATGCGCAAAATACGCTGACACACCCTGCCTATGGATGACATACGGATCACTATTTTGGGGACTTTTCTGCGTATTACGGCCGTAAATAACGGACCATATTTTCATACGCTGAGTGTGACGCCGGCCTAAATATTCAAATCCCATTTTCCAGGGCTTCAGAGGTAAGCCACGACGGAGCCACTGACAGTTGCCAAGAATGCCACGTGGACATAGCCTAAAGAGCTTTTGAAACTGACAGCTTAGTATGAAAATCAACTGAATATTTTATTTCTGTATTAAAAAAATATATATTTTTTTCTCTTTCCATTTCCCTACATTTATTCAAGGATTTGTACCCCATCTTTATTTTGGCCGAATTTATGAAGTTTAAGAATAAAACTGAACAAAAAACGAATGAACAAGATTGTGAGCAACTAAGGACAAAATGATCACGTTCAGTGGAAGAGATGTAGCCTAGTTTAATAAATGCACCACATATCCTAAAAAAAAACCTTTCTTCTTTTTTTTTGCTCACAATTCCACTAGAGTCTCAAAGATATATAAGATCAAGAATTCCTTCATTTTCTACATCTTAGAAGTCACATCGATTCCTTTGTTGCTGCACATGAACAATTCTTCAACACCAATAAAACAATGTAATAAAATCACTAACTGTACTACTGAAACACAAAAAGACAAGACAGTTATAGTGTCCTCTTAATCCTATGACAAACTTAATGTTAACGCCAAACCTTGTGTAGTTACATTCACAAATCACTCTGTTTATAAATGTGGCATGTGGGTAATTGTAGATTTCATTGATTTTCTTGGAGTTCTGCTAAAATTTGCTTAGCACCATGAATGGAAAATGTTGTTAGTATGAGCAAGCAAGATTTATCATTACCACAGTCACTGTTTTTTGCATTGCCTATTTAACTTCAAACATATTAACATTGGTGACATTTATATAATTTACGCTTTCTTCATATACCCAAATAAAAGAAGTACGTGAAAAATCGGTAATAGTGTCGTCAGTGTTTTTCATCAGTATAGATCGGTATGGATAAAGAAAGTAAAATTACAAAGCTTCTCCTTTAGTTTGCAATATTAAAAACGTATAGTACACGGACAGCACATGAATGCCATGCATGTACTGTATGTGTTTTTCACAGAGCCATAGCCTTGTATTGGCCCTTGCTATCCATGCTGCTGGAAAAAATGGACATGTGAAAATCACCATAGGCTATAATGGGTAATATGGTATCCGTGAAAAAAAAGTTATGCTACATGCACAGGACACGTGAAGCATCTACTATAGCTCGAGACAACACTCAGTATTTGATCAGTATTTTACATCAGTATTTGTAAGACAAAAATCAGAGGTGGAAGATTCAGAGGAAAAATATAATAGAAACACGTCACCACGTTTGGATTTTTTACCCACTCCTGGTTTTGACTGATGTAAAATACTGACCTAATGCTGAATGTGTGTGTTAAGGACTGGCGGAACGCACCAAGTATAGAAGATATGAAACTAGGTGCGTTCGCAGTCCGAGGTCCACCGTGCAGGTAAAATCCCTGCTGCTAGTAAGACTGACTATATGGCGGTACTATAAGTATACACGCACGGGTTAACTTCACCCTGCGTGAAGGAAGCGATCCTGTTGAGTCACAGGACCGCGGTACCGCACATAGAACGCGAGCAAGATGTCAGTGAACACAACCCCAACACAGGATTGAAGTCCGATTAGACCACTTGCTGGCACATCACCGCAACTGGGTGTGTAAGGAAACTATAAAAATAGTATATAAAGGCACGAGAGTGCATGCAGTGCCGCACTGATGGACGCCACTAACCACCCAGGCTTGGGTAAGGAAAGCGCAGAGGAAGCGCACGGCGCCGTACAGGCGGTCACAGCAACTAGACGCTGTTATGTGTGTAACGTGCTGTTGGATAAGTCGGGCGCTAGATAGCAAACATACAGCTTCCGCAAACAGTCATCCAATAGGGAGGGTATTTTAAAGAGCGACTCTCACTCACAACACACACACATATATTCAAGACAATACTAGCGCATGGCCATGCGGTCATGCGCAGTTTATATAGTTGCAGCACAGGAAACAGCTACAGAAGTTTTGCCCTTTCAGGACCTGCCAAAAGGACCAATGGGATGTGCTGCAGTACCTGAGCATGTGACCCTCGATCTCCAACGGGAGATCTTGCCCTGGGCATGCTCAGTGTGTGCAAATAAGGACTTAGTCCCAGGGAAGCCCGCTCGCCGCAGATTAGTGCAGGGTACAACAGGAGAGTCGGGAAAGGCAGCAGTAACCCTTTGCACAGAATCAGTCCCAGCGAGACGCTGGGAGCGACGCCTCTGCTGAGCAGAGCCCACTGCGGCCGAAGCAGAATGGGAGACCGCAGCAGACACGGATCGAGATTCCCCCTGTGCAGCAGAGGAAACTCGACTCCTAACATTGCCCCCCTCCTTGGGCCTCGCTACGTTCGAAGGCAGCAATAAGCTGCGGAGCCCGAATGTGCTCAGCAGGCTCCCAGGACCTATCCTCAGGGCCGTAACCCTTCCAGTCCACCCAAAAAATTTTTTTGCCACGTACCACCTTGCACCCCAAGATAGCGTTCACCTTGAAATCGTCCGTAGACGAACCCGATGTCTCGGCAGATGACTCAGAAAACCGGGACATGTATACGGGCTTAAGGAGGGACACATGAAAGGTGTCGGTGATACCAAGGCGTGGAGGAAGGGCCAGACGGTAGACCACAGGATTAACCTGTTCGAGGACCTTGAAGGGACCCAAGTAGCGAGGAGCAAACTTAGTGGACTCAACTCGCAGCCTGATGTTACGGGCGGAGAGCCACACCAAGTCGCCAGGAGCAAAGGTCGGAGCGGGGCGCCGATGAGCATCGGCGGAGGACCTCATTCTCTCCTTAGAGGCCCGAATGGCATCCTGAGTGCGGTCCCAAATATCGCGTGCCTCCACAGCCCAGTCTGCCACCCTGGAGTCTGCGGAAGACCCGGGCATAGGCACAGGTACCCGTGGATGCTGGCCATAGTTGAGGAGGAATGGGGTTTGTCCAGTGGAGTCGGCTACGGCGTTGTTCAGCGCAAACTCTGCCCATGATAGCAAGGATGCCCAGTCATCCTGCCTGGCTGAAACAAAATGTCGCAGGTATGTGACCAAGGTCTGGTTGGCCCTCTCTACCAACCCATTAGTCTCGGGATGATAAGCGGAAGAGAGATTCAACTCAATACTGAGAAGACGACAAAGCTCTCTCCAGAACCGAGACGCAAACTGGGGACCCCGGTCACTGACAATTTTGTCAGGCATACCATGTAGGCGGAAGATGTGTTTAATGAACAACGCTGCCAAGGCCCGTGCAGAAGGTAACCGTGGTAGCGGCACCAAATGCACCATTTTTGAGAAATGATCGGTGATGACCCAAATGATGGTACAGCCGTGAGATTTGGGTAAACCCACGACAAAGTCCATCCCGACCATCTCCCAGGGCCTATCTGCCACCGGCAAGGGATAGAGCAACCCAGCTGGCCTTTGACGCGGAGATTTATTTTTGGCGCAGGAGACACACGCCAGAATATAATCCCTGACATCCCGGACCATATGCGGCCACCAGTACGTCCTCGCCAGTAGCTCAGATGTCCTCTTTGTCCCAAAGTGTCCACCCACCCTGGACGAATGAGCCCAAGAGAGAACCTCCGGTCGCAAATTAATGGGCAAAAAAGTCTTGCCCGGTGGCACAGACTCCAGCGAAACCGGCGCTACGGTTCTCAGGCTCTCAGAAAGGACAATAAGCCGAGGCTCCTCTTCCTCCTCTTCAGTTGACATAAGGGAGCGAGAGAGAGCGTCAGCACGAATATTCTTCTCCCCGGCGAGAAAATGAAGGGAAAAGTGGAATCGGGAAAAGAACAAGGACCATCTGGCTTGGCGAGAATTTAGCCGCTGGGCTGTTTGCAAGTAGACCAAATTTTTGTGGTCCGTGTAAACTTGAAAGGGAAACCGCGCACCTTCCAGAAGGTGTCTCCACTCTGAAAAGGCCAACTTCATTGCTAGCAACTCCCTATCCACGATGGAGTAGTTTCTCTCCGCTGGCAAGAAGGTCTTAGAGAAGAAGAAGCATGGATGCTTCCGACCTTGAGCATCCTTTTGATAGAGGACTGCTCCAGCACCAACGGATGAGGCATCCACCTCCATTAGGAATGGCTTATCCACATCGGGACGATGTAAGATGGGAGCGCTAGCAAAGTGGGACTTAATAGAAGTGAAGGCCTTGGAGACCCCTTCCGACCACAATTTGGGATTCGCTCCCTTCTTGGTGAGGGCTACCAAGGGAGCTACCAGAGTTGAGAAGTGGGGAATGAACTGGCGGTAATAGTTAATGAACCCCATAAAGCGCTGTACCGCTTTAAGAGAATGGGGCTCTTGCCAGTCCATCACAGCCTGTAGTTTGGCAGGATCCATAGCCAATCCCTGGGCAGAGATGATATAGCCCAGGAACGGTAAAGACTCCTGCTCAAACATACACTTCTCCAACTTAGCATAAAGAGAGTTTGCCCGTAGGAGGTCGAAGACTCTGCCAACATCTCTCCGGTGGGAGTCAATATCTGGAGAAAAGATGAGAATATCATCCAGATAGACTACAACCGAGGTGGAAAGCATATCCCGGAAGATATCGTTGACAAAGTCTTGGAAACGGCTGGGGCATTACAGAGCCCGAAGGGCATCACCAGATACTCATAGTGCCCATCTCTGGTGTTAAACGCCGTTTTCCATTCGTCCCCCTCACGGATGCGAATCAGGTTATAAGCACCCCGCAGATCTAATTTAGTAAACACTCTAGCTCCCCGAAGCCTATCGAAGAGCTCGGATATCAAGGGCAAAGGATACTTGTTCTTAACGGTGATAGCGTTAAGACCCCTGTAGTCTATGCATGGACGTAGTTCCCCATTCTTCTTCTGCACGAAGAAGAACCCTGCCCCAGCAGGTGACACTGACTTCCTGATAAACCCTCTTGCCAGATTCTCTTGAATGTACTGAGACATGGCCTCCGTCTCCGGGAGAGATAATGGATAAACTCGACCCCGGGGAGGCTCCGCACCAGGCAAGAGATCGATAGGACAGTCATAGGGGCGATGGGGCGGAAGGGTCTCCGCCGCCTTTTTGGAGAACACGTCTGCATAAGACCAATATTGCTTGGGGAGAGAGGATAGATCTGCGGGTACCTCAGTAGTAGCAACCTGAACGCAGTCTCGGTGACACCTACCCCCACATGATTCACCCCATCCCAGAATTCTGCCTGAGGATCACTCGATGTGAGGAGAGTGGTACCGTAACCAAGGTATCCCCAACAGGACCTCATCAATCCCCTCAGGAATGATGAACAGAGATATAATCTCCTGATGGGATGGTGACATGGACAGAGTAAAAGGCATGGTCTGATGTGTTATCTGTGCGGGGAGTGTCGACCCATTCACCACTCGTACCATTACTGGTTGAGGTAGCATAACCAGGGGTATTGCGTGACGTTGGGCGAAAGCAGAAGACATAAAATTGCCCTCTGCCCCAGAATCCACGCAGAGCTCTACCGAGTGGGAGGATGAGCCAAAAGTAATTGTCCCCTTAAAGGACAATTTGGAGGCAAACGTCGCAGTGTCTAGTGCACCTCCACCTACTACCACTAGACGCTGACGTTTCCTCGACTGCTGATGACATCTGGTGGCAAGATGTCCTGACTGTTGGCATACATGGCAAACCTGGGGTGCACGAGCGGTCCTGGACTTAGATCCCGCTCGTGACACTACCTTAGGTTCATGAGGCTCAGGAGCTTGGACTGGAGATTCCAAAGGTTTGGCGAAGGTGGGAGACAGCCGAAACCTCTGCCTACACTGGGCTCGCTCTAACCTCCGCTCGTGAAAACGGAGGTCAATACGAGTAGATACTGTTATTAATTCTTCCAGTGTGGCGGGAATCTCCCTAGTGGCCAGGGCGTCCTTAACGTGGTCAGCCAGCCCCCTCCAAAATATAGGGATAAGGGCTTTATCCGACCACTCCAGCTCAGATGCTAGAGTGCGGAAGTGGACGGCAAAAAGGCTGACCATGGACGAGCCCTGAGACAATGCCAACAGTTGGAGCGCCGTATCATGGGTGACACGAGGTCCTAAAAAGACCTGTTTCAGAGTGCTCAGGAATAACGGAGCACTCTGCACCACATGATCGCCACGCTCCCACAGCGGGGTAGCCCACTGCAACGCCCTGTCCGACAATAAGGATATGATAAAGCCCACCTTAGCCCGCTCTGTAGGGAAACGAGAGGCCAGAAGCTCAAGATGTATTGAGCACTGACTCACGAAACCCCTACAGGACTTACTGTCACCAGAAAATTTCTCTGGTAGCGGGAGGTGAGATAGCGTCGGTACAGGAGCGGCAGTGGACAAGGTAGCTGCAGCCACACTTGCAGCCTGAACAGCGACAGCAGTAACATCCACAGCTGAGGTTGAACGCTCTAGAGCCGCCAACCTTCCCTCCAGCTGCTGGATGTACCGCTGTAAAAGCTGATCGTCCGTCATTACTAGCCAGACCTTGGCGCTAGTATTATGTTAAGGACTGGCGGAACGCACCAAGTATAGAAGATATGAAACTATGTGCGTTCGCAGTCCGAGGTCCACCGTGCAGGTAAAAACCCTGCTGCTAGTAAGACGGACTATATGGCGGTACTATAAGTATACACGCACGGGTTAACTTCACCCTGCATGAAGGAAGCGATCCTGTTGAGTCACAGGACCGCGGTACCGCACATAGAACGCGAGCAAGATGTCAGCGAACACAACCCCAACACAGGATTGAAGTCCGATTAGACCACTTGCTGGCACAACACCGCAACTGGGTGTGTAAGGAAACTATAAAAATAGTATATAAAGGCACGAGAGTGCATGCAGTGCCGCACTGATGGACGCCACTAACCACCCAAGCTTGGGTAAGGAAAGCGGAGAGGAAGCACACAGCGCCGTACAGGCGGTCACAGCAACTAGACGCTGTTATGTGTGTAACGTGCTGTTGGATAAGTCGGGCGCTAGATAGCAAACATACACCTTCCACGAACAGTCATCCAATAGGGAGGGTATTTTAAAGAGCGACTCTCACTCACAACACACACACATATAATCAAGACAATACTAGCGCATGGCCGTGCGGTCATGCGCAGTTTATATAGTTGCAGCACAGGAAACAGCTACAGAAGTTTTGCCCTTTCAGGACCTGCCAAAAGGACCAATGGGATGTGCTGCAGAGCCTGAGCATGTGACCCTCGATCTCCAACGGGAGATCTTGCCCTGGAAATGCTCAGTGTGTGCAAATAAGGACTTAGTCCCAGGGAAGCCCGCTCGCCGCAGATCAGTGCAGGGTACAACAGGAGAGCCGGGAAAGGCAGCAGTAACCCTTTGCACAGAATCAGTCCCAGCAAGACGCTGGGAGCGACGCCTCTGCTGAGCAGAGCCCACTGCGGCCGAAGCAGAATGGGATACCGCAGCAGACACGGATCGAGATTCTCCCTGTGCAGCAGAGGAAACTCGACTCCTAACAGTGTGAATGTGGCCTTAAAGGGAATCTGTTGCTAGGTTTTTTCTACTTAATTTGAGGGCAACATAATAGAGGCAAAGACCATGATTCAGCAATGTATCATATACTCCAAATTCCTTACATAATTTTATTTATTTCAACCATTTTGCAGATGAGAAAGTCTGCCAAAATTCAATTTGCCAGATTTACTCTAATCAAGCCAGGAAATGGAATTAAATCAAGGGGTTAAAAAAATAAAACAATATAATACCTTGTTAATCCCTGACTTGTCCTGGCAGCGCAGCTCCCTACCCAGTCGTCCGTTGCATTGCTACCTCACGCTGGTTGCAGCCTTCTCTTCTGTCTTCAGACCTCCACCTTCAGAATTAAAGCCAGCGTAGGACCAAGCAGGGAACTGCAGCACCTGGACAAGTCAATCAAAACTTCTGGCAAATAATAATTTATTGTAAAAGTGAATTTAACCCCTTCCTGCCGCTGCCCTTTTTCGTTTTTGCATTTTTGTTTTTCGCTCCCCTCCTTCCCAGAGCCATAACTTTTTAATTTTTCCATCAATATGGTCACGTGAGGGCTTATTTTTTGCGGGACGAGTTGTACTTTTGAAAGACACCATTGTTTTACCATGTCTTGTACTAGAAAATGGGAAAAAAATTCCAAGTGCGGTGAAATTGCAAAAAAAGTGCAATCCCACACTTGTTTTTTGACTGGCTTTTTTGCTAGTTTCACTAAATGCTAAAACTGACCTGCCATTATGATTCTCCAGGTCATTATGAGTTCATAGACACCTAACATGTGTAGGCTTTTCTTTATCTAAGTGGTGAAAAGAATTCAAAACTTTGCTAAAAAAATGCGCCATTTTCCGATACCCGTAGCGTCTTCATTTTTCGTGATCTGGGGTCGGGTGAGGGCTTATTTTTCTGCGTGCCAAGCTTTCATTTTTAATGATACCATATTTGTGTAGATATGTTCTTTTGATCGCCCGTTATTGCATTTTAATGCAATGTTGCGGCAACCAAAAAAACTTAATTCTGGCGTTTTGAATTTTTTTTCACACAACAGGCAGGTCCGTGATACTGTTGTGGAGAAGTTTAAAGCCGGATTTGGATACAAAATGATTTTCAATCTTTAAACATCCCAAGGAGCACTGTGCGAGTGATCATATTGAAATGGAAGGAGTATCATACCACTGCAAATCTACCAAGACCCGGCCGTCCCTCTAAACTTTCATCTTAAACAAGGAGAAGACTGATCAGAGATGCAGCCAAGAGGCCCATGATCACTCTGGATAAACTGCAGAGATCTACAGCTGAGGTGGGACAGTCTGTCCATAGGACAACAATCAGTCTTACACTGCACAAATCTGGCCTTTATGGAAGAGTGGCAAGTAAAAACCATTTCTCAAAGATATCCATAAAACGTGTTGTTTAAAGTTTGTAACAAGCCACCTGGGGAACACACCAAACATGTGGAAGAAGGTGCTCTGGTGAGATGAAACCAAAATTGAACTTTCTGGCAACAATGTCAAACGATATAGCATTATCGATTTGGCATAAAGGCAACAAAGCTCATCACCTTGAAGACACCATCCCCACTGTCAAACATGGTGGTGGCAGCATCATGGTTGGGCCTGCTTTTCTTCAGCAGGGACAGGGACAGGGAAGATGGTGAAAATTGATGGGAAGATGGATGGAGCCAAATACAGGACCATTATTGAAGAAAACCTATTTGAGTTTGCAAAAGACCTGCGACTGGGATGGAGATTTGTCTTTCAACAAGACAATGATCCCAAACATAAAGCAAAATCTACAATGGAATATTTCACAAATAAATGTATCCAGGTGTTAGAATGGCCAAGTAAAAGTCCAGACCTCAATCAAATCGAGAATCTGTGGAAACAGCTGAAAACTGCTGTTCACAAACGATCTCCTTCAAACCTCACTGAGCTTGAACTGTTTGCCAAGGAAGAATGAGCAAGAATTTCAGTCTCTCGATGTACAAAACTGATAGAGACATACCCCAAGCGACTTGCAGATGTAATCGCAGCAAAAGGTGGCACAACAAAATATTAAGTTAAAGGGGCTTAATAATATTGCATGCCCCACTTTGCAGTTTTTCATTTTCCACAAAAATTTTAAGTAACCAATAAATTTTGTTCAACTTCACAATTATGTTCCACTTGTTGATTTTTCACTAAAAATTTACATTTGGTATCTTTATGTTTGAAGCATGATATGTGGGAAAAGGTTGAAAAGTTCCCGGGAGCCGAATACTTTTGCAAGGCACTATATTTGCCCCCTTTTTCACATGTAAAGCGCCATGGAATAAATGGCGCTATAAAAAAAATGTAATAATAATAATAACCTATAAACAGAGCTGAAAGCGGCGCTGGTAATATAGGGTATATGAATACCTGCAGCGAATTAAAACAATCACCACCAGATTGTAGAAAACAGGTACAAAGTTATAAAAGATTCTTCGCGCTGGTATACCCTAGGTATTGAGTAGCAATCCAATTGCCAAGATAAGTTAAAAAGTCAAATAAAATCGCATATACAGTGCAGTCCAGGTATTCACATGTGTGTCTTTCCACAAGCCGTTCCTGCAATCAGTAGTCCAATGTATAACTGTCACACAGTCAATACCCCATTAGAAACACCAATATTATTTGCCAAATATTAAGCACTCCGGTCTCCTACTAAAACTATAACATACACTCAAATGACAATCAGTACCTTGAAAGGTAGAAGTCAGTCATCTCCTGGTTTGAAGAAATTTCCAGTTGTGCTAGACAGCACATGTAGAATCTGGTAAAGAGCTTGATGCCGGAGAGCTGCCCCAGCCCGTGGCAGCTAACTCCGGGTGTCGAGTTCCAGTTGGGGGCGGAGATCTTCCGTCTTGGTCTGGCAATGCCGCGAGGTGCGAACACTCTCCGGCACTGCACTGTATATGCGATTTTATTTGACTTTTTAACTTATCTTGGCAATTGGATTGCTACTCAATATCTAGGGTATACCAGCGCGAATAATCTTTTATAACTTAAAAATAATAACCATAGCACACAAAAGCAAACAGAACAGTTCCAGCAAATACCCAAGATGGTGCAAATTACAGAGTCTCATCCTTCCACTGACTCACCAAGATTAGAGCCGATTCCAGTTTCGTATAGCTCCACCAGTGGCTCTCCACTTTTGGCATGTCCCCACAGTGAGGAGGTATCAACAAGCTTAGGAAGCTAATCGAGAGCAGTGAAGTATGTGGCCAGGTGAACCGATTGTCCCAACCTGGATTCTTTAAGACTGAGGTTTCAATGATGGTCCATGAAGCAGTCCTGTGTTCTTTCAGCTGGGTCTGACGTACCCTCAGCTGAGATCCTGAAGAGTCACGCTGACCAGAAGAAAAAAGTATATATAGTGGCATATAACCTATTTTTAGATCTAACAAGTGTCCTTCAGTCTAGCGTCACAGAGAAGGGGAACAATGGTGGTTAGATTAAGTAGCATTACTAGAATATTTAAACTATTTACATAGATTTTCCCTCTCTGCTTTTGAATCCAACAAACTGGCTCCATAACACAATGCATAGTTAGCATATCAGCAGACCTCACTATTCACAAGCATAAGAGCACACTAGGTTATATCACATATCAGCTTACAAGTCAATATTCCAGGCTGACACAAACATAAGTTTAATAAATGAAGAGAAAAAAGTATTGCTGCACAGCCTGAATGTAACGTACTGGTAAGAACACAGTCACTTGTGGGTGTAGGGCTTCAGTAACTGGAGGTGCTCGCATACGAAAAAACAAACAATCCAGTATAAATATGAAAAAAGAAGAACTGCGGCAGCACTCACCAGATAGGTCCCTGTAGAAGCGCTGGTAGAGCGCGAAACAGCTGTTGTCTTCCCCTGCTCACTTCCACTATGTCCGCACTCCCCCGAGCCGTGAACACGTCATGATGGATTTTTTACCTTCAATAAAGGTTTGATCTACGCTATCTGGTGAGTGCTGCTGCAGTTCTTCTTTTTACAAACATAAGTTTGTTTTCTTGACCCACCAGAAATCAACTTACATTCAAAAGCCAACATACAGATAAAAAAGTCAATTCTTCTTGGTTTGCTAAACATGGTTGTGTGGGTAATTAAGATACATTCTGGTTTCTTCACACATATCTTGTCATATAACAAAACTTCTGTGATCAGAAGAGAGTTGTGCGAATGTCATGTAAGGAAAAATGCCGCAAAAATATGTGCTTATTTTGTGTTTTAGTGAAATTTTAGTGGTTGTTTTCGAATTTTTTTTAAACAGCGTTACTATTAAAGTAATTTTGAAAACAATACCCATTACCCGTGCAAATTAAAAAATAAATTGCCCCACCCAGAGTATATCATAAATAAAATATCTAAAAGTGTCCAGAAACTCATTTACCTGCAGATACATGGTCAATATGCAGGTACATACTGTAGCTGTTACATCCTTTGCAGCCAGCATACTGGAGTAGCGACTATAGACAGAAAAGCTTTATTCTCAAGGTTAGGGTGCAATCAACTGTAGAACAAGGATGACGATCACATTGCAATGCTCAAACTGGCATGACAAGCTGCATAGAAATACATGCTGTCACACTGGGGTCAAGTCCGAGCATTGCAATGCGATAGCTGTATATGTTATTTGGCCGTCTGACTGTGCCTTTCAGGTAGGTTCACATGAGCATATAAAAAATAGTTTCATCCAGAAAAGTGGGATGATTTTTCTCTCACTTGTCATGCGTCTGCAGTTCATATGCAATATGTTTTCTGCAGCAGCAGTTATTAATCATTTACACAACCAATTACAGCTTCCTATGCTACAGAATTGCAATGTAGCTGTAAAACAGATGCTATACTGTGTCTCCATATGGCATACATTTTTATTTGCTTACCCATAGACTTGGATGGGTCATCTGATTTACAGTATAAATTAATGTATGCTGCAAGTTTTTTCACATGCAGATTTGACCAATGGAAAAAATCCATAATTTGCCCCACAACATTAAATAACATTGGTTCAAGTGCTGTCCGTTTTTTCCACAGACAGCACTCGGACTGAAAATAACGAACCCTCATTGTCACCGCTCACTGCACAGATTACACTTCGATTGCCAGCCTTCTCTACACACATACTGTACACTGCATGCACTCCACAGAACAGGCTGTCAATCAAAGTGGAGGTGGGTTATTTCAGATAAACTGACTGTGTAGTGAGTGGTGACAGTAATCTCTCCCCTGCACCATGACTCGGACTAGAACTGAGCAGTAACGGGAATAAAACCAGTAAGCCAGTTAAACAAGGGTTTAAACACTATGTACAAGCAACCCTATATAGTTGCAGGTCAGTAGTGTCTCTTGACATGTCAGGTTACATTTAACTGTATGTATTGGTAAAAACGGACAGAGGAACTGATGAATTTTTTTTTCTCCACAATATGGGCTTATGAGGTTTGCAAATTTCCCCTTCAACCAGTAGTGCATTAACAGAGTTTTAGAAATACATGGGAGGATAACGGCAGCGTCCCAGCAGTGAATATCTTTATGGCACAGCGTTTATCACATATACTGCTCTGGATCTACCTAGGATAATGCTGCTCTCAGGATGATGTTCTCTTCTCTCAGGCTACAGTTTTCTTACTCCCACGATACAGTAAAGCCAAGAAACAATGAAAGTGAGGAGTTGTCAGCATGACAAAATAAGATCAGTAAGTTATGCTCTTCTCCTTTCTTTCTTTTTCCTGTGTGACTCTACATTCTTGTGATTGGTCAGTGTCATACAGGGGAAAAAGTATGCACTCCCAGGGGTCACTTGGTTAATAGGAAAATTTGAATTCAAAAGCCAATATCTCTGCAATGCTTTAGATAACAAAAAAAGTTTAATCTGCCCCTCTACCCTCTTTTACTGATATATAATTTAAATTTAAAACATATCATGAAAGATCCTCTTTAATGTTTTAATCTTTCACCTGTCTCTCCCCAGCTGTTGCAGAATTATGACTCCCAATAAGTATAGAAAGTAGACTGCAAATGTATGCATATGTCCCATTATATTGGCCACCATAGTGGTCTGTAGCTGCTGAATAGGAGAGGGAGTACTGCCTTTTACCTGGTGTAGTCTGCAGCTCTTGTTTAAATTAGCCGACATTGCTCAATGTCTCATGTACCTCACGCCACAATGATGATGTTGCTGCAATATTGGATAATCAAAAGAAGAGCCTTCTATAGCACCAGGTTGGAAGCAGTAATCCCTCTCCCATTCAGAGGTCACAGATAATTGCCATGGTCGATGGAAAGGGACAGGCAAATCAATTTGCATAATTTCTATTAGAAAGGCAACCGCTGTCTGGGCATACCGGAAGTCAAACTTTTTGCAACAGCAAACATCTTTTTGCAACACAAAAATTGTCATTTCTACTGCTGCAACTGAAAATCTTCAACAGACAGAGCCATGTACCCTGTCTTTCAAGTCAACTACCGTATTTTCTAGTGTATAAGATGACTGAGCGTATAAGACGACCCCCCACTTTTCCATATAAAATATGGAATTTGGGATATGCCCGCCGTATAAGACGGGGGTCATCTTATACGCCCAGTCATCTTTTACGGTGTGTGGTTCCCAGGGTCTGGAGGAGAGGAAACTCTCCTTCAGGCCCTGGGATCCATATTCATGTAAAAAATAAAGAATAAAAATAAAAAACATGGATATACTCACCCTCGGACGGCCCCTGGCTCACAGCGCTGCTAGCGTCTCCCTCCGTTCATTAGGAATGCAGTGAGTGAAGGACCTTCCATGACTTCGCGGTCACATGAGCGGTCAGGTGACCGGTCACCTGACCGCGACTTCATTGAAGGTCCTTCACTCACTGCATTCCTAATGAACGGAGGCAGACGCTAGCAGCGCTGTGAGCCAGGTGCCGTCCGAGGGTGGGTATATCCAAGTTTTTTATTTTTATTCTTTATTTTTTACATGAATATGGATCCCAGGGCTTGAAGGAGAGTCTCCTCTCTTCCAGACAATGGGAACCACATGCTGACATGCAGGATCGCTCCCTGCACACACCATACCCGGCGTATAAGACGACCCCTGACTTTTGGGACAATTTTTAGGGGTCAAAAAGTCGTCTTATACGCCGGAAAATACGGTATATCCAACAATATCCAGAATGTAGCCTCACTTTGCTGCTGTTTCTTTTGCAATCAATAAAGAACTGAGAGAGAATAATTAATGTAGGGTGAAAAAAATACATCTCTGCTCACTTGTCTCGCCATTGTAATACTCTACGTGGTCGTCTGTGCAGCTCCATCCTACACCATCTTTGGCTCTTCTGCATTTTATTTCGGTGTGGGAGCATCCAGTGTTCAGGCCTCTGACTTCATGATGTGCATTGGAAAACCTGGCACTAAATAAAGATGCCAAAAAATGCCGAAGGGGACATTGCAAATGGTGCTAGAGGGAGCTGAGTGGAAAAGCAAAGCAGCGAGCTGTGGGGTAGATTTATTTAAACCCGCTTTCATCTCTATCTATGATCACAACATGGGGGCTATATGTAATAAACTGCAGGAATGCGGCATGTTGCCACGGACAGGAGACAGATCAAGAGTTAAAGTATTTATTAAACAGGGAATGTACTCCATGCAGGGAATGAGGGATTGTAGGGTGATGGTAAGGAATGGGGCAGAACTTGGAGTATGGCAGGGTAGGATAGGGACAAACGGAAGTTCAGTCATAAAGAGGTTAAACTTACCAGACTGTAGTCTTCTTCTGTGCAGCGTCTCTGGGTTCCAATGTTGGCACCGACAACAGCGGCAAATGATGTCTTGAGGTAGTCTGTGATGAGCGGGGATCCAACGATGGCGTCGACAACAGCAGCATGTGTTGCCTTGCCATAGTCTTTCTGGAGGCAGTCACTTTCACGTGCCCACGTGTGTCTGGCATGGTACTAAGTCCAACATATGAGACCTCTGGAATGAAACTTCGCTCCATGGCGCACCCTAGTCCCGGGTGACAGGGCTCAGGCCTAGTCATCTGCCTCTCTCGGCATCACACACCTGATACAATCCCCATTTTCAATTCTGCGTCATTTGCGGAGGATGGTGGAGATTTGTCGCCTAGTAGTTCATCAGTGGTGGGCCTATGTGAAGGAGTACTGTGGGGTCGGGCTATATATATGGCACGCTCTGCCCTGTCAGCACACACTGCCCTAGTCTCACCACTTGGCTTTCCTGCCCCTGCTCTGCTCTATGCACATAGCTATGCACGGCTCCGCTGGCACACTAATCCCCCCAGCACTACAGCTCCTTTCCTCCTGGACAGCAGCAGCATGGCCGGTTATAGGCCTGGTACTCTCAGGTGGGGGAAGGGGCAGCCAAGCGTGCCACTCACTGCTCGATCTGCGCTGCTCTGCGCCGGCATCTCATTGCTTGGCTTTGCCCGCTTTTTTCCCCCTTTGTCTCCGACACTGCACGATCTCCTCAGGCTCACCCTGCCACCTCCTGTCAGCAGGAAACTCCGTGTCTCTCAGGCCTCCCTCCGGCAGCAGGGGAAGGTCCGCCTCCCTCAGGCTTTCCCCCGGAAACAAAGGATGGAACCCTTTCAGTTCTGGACCCGGAATGCAGGTACCCATGGTCCGGCCTATCTCCTTACATTACCCCTCTCTTTTAGCTCACCATTCCACGGGCGAGGACTCTTCGTGCTCCTTTTCGCTCTTTTGAGGGGAGATAGACTCCCGCAATTTCCACGCCTCCTTTTGCTTTTCTATTAGCACATACTGTCAAACATAATAGTTTAAAAGTTGCTTGTCAGTCAGGCTGATAAACTCGTCCTCTTCTTCAACGGCAGCCTTAGAAGAAAATTCTTCAGACGAATTGTGTGTTGTCACCTTAGGTTTTCAACGGCTTCCATCATATTCTTCTTCTTTTTCTTCTTCTTGGTTTTGCTGCCAGCAGACGTTTGAGCAGACGGTTTGCCCTTTTCTTTGCCCATTTCTTTATCATCAGTGGAAACCTTAGGGACTTCTAGCTCAGGTTTCTCAGCTTGGGGACTTAGTACTGGCAATTCTTCTCCAAATCTCCCCCTCTCCTTGATAGGCGCATTCCTGTCAGAACTGGAATCGGATGAATTAAGACCATTCAAGCCGGGCCCTTTGTCATCCGCCCTGGGCTCTACGGGCATCACTTCCCATTGCTTTTCAGCCACACTCTCTATCTCACTTAGCTGCTTCATCTCTTCTATCTGGTCAGGACCTTGTAAGCTGACGGCTTGCAAACTTTCCACCTCAGTGAGCGGTATTAGTGGCTCTTCCTTCTCACCATCAAGAACCGTAGGAGCAGGCATCTCGGGAACACCTTCTATTTTTTGTCGGGAGCTTCGGGTCCAGGTTGGAGTGCCACCAGACACACCTCCATGCACCCGGACAGCGCAGATACCTCATCGCGGACAGTCGGCACCCTTTTAATCTCTTCTTGGTGTCCAACGCCGTGGCACCATCTTGCTCTGAGTGGGATCTTCTCCTCCTACCATACCATTCCCTCTAGAGGCGTCATTCCCTCCAATTAGCAGGACATTCGGAGGCGTGAGCCGATCTTTTCAGTCACTTTTCTCGGGTAGGGCAATTTCTCCCACTTTTCCGCACGCCCAGCACTCATAACTGCGTCTGCCAGGTGGGCGCTTTGGTCTGGATCATCGACCTCTACACTTCTTACTCAACGACCTGGAAGCAAATTTTGGAACAACTGCTGAGGTACCACTGGTGCTCCGCACCTCCCCTCTAACTTCTATTCTTCACCGCGAAGTACCTCGGGAAATGACACTGGGCTTCAAAACAGCAGCAAGGGCTTTCTTCATGCTTTCGACCTCTTGCCATTTTTTTGCATTCCTAGTCGTAAATCGCGGGACCACGTCAGCTCTTCTTCGTTCAGGTTGGGTATTCCGCAACTCCGGACTTTCCCTGTCATGGCTGCAATCCCCTGCTCCTGCTCGCCTATGCACGTTTCTACCCCTATTTCAGAGAAAGTCATGCTTGGTTTTACTCGCAAGCGCTCCCTCAGAGCCTGCTTCACCAGCACGTCACGTAGGCCCGTCACTAGCTGATCTTGCAGCACTAAGTCAATGGTCCCTACACCTATTCCGTCTTGGCAAGCAATGGTAGTATGGAGTTCCTGCGGAGCATTCATGTATTGTGTCACCATCTCCCCCTCTCTTTGAATATACCTGAACAGACACATACGAAACTTACCTACGTCCATAGGGTCCCCAAGTCTCCTCAAGTATTAACAACACTTTTCCCAGTGTGTCTCTCATCTGAGGGGGTCACAATATGACAGAATCCCTGGCCTCCCCATCCAAAGCCATCACTGCTACATCTTTTTCCAGGGCCGGGGTCATGGGATGCATCCTCAACATCCCCCTTAAGCACTCAGTCCAACTCCACAGCATAGCATTACTCCGATTGATCATTTGCAATGTTGTTTAACAAGGCTCCCAGGGAAATGCTGAATCTAGGTCCCCCTCTAACTGTCGGACTGAACTCAGATGTTTTACACACACCCATAAACTTGTATGGGTATGTTTCATCCGATTACCTGAATCACTTCCACTATGTTGCAATTTTTTTCTCATTCTGAATTGGAGACATGAATTGACATGAGAAAAAAAAGCAGATCTGAACTGCCCCTTAGTATAACATTGAGCTGAGAACTTTTGATAAAAGATTGGATAACATTCGTTCAATGTATATACTCATGTGAGGCCTATTAGTTTATAGCTATATAAAATCCATAAATCAACACTGGCCCCCCTTAAATTGATGTGTAAAACAGTCAAATAAAGATGTGTTCATCCTTAACTTTTCTTGAATTGTGCTCAGCTATATAATTTGTCATGATACCAATTTACTGCAATCTCATGCCATCCAGCAAATGTATACATTTAAAATGGAAGCCTTTGGGTGACAGATGGCTGAGGAAAGGCTAACAGATGCTATTTGCCAGAGGCATTTGTCTTAGCAATCTAGTTGGATATACATTTTATTTCATATTTAACTTTTTATACCATACATCTTAAAGGGAACCTGTCACCTTTTACTTCTCCCGGGAGACTAGTTTTCAGTCATACAGGCATGTCTAGAGTGGCTTCAGTCAGTGGCCATTATTATCAAGCTTTGACTGACAGCCAGCTCTGAACTGTTGCACTGTAAATCCTGCTGTCAGTCAAAGTGACGGCATGCTTACAGATGCTGCTCATTGTGCTGATAGTGGTGACTGTAGCCACTGTGGCACACCTGTATGATTGAAAGCACATGGTTCCCTGGGGCAACAGAGTTCTTTATCTCCCGGTAGCTGCATCAGTACACCAGCCACGCACATTCCTAACACTGTCAATCTGCAGATTAACACAATATCTTCAGATTCAGGTGTTATTTGTTATGTGTGCTTCTAATCACTTGACATTATTATGACCATGAAGTTGGCTCCTTGATGAAGTGTACACCGCCACATTTGAGGACCTGCAAAATATCAGCTCTACCACTACGCAGCAGTACAGAGTCTTCGCAAAGCATATGAAAACAAATATATATATAGAATATTAGTCTGCAAGGACAGGGTCCTCTTCCCTCCGTACCAGTCTGTCATCATAAATTTGTGTACTGTAAATGATATCTATAACCCTGAATGTAACCCCTTTCTCATGTACATCACCATGGATTAATGGTGCTATATACATAAATAATAATAATAATAATAATAATAATAAATAATAATAATAATATATATATTATGTGTATTATTATTATGTCCATGACTGTTTATACATACAGTATATATATATATATATATATATATATACTGTATGTATAAACAGTCATGGACATAATTTCACACAAAACTCCAAAAATGAGCAATACAGATTTGTTGGCACACTCAACTTAATATTTGGTTGAACACCCTTTTGGTATAAATAACCGCAATCAATCGCTTCCTATAACCATCAACAAGCTTTTTACACCCTCCACTGGAATTCTGGACCACTTTCATATTTGAAGGGTGCCTTCTCCCAACAGCAATTTTAAGATCCCATCACAGTTGTTCAATGGGATTTTGATTCGTATTCATTGCTGGCTGCTTCAGAACTCTCCAGTGCTTTGTTTCCTTACATTTCTGGGTGCTTCTTGAACTATGCTTGGAGTAATCACCCTGCTGGAAGACTCATTGCGCCCCAGAATCCTTTGGTGATCTTCAGATTACATGATGCCTTGCACACAGTAAGGCACTAAATGCCTGAGGCAGCAACACAACCCCAAGACATCTTTGAACCTTCACTATATCTGACTGTATATATTTAAAGGGTATGTCCAGTCCAAAATCAAACAGTGTAACTGCAGAATTATGAATCTCCTTAGCACACGCACTGTGCTCTGCGGGGATTCACTGGTTTCTGAGCTGGGACTAGAGCGTATACATGAGTCGTTCATACCCCGGGCTAGAGCCTGCCTAGAGGGCGTGGCATCTGTCCAAACACTTGTATTGCGTCATCTAGTAATGAGGCTGTCCAGTGGGCATGGCCCACTAGAGGGCTCGGCCTTGCTCCATAAAGATGTATGGAATTGAGGCCATGGCCAATGGCTAGGAGTATGTATAACTTATACAAGCCCTCCAGTCTCAACACAAAAATCCGCAAATCCCTGCAGCACACAGTACGCAAATGTTTGCACTTGCACAAGTAGACTGTAGACTTATCGATTTGGACTGGACAACCCCTTTAACTATCAAAATAATATATAGGCCCACAAAATTGCTCTGAAAGGTTGCTATATGGTAATATAACTGCCATGCATATACCTAAAAGTAATAAGAAGCATAAAGTAAAATTAGAAGGCGTTTATGATGATAATAATAATATAATAATAATAATAATAATAATAATAATAATAATAATAATAAACCCATTCTGGTCACTAACACAAAAATGCAGAATTGTTCTCTTGCAGGCTTACTTTTATAGCCTGATCCCTATATTGCTGCTAATGATAGTTTATGCAGTAGCAGTGTTTTGCTGTTATGGTCGAGCATGCGCAAACCTTTCCTTTGAAGGAAATGGGTTATGTGAGTGGAGACTGGGAAGCGCTCATATATCATTTTGAATAGAGTGCCTAATAGCCTGCTCATAAGAGGGAGTCACACAACGTTGTTATATGCAGCTGTCTGTCCTATCGCCATTAGAGCTTCTTCCATGACTGATGGCTTGTTATATAAAGCCATCTGGGTGCACGGTGCAATCATCAGTCACTCACAGTCAAGGAAGAATCACTCACGGTGTGTTCTCAGTGACGGTACAGATAAACTCTATCCCTCGCATTGACTTTCCGATTCTCCTTCTGTGCAATCATATGAGCGCTACTCAAAATTGGTTATTATGTCTGCATCCCCATGTCAGTTCACATAACCCATTTACTAAAGTGAATGTGCCCGTGCTCAACCAGGGCAAGAGATGAACTCTATCATTAGTAATAGGAAGACAAGTGACCAGGCTACATAAAAACTTCCATTAGAAAAATGATGCATTCTTTATATTGAATTGCAATTGAACTTTTATTAATTTTTCAAAATCTTTTACACAGAATGGATTCATTATTGCAGAAAAAAATCTCTTTCTCTTTTAGTATATTATCCTGAAGTTTTTCATTCTTGGATTTGTATAATGCCCCTCTGAAAATCACAATCACAGCTCAGTTTCCTGATAGGGTGCTCTGCGAGAAGTCATGTTGTATTTTTTGTCACATTTCTTCAATATCACATCCTTGTTAGCCCTTAATGAGGTACACAGCATTGGTGGAATAGCATGTTGTGATGTTGGAGGTCCCAGTTATCTGTGTGACACTTGACGACTGATTAATGTCGCTGTCAAATCTTGTTAAAGGTTTTTCGTTTTCCTCTCGTCGTCCTTATAAGTAGAAGGAACTTTCCTTTCAATTGATTAGTGTTATAATACTTTACAGGTCATAATATAAGGCCATCAAGTTCAACCTATTATTCTGCAGTTTTGATTCAGAGGAAATACAAACAACCCTTATATACACTTACTAATTGCCTCATATTAGGTAAAAAACCCAATCCCATTCTAAAGTATTAATTAAGGACTCATCTTTAGTTTTCTAGCAATAAATTGTGATATTACTTTCATGAAATGTATCAAGGAATCTTTTAAATTCTTTCAATGCATTATCAAATTTCTCGGAGAATCCCATACTCTCACTTCTCTGTGGAGTTCATTATAGAAAGTGGCCGTTTGTTACAGTCCTGAGAGTAAACTCATCATTCTTATATATTCATTAAGTTGTGTCTCATTTAGTCATCAGGAATTTTTATCATATGCAAAGCATGGTCCAATTTACATCAGTGTTCTTGATAAGAGTGTCATCCAGAGTTTTGGGGTCTAAGGGGTATCGTTTCTCCTTATGGAGAGTGACATACCATCTCTGGCTTGTCAAGGTAAGGAGGCTTATTCGCCGTGCAATGCTCCTCTGGGAAATAAAATATGCAAATTGCCTCTTCTGAGAAAAAGAGGACTTAAACTCTATAGCGCCACCTGTTGGAAGTAGCGATCCTACAAGTCACAATCAACTCTTTAGCGAGTCATGCAATATGACTTGGGATAAAAGCCAAATCAGTATCTCAATTCGCAGATACAAAGTTTTGTCACTTTTTACCTTCAATTTGGTAATTTTTCTTAGGACGAGAAAAAGGCCACTAAACCTTCTTATATCAAACAGTCCATGAAAAACGCCTAGCACATGGAAGACATTCGGGTGCAGTCCAGTCTTTTCAAATACTCCTTGAATTGCATTGGTAATTTTGATCTGAGAATTGGATCAAGGTCTCCGGACATGTCTCCATGATTTTTTGCGGACCACGTGAACATGTGAACAATGCAATAGACTATAATACTTATGCATTCCAGCTGTCAAAAACATGGATGGCACTTGTATAAGAAAAACTGATGTGTAAATCATCCTATATTAGGTCACTCTTAAGCAATTTTTTTAAATGCCATAATGTAACCAGATAAAAACCATGCCATGTATTTACATCCATTCCTGGCCCAGCACATTTTTGTTTTTCTTCATACTTATGGTTTAAAGAGAAGATAAAAGAAATATTATCTGCTTTTCACATTTTCTTTTCCATGACGACACAGTATCACCAAAACCCATTTTAAAATTTGTAACAATTTTTTTTATTTATCGGAGACAGGGTTCCCAACAGCTATAACTTTATTAATTTATTTTTCTTGCTTTTTGTGTATTTATATATTTATTTTTTATTTCTTTCACATATTGTGACCACCTGTAAGGTCGTAAAAGACCTTTTGAGGGAGCATTCAACTATTTTTAAATACTTTTATCTGATCTGCCCTGTAACTGAGGATGTTATAGTAGCCACAGTTACTGTAGAAATTCTGCATCCTGGCTGTAAAGCAGAGCTGAAAAATAGGAAAATTGATCTGCTCACCTATCCACGAGGGCACAGGATCCCAATTCCAAGTTGATCCAGCACTTCAATAAATATAAGACTTTTTATTTTTTTATTTTAAAAGCA
This sequence comes from Ranitomeya imitator, assembly GCF_032444005.1. Lineage (NCBI taxonomy): Eukaryota > Metazoa > Chordata > Amphibia > Anura > Dendrobatidae > Ranitomeya > Ranitomeya imitator. The sequence continues at coordinate 335,355,397 of NC_091286.1, forward strand.
TGTGTCATAAAAACATTTGGACATCGTTGGTATATTGGCCAAAACATTCAAGGAAAAAGTCCCAGGGAGACCATAGTACAGGTTGCCACATTTCAAAGTGATACTTCTAACTCATAATATGCTTTTAAAATAAAGAAATAAAAATTATTAGAACTTTAAAGTTCGACGTCCATACCAAACACCTACTGTTCGGGCACAGACACCGAACACGGACTTCACCAGGACGTCCGTGTTACTGTTTGGGTTTGGCTGCCCATCTTACTGTCATGTGCCATGAAAATGGTTCCATTAGCTGACACCAGTGACCAGAGGTAAACGTTATACCTCTGGTCACAGCTGAGTGCTCACGCTCTCTTTTGACGGCGTGGGAACCACGGCTGTCTGACCGGTGGGGATGATTTCACTGCCGATCAGAAGCAGTGTTTGCAGCGCTGTCTTGCACATTGCAGCGCAGAAAACAATGGATGTTCAGGCCCCCCATTCAAGTGAATGGGGTCCGGGTTTGAGTTCAGGTCCGGGTACTGTTCTGTTACCCGAACCCGAACTTTTTGTAACTGTTCAGCCGTACCTGCCGGACCCGAACATCCAGGTGTCCGCCCATTTCTAATTATATTTTATTGAAGTAATGGATCAACCTTTGTTTGTGGATAGCAGAGCTGACTAGGTCTCCTGGGATTCAGCAGCTCCTGCTCCATCCTTACACCCAAGAATCACATGCCGCTGGGCCTGGAGTCGGAAGTGCTCTTAGTTTTTCCTAGTACTGTATATACAGCACTATGTATACAGCGATCATGAAGACAGAGGTGGTAATACACCATCTCTGTCTTTATGAGGAGTCGAGCTGAGTCTAACACGGACTCCCTACTCTTTCAGATGCAAGATCTCGTACATCTGCTCTTCTATACAGTAACAATTTAGAACATTACTACATAGTAGAACACGAGCTGCCCAGACTTTCAGAATTCTATGAATAATCCATATAAAATTAATAAAGCATTGGAGTCTAAATTCTAAGACACGCTCACTGATGGTGTAAGGGGGTGCATTATGTCCTTGCATTTTTCTTGCCTGTCTCGGTACCATATGTTAAAATGTATGGTGTTTTGTTTTACCTTTGACTACTGCTACTGGGTATGTGTCATAATGTACATATTTATTACTGCTTCTTTGTATAAGAAGACTCATTGTTTATCATAGGGAACGTGTAGTACCCTGTTTGGCCCACTAGATGGGGATATAGTGATTCTCAGAGTGTAAATGTAATGTAATGTAGGAGGGGCTAGCTGTGGTTAAGCCATGGAGCATCCAGCATTTTAGTCAGTTGGGCCAGGAAGTTCTGACAGGGCAGTCAACCCCGTAACTTGTAAGAAATGAGCCCAGTCGTTCAAGCCACGGATTGGAGCACAGATTGCAGCAGCGCAGATTATAACAGTACAGATGGTAGCGACACAGCTAACAGCAGTACAGCAACACAGGTTGCTCATCATGTGGCAGCTTGCTACGTGGACAGATGCCCTTTTGTCTGGGGCGAAGCGGACAGGAGAGTATCTGAGTGTAATGAAGCTAGACAGAGAGGACGCTGTGATGCCAAACGGGACAGGATGACATGGGTACATGCTGAAGGAGGACAGGGAAAGCACAGGAAACGTGACTGAGGCAAACTGCGTGTTACCCGGAGTGCATGATGTAGTTGATTTGAACGGGCTGAGAACAGACAGCAGTAAAGTTACTTGTTTAAAATTGGAAATGGACTGTGTCCCTGTTTGTGAAGTAGTGTCCAGAGGAAATCCTGATGAAGTGGAGCATGAACCAACAGGTATGCTGACAGAGAACTGTGAACTGCATGTGATTGGAGATCAGGGCGCTTTGGAGCCATTTACCTCAGCCACGACTACGGCCCTGGCGCTCCCTCACAATGACATGGAAGTGAATGTGGCTGTCTTACCTGCAGAGGATTGGGTGATGAATGGTGCTGTGTAGGAAAAAAATACAAGATGGCAGCTTCAATATTGTGGTTATTGCATTCTTCTGTTCAGCAGAGCTCTCAGTGTTTACTGATCACATGATTTTACAATTACCTAGTAATGTTTCATACAAAAACCCCTTTAACTGTCTAGATGGTCATTATGGTGAAGTAAATAGCTCCATGCAAATTATGTCTTCTGCCTTTCTGATCTCCAAAGTGTTAAAAATAAAAATTATTAATATTTGACAGTTTCAACCCTTAATGATGACATGAATACCATTTCGTTAGACTTTGTTGTTTGTTTCTTCCAGGGTCTTCACACTTATTGATGCAGTCTTTCGGTGATTGTAGCTATCCATCTTCTCACTGGTCATTCCACTCCTCTTTTCCCTTCCAAACGTCATCCATTAATAGCGCATCTGATATTTATCCTCTCCAATGCATAACAACCAGCTAAACCACAAGGGAAGGATAAGATTATGCAAACTATTCATAGCCTTGAGCTGGCATCTTCCTGTAACTGTATTTTGTTACCTCTCTCATTTCAGAATCCTATGCTTTTACAGAGGTTTTAGATGGCATATGCATAATAATATTTCTCTGCTGGCAAGCTAAATATTCTTAATACCTGTACAGTACTCAATGTTTTAGTTGGGGCAATATAATTAGCAACCATATTAGAAAGCCATCTCAGTGATGTTATGCATTGTAACATATTCACATCTTCATACATTTTATTCAAATGTGATGCATGTTTCTTTAAAGCAAAGAAGCAAAATAAAACTTAATTTATACATGGAAAAAGGAAGCATTTAATTGTATTTCTTTAAGGGGAAAATTTTATCCATTCTAACGGGGCCGCACATTGTCATATTAAGTGTAAGGGCCCCTGCACATGACTGCATTTTCTGTCCGAGTGCGATAAGACAGAACATCGGATTGCACTTTGACCAGTGTTATTCTATGGTGCCAAGTCTGATTTTTTTCTCAGATAAACCCAGTCTGAGGAAAAAATCCCAGGATGCCACAGTTTTATATGATACTTGGATTGCACGCACCCAAGCAAGTCAATGAGTGTGCGTAAAACATCGGACTGCCCTCCAATGACATCTGAGTGCATGCCAATTTCCATGGACTTACAAAATGGAGAAGATGGAAACACTTTTTTCTCCATCCTCTCCTCATCCGAGAGAATCAGATCACATGCTCACATTTTGAACAAACTCTGATCAGAGCGTGGTTTGTATAATCGCCTCGATTCTCTCAGATGAGAGAATGTACTCTGGTGTGACCCTAGCCATATACCGGTCTTTGTTGTGGACTCATAACACTGGTTGAGTATCTTCTCACAGATCTATACCTAGCCTAGACATAGAGATACATGGATGTAAAGTGAAGTTAATTTTTTACATACCCCCCACCTGCCACGAGTGACCCATTTACAATATTGATGTCTCCTTTTCTAGCAAAGGTGACTTTGGGCCCCATCTCATTGTTTACCATCTTTTTGTTTGGTGCTCCAGTCATTGTGTGGGTACTTGAATGGGTTTTCCACTACTAGGACTACCCCTTCTCTCTCTGAATGTTTGCCAGCTGCAGATGTGGTGATCTTGTAAAGTCTGGCACACAACTGATTTTATTAGTACAGAACAAAAGATCATATACAGGCAGGAAAAGGGCGTCACACATTCTGAGCAGCCATCATGTCAGTCTGTGATCGGTCCATGTTAGTTCTGCTCCATATATGGTCGACTCTCAGTGTATCTACTTCACATTCCAAGAATTCCTTCCAGGGCGTTGCTCCAGGATGCAGACGCCATCTTGTCACACCACATCTGAACTAGCTTATGTAAGGTTAATAATTGATTTCATTAGCCATTCTCTCCTTCATGCAGATATCACTTCCTCTTGATTACTTGTATGTCTGAGGGCGGGGACAGTGATGCCAGTGCTGATTGGGTGCAGGACTCATGTGACGTAACAACCGTATGTGAGCCCCCGTTAACGCAAGGGCTCATCATGACCTTCTTTGTTTGAGACACTTGATCCTGACCATGAATGAGTCCTTAGTCTCCTTGAGAAACTTTGATGAAAGGAAGCTTCATGTAAGCATTGAAAGCAGTGACAAAAATGAAAGCAGAAAGCGGCCTCTTCCTGACATCATAGTAAAAGAAATCAAAATCTTTTACCCATTACCATTGTGAAGTGCTTTGATTGATTTAACCCTTGTCAGGCTGCATAATTTTACAACCTTAACAGGCTGCATAGGTACAATTGTACCTTCACATATACCTCCACTGTGGGAAGACTTTACTTGGTTTCAGAAACTAAAGTTCATTCAGCTACAAATGTTATGCTGATATCTATTGTTCAGTGTTGTTACTGGTCACTTATGTTGCTGTCAATTAAGTTAATTCAAACTGGGAGTGGCTTCTACTTGTCTTCCTGCCTCCCTCCTCTCATTAGCCATTTTGCTGTTCATCTCATTGCTGTGAGCACACATTTCTAGGCTTGTGAAGTCTTCAATTTCTTGGAAACGAAGGTAGGAAAGTCTCACAGCATCTAACAGCCAGTTATACCTTTATTCTCATTATGTGGGGACAGAACAGTCAAATTGTCTTTCAGCCTGGACTTGGCTTACATATATTTTGTATGAAACTTATCACTATAGGTATAATTTTTATACGAAAAATGGATAATAATTAGTATCTACATATTGTTTTACGATGTTTTATTTATATTCAGCACAAAATACGAAGCCAAAATTCATCTAGCAAGTCATCATGAGTGATAGTAATGCTGGATCTAGTTTCCGCCATAATCCAAGAAAACGTGTTTGCAGGTTAGTATAATTTTGTGAAAAGCCAATAATGTAGTATTTCGGAAAATTATTTATTTTACATTTTTTCATATTTACAGATTTACGTCTGACGAAATAATGCGAATGCTAGAAGAATCTGATTCTGAGCATGAGGATGAACCATATGTTCCATCTGATGATGAAAACTATGTACCACAAGTGGATGTTACTGAAGAAGATTCAGACATTGAACAAGAAATGGTCATAGAGCATGAAAATGAATACGAATCAGACGAAAGTGTTGAGGATGATTCTGTGCCTCAAAGTGCAGGCGACATTTGGACTGCTAAGGATGAAACTCAATGGTGCAGTAATCCACTGCCAAATGCACAAACAAAATCTCGTAATGTCCTACGACAAAGAGGTGGCCCTGCCGCAATCAGCAACCTATATACAGCAAAAGAGCTATTCAAGTCCATCATGACTCCCGAGATGTGTGACATCATATTACGGGAAACGAATCGAAAGGCCAAGAGAGTTTGTGATGCTTACAACAACGAACTGGTACAACGTTTTCCTGATTCTTCCAAACGGCCACCACAAAAAACATTCAAGCAATTTACTGAAACTGAACTTCATGCATTTTTGGGCATACTGATTGCTGCTGGTGTGCACAGAGCCAACAAAGAGAATCTGGAGGAAATGTGGAATGTTGCTGCTCTGCCTCTTATACGTGCAGCCATGTCTCGTGACCGCTTCAAGATGATACTCAGATTTATCAGGTTTGACAACGAAAATACACGTGCAGAACGTGTGCAAACAGATACAGCTGCACCAATACGGGACATCTGGACAATGCTGAACAGTAATCTGGAGAGAGCCTACAAGCCATATCATTGTATCACCGTCGACGAGCAATTATTTCCATTTAGAGGTCATACTAAATTTACCCAGTATATACCTTCAAAACCAGCTAAATATGGCATAAAGATTTTCTGGGCTTGTGACTCATCAAATGCCTACCCTTTACAAGGTCAGCTCTACACTGGGAAACCAACTGATGGTCCTCGACAAGTAAACATTGGAGAACGAACAGTATTGGACCTAGTGAGCTCGTATAAAGGCTCTGGAAGAAATGTCACCACCGATAACTTCTTTACAACCATGGAACTAGCTAAGGTATTGAACTCCTGGAACATGACACTAGTTGGTACAGTGAGAAAAAACAAAAGGTTCCTACCTAACAACATGCAGCCTGCCAAAGAAAGGCCTGTATACTCGACAAATTTTGCCTACAATCATGATGCAACAGTCTGTTCATATGTACCAAAGAAGAACAAATCAGTCGTGCTTCTATCATCTATGCACATGACGGGAGAAGTTGAAGAGACACTAGCAGCCAAGCCAGAGATAATAAAATACTACAACATAACAAAAGGTGGCGTTGATGTTATGGATAAAATGTTGGGAGAGTACACTGTGAAACGACGAACTTTGGCATTTTTCTACAATATGATTGATGTCAGTGGGTTAGCATCCTACATCATCTACAGAGAACACAATCCAAGCTTCAGGGCAAAGGATCAACGAAGAAAGTTCCTGAAAGATCTCGCAAATCAGCTGTGTATGATTGCAATTGAAGATCGTAGTACAAACAAAATGATAATGAGAAACCATTTTCTTCGAGGTGCAGTAGAAATGGTGCTTGGACGATGCATTGTGGTAGCATCGCAGCCAGCAGCTGGCCCCAAAATACCTCATGGTAGTCGTGGACCCTCCCCTGTTGTTGGTAGTTGCTATGTCTGCAGAGACCTGAGGCGAAAACAACGCAAGACTAGAAAGTCTTGTGTGGTTTGTGTGAAACCCATTTGCGATGAACACTCTGTAGCAAAGCCAACATGCATTACTTGCAAAGAAAATCAATAAAAAAAAGTTTCTTACATTTTCTTTTATAATGTAAATGAACAGTTTTTTACTTGTTTATAATAGTTAAATAGCATTATCATTAAAAAAAAATTTATGCTTTTTCCCTTGCATTATCTTCATTCAAAATATATGAGGTACATTTGTACCTATGCAGCTTGTTATGGATGCAAAAAGATCTCGACCCCTTATCTCGGAAGCGGGTGGAGATATTTTATTGAAATTTGGCCAATATATTCTGGACCAAAAATGTAGAGATGTCACGAAATTTCAGCCCTCTACGTCTTTTCAAAAAAAAGTTATTGCAATTTTAAAACGGAATAGTTACAATTGTACCTATTCAGCCGGATAAGGGTTAAATAATATTAGCAATTTATTAACAATTATTTATATATCTTAAATTAAAAAAAATATCGAAAAGTAAATATAAGCATGTCACATTAATCAAAATTCTCAGGATAATCAGGCAAATTAACAGTTAATTAGAAGCGAGTTTTTGATCAAGATTTCTGCAAGTGCAAGGAAGTTCCCACCCTACATGCCATATACCAGGAGTGTCAAACTGCATTCCTCGAGGGCTGCAAACAGGTCATGTTTTCAGGATTTCCTTGTACTGCACAGGTGATAATTTAATCACCTACACACATAATTATTACAGCACCTTGTGCAAAGCTAAGGAGATCTTGAAAACACGCATGGTTTGCGGCCCTCGAGGAATGCAGTTTGACACCCCTGCCATATACTTACAGAGTAGGTGATATAAGGAACACATCAGAAGGAGGAAACAAAGGCTTGTTAGATAAAGCAGTATGGTAGACTTGCATGTAATGTGCCTACACTGGAAGTACAAGAACCTCCCTCAAAGGATTTTTCAAATCTGCTATGAAAGCTATAAAATCCTTACAGCCCTCCTGGGGATACTTGCCCTTTTTGAAGATTCATGAGTCTTCCGATGGTGATTTTTATGATTAGATCCAGTTTAGAGGTATTAAATTCATTTGATGCAAATATAAATGTTACGACTTTAGAATTACATGCATCATATTAAATTATTGCTATGTTAATGCCAAAATTATAAAAGTGAGTAAGCAGATTATTTACAATAGTATGATAACAGCACACAACACAATAGGACAGTAATGTTTAATTTCTTATTTTAATGTTATTTTTTAGCAAGGAAGGTGCGGTGCAAGCAGCATATATGTGTTCAGTAATTATTGAATATCTGCATCAATACCCATCTGTTATAACATGAATATAATTTAAGTCCGTAGACAGTAGCTTCTATTATCAGGCAGATAGAGGCAAAATGGTTTATACTTCTTTGTGCTGCACTCTGTAAGTAGCATCTACACGTATTTCTGGATAATGCTATTTGGATAGATAGGGAAATTCTGTAGCTTTATTCAAGTGTCTACTTGTAAATTACAGGAACCATTGAATCTTCTTTGAATAAGACTCAAAACGCTACATTTCTTGCAGCTTTGATTGTTGCAATTTTTGTCTTCCCCATTGAAGTTAATGGAAAACATTGTTAACAAACCCATCATCAATTTGTAACAGAACTGACATGCCCATCTGGGAGGAAGATCAGGATCTCATTGTCTTCAAGCACCAGAGCAGCACTCACTATATGCAGACCACAAGAAAGAAAACTAAATAGCAGCAGCCCAACAGAGACTCCCAAACGTAGCCCTCTACCACAGTCAGTATGTATCCTGACTATACAGGTGTATAGCTCCAACTTGCATGTAAACATATAGTATAGGATTCTGTTATCGGTTATGCAAACTGCCTTTTCAGAGAGGAAGAGTACTAGAAGTCTAGTACCAGCAACTGGAAGTAGAACTCTTAAAAGTTAATACCGACCCTTTAGTAAACCTTGCCATATGACGGGATAAAAGCCAAATCAGAATCTCAATTTACAGAGACATGTTTCTGGGTGTTACCCCTCGTCAGTGCGAAGCATGGGGTCTGAATTGGCTGCATGAAATTTTTTTGACTGGGGTCTAAGGGGTAATGTTTTTTCCTGTGAAAAGTGACATGCCTGACATGCCAGAGTAAGGAGACTCAGGCATGCAGTGCCCCTGGCATGTTTATTATTAAGTAAGGTTGGAAAAGGAAGTACAATGGCAAAGTATCTGCAGTTGGAACTTCTGACTTCAGCAGCATAAGACTTGCAACTCAGGAACACACATAATATTAATCACAAGAGGTAGAACCAGTTGTGCAACCCAAAGTACTTTGGCTCCAATATAAAAATGTAGTAAGAAATCAAGGATGTTTGAGTGACTTTTACCTTTGTATTTTCATTTAGCTAGGTGATTGACAATGCATGCTACTTAGGAGAAAGTCCAGGAGTAGAAGAACAAGGTAGTTGTGCTTTGATAAGATAGGATTATAGCTGTTTAAGTATTGTGTTCTAAAATAAGATTTCAATTTACTATAGTATAAGGGGTAGGACCCTACTTGATCACTCTGCATTGAGACTGTAGGGCCGAATTCCCTTTTCAGCACAATAAAAAATAAACATGGTCATCTATCTATTTTGTGTCTTAATTACTTTGAAATCTACAATTTAGGTTTTCATTTTGATTTCAATAAATATTCCTATACATCCAATGTGTTCTATTTCTAGTTTCCAACCAGACTTTTCCATTCTCTTAGACATTATGCATAAAAATGTCACATCAGCATCGGCAAACCTAACACTGACTTTCCTAGAATGGTGGGGAGAGGAATGGGGCAATACATCTTTTTAACAGGGGTTGTCCAAGTACTGGATAATGTCTTTAAAGCAGCAATGGTTTGATCATAACTACTTAATTTGCTCGCTCTGTCTTTGAATAACACAATGCTGTGAAATATTAGGCTGTTGTGTTAAAATATTCTTATGTTAGATTATTCAACGGAAATTTTCTTTTGAAAGTTATAAAAATTCTCCAAGGGCAGTGAGCATTACTTCCAAGAACAATACATTTATTATCATATGCAATCAGTGATTGAATTACATATTACCATTCTTTTACTTTGAAATTTTAACCTGAAGTTCTACAATGTAATTATCGAAAATTCTCTCAATATTTTCTTTGGCTAATGCATACAATAAACATTCTGACCTCATATCTATCCAAAAAAGCCCATTTGTATCAAACAGAAGGGAAAACTTGTAAGATCTGGATACTTACAGATACTGTTATGACTCTGTTGTTGGGTGTCCCGAGACCAGGGGCTTATTCCTTGTCCCTAATGCTATGGACGCCCTAGCTCACCCTGTTCCCTGGATTACTTCTGGTGGTGAAGACGCCAAGGCCACGTACCTTCACTTAGCTCTTGAATCCGCCCTCAGTCTGTACCCTTCCCCCACCCAAGGAAGAGGGGAGTAGTAGTGTACCATAATGCACCAACCAAACTAACAAGGTAATAAAAAAGGGATAAAGGAAAAACAAATGATGCACATATACTTAACAGAGGTAAACACTGGGGACTAGAGAATGGGGCGAAACCAAAGCAGGAGAAGGAGAGGAATTAGCACATACCCAATATCTAGCAACAGTCTCAGATAAATCCACTAAATGCCTTCTCAAACAACCATAAACTACCATCTCCTAAGCACACAGCAAAAGCTATTTCTGGCAATGAGTGTTTTCCAGGGCCCAGATAATATAGGAGATGGGAGTGGCTAACAGTGTACAGCAAAGAACATTGATGCATGAAAGCTTCCAAGAGCTCTCAACTCAGCAGATTAATCCCTACACTATTAAAATAAACCAGCACCATTTAATATGAAGATGAAATGCTTCTAAACAGTGCAAGAATAGGAGAAATCAGATGCTGTGGTCTTCTGGCTCCTATCTGTTACGGTAAACCCATGACAGTACACCCCCTTCTGCGAGGGGACTTCAGGAATCTCAGAACCAGGTTTATCAGTGTGTGCCATGTGAAAGGACCTTATCAACCTGGCCTCATAAACATCAGATGCTAGTACCCACATCCTATCTTTAGGACCGTATCCCTTCCAGTGCACCAGATACTGAAGTGACCGACAAACTAAGCGAGAATCAATGATCTTTCCTATTTAAAATTCCAAATTTTCATCCACAATGATCAGAAATGGCAGTAGCAGTCATGGTACAGAGGACACAATGTATTTTTTTGAGTAGAGATTAATCAAACACAATATGAATCCTAAAGGTGGGTGGAAAAGCAAGGCGGAATGCTACAGGATTGATGATGGTCATAATCTTAAAATGACCGATGAACCTAGGATACAGTTTCCAAGAGGGAACCCTTAACTTAATATCACAAATCTGTTGTCGGGTGTCCCGGGACCAGGGGCTCATTCCTTGTCCCTAACGCTTGGGATGCCCTAGCTTGCCCTGTTACTCAGATTACTTCTGATGGTGAAGATGCTGGGGCCACCCACCTTGCCTTAGCTCCTGAATCTGCCTTCAGTCTATACCCTTCCTTGACCCAGTGAAGAGACAAGTAGTAGTGTACGAAAAGATACAAACCAGACTAACAAGGTAAAACAAACAGGGATAAAGGAAAATACCAATCATACAAATATACTCACATAAACAACAGAGGCAAACACTGGGGAATGGAGGGTGGGCTAAAACCAAAGCAGGAGAGAGAGGGGAATTAACACACACCCAAAGCCTTGCAAGAGTCTCAGATAAATCCACCAAACGTCTTTTCAAACTACAACCACAAACCACCATCTCCTAGCCATGCAGCATAAGCTAACTCTGGCAAAGAGTGTTGTCAGGGCCCTGATTATATAGGAGATGAGAGTGGCTAACAGTGAACAACTAAAAGCCTTAAATGCAGGGAAGCTTCCAAGAGCTCTTAACTGAGCAGATTAACCTGCTAGAAGAAACCTGCACCATTTAATATGAAGGAGAAGTGCTTCTAAACAGTGCAGGAGTAGGAGAAATCATATCTGTCTACCTTTGGGACTGTGCACATAGGCAGCAGCTAGTGACCGTGGGGGCAATTAGCTTCTTGGCTTAGCATCTGTTACCTACATGTGTGCAGTTAGCACAGTAGAGAAGTAGAGTTTCAGAGCATGCGCAACCCAACTCAGGGTATGATGCTCAGCATCTGTTTCGTTTCTTCGTACGATTGAAACAGCTCTGTTGCAGAGCAAGCTTTTCCTCATGTTTTCCCTTTGACTTTTAACAGGGCATAGCACTCTGTATACATTTGTTCAATACCTCTCTGTGGAGTAGCGGAGTTTTGTGCTTAGTGTTCCTTTCACACTGTGTATCGTTAACACAGTGTATCCAGGGAACCCCGGGTTGCAATTGCACTTTATTATTTATTTTATTTAGTGCAATCCGCCAACCTTAAGGCTGCCGTCACACTAGCAGTATTTGGTCAGTATTTTACATCAGTATTTGTAAGCCAAAACCAGGAGTGGGTGATAAATGCAGAGGTGGTGCATATGTTTCTATTATACTTTTCCGCTATTTGTCCCACTCCTGGTTTTGGCTACAAATACTGATGTAAATACTGACCAAATACTGCTAGTGTGACGGCAGCCTGACAGTGATTTTCTGGTTTTTATTTTTAGATTCTGTCTCTCACAGTTGAAGTTTACCTACAGTAAAAAGTATAGACTGCTCTATTCTTTGTAGGTGCAAAAAAATGCAAAATCTGCAGTGTATCAAATACTTATTTTTTTACTGTGTGTTTTGCCAAATAAGCTCTATCTATTTCTTATCTGTCCACAACATGCTTTCCCAGAAGGATTTTGGCAAATTGCGTCCAGCTTTTTTATTTCTCTGTGTCGGCAGTGGGGTCCAGATGGGTAGTGATGAATGAATTTGTTCTGAAAACTATCATTAAACATAAATTCGGCATGAAAGTGACACATTCGAATTCGTGATGGGAAACGTGTGCAAAATTTTGTAAAATTGGCAAAAATCTGTAACATTTGCTAAAACGTGCTGGAAAATATTTGCGTTGCCACAAAATAGTTTTCAGCACTTTTGCAATGATAATGGTGATGTATCATGAGCATTTTGCATGTATTTGATGAGGGGAGGGGGTTTGCAGAGCTCAGAGGTGTGGCGCTCATGTAATTTTTTTTTTCCTAGCTTTGTGTGCACACTGTGCCAAGCCAATCAGGGCACAGGAAACATCCACAATGCCCTGACACCATGGTTTGTGTCATTGGCTGCTGAAATCAAATGTCCCTTTCCATATAAAGAGCGGACATATTGTTTTAGCACCATTTTGACACTGTAACAGCACAGAGAGGCTGCTCCTGGTACTGTTAGCAGCAAGATTTTAGTTAGTTAGACAGTTTTATATCAGATGGTGTAGCTAGCTAGTGTCCAGTGTGGCTGGTACATTTACCTTCCAGCATTATTTTTTGGCCATTACTACTGACCACAGATAAAGCCAAGAGTGCATGTGCCCTACAAGAGTGTCATGCAATGCTTCTACTGTGCTCCATGCATGATGGCATTCTAAATAACATTTTTTCACTAGCTAAATGTGAAACAGCCTGCTGTATCCCACCTTGTCATTTAGTGCTGTGGTGATATGAAACTGTCTGCAGACCTAACGCACATTAAAAAAATATATATATAATTTTTCAGTTGCAAAAAGTTAGACAGCTAGCCGTAACACACTTTGTCATTTGTTTGGCTCAAATAAAGCTGTGTGCAGATTTCAAGCACATGATGACCAAAAATATTTTCTGTTGTTAAACGTCATACAGTAGGGGACCTGACTTTAACCCTTTCATGACCAGAGCTTTTTCGGTTATGCATTTTCATTTTTCACTCCCCTCCTTCCCAGAGCCTTAACTTTTTTTTATCTTTCCATCAATATGGCCATGTGAGGGCTTATTTTTTGCGGAACGAGTTGCACTTTCGAATGAAACCATAGGTTTAACCATGTGATGTACTAGAAAACAGGAAACAAAATTCCAAGTACGGTAAAATTGCAAAAAGACTGCAATCCCACACTTGTTTTTTGCATTTAGTGAACCTTGCAAAAAATGCCAGATATTAGGATTCTCCTGGTAATTATGAGTTCATAGACACCAAACATGTCTACTTTCTTTTTTACCTAAAGGGTGAAAAAAATCCAAACTTTGCTAAAAAAAATAAGTAAAAGTTTGTGCCATTTTCTGACACCTGTAGCGTCTCCATTTTTCGTGATCTTGGGTTGGGTGAGGGCTTATTTTTTGCGTGACAACCTGATGTTTTTAATGATTCTATTTTGGTGCAGATAAGCTCTTTTGATCACCCATTAGAGTGCATTTTAATGCAATATCGTATCTACTAAAAAAATGTAATTCTGGCGTTTTGACTTTGTCGCAACGCCGTTAAGCGATCAGGTTAAACCTTTTTTGTATTGATCGAGTGATTCTGAATGCGGCAATACCAAATATGTGTAGGTTTGATTTTATTTTTATTGTTTCATTTTGAATGGGGTGAAAGGGGTGTGATTTGAACTTTTATATTTTTACATTTTTTTAAACATCTTTTTTACTTTTGCCATGCTTCAGTAGTCTCCATAGGAGACTAGAAGCTGGCTCAACTCGATTGGTTCTGCTACATAGCAATCTGGCAGTGATAACCATTGAGGTCTTCAGGAGACCTCGGGTTGTCATGCTGACACCGCAGTGACCCGCGATCACGGACGTTGTGCATATTTCCGGTGCGATTGGAAGGGGACCAGCAAATGCTGGAGTATCGAAACACGCTTTTACAAAACCTTATGAAAGCTTTTCCCGAAGGCAGCAGTGAAGCACACAGTTCACATTGCAGCTCTAATCTGCCAACCTCCGGCACGTCAATGCCAAAATATTAGCAGCAGTAGCAGTAGTAATGGAACTGGAAAAAGCAATTCCTTTCAGTCCTTTAACACTTTTTTAGACCACATTTTTTTAGACAGAGTACAAGTCTTTCATTTGGTGAACGAATGAAGAGGATGGTGCAAGAGTATCTAGAACTGAATGTTAATACCACCAGGGAGGGTTTGAACCCTTTCACATTTTGGTTTTCCAAAAAGAATAAATGGCCTGAGCTTGCCTCTCATGTCTTGGAGGTTTTATCATACCCGGCAGCCAGCGTTCTTTTTGAATATGTCTTCAGTGCTGCTGATGGTGTCCTGATCAACAAGCAGAGCCAGCTGTCCCTTGAAGGTTTAGACCACCTAAATTTCATCAAGATGAACAAGTCATGGATCTTCAAGGACTTTTACACCCCAATAGCAGACTGTACAGACTAGGTGATATGCTGAAAAAAGAGAATGGACAGCACCTCCAAAAATCATACAATGATCTAATGCCGCTAGGCAAAAATATTTATAACTGAACATGAGGTTCTTAGTTTCACATTCTGATCAGACTGTATGAAGCCCATTGCCACGTCACGGCAAACGTGGTAGTGGGTCCTACCACCCTAACGGAGCGGAGCCATACGCCGACTATCACCATAGCAGCCTTGCAGCAGCAGGGCAGATGGCCTGGTGCCCCACTGCAACCATGCTGCAAGATTGAGTCACCCTGACTCCATGCCGCGCCGCCCCACCATCACAAAACCACAGCAACAATGATCACAACACAGCACCCACACCAAATGAAAGGAGCATTGAAACTCACCTTCCTCCAGCAATTCAGTGAGAGCAAAATGGGCTAGACCCCTTACTTTGCAGTCTCCTGCTAATTAAAATCACCTGTGCCAAATGGGAGGTGTGCACATCCAAAGAAAAAAAAGGGCAGATCATGCAATATGCTGAAAAAAGAGAATGGACAGCACCTCTAAAAATCATTATACTGTTTATACTATGGTAAAAAGTATGCCACTTCTGTGGTGTAAGACCCTCATTTGTTTAAATGTGAAAACTCTTGGTTGGGTGTCCATCTGCTGGATTAGGTATAGTGGAAGACCTGTTAGTCTCTAATATACTATCTATACTCCCATGAAATTTATGCCACTTCTGTGGTGTAAGGCTGTCATTTTTTTTTTAAATGTGAACACTTCTGGTTGGGTGTCCTTCTGCTGGACTGGGTGTAGTGGAAGACATGTTGGTCCCTATTATGCTATTTATACTGTGGTGAAATTGATGCCACTTTGGTGGTGTCTGCCAATAATTTTTGGAAATGCGAACACTCCTGGTTGGGTGTCCATCTGCTGGACTGGCGTAGCGGAAGGCCTTTTGGTCCCTATTATACTATTTATACTGTGGTGAAATTAATGACACTTTAGTGGTGTCTGCCAATAATTTTTGGAAATGTGAATACTCCTGGTTGGGTGTCCATCTGCTGGATTGAGTGTAGTGGATGGCCTGTCATTCCCTATTACACTTTTTCTACTCCCATGAAATGCATGCCACTTTGGTATCGTTTGCTAATGATTTTTCTAAATGTGAACACTCCTGGTTGGGTGTCCATCTGCTGGATTGAACGTAGTGAAAGACCCGTCAATACCTATTACACTATTTCTACTCTTGTGAAATTTATGCCACTTCTGTGGTGTAAGGCTGTCATTTTCTTAAATGTGAACACTCCTGGTTGAGTGTCCATCTGCTAGATTGGACGTATTGGAAGACCTGTTGGTCTCTATTATAATATCTTTACTGTGGTGAAATTGATGCCACTTTGGTGGTGTCTGCCAATAATTTTTGGAAATGTGAACACTCATGGTTGGGTGTCCATCTGCTTGATTGGGTGTAGTGTAATACCTGTCAGTCCCTATTATACAATCTGTAATGTGGTGAAATTGATGCCACTTTGGTGGTATCTTTCAATAACTTTTTGAATTGTGAATACTTCTGGTTGGGTGTCCATTTGCTGGATTGGGAGTACTGTTTCTACTCTCATGAAATTTAGTAATACCCAAAAAGAAAAGGAGTACTCAGTCCAAAATTTGTAAAAATGTATATCAGTTTATTAAATAGTCAGTTATTAACGTACCAAACTAGTATGACAAACATCTACCTACAGAGGGATCAGGTCAGTCACAGGTATACCGGCAAAATGTCATAAAAACATAAAGTGTCTAGTGCTCAGAATTACTATGGGAAGCATCCGCAATATAACCCACCATAACAAATTTTGGACTGAGTACTCCTTTTCTTTTTGGGTATTACTGCATTCAGGAGTGTCCACTCGAAAGAGACTGCCTGAGATACAGGGTCATGGTGACATGTTTCTTGGGCATCATAATATCAAAAGTGCTCTATTTGGTTTCGATTTATATCTCGCAAAATTTATGCCACTTCTGTGGTGTAAGGCCCTCATTTGTTTATATGTGAACATTCTTAGTTAGGTGTCCATCTGCTGGATTGGGCGTAGTGGACGACTTTTCGGTCCCTATTATACTATTTCTACTGTGGTGAAATTGATGTCACTTTGGTGATGTCTGCCAATAATGTGAACACTCCTGGTTGGGTGTCAATCTGCCGGATTGGGCATAGTGGAAGACCTATTGGTCCCTCCCTATTATACTATTTCTACTCTCATGAAATTTATGCCACTTTTGTGGTGTAAGATCCTCATTTGTTTAAATGTGAACACTCCTGGTTTGGTGTCCATCTGCTGGATTGGGCGTAGTGGAAGACTTTTTGGTCCCTATTATACTATTTCTACTGTGGTGAAATTGATGTCACTTTGGTGATGTCTGCCAATAATGTTTGGAAATGTGAACACTCCTATTTGGGTTTCCTTCATGCGTGTTGCCTGTAGCAGAAGGCCTCCGAGACTGTCAGGCCTCCATCTCCTTGGACTTAACTACCCGTGTTACTATCCTTACATTTTTCTGACAGTGGTAGTTTATGAAACTGATATTTGTGCCACCTAAGTATGGCTCAGCATGAAAGCAGGTAGAGGTGTTGCATGTGGTATCAGGGCTCCCAGCAAAGGAGCCCTATACCAATCTCTCACACACCTCATCTTACTGTGACGTTCAACTGAAAGCTGTAAATGGTATCCCAGACCCCGATACCTCATGTCTGGCTGATTGCTGAAGTGCCATGCTACAATTTGTACTGTGGCTGAATTGAGCCCACTTTCCTGGTGTCTGTCCCTCATTTGATGTGTTTTGGCAGCATTTGGGGCCATTGTAAGGTGTTGTGACATGGGTTTGATTTTGCCTCCCATGGACATGAATGGCTTTTAGCTATAGTCGGCAAATATTTGACGAATATTGCAAATTCCGTTATTGTAATCTGAACTGAACATTGAAATATTCCCTCATCTGTACTCATGGGTATCCTGTCATAGCATTTCATTTAATTCAAATGGCAATGGAAAGTTTGCTCTGACACTTATGCATCCTGAGCCTGCAGGGCAGCCTGAATTTCTTTGTAACTTGATTGAGGTTGCTTATCCACCATCCAGACTTACCTGCATTGCAACCTTTCATTAACCCCTTAACAACTACCGATACACCTTTTCATGGTGGCAGTTAAGGGTACTTAAACCACAGCGCTGCTTTTTAACAGCGCTGAGGTTTAAGTGTATAGCGCTCCCCAGAGTCAGAATTTCTCAGGGGTTTCAGCTGCTGGGGGTAGCTGAGACATCAGAGAACATAATTTGGGTCGGTTTTCCCATCCCAGTGTTGTGATCTCCGTTATTAACCATATAATGGTGACCGCAACAACCAGAAAGTACGATTTGCCATTTAATTTCTCTCTACTCTGATGTGACTACACACCAGAGGAGAGAGAAATATGGTTCCCTAAGCCCCCCATGGTACCTTATGTACTGGTTGAGTGGTCCCCCGGCCCTCCGCCCCTCCCCCGTCTTGAACCTGGCACAGAAAAAATGCCATGCGCAGCCGGTTTTTTATTCAATTTATCTCTCCTCTGATGTGATCACACAGAAATAGGGTCCCCCAATCACCCCCCGGTACCTTATGTACCGGGTCAGCTGGCCCCCCCGGTCCCCCTCATTCCTCTGCAGTGCGCCAGCCAAGATCTGCCTGCCTGCAGAATTTTCTCATTAGCTGCTAGGTTTTGATTAATGTAATATACCCTATCACAGTGATCAAAACCACCAATATTTGGTAAATATGGCAGCACTCGGGCTGTACCTCTCTTTTCTCCTTATAGTTGCTCTGGGAGAGAAGAGATATAGACTACAGTTCAAGAACTGCCTTGTAAGAAATATAAAATATATTTTCTGTGTCTGTGTCTGAAAATGTACAATTACCCACCCCTGTTCTCCGTAATCTCCGCATCCCCGTTATCAGGGGATTTATAAAAATATATACTGTATATATTTTTCTTATAATTTTTTTTAAATAATTTTTTGGTGGTTAGGGTTACACATATTAGGGTTACACATATTAGGGTTAGGACTACACATATTAGTGTCATCCAAAAAGTATTGTTTCTCCTTACTGAGATCAACATGCTAAGCATGCCGAGATGAGGAGACTTGTCTGCAAATTGAGATTCTGGTTTGGCTATTATCCTAAGTCATGTGACAAGGTTAGTTAAAGGGTCAATATTGACTTGTAGGATTGCTGCTTTCCAATAGGTGGCACTAGAGTTCAAGCTCTCTTCCTCTCTGAAGAGACAATTTGCATAATTAGCACATATTAGGGTTACACATATTAGGGTTAGTGTTACACATGTTAGGATTAGACGTATTAGGGGTTAGGGTTAGCAGTATTAGGGTTAGGGTTAGCAGAAAAATACTAATGCTAGATTAGGGTTAGTTTTTCAGTAGCCAGACAAATAAGAAAAATGGTGCACAGAACATTCAGCGCAGAGCAAGCATATAACCTACTTTGCTCTGGCAGCTCAGGCAGCGAAACAGGATCTGCCTCTGAAGTGGAGCAGTTTTTAGTCAGTGACAACGACTCTTCCTCCACGGTATTCGCCAGCCTGATGGTAGTGGAGTCGGTCATCACTGCTGAAGCTTCAGAGGCAGGACCAAGTACCGCAGTCCCCCCACCACTGTGGTATAATGATTCTGAATTTTCCCCTCAAATTCCCCCTATTTCTGCAGCCCCTGGAATAAGAGTAGATGTCACCAATTTTACCACCTTTGAGTTTTTCCAAATTTAACTAGATGAATGCAAAAAAAGCACACACTGGCGCTCACCACACTTCGGGACAAGAAGTTGGTGACAGGGAGAATTGAAGGTGGAATAATACACCCCTAGCTGCTTGGGATCACAAAACAGGATCTGTGCCTATCCAAGAAAAAGTAAAGATTTATCGCAAGAAAAACGAAGTGATACCGCGCTTGGGGGTGGATGTTGCATAATAGTGGCTGGAGTATGGTCACTGGATAGGTATTGGTGGGTGCCCAATAGTAGCCACAGATATACCCTCAATAGGGAGCAAATGTGACCTATGCAATATCTAAAACAAATGTGCTTGTGTATATACACCTAAATACTGTATTACACAAAGGTGCTTACCCGATGTGTGGATGCGCTTGTAGATATGTAGTTAGTCCCACTGAAGCTGTGCTTGTGGAGGCATTCATGCTCCCACTGCGGAAACCCGAAGGGTGTCCGGTCCGGCCGCCGCTGGAGGCTGATGCGGCGTGCGTGGAAGATAAGGGAGCAGGGGAATGATTCATACACAAGCACATTTGTTTTAGATATTGCATAGGTCACATTTGCTCCCTATTGAGGGTATATCTGTGGCTACTATTGGGCACCCACCAATACCTATCCAGTGACCATACTCCGGCCACTATTACGCAACATCCACCCCCAAGCGCGGTATCACTTCGTTTTTCTTGCGATAATTTTTTTTTAGGCCTTACCCTGAATATGGGTCTAATAAAAAAAAACACATTCTGCTCCTACTGGGCAACAAAAGCTGTCCACAGCACCCCTGTATTTGGAGTTGTCATGTCCAGAGTCCATTATGAAGCCCTGATGAGATTCCTCCACTTCAGTGACAATTCTCAAGCCCCCCCCCAGAACTGACCCCAACTATGATCAGCTAAATAAATTCAGACCCCTAATTTCCCTCCTACAAAATTCAATTCTAAATTCCTATACTCCAGAGAAGAATGTGGCAGGCGACGAGTCCCTGATGAGCTACAAGGGCCATCTGTCATTCCGCCAATTTATCCTCTCCAAGCGAGCCAAATATGGCATAAAATTATAAAAAAAACTTGCGAGAGCTCATCAGGGTACACTTCCACCTTCCTAAATTATGAAGGTAAGGACCACCAAATCAACCCCCCAAAATGCCCCCAGACAATTGGCATCCCAGGCAAAATTGTCTGAGAGCTAATGACACCCTTTCTGCATCAAGGGTACCACGTCTTCACAGACAATTACTACACGAGCATCCCCCTGTATTAATCCCTGCACACTGCCAATACGGGGTCCTGTGGGACAGTCAGGAAAAACCAAGTGGGGTATCCTTCACAGTTGGTGTCCAGACGTTTGGAGAAAGGGCGTCATTCTCACTCGCAAATGACCAACTCCTTGTTAGTGAAGTGAAGGACACCACTGTGACGGTCAGAGGCGGGGTGCCCCCAGGGACCCGGAAAAACCAAGCTGCGTCACAGATTATAATAAATTTATGGGTGGCGTAAACCTGTGAGACCAGGTTCTGCAACCATACCTGGTGAAGCGGAAGACCAGGGCCTGGTACAAAAAGGTGGCAATGTACCTTATTCAAACTGCCACATACAACAGCTTTGTCCTGTATAAAAAGTCCCAAGAACCGCTTATATTCTTCCAATTTCAGGAAAAAATTGTAGAGGGCCTCATGTTTAAGTCGATGGCACAGGGGGAAGCCTTCAAGACTGAGGATGCCTGGAGACTTGCAGAGCGCCATTTTCCTCACCCTGACCCTGGCACTCACAACCAAAGATATCCTCAAAGATACAGGGTTTGTAGGAAACATGGCAGACAAAGTGATTCCGGGTAATATTGCCCAACATGCCCATCCCAACCAGGCCTTTGTATCTCCCCCTGTTTTGAGACCTACCACAGCTCTTACAATTATTAGGGTTTTTTTTCCAAATTTTATATTCTGCTTAGTGGCCCCAGTAGAGTAATTCGGAACAAGTAATAGAGAATATTTGCATTAGTAGATTCCATTTTACCCTATTTCACAATTAATTCCAGGACTTGATCAATCACATACCAAACTACTATTCTAACAAATTCTCATCCAGGTACCCACGTCTGTACAATCTAGAGTGTGGACTACACAAATGTTCTTGAAAAGTCAGGTCATCTGAAAATTAATTCTAGGACTTAATCAAACACAAACATTTTTGACCATTTATCTAACTTTGACTGTTTTTATGGCTGGCTTGCTACACAAAACTTTGGCTTCCATTTATATTACTTATATTTATGTTGGTGATATGGGCATGATCATTTTATTGGAGGATAGCTAATAATGAGGCTTTTCCGTACTTATATACTATGAGCTTTACTTTATGGTTCTTGCCGAACCTCTGGTATCAGACAAAACTTTCTGTAGAGAGCTGGTTGTTTTGTTCAACTGGTGGTTCTGACGTTGGTGGGTGGGAGCTTGCTATGGTGTACCACATCTATTGGCACATTCATTTCTCATATAGGGATTGATGGAGCTAAACGGACATTGTACGACCAGTCTCTGAAAGTTTCAGCCATTCTAGCCCCTCTGGTGTTCTTTCATCTTTGGAACAAACTCAGCTTTGCCACATTTTCCTCCATATTTTACCCTTCATTCCAGTACTGTTTATTCTTCCTGCTACAATATATGCAAATGCGGAAGAACGGTTTGCTGGCAAGACCAAATTTTATAATCAGCCAATGTATTTTTAGGAGCATGCCTCCCTCTGTGAGTAATATTTCCTGGAAGGATTTTCTTGTTTGCTCAATGTCTGTAGAAGCTTTGAATGGGTCCCGGAACTTCAATTTTATCCTAAAAACCAAATGTTGTGCCATCTATTACTATAGACAAAGCTGTATGTCCAGTACTCACATTGGTGCCATATTGGATATATTTCTGAACACACGCATAGAAATTAATGCAACAAAATTTGAGTTTTTTTCCTCAGAACGTACAAAAAAGAATCATAAAAGAGACAGTGAAAAAAATGCAAATTGTAAATTTTCAAACTTGTGTTGCATCAATTGCATAAAAAATGGTGGTATCAAATTACTCACTACCTCACTGGATAAATAGATTAGAGGGTACAATTTATTAAAAAAAGACATTTAGGCCAGTTTCACACGTCAGTGGCTCCGGTACGTGTGGTGACAGGTTCCTCACGTACCGGAGACACTGACTCACGTAGACACATTAAAATAAATGTGTCTCTGCACATGTCAGCGTGTTTTCATGGACCGTGTGTCCGTTTGCAAAACACGGAGACATGTTAGTGTTCGTGGGAGCGCACGGATCACACGGACCCATTAAAGTCAATAGGTCCATGTAAACACGTACCGCACACGGATGCTGTCCGTGTGCCATCCGTGTGCCGCCTGAGGACCACACAGAACAACGCTACAGTAAGTGCTGTCCCCTGTGTGTGGTGCGGAAGCCGCCATTCATCCCTTCTGTCCTGCTCGGCTGAAAGCAGCGCTCGCAGGAGAGAAGGGATGAAAGATAATTTTTTCTTTTTTTTTTAAATTAAAGTTTGGGGTTACTTCCCGCCTTCCACCCCCCTTGCGCCCGCCCGCTTGCAGAGAAATACTCACCCAGCTCCCGCGATGCCTCCACTAAGAGCCGGCAGCTCGTCCAGTGTGAGCGGTCATTTGGTACCGCTCATTACAGTGATGAATATGTGGCTCCACCCCTATACAACATGACCACTCACGCAGGACAAGCTGCTGGCACTGAGAGGAGGCATCGCGGGAGCTGGATGAGTATATCTCTGATAGCGGGCGGGCGCAAGGGGGGTGGGGAGTTGTGGGAGGTCGGAGATGACCGCAAACTTTATTTTTAACAAAAAAAATTGATTTTTCAATCCTTTCTCTCCTGCAAGCACTGCTTCCAGCCGAGCAGGACAGAAGGGATGAATGCCGGCGTCAGCACCACATGCAGGGGACAGCGCTTTCTCTCCTGCACGGTCCGTGTGGTCCTCAGGTGGCACTGATGTGCCACGTGAGCACACGGACACACGGACACGGTACTGATTTCTCTGGTACAGGAATTATCTTGAACCACACAGGCTCTGCAAATATGACAATCTATTTCAAATAAATCCAAATTTGTCACATTGTGCCCCTTCCTGTCCGAGCCCTGCTGTTTGTCCAAATAGAACTTTTTGACTCAACATGGGATATCGCCGCGCTCATAAGAAAGTGGGTAACAAATTGTGGGGTCCACTTTTTGGTGTGATCTCTGAAAAAAGTGAGAAATTCAGGTCTAAATCAAGATTTTTGTGAAAAAATTTAACTTTTTCAATATGATGACATAATGTTATCAAATTCCGAGTCATACCTGTGGAGTCAAATTGCTCAAGATACCATTGGATAAAATATTTGAGGGGTGTAGTTTCCAAAATGGGGTCAGTTTTGGGGGATTTCTGCTGTATAGGCACATCTCCAAACCCGACATGGCATCCGCACTCACAATTTTGAGATTAAAAAGTCAGCGCTTCTTTCCTTCTGAACTCTGCCGTGCACCCAAACAGTGGTTTACCCCCCACATATGGGCTATCAGCATACTCAGGACAAAAAGCACAACAACTTTGGGGTCTTATTTATCCTGTTATCTTTGGGAAAATAAAAATTTGGGGGCAAAAATATAATTTTTGTGGAAAAAAAATATGATTTTTAATTTTCACAGATCTATAAACTTTTGTGAAGTACTTGGGGGTTCTAAATGCTCACCAGACATGTATATAAGTTCCCTAGTGGGTCTATTTTCCAAAATGGAGTCACTTGTGGGGGGTTTCCACTGTTTAGGCACATTATGGGCTCTCCAAACGCAACATGGCATCCGATCTCAATTCCAGCCAATTCTGCATTGAAATAGTCAAACGGCGCTCCTTCCCTTTCAAGCTCTGCTGTGTGCCCAAACAGTGGTCACCCCCACATATGGGGTATTGGTGTATTCAGGAGAAATTGCACAACAAATTTTGTGGTTCATTTTCTCTTTTTATACTTGTAAAAATAAAAAAAATTGGTTCTGTAGTAAAATGTTTGTGAAAAAGTTAAATATAATTTTTTTCCTTCCACATTGCTTCAGTTCCTGTGAAGCACATAAAGGGTTAATAAACTTCTTGAATGTTGTTTTGAGCACAATGAGGGTGCAGTTTTTAGAATGGTATCACTTTTGGGTATTTTCTGTCATGTATATCCCTCAAAGTGACTTCAAATGTGATGTGGTCCCTAAAAA
This sequence comes from Ranitomeya imitator, assembly GCF_032444005.1. Classification (NCBI taxonomy): domain Eukaryota; kingdom Metazoa; phylum Chordata; class Amphibia; order Anura; family Dendrobatidae; genus Ranitomeya; species Ranitomeya imitator. The sequence continues at coordinate 335,380,377 of NC_091286.1, forward strand.
AAATGGTTTTGTAAAATTTGTTCTAAAAATGAGAAATCGCTGGTCAACTTTTAACCTTTATAACTTCCTAACAAAATAAAATTGTTCTGATGTAAAGTAGATATGTTATTTTTGCCAGCTTATTATGTAATGCTATATTTCCTTTTTTATTGTACTATAAAAGAACACCCTAACCCCTCCAATAACCAGAGACTATTTGGAAAGACAACGTATAGTGTGTCTCTCTGATTATTGCTTCATCGCTTTGGTACCTAAGGTAGAACACATGAGTGGAGATGAGCGGTGTTCAAGTCGAACTGTTTGCCAATTTCAAGTTCGAGCTGTTTTGGGCGGTGTTCGAGTCGTTCGACGAACTCGAACAATTTGCTTGAAATTCGGCTGTTCGAGTTTCTGTTCGATAACTGTTCGTTCACCAAAAGCCTAACTTGATTTGCACATTAAAAATATTTATCATTGCTAATAGACTGTTTCAGAGTATAGTGGGCAAGGGGGGGGGGGTGGGCGGGGGATAGATCTGTGCTGAAATAATGCCGATCTCCATTTTTTTTCTTTCCCACATTTACAGTGGGGCGGTGCAGTCTCTCAACCTATCAGCAATGCACACACACAGCAATGTGCATGTGATTCACACAAGCAAGGGCATGTGTCATTGGCTGTGTATGTCACATGTCCTTGCCCTATAAGAACCAGCCATTTGCCCCGTCGCCACCATTTCCTCACTGCTGCAGCTTAGTGTTAGACGGCACCGCTGCTGCTGTGGGCGCTATACAGTCTAAGACTGTTTTTTTGGAGTTAATTTTCAGAGAGATAGGTTTAGGGAGTCGGGAGGAGTCGGGACTAGTTGTAATATCAGCCCTTTTCAGGGTAGGTTACAGCAGTTCATAACACTGTTTGCCAGCCAGGTCTGTGCCAGTGCTGTGCGAGTGTTTGTCACAGCATTTGGTGTAATCTAGCTCAGCCAATCCTTTTGGGCTAGCAGCATTGTCTGATAGTCATCTGAGTAGCCCGCCTGTGAAGCTAGCTAGCTACACCGCCTGTGTATCTCAATTTTTACTGCATCTAACCCAGTTATTAGTTTTGAGCCTAGGAGCAGTGTCTGCATGTCAGCAGAGTAGCCCGCCTGTGAAACTAACTATAATGCCTGTGTATCTCTATTTTTACTGCATCTAATCCAGTTAATAGTTTTGGGCCTAGGAGCAGTGTCTGCACGTCAGCAGAGTAGCCCGCCTGTGAAACTAACTACACCGCCTGTGTATCTCTATTTTTACTGCATCTAATCCAGTTAATATTTTTGGACCTAGGAGCAGTGTCTGCACATCAGCAGAGTAACCTGCCAGTGAAATTAACTACACCGCCTGTGTATCTCAATTTTTACTGCATCTAATCCAGTTAATATTTTTGGGCCTAGGAGCAGTATCTGCATATCAGCAGAGTAGCCCGCCTGTCAAACTAACTATACCGCCTTTGTATCTCTATTTTTACTGCATCTAAACCAGATAATAGCTTTGGGCCTAGGAGCAGTGTCTGCACGTCAGCTGAGTAGCCCGCCTGTGAAACTAACTATACCGCCAGTCTAACTAAATTTTTACTGCACCTAATCCAGTTAATAGTTTGGGGCCTAGGAGCAGTGTCTGCACGTCAGCAGAGTAGCCCGCCTGTGAAACTAACTACACCGCCCGTGTATCTAAATTTTTACTGCATCTAATCCAGTTCATAATTTTGGGCCTAGGAGCAATGTCGGCATGTCAGCAGAGTAGCCCGCCTGTGAAACTAACTACACTTGTTTATCTCTATTTTTACTGCATCTAATCCAGTTAATATTTTTGGATCTAGGAGCAGTGTCTGCACGTCAGCAGAGTAGCCCGCCTGTGAAACTAACTACACCGCCTGGGTATCTCTATTTTTACTGCATCTAATCCAGTTAATATTTTTGGGCCTAGTAGCAGTGTCTGCACGTCAGCAGAGTAACCTGCCTGTGAAACTAACTACACCACCAGTGTATCTAAATTTTTACTGCACCTAATCCAGTTAATAGTTTGGGGCCTAGGAGCAGTGTCTGCACGTCAGCAGAGTAGCCCGCCTGTGAAACTAACTACACCGCCCGTGTATCTAAATTTTTACTGCATCTAATCCAGTTCATAATTTTGGGCCTAGGAGCAATGTCGGCATGTCAGCAGAGTAGCCCGCCTGTGAAACTAACTACACCGCCTGTGTATCTCTATTTTTACTGCATCTAATCCAGTTAATATTTTTGGATCTAGGAGCAGTGTCTGCACGTCAGGAGAGTAGCCCGCCTGTGAAACTAACTACACCGCCTGGGTATCTCAATTTTTACTGCATCTAATCCAGTTAATATTTTTGGATCTAGGAGCAGTGTCTGCACGTCAGCAGAGTAGCCCGCCTGTGAAACTAACTACACCGCCTGTGTATCTAAATTTTTACTGCATCTAATCCAGTTAATATTTTTGGGCCAAGGAGCAGTGTCTGCACGTCAGCAGATTAGCCTGCCTGTGAAACTAACTACACCGCCTGTGTATCTCAATATTTACTGCATCTAATCCAGTTAATATTTTTGGGCCTAGAAGCAGTGTCTGCACGTCAGCAGAGTAGCCCGCCTGTGAAAATAACTATAACGCCTGTGTATCTAAATTTTTACTGCATCAAATTCAGTTAATAATTTTGGGCCTAGGAGCAGTGTCTGCACGTCAGCAGAGTAGCCCGCCTGTGAAACTAACTACACCGCCCGTGTATCTAAATTTTTACTGCATCTAATCCAGTTCATAATTTTGGGCCTAGGAGCAATGTCGGCATGTCAGCAGAGTAGCCCGCCTGTGAAACTAACTACACCGCCTGTGTATCTCTATTTTTACTGCATCTAATCCAGTTAATATTTTTGGATCTAGGAGCAGTGTCTGCACGTCAGCAGAGTAGCCCGCCTGTGAAACTAACTACACCGCCTGGGTATCTCTATTTTTACTGCATCTAATCCAGTTAATATTTTTGGGCCTAGTAGCAGTGTCTGCACGTCAGCAGAGTAGCCTGCCTGTGAAACTAACTACACCGCCAGTGTATCTAAATTTTTACTGCACCTAATCCAGTTAATAGTTTGGGACCTAGGAGCAGTGTCTGCACGTCAGCAGAGTAGCCCGCCTGTGAAACTAACTACACCGCCCGTGTATCTAAATTTTTACTGCATCTAATCCAGTTAATATTTTTGGGCCAAGGAGCAGTGTCTGCACGTCAGCAGATTAGCCTGCCTGTGAAACTAACTACACCGCCTGTGTATCTCAATATTTACTGCATCTAATCCAGTTAATATTTTTGGGCCTAGAAGCAGTGTCTGCACGTCAGCAGAGTAGCCCGCCTGTGAAAATAACTATAACGCCTGTGTATCTAAATTTTTACTGCATCAAATCCAGTTAATAATTTTGGGCCTAGGAGCAGTGTCTGCACGTCAGCAGAGTAGCCCGCCTGTGAAACTAACTACACCGCCCGTGTATCTAAATTTTTACTGCATCTAATCCAGTTCATAATTTTGGGCCTAGGAGCAATGTCGGCATGTCAGCAGAGTAGCCCGCCTGTGAAACTAACTACACCGCCTGTGTATCTCTATTTTTACTGCATCTAATCCAGTTAATATTTTTGGATCTAGGAGCAGTGTCTGCACGTCAGCAGAGTAGCCCGCCTGTGAAACTAACTACACCGCCTGGGTATCTCTATTTTTACTGCATCTAATCCAGTTAATATTTTTGGGCCTAGTAGCAGTGTCTGCACGTCAGCAGAGTAGCCTGCCTGTGAAACTAACTACACCGCCAGTGTATCTAAATTTTTACTGCACCTAATCCAGTTAATAGTTTGGGGCCTAGGAGCAGTGTCTGCACGTCAGCAGAGTAGCCCGCCTGTGAAATTAACTACACCACCCGTGTATCTAAATTTTTACTGCATCTAATCCAGTTCATAATTTTGGGCCTAGTAGCAAAGTCGGCATGTCAGCAGAGTAGCCCGCCTGTGAAACTAACTACACCGCCTGTGTATCTCTATTTTTACTGCATCTAATCCAGTTAATATTTTTGGATCTAGGAGCAGTGTCTGCACGTCAGCAGAGTAGCCCGCCTGTGAAACTAACTACACCGCCTGGGTATCTCAATTTTTACTGCATCTAATCCAGTTAATATTTTTGGATCTAGGAGCAGTGTCTGCACGTCAGCAGAGTAGCCCGCCTGTGAAACTAACTAGACCGCCTGTGTATCTAAATTTTTACTGCATCTAATCCAGTTAATATTTTTGGGCCAAGGAGCAGTGTCTGCACGTCAGCAGAGTAGCCTGCCTGTGAAACTAACTACACCGCCTGTGTATCTCAATATTTACTGCATCTAATCCAGTTAATATTTTTGGGCCTAGAAGCAGTGTCTGCACGTCAGCAGAGTAGCCCGCCTGTGAAAATAACTACAACGCCTGTGTATCTAAATTTTTACTGCATCAAATCCAGTTAATAGTTTTGGGCCTAGGAGCAGTGTCTGCACGTCAGCAGAGTAGCCCACCTGTGAAACTAACTATATCGCCTGGTATCTAAATTTTTACTGCATCTAATCCAGTTAATAGTTTTGGGCCTAGGAGCAGTGTCTGCACGTCAGCAGAGTAGCCCGCCTGTGAAACTAACTATACCACCTGTGTATCTCTATTTTTACTGCATCTAACCCAGTTAATAGTTTTGGGCCTAGTACCACAGTTTGGTCACTCAGTTCTGCTCGGTTTTCATCCATCGGTTGTTGTGCTAACAACTACAGATACAGAGTTGCCAATTAGTTAAGCACTAAAATTAGTGGCAAAAGGCCTGCTGCTGGTGGAAAAGGTAATAGGTGTGTTGGAAAGGGAAAAAAAAGGTTGTTGTGTCTATGGGGTAGGTGGTAAAGAAACAGTAACATCTGCAGAAGAAAGACCATCTTCCAGTCAAAGTAAGATGTCTAATTCTTTTTGTGGACAATCTGATATTATTTTTATTATTATTTATTTATATAGCACCATTGATTCCATGGTGCTGTACATGAGAAGGGGTTACATACAAGTTACAAATATCACATACAGTAAACAAATTAACAATGACGGACTGATACAGAGGGGCGAGGACCCTGCCCTTGCGGGCTTACATTCTACAGGGTGATCCCTTTCTTACGACCATCGCTACAAGCATCGCCAAAAATTCCAGATGAGGCACAAAAACAGCAGATGTTTGAACGGATATCAAGTGCTCATTCAAGTGGGCTCTCCTCCATGTCAACTTCAACATCACAACTACTCCAGTCCTCAGAGTTGTCACCCCAATAGCAGTTGCTTCCTCACAGCTCCCAAGTCTCCAGCCGCCCATCTGAGCATGGGGTAACACACATGGTTGAGTCTGTAGAGCTGTTTACGCATACTATAGCCTGGGAATCAGAGGTCTGCTCCAGAGCTTCTGTGAATCCAGACGGGGAAATGATCTGCACTGATGCCCAAAATCTTTGTGAGTCGGATCCAGGCCCAGATGAAGAAGGTTCTGAGCATAATGTAGACTCTCGTTCCCAGACTGTAACTCCTGTTGGTGGGGACAATAAGGAAGATGATGATGAGACTGAGATACTTGATTGGAACGAAAACTTGACTTTTCGGTCGGGCCAGGAAGAGGTTGGCTCTGAGGACGACGGGTGTGAGAACACACAGGATGATGATGACGAGGTTGTAGACCCTACTTACTGTCAACCCCCAGTCCGCCAGTCCATGAGGTCAGCAGATGAGGTGGAGGTGGAGGAGGATGCTAGTGACTAGTCTGATGACGAGGTTACGTTGCGCCTTCCTGGACAGAAACGGAGTACTGGAAGCACGTCAACAACTGCATCCTCAACCCCAAACTGTGCCTCAGACCAGAAGTCGGGGTGGCTCTTCAGGTCGCATGGGCTCTAAGCCTTGCATAGCCTGGGCATTTTTTGACATTGCAAAGGATGACCCCACTCATGTTGTCTGTAAGATTTGTCAACAAAATCTCAGTAGAGGACAAAAAATGACTAGCTTGAGTACTTCATGCATGAACCGTCACATGGATATGAGGCATAAGTTGCAGTGGGAAGCTCACTGTGCTACAATGCGGCCTAGTGGTCCGGGTCAACCACTGTCTGCCCCATCAAGTGCATCCGCGTCCTCTTCATCCTCTGTGACTGGAGGGACAGCAGTCGCACATGGTTTTGGACGTAGACATTACACCTTTTAACCCGCAACAGCCAGTGTGATTGGCAGGTCATCAGGACATTTGCAAGTGGAAACACCTGCTGTTGGTGAGCGCTCTCCGACATCGACACCACATTTTGATCAAGGCAACATAACATCTCCACCTGCACCTTCCTCACAGACCAGCAGTTTGCCTGGGACACCCTACTCAACCCCATCTATGCACGGCAGCCAGCCCTCAGTCCCTCAGATGTGGACAAGTAAAAGTCCATTTCCTCCTAGCCATGACAAAGCTAAGAGGTTGAATTTCTCTATCTGCAAGCTGTTGGTTACAGAAATGCTGCTTTTCCGCCTGATGGACACAGAGGATTTTCGAGACCTTATGTCCGTCGCAGTGCCCCAGTACCAGATGCCCAGTCGCCACTACTTCTCAAAGAAAGCTGTGCCTGCGCTACACCAGCATGTCGCACACAACATCACCGCTTCTTTGAGAAACTCTGTGTGTGACAGGGTACATTTCACCGCAGACACTTGGACGAGTATACATGGACAGGGGCGTTACATGTTGGTGACTGGGCACTGGGTAACTACGACGACATCAGGAGAAGGGGCTGCTGTCCAAGTCTTGCTGTCCCCACGAGTTGCTTGTCGATCCTATGTATCTAGAAGTTCCTCCACTGCTTTTGCCTCAACCTCCTCTCGGTCCTCCACCTGCACCCAAAGCCTGGTAATGCCACCCGCATTGTAACTGCGTAGAAGGAATCCTGCACACCTCCTCACTATGCTGTCACCAGGGCTCAACGGCATCAGGCAGTGTTTACATTGAAATGTCTGGGAAATGTGAGTCATACAGCTGAGGAGTTGTGGTCAGCTCTGGAGACCGAGTTCCATCAATGGTTGTCTTCACTCAACCTGCAGCCAGGGAAGGTTGTATGCGACAATGCAGCAAAACTGGGTGCGGCCATTTGCCGGGGCAATGTCACACACGTGCCTTTTATGGCTCACGTTTTGAACCTGGCTGTCCAGCAATTTTTATCCAACTATCCCGGACAAGATGGGTTTCTGCAGAGGGCACGGTCGCTGTGTGTTCTCTTCTGCCGTTCGCATCCCACAACTCAAAGATTTGCATCTCTATAGAAGTCGTTGGGCCTGCCAGTTCACCGGCTGAATTGCGATGTGCCCACACGGTGGAATTCAACTCTGCACATGTTGCAGCGACTGTGGCAGCACCGATGAGCCCTGGTGCAATAAGTTATGACGTATAGCTATAGCCTGGGCCAACGAGATCCAGAGGTTCTCCAGAAGAGAGCACACAGCGACCGTGCCCTCTGCAGAAAACCATCTAGTCCGGGATAGTTGGATAAAAATTGCTGGACAACCAGGTTCAAAATGTGAGCCATACAAGGCACGTGTGTGACATTGCCCCAGCGAAGGGCCGCACCCAGTTTTTCAGCATTGTCACACACGGCCTTCCCTGGCTGCAGGTTGAGTGGAGACAACCATTGATGGAACTCGGTTTCCAGAGCTGACCACAACCCCTCAGCTGTGTGACTCACATTTCCAAGACATTTCAATGTAAACACCGCCTGTTATGATCCGGTGACCTTGGAGCTGCATGAGAACTTTCACTGGAGAAAGTGGCCACTATACTGACCGCAATCCTGAACTTAACACCGCAACCAGAAGTAGCCGTGGAGTGTACCTAACACACCTAGACACCTCGTCACAGCCGGAGGACTAAATACCCCTAAAGATGGAAATCGGAATACTATCTTGCCTCAGAGAAAATCCCCAAAGGATAGACAGCCCCCCACAAATATTGGCGGTGAGTCGGAGAGGAAAAATCATACACAGGCAGAAAAAACAGGATTTAGCACAGGATGCCACTCTAGCTAGACAGGACAGGATAGGACAGAGTTATGTGCGGTCAGTATTAAAACCCTTCAAAAAATCCACAGCAGAATATACAAAAAACTTCCTACATCTAACTAAAGATGTAGGAGCATATATCTGCAACTCCAGTGAATCCTACAAACAGCAGGAATAAAAATGAAACAAGCACACAGCAGTGCGCCACAGATACAAAAACAAAACACTTATCTTTGCTGAATTTGGCAGCCAGCAGGAGAAGCCAGAAAGTGATCCAATACTTCACAAGGAACAATGACAACTGGCAAGGGCTAAAGGATCCTGCACACCTAAATATCCCAGTCAGAATTGTAATCATCCGATACACCTGGCCCGGACTGCGAGTCAGAGACAACTGCATTCCCACATACAACCACTGGAGGGAACCCAAGAGCAGAATTCACAACAACCGCCTGATACTGTTGAGCCCTGGTGAGAGCATAGTAAGGAGGTGTGCAGTATTCCTTCTGCGCAGTTAGAATGCAGGTGGCATTACCAGACAGGCTTTGGGTGCAGGTGGAGGACCGACAGGAGGTTGAGGAGGAAGAAACAGTGGAGGAACTTCTAGATACAGAGGATCGACGAGCAACTTGTTGGGACGGCAAGACTTGGACAGCAGCCCCTTCTCCTGATGTCGCTGTAGTTACCCAGTACCCAGTCACCGACATGTAACGCCCTTGTCCATGTCTACTCGTCCAAGTGTCTGTGGTGAAATACACCCTGTCACACACAGAGTTTCTCAAGGAAGCTTTGATGTTGTGTGCGACATGCTGGTGTAGCGCAGACAAAGGTTTCTTTGAGAAGTAGTGTCGACTGGGCATCTGGTACTGGGGCACTGCCACGGACATAAGGTCTCGAAAATCCTCTATGTCCACCAGGCAAAAAGGCAGCATTTCTGTAGCCAACAGCTTGCAGATGGTGAAAATCAACATCTTAGCTTTGTCATGGCTAGGAGGAAATGGTCTTTTATTTGTCCACATCTGAGGGACTGAGGGCTGGCTGGCGTGCTTAGACGGGGTTGAGTAGGGTGTTCCCAGCAAACTGCTGGTCTGTGAGGATGGTGTAGGCGGAGATGTTATGTTGCCTTGATCAAAATGTGGTCTCGATATCAGAGAGCGCTCAACATCAGCAGGTGTTTCCATTTGCAAATGTCCTGACGACCTGCCAATCACACTGGCTGTTGTGGGTAAAGAGGTAGAAGGTCTGCGTCCAAAACCATCTGCTGTTCCCACAGTCACAGAGGATGAAGAGGATGCGGATGCACTTGATGGGGCAGACGGTTGTTGACCCGGCCCACTAGGCCGCATTGTATCACAGTGAGCTTCCCACTGCAACTTATGCCTCATATCCATATGATGGTTCATGCATAAAGTACTCAAACTAGTCCTTTTTTGGCCTCTACTGAGATTTTGGTGACAAATCTTACAGACAACATGAGTTGAGTCATCCCTTGTGATCTCAAAAAATGACCAGGCTATGCAAGGCTTAGAGCCACCACGACATCTGCTCAGAGGCGCAGTTGGGGTTGAGGATGCAGTTGTTGACGTGCTTCCAGTACTCTGCCTCTATCCAGGAAGGTGCATCCTAACCACGTTGTCAGACTCGTCACTAGCATCCTCCTCCACCTCCTGTGCTGACCTCATGGACTGGCGGACTGGGGATTGACAGTAAATGGGGTCTCCAACCTCGTCATCATCATCCTGAGTGTTCTCACACCTGTCTTCCTCAGAGCCAACCTCTTCCTTCCCTGACCGAAAAGTCAAGTTTTCATTCCAATCAGGTATCTCAGTCTCATCATCATCTTCCTCATTGTCTTCACCAACAGGAGCTACAGTTTGTGAACTAGGGTCTACATTATGCTCAGAACCTTCTTCATCTGGGCCTGGATCCGATTCACAAAGATTCTGGGCATCAGTGCAGATCATTTCCTTGTCTCGATTCACAGAACTCTGGAGCAGACCTCTGATTCCCAGGCTATAGTATGAGTCAACAGCTCTGCAGACTCAACCATCTGTGTTACCCCATACTCAGACGGGTGGCTGGAGACTTGGGAGCTGTGAGGAAGCAAGTGCGATTGGGGTGACACCTCTGAGGACTGGAGTAGTTGTGACGTTGAAGTTGACATGGAGAAGAGCCCACTTGAACGAGCACTTGATATCCGTTCAAGCACCTGCTGGTTTTGTGCCTCTTCAGCGATGCTCGTAGCGATGGTCGTAAGAAAGGGATCATATCAGATTGTCCACGAAAAGAAGTAGACATCTTACTTTGGCTGGAAGATGGTCTTTCATCTGCAGATGTTACTGTTGCTTTACCACCTACCCCATGGACACAACCTTTTTTTCCCTTTCCAAAACGCATATTCCCCTTTCCACCAGCAGCAGGCCTCTTGCCACTCATTTCGGTGCTTAACTAATTGGCAACTCTATATCTGTAGTTGTTGGCACAAAAACGATGGATCATAACTGAGCAGAGGTGAGTGGCCAAACTGTGGTACAAGGCCCAAAAGGATTTACTGAGTTAGATGCAGTAAAAATTTAGATACACAGGCAGTGTAGTTAGCTTCACCAGCAGGCTACTCCGCTGATGTGCAGACACTGCTCCTAGGCCCAAAACAATTTACTGGGTTAGATGCAGTAAAAAATGTAGGTACACAGGCGGTGTAGTTAGCTTCACAGGTGGGCTACTCCACTGACGTGCAGACACTGCTCCTAGGCCCAAACCATTTACTGGGTTAGATGCAGTAAAAATTTAGATACAGAGGCGATGTAGTTAGCTTCACAGACGGGCTACCCCGCTGATGTGCAGACACTGCTCCTAGGCCCAAATGATTTACTGGGTTAGATGCAGTAAAAATTTAGATACACAGGCAGTGTAGTTAGCTTCACCAGCGGGCTACTCCGCTGACGTGCAGACACTGCTCCTAGGCCCAAAACAATTTACTGGGTTAGATGCAGTAAAAATTTAGATACACATGCAGTGTAGTTAGCTTCACTGGAGGGCTACTCCGCTGATGTGCAGACACTGCTACTAAGCCCAAAACTTTTTCCTCGGTTAGATGCAGTAAAAAATTAGATATACAGGCGGTGTAGCTAGCTTAACAGGCGGACTACTCAGATAACTACCAGAAAATGCTACTAGCTCAAAAGGACTGGCTGATCTAGATTACACTAAATGCTATAAAAACATTTGCACAGCACTGGCACAGACCTACCTGGCAAAAAGTGCTATGAACTGTTGTAACCTACCCTGAAAAGGGCTGATATTACAACTAGTTCCGACTCCTGACTTTCTAAACCTATCTCTCAGAAAATTTGCTCGCAAAAATAGACTCTTTGACTGTATAGCATCCACAGCAGCAGCGGTGCCGTCTAACACTAAGCTGAAGCAGTAGGGAAATGGTGGCAACGGGGAAAATGGCTGGTTCTTATAGGGCAAGGACATGTGACATACACAGACAATGACACATGCCCTTGCTTGTGTGCATCACATGCACTTTGCTGTGTGTGTGTGCACTGCTGATAGGCTGAGAGACTGCATTGCCCCACTGTAAATGCGGAAAAAAAAATGGAGATCGGCATTATTTCAGCACAGATCTATCCCCTGCCCCCCGCCCACTATACACTGAAACAGTCTATTAATAATGATACACAGTTTTAATGTGCAAATCAAGTTAGGTTTTTGGTGAATGATCAGTTATCGAACAGAAACTCGAACAGCCGAATTTTAAGCAAATTGTTCGAGTTCGACGAACGACTCGAACACCGCCCAAAACAGCTCGAATTTGAAATTGGCGAACAGTTTGACTCAAGCACCACTCATCTCTATTCTTGACTAAGCAGTCCTTCCAGTGTTGATAACCTTAGAGTCCTTTCTTATTGCTCCCACTTCCTATAAGACCCTACTTTGGCTTCACAATTTCACAACTTGGTCTCTCCACAAGGTTAATATGCTGTGTGATTCAAATTAAAAAAACAGATTTTTATCTAAACTGCAAATGCTATTCTCTCTTTTAGCTATTTTTTTCACATTTTTTTTATGTCAGGTGCTGACAGTCTTCATCTGGTGGAGGTATGTGTGACAAAGTCACTGGCAAAGTACTTGAGGGGAGATATGTTTCACTGAGGTTATTAACTTCAGTTCTACAAACCTAGGAAAATGTTCCAGCACACTAAATGTTGAGAGGGGTTAATTGGCCATGTTAAGTACTAGGTTTAGTGAACAGCTGAAGAATGGATGGGAGGCTGTTCACCATAGCTCCACCACAGGGTGGAGTCCAGAAGGTAAATACACAGCCTTCTGGCTCATTCAGGGTTTGGTGTGCCTGGAGATCAGAGCTCCAGAGCTGTGTGTGCTAGTGATAAGTTAAGATGGACCTTTTTATGTTTGTTCCTGAGTGGGCGGATCCTCGCAGCTATACAGACTGTGTCATATGCTATGTTTTTTTGGTTTGGTTATCCTGTTAGGCCAGAAAGCCATGTTTTGTTTGCTTACTGCACTTGTTTATGTAATACTTTTAATAAACCAGTGGGTAATTTAATAGCCAATGTTCCTGTGTCTACCTCTATATGCAGCTGAGTGACCCGATCTACCGCATATATTAGACTTGGGACCCTTAATGACTTTATAGTTTAAAATAAACTCCTTTCTAAGTCCTATTTTATCACCTGTGGAATCATTTGGAGCTCAACAAATGTTGTGCATTTTTATACAAATCCAGTTAGATTTAAACAATAGAAGTTTGGTTAAATATAAACTGTGGAAAGACATACAGTGATGGGTTTTCATTTAGCATTCTATCCACATTGAGATATTTCTCCTTATATTCCTGCATTGGTAAGTGTTCAAAGTGGACATTTCTCTTTTTTGTTTTTATGTTTTGTTCTATGTTCTAGCTTAGTGCCTTTTGCAAGTTATATAGTATACAATGCAGAGTAATGAAGATTGCATAGCCACACGACATACACTACCAACGTAAAAAATAAATACAAAAGTAGGCTTATGTCTTAAAGAATTTTTAATAAGTTTACAAGATCAAAGGAGTTGTCAAATCTAAAGCTCCAAGTTTGTACAGTTCACAGTCACCAGAGAAAACAAGGATTCTATCAAAACTGCAGCAAATAGTTCAGTAAGTGATATATCACTAAAATCAGGCTTCCTACCACTACATCATGCTGCTTGCATATTAAATGGTAAAACCTGCTGACATATTTTCACGCACAGTGTGGGAAGGCTAAGTGCAACAAGATGGAAAGAAGACCAAAACGCTATGGAAAGGAGCAGTTGACCTTCAATGATGTCACGGTCAGGTGACAGGTAACCTGACCGCTCACGTCACCGTGACGTCATCGAAGGTCCTTCACTCACTGCATTCTTAGGAACGGAGGCTGCCGGTTGCACCGCTGAGAGCCAGGGTTCATCGGAGGGGTGAGTATATCCATATTTTTTATTTTTATTCTTTATTTTTTACATAAATAAGGATCGCTGGGCCTGAAGGAGAGTTTTCTCTCCTTCAGACCCTGGGAACCATACTCAACTCACACGCCGAAGATGACTGGGAACACTTCCAATTCCGATTTCCGATATCGCAAAAATATCGGAACTCGGTATCAGAATTTCGATACAGCAAATATTGGCCGATACCCGATATTTGCAGTATCGGAATGCTCAACACTAGTGGACACCCCAAGGCATATGTAATAACACCCTGCCTGCCCTACCATCCTTATATTGGTTCCACACCAATCACCGAGCAGGAACCTAAGCCCTGAATATCCCTAGAGCTAGGCCCTGAATTGGGAAGAGGGGGATGAGCACTTGTCATTCCTGCTGTAAACTAAAGAGAAGAAGTGAGACAAACAAGGTGGAAGAAACTTATCTTGAGCAGACTCAGAGAGGTAACACCAAATGTCTTCCAACAGCACCAGAGAGGCAGTAAGCCAACTGCTATAGCTCCAAGTTTTCACAAGGGAAAAATGTGAATATCACTGGCAACTCCCTGAAGCAGACTGAGAGTCTATAAACACCCAAGTCCAGGTGTGTCAATTAGAGCCGGAGGGAGTTTGCCACTGGGTCCAAAAGTCAGAAAGATTAAGAAAGTGGCTGCAATGCCAAACACAGAGACCTTCTGCAGCCAGATGCAGAGCGACTGTAGCATCTGACACACCCGCGACACATATTATTTTTAAAAATCCCCAAAATATGATTTCTGTTTTGCTTCAACACACCTATTCTCTTCCTCTCACTTTCCCTTTTATTATATTGTGATATACTTAAAGGGGTTGTTTGTTCTAAAGCTACATGTATGCAGGCACTCTATGTGACTACAGACTTGTGAATCTTCACATTGCAAAGAATGTGTGCTGTCAGGATTCTCCGATATCAGCACTGGAAATGGCAGTCATGCGATATGCATACCCGCAGCCACAATCGGATTAGATTCACTTTTCTTGAGCGAGGCTGCATCCATCTAGTCGGATTGTAACCAATAGTATGCATATCACATACAGTACAGACCAAAGGTTTGGACACACCTTCTCATTTAAAGAGACTAACTCTTCAAGATCATCAAGAGAATGCCAAGAGTGTACAAAGCAGTCATCAAAGCAAAAGGTAGCTACTTTGAAGAACCTAGAATATAAGACCTAATTTCAGTTGTTTAACACTTTTTTGTTAAGTATATAATTCCACATGTGTTAATTCATAGTTTTGATGCCTTCAGTGTGAATGTATAATTTTCATAGTCATGAAAATACAGAAAAATCTTTAAATGAGAAGGTGTGTCCAAACATTTGGTCTGTACTGTACTTGTAGCCCATGACCGCTGATACCGGAGAATCCTACAGTGTGCCATGCATGCAGTGTGAGGATTTACAAGTCTGTAGTCACATAGAGTGACTGCAGACATGTAGTTTTAGACCTGACAACCCATTTAAGTATATCACAACATTGTGACGAGGAAAAGAGATGGATGAAGGGAAGGGGTGTGTTGAAGAAAAAGAGAAAGCATGATTTTTTTTTAAAGTGGTTTGAAATACTGGTTACTAATACTGACCTACAAAGCCATCCATAACATGTCTCCTCAATATATCTCTGAACTAATCTCCCAACATCTTCCCTCACGTAATCTCCGGTCCTCCCAAGACCTCCTCCTCTCCTCCACACTTATTCCTCATCCAACCGCCTCCAAGACTTCTCCCAAATATCCCCCATCCTCTGGAATTCTTTGCCCCAACACTTCCGACTATCAACACCATTCGGATCCTTCAGACAGAACCTGAAAACCCACCTCTTCAGGAAAGCCTACAATGATTCCGCTGCCTCATCACTACCGAAGCTACCGCCTCACCAACACCGGAGCTCCTGCAACCCCCAACCTACTGTCTCCTTCCTCATAATCCTGTAGAATGTAAGCCCGCAAGGGCAGGGTCCTCGCCCCTCTGTATCAGTCTGTCATTGTTTGCTTACTGTAAGTGATATCTGTAACTTGTATGTAACCCCTTCTCATGTACAGCACCATGGAATCAATGGTGCTATATAAATAAATAATAATAATAATAATAAAGGTAATCTATCAGCAGGCTTTTGTTGTGTAATCTGAGAAAAGCATTATGTAGATGCAGAGAGCCTGATTCTAGTGATGCGTCACTTAGTGGACTGCTGGGTGCAGTTTTGATAGAATCCTTGTTTTCTCTAATGTAGATTTAGCAGTGGTCAGAATAATTTAATGCTGTCTCTCTAGAAGGATGAAGAAAAATGTTGTGCACATAAATCATTACACACATACTCGTTTTTCACATTTTGTTAGCACAACTTGTAAGCTGGCTTAGTAGAAGAAATTGCAGTACTTTATGTCATAAGAGGTGTTGAAGCACTATTGGATTTTCTCTATTCTCTTTGTGTTGAATTGTCCTCTCCTCAAATAACTTTTTGATATGCTGTATTATCTTACATTCTCAGAGAGCAGAATAAATATTGATGAGACCATATACATCAATAGATGTTAATGCACATATCCTATTCACGGAGAGCAGTTGTACAGTCAAACCTGCTTGGTATATTAACCAATATTGCAAAAAAAAACCCTATATAATGAAATCTTGATAATATAGTTCCTGTGAATAAACATTTTTGCAAGTGCATCTAGATCTATCTATTTTCTTGGTAATTGTCTTTAGCTTAAGTAGCTTACTATATTAAATATGTAAAAATTGCATTATTGGAGATGTCTGAGCTGTATTCTGGATAGGAATAATTTTTTCTGTCTTCAAACTTGTTGTCCATTCAGTCATCTCACTGGAGGATACTGTTGAGTGTTATTCCCAGTCTCTGACTGAAATTTTAAAACATTAATGATAATAATTAGGGTTGAGCGAAACGGGTCGTTCATTTTCAAAAGTCGCCGATTTTTGGCAAAGTCGGGTTTCATGAAACCCGATCCGACCCCTGTGCGGGGTCGGCCATGCGGTACGCGACTTTCGCGCCAAAGTCGCGTTTCAATGACGCGAAAAGCGCCATTTCTCAGCCAATGAAGGTAAACGCAGAGTGTGGGCAGCGTGATGACATAGGTCCTGGTCCCCACCATCTTAGAGAAGGGCATTGCAGTGATTGGCTTGCTGTCTGCGGCGTCACAGGGGCTATAATGGGGCGTTCCCGCCGACCGCCATGTTACTGCTGCTGATCTGAGCTTAGGGAGAGGTTGTTGCCGCTTCGTCAGAAGCAGGGATAGCGTTAGGCAGGGTCCATTAACCACCAAACCGCTTGTGCTGTAGCGATTTCCACTGCCCAACACCACCTTCGGTGTGCAGGGACAGTGGAAGCTACATTTTTTTTTTTTTTCCTCAGCGCTGTAGCTCATTGGGCTGCCCTAGAAGGCTCCCTGATAGCTGCATTGCTGTGTGTACGCCGCTGTGCAAACCAACTGCTTTTTTCAAAGCACAAATCCTCTTGTTCCTTCCTTTCTGCACAGCTATCTTTTTTGTTTGTCCACACTTTTTATTTAATTTGTGCATCAGTCCACTCCTTATTGCTGCCTGCCATACCTGGCTGAGATTACTGCAGGGAGATAGTAATTGTTGGACACTCCCTGTTTTTTTTTTTTTTTTTTTTTTTTTTTGTGGGAGATTAAGATTGACATTTCTGCTAGAGTGCCATCCCTGTCTGTGTCATCTCTCACTCAGTGGGCCATAGAAAGCCTATTTATTTTTTTGCTTGATTTGGGTTATAAAATCTACCTGAAAAAATCACTACATCAATCAGTGGGAGAAAAATATTGGCCTCAGGGCTTGTGTGCCACTCTTGACTCCTGTGTGTGCCATCTCTCAGTCAGTGGGCCATAGAAAGCCCATTTATTTTTTTGCTTGATTTGGGTTCTAAAATCTACCTGAAAAAATCACTACATCAATCAGTGGGAGAAAAATATTGGCCTCAGGGCTTGTGTGCCACTCCTGACTCCTGTGTGCATCATCACTCACTCAGTGGGCCATAGAAAGCCTATTTTTTTTTTTTTGCTTTATTTGGGTTCTAAATTCTACCTGAAAAAATCAATAAATCAATCAGTGGGAGATTAATATTGGCCTTTGGGCTTGTGTGCCAGTCCTAAGCGTGCCATCTCTCTCTCTCAGATAGTGGGCCATAGAAAGCCTATTTATTATTTTTTTTATTGGGTTTATACATTTTCCCTGGAACAAAAAAAAAAAAGTGGGAGATTAATATTGGCCTCTGGGCTTGTGTGCCAGTCCTGAGCGTGCCATCTCTCTCACAAATAGTGGGCCATAGAAAGCCTATTTATTTTTTTTTTTTGGTTTTATAAATTCTCCCTGAAAAAAAAAAGGGAGATTAATATTGGCCTTTGGGCTTGTGCCAGTCCTAAGCGTGCCATCTCTCTCTCTCAGATAGTGGGCCATAGAAAGCCTATTTATTATTTTTTTTATTGGGTTTATAAATTTTCCCTGAAAAAAAATAAAAAGTGGGAGATTAATATTAGCCTCTGGGCTTGTGTGCCAGTCCTGAGCGTGCCATCTCTCTCACAAATAGTGGGCCATAGAAAGCCTATTTATGTTTTTGGTTGATTTGGGTTCTAAATTCTACCAGAAAAAATCAATAAATCAATCAGTGGGAGATAAATATTGGCCTCTGGGCTTGTGTGCCACTCCTGACTCCTGTGTGCGTCATCTCTCACTCAGTGGGCCATAGAAAGCCTATTTTTTGTTTTATTTGTTTTATAAATTCTCCCTGAAAAAAATCATTTTTATTTTATTTGGTTTCTAAATTCTTCCTGAAAAAATCATTTTTTTTTTATTATTTTTTTTTTCTAAAGTCTCCCTGGGAAAAAAAAAAAAATTCAAATCAGTGGGTGATTAATATTGCCCTTTCTGCTTGTGTGCCAGTCTTGACTCCTGGGTGTGCCATCTCTCTCTCTCTCCAATTGTGGGCCATAGAAACCCTATTATTTTTTAAGCTTGATTTGGGTTCCAAAATCTACCTGAAAAAATCACTACATCAATCATTGGGAGAACAATATTGGCCTCTGGGCTTGTGTGCCACTCCTGACTCCTGTGTGCGTCATCTCTCACTCCGTGGGCCATAGAAAGCCTATTTTTTCTTTTATTTGTTTTCTAAATTCTCCCTGAAAAAATCATTTTATTTTATTTGGTTTCTAAATTCTTCCTGAAAAAATCATTTTATTCTATTATTTTTTTTTCCTAAAGTCTCCCTGAAAAAAAAAAAAAAATCTAATCAGTGGGAGATTAATATTGCCCTTTCTGCTTGTGTGCCAGTCTTGACTCCTGGGTGTGCCATCTCTCTCTCTCTCTCCAATTGTAGGCCATAGAAAGCCTATTATTTTTTTAGCTTGATTTGGGTTCCAAAATCTACCTGAAAAAATCACTACATCAATCAGTGGGAGATAAATATTAGCCTCTGGGCTTGTGTGCCACTCCTGACTCCTGTGTGCGTCATCTCTCACTCAGTGGGCCATAGAAAGCCTTTTTTTGTTTTATTTGGTTTCTAAATTCTTCCTGAAAAAATCATTTTATTCTATTTTTTTTTTCCTAAAGTCACCCTGAAAAAAAAAAAAAATCAAATCAGTGGGAGATTAATATAGCCCTTTCTGCTTGTGTGCCAGTCTTGACTCCTGGGTGTGCCATCTCTCTCTCTCTCTCCAATTGTGGGCCATAGAAAGCCTATTATTTTTTTAGCTTGATTTGGGTTCCAAAATCTACCTGAAAAAATCACTACATCAATCAGTGGGAGATAAATATTGGCCTCTGGGCTTGTGTGCCACTCCTGACTCCTGTGTGCGTCATCTCTCACTCAGTGGGCCATAGAAAGCCTTTTTTTGTTTTATTTGTTTTCTAAATTCTCCCAGAAAAAATCATTTTATTTTATTTGGTTTCTAAATTCTTCCTGAAAAAATCATTTTATTCTATTTTTTTTTTTCCTAAAGTCTCCCTGAAAAAAAAAAAAAAATCAAATCAGTGGGAGATTAATATTGCCCTTTCTGCTTGTGTGCCAGTCTTGACTCCTGGGTGTGCCATATCTCTCTCTCTCCAATTGTAGGCCATAGAAAGCCTATTTTTTTTTAGCTTGATTTGGGTTCCAAAATCTACCTGAAAAAATCACTACATCAATCAGTGGGAGATAATTATTGGCCTCTGGGCTTGTGTGCCACTCCTGACTCCTGTGTGCGTCATCTCTCACTCAGTGGGCCATAGAAAGCCTTTTTTTGTTTTATTTGTTTTCTAAATTCTCCCAGAAAAAAATCATTTTATTTTATTTGGTTTCTAAATTCTTCCTGAAAATATCATTTTATTCTATTATTTTTTTTTCCTAAAGTCTCCCTGAAAAAAAAAAAAAAATCAAATCAGTGGGAGATTAATATATACATTTGTGCTTCAGTGACAGTCCTGCGTGTGTGGCATCTCTCTCATTTGTTGCCAACAACAGAGTGTGTAACATTGTGCCTGATTTTCGTTGTGGTCTCACTCACCTGTAAAGGGGTAGCTAAATCATACTGAAGTTATAGCTCACCATGTAAGTTGTGTGACAGCAACAAATACCGTTAGTTTGGTTACGTTTTTAAAACAATGAGGAAGTCTGGTGGTAGAGGTCGTGGCCGGGGGCGTTCATTGTCAGCTGGTAATGAGGGTAGTGGTAGTGGTGGAGCATCAGCTGGTCGTGGGAAAAAAAATATTGCACCTAAGTCTGGAGCTGTGGAGCCAGGTTCGTCGTCTGGCTACACAAGGCCTCGAACGCTCCCTTTTCTGGGAGTAGGAAAACCGCTTTTAAAGCCGGAGCAGCAAGAGCAAGTTTTGGCTTATCTTGCTGACTCAGCCTCTAGCTCTTTTGCCTCCTCTTGTGAAACTGGTAAATGTCAAAGCAGCGCGTCGTTAGTGGATGTTCACGGTCAGGGACAAGTCGCTTCCTTGTCCTCTTCAGCAAAAACAACAACAGAGAAGAATGCAGCAGGCGACACAACGGGTTACTCCATGGAGCTCTTTACACATACCGTCCCTGGCTTAGAAAGTGAAGCAGTTAACAGTCCATGCCCATTACAAGTTGAATCTGACATGGAGTGCACTGATGCACAGCCACAGCCAGACTACTATG
Source organism: Ranitomeya imitator (assembly GCF_032444005.1). Lineage (NCBI taxonomy): Eukaryota > Metazoa > Chordata > Amphibia > Anura > Dendrobatidae > Ranitomeya > Ranitomeya imitator. The sequence goes on from NC_091286.1 coordinate 335,401,089, forward strand.
CTGGTCCTTTGACTCAGACCACAACATTGCCCTCGCAGGGTAATGATCAAGAATCAGACCCTGATGAGACTATGTTGCCCCATCACGAACGCTATACCACCGACCGACACGGTGACACAGACGATGTTGCACACGAGCTACAAGAAGAGGTAATAGATGACCCAGTTCTTGACCCCGATTGGCAGCCATTGGGGGAACAGGGTGCAGGCGGCAGCAGTTCTGAAGCGGAGGAGGAGGGGCCGCAGCAGGCATCAACATCGCAACAGGTTCCATCTGCCGGGCCCGTATCTTGCCCACAACGCGTGGCAAAGCCAAAACCTGTTGGAGGACAGCGTGGCCATCCGGTTAAAGCTCAGTCTGCAATGCCTGAAAAGGTATCCGATGCTAGAAAGAGTGCAGTCTGGCATTTTTTTAAACAACATCCAATTGATCAGCGCAAAGTCATCTGTCAAAAATGTTCAACTACCTTAAGCAGAGGACAGAATCTGAAAAGTCTCAATACAAGTTGCATGCATAGACATTTAACCACCATGCATTTGCAAGCCTGGACTAACTACCAAACGTCCCTTAAGGTTGTAGCACCCTCGGCCAATGAAGCTAGTCAGCAACGCAACATCCCTTCCGGCAGTGTAGGGCCACCATTTTCCGCACCACCTGCAGTATCTGTGCAGGTTTCTTTGCCAGGCCAAAGCAGTCAGGGTCAGGGAATCACCAGTTTCGTAGTAGGAAACACTGCATCTAGGGCACCGGCGGCAACAATACCATCTCCCACCGTCTCTCAATCTGCCATGTCCACCGGCACCCCCGCTAGATCCACGATCTCCAGCTCTCCAGTCCAGCTCACCCTACATGAGACTATGGTTAGAAAAAGGAAGTACTTAGCCTCGCATCCGCGTACACAGGGTTTGAACGCCCACATAGCTAGACTAATCTCGTTAGAGATGATGCCCTACCGGTTAGTTGAAAGCGAAGCTTTCAAAGCCCTGATGGACTACGCTGTACCACACTACGAGCTACCCAGTCGACACTTTTTTTCCAGAAAAGCCATCCCAGCCCTCCACCAGCATGTTAAAGAGCGCATCGTCCATGCACTCAGGCAATCTGTGAGCACAAAGGTGCACCTGACAACAGATGCATGGACCAGTAGGCATGGCCAGGGACGTTACATGTCCATCACGGCACACTGGGTGAATGTTGTGGATGCAGGGTCCACAGGGGACAGCAAGTTTGGGACAGTTCTGCCTAGCCCACGGTCTAGGAAACAGTTGGCTGTAGCCGTTCGCACCCCCTCCTCCTCCTCTTCGTCCTCCTGCAGAAGCGAGAGCTCGTCCACAGACCGCAGTCGCACAACCACTCCATCCGCAGCTGCCACTGTTGCACACCAGGTCTCCCATTATGGGGCAGCTACTGGCAAACGTCAGCAGGCTGTATTGGCTATGAAGTGTTTGGGCGACAACAGACACACCGCGGAAGTTCTGTCCGAGTTCTTGCAGAAAGAAACGCAGTCGTGGCTGGGCACTGTAGATCTTGAGGCAGGCAAGGTAGTGAGTGATAACGGAAGGAATTTCATGGCTGCCATCTCCCTTTCCCAACTGAAACACATTCCTTGCCTGGCTCACACCTTAAACCTGGTGGTGCAGTGCTTCCTGAAAAGTTATCCAGGGTTATCCGACCTGCTCCTCAAAGTGCGTGGACTTTGCTCACATATCCGCCGTTCGCCCGTACACTCCAGCCGTATGCAGACCTATCAGCGTTCTTTGAACCTTCCCCAGCATCGCCTAATCATAGACGTTGCAACAAGGTGGAACTCAACACTGCACATGCTTCAGAGACTGTGCGAACAGAGGCGGGCTGTTATGTTTTTGTGGGAGGATACACATACACGGGCAGGCAGTAGGATGGCAGACATGGAGTTGTCAGGTGTGCAGTGGTCGAAGATTCAAGACATGTGTCAAGTCCTTCAGTGTTTTGAGGAATGCACACGGCTGGTTAGTGCAGACAACGCCATAATAAGCATGAGCATCCCCCTAATGCGTCTGCTGATGCAAAGTTTGACGCACATAAAGGATCAGGCGTCTGCAGCTGAGGAAGAGGAAAGCCTTGATGACAGTCAGCCATTGTCTGGCCAGGGCAGTGTACAGGACGAGTTAGCGGGCGAAGAGGAGGAGGAGGACGAGGAGAATGATGGGGATGATTATATTTTTAATGAGGAAGCTTTTCCGGGGCCACTGGAAATTGGTGGCGCGGCAAGGCCGGGTTCTGGTTTTTGGAGGGACACAAGTGACGTGGATTTGCCTGAAACTGCCCCTCAACCAAGCACAACCGCAGATTTGAGAACTGGAACTTTGGCCCACATGGCGGATTATGCCTTACGTATCCTCAAAAGGGACACACGCATAACTAAAATGATGAACGATGACGATTACTGGTTGGCCTGCCTCCTTGATCCTCGCTATAAAGGCAAATTGCAAAATATAATGCCACATGAGAACTTGGAACTAATATTAGCAACCAAACAATCAACTCTTGTTGACCGTTTGCTTCTGGCATTCCCTGCACACAGCGCCCGTGATCGTTCTCACACGAGCTGCAGTGGCTAGCAGACCAGAGGAGTTAGAGGGGCAGAAATCAGAAGTGGCGTTGGCCAGAGGGGTTTTCTGACCAGGTTGTGGAGTGATTTTGCTATGACCGCAGACAGGACAGGTACTGCAGCATCAATTCAAAGTGACAGGAGACAACATTTGTCCAGTATGGTTACAAACTATTTTTCATCCCTTATCGATGTTCTCCCTCAACCGTCATTCCCATTTGATTACTGGGCATCAAAATTAGACACCTGGCCAGAATTGGCAGAATATGCATTGCAGGAGCTTGCTTGCCCGGCAGCTAGTGTCCTATCAGAAAGAGTATTCAGTGCTGCAGGTTCAATACTAACAGAAAAAAGGACTCGTCTGGCTACCCAAAATGTAGATGATCTAACCTTCATTAAAATGAACTACAACTGGATTTCGAAATCTTTTGCCCCACCTTGCCCGGCTGACACCTAGCTTTCCTATGAAAAGGTCTTGCCTGTGGACTATTCTGAATGCCTTTTCCAATCTCGTAATTTTCTGCACCTGATTGTCCAGCATACAACATGTTTACACCTCACTAAATGGCCAAACTCCCCACACGGGGCCGTGGTATCGACACTTGGCGACAGCACCCGTGAGAGTGCAGTTTGTCTGAAGAGGTGGGTGAGCCCGCTTTTGGTCGATGGCACTGCCACTGGGTCCCTCCTAGTACAATAAAGTGTCTCTGGCGGTGTTGGTGCGCACCCAACGTCAGACACACCGTTGTAATATGAGGGGCCCTGGGCCTGTACCGCCGGCCACAAGACAGTTTCCCCCCACCCCAGCTCAAACAGTGCTCTACCACTTGCAAAATTATCTCACAGCTCCACCAATGTTTAGTCTATGCGCTGACATCCTTCAATGCCTGCCACTGACAATACCATTGTATTGACATTTTTGTTATGTTAGGCCTTCGATGCCTGTCTGTGGTCACTCCTTCCACTAGGCCTCCACTGACCACACCACTGCTGCCCGTGTACCCCTGTAACCAATTTAAAATTGCCTACAGCCATGTGTTATTATTTTAGGCCTTCGATGCCCGTCTGCGGTGACTCCTTCCACTAGGCCTCCACTGACCACACCACTGCTGCCCGTGTACCCCTGTAACCAATTTAAAATTGCCTACAGCCATGTGTTATTATTTTAGGCCTTCGATGCCTGTCTGCGGTGACTCCTTCCACTAGGCCTCCACTGACCACACCACTGCTGCCCGTGTACCCCTGGAACCAATTTAAAATTGCCTACAGCCATGTGTTATTATTTTAGGCCTTCGATGCCTGTCTGCGGTCACTCCTTCCACTAGGCCTCCACTGACCACACCACTGCTGCCCGTGTACCCCTGGAACCAATTTAAAATTGCCTACAGCCATGTGTTATTATTTTAGGCCTTCGATGCCTGTCTGCGGTCACTCCTTCCACTAGGCCTCCACTGACCACACCACTGCTGCCCGTGTACCCCTGTAACCAATTTAAAATTGCCTACAGCCATGTGTTATTATTTTAGGCCTTCGATGCCTGTCTGCGGTGACTCCTTCCACTAGGCCTCCACTGACCACACCACTGCTGCCCGTGTACCCCTGGAACCAATTTAAAATTGCCTACAGCCATGTGTTATTATTTTAGGCCTTCGATGCCTGTCTGCGGTCACTCCTTCCACTAGGCCTCCACTGACCACACCACTGCTGCCCGTGTACCCCTGGAACCAATTTAAAATTGCCTACAGCCATGTGTTATTATTTTAGGCCTTCGATGCCTGTCTGCGGTCACTCCTTCCACTAGGCCTCCACTGACCACACCACTGCTGCCCGTGTACCCCTGTAACCAATTTAAAATTGCCTACAGCCATGTGTTATTATTTTAGGCCTTCGATGCCTGTCTGCGGTCACTCCTTCCACTAGGCCTCCACTGACCACACCACTGCTGCCCGTGTACCCCTGGAACCAACATCAGAAAATATATAAATATTAATATTTTGCTTATAAAAAAGAAAATACTGGAGAGATATCAAATGCAGACATTTTAACATTAAAAACAAACACATACAACAAAAATCTGGTACAGTACTAAAAATGGCCACCAGCTACAATAACTTTCTCCTGCAAGTAGTTAACTGAAAGGTTTTTTCAATTTTAAACACAGATATGGCATCCACCGAGTGTTGTCCTGTCGCGTCTTCTTTATATTATTGCCAAGAAGATGCAAAACAATGAAAATAATAAAATCATTATTTACCAAAAAAATAGAGTAAGTCAAAACCACATTGCAAATAAACATTCATTACAAATAAAGAAGCAGGGCGCGTCCGAGGGTGAGTATATACCTAATAAGAATATAATCACCCTCGGACGCGCCCTGCTTCTTTCCGACAGCCTTCCTTCCTAAGAATCAGCCCTTCCGTGGTGTAGAGAGAGGGTTTGTTACACTCCAAGGTGTTCCCCAGGTTGCCTTTCCTGAGCTTCGATCTTCCGGCTCTCGTTTAGTAGTTGTTGGAAACTACGCTGCATTGGGCCTACAAATTGGGTATGGGGTGTAGAGAGATGGTGTGTTCCACTCCAAGGTGTTCCCCAGGTTGCCTTTCCTGAGCTTCGATCTTCCGGCTCTCGTTTAGTAGTTATTGGAAACTACCCTGCATTAGGCCTACAAATTGGGTATGGGGTGTAGAGAGATGGTGTGTTCCACTGTAGAGAGATGGTGTGTTCCACTCCAAGGTGTTCCCCAGGTTTCCTCTCCATTGCTTCGATCTTCCGGCTCTCGTTTAGTAGTTGTTGGAAACTACGCTGCATTAGGCCTACAAATTGGGTATGGGGTGTAGAGAGATGGTGTGTTACACTCCAAGGTGTTCCCCAGGTTTCCTCTCCATTGCTTCGATCTTCCGGCTCTCGTTTAGTAGTTGTTGGAAACTACGCTGCATTAGGCCTACAAATTGGGTATGGGGTGTAGAGAGATGGTGTGTTACACTCCAAGGTGTTCCCCAGGTTTCCTCTCCATTGCTTCGATCTTCCGGCTCTCGTTTAGTAGTTGTTGGAAACTACGCTGCATTGGGCCTACAAATTGGGTATGGGGTGTAGAGAGATGGTGTGTTCCACTCCAAGGTGTTCTCCAGGTTGCCTTTCCTGAGCTTCGATCTTCCGGCTCTCGTTTAGTAGTTGTTGGAAACTACGCTGCATTAGGCCTACAAATTGGGTATGGGGTGTAGAGAGATGGTGTGTTCCACTGTAGAGAGATGGTGTGTTCCACTCCAAGGTGTTCCCCAGGTTTCCTCGCCAATGCTTCGATCATCATGCTCTCGTTTAGTAGTTGTTGGAAACTATGCTGCATTAGGCCTACAAATTGGGTATGGGGTGTAGAGAGATGGTGTGTTCCACTCCAAGGTGTTCCCCAGGTTTCCTCGCCAATGCTTCGATCATCATGCTCTCGTTTAGTAGTTGTTGGAAACTACGCTGCATTAGACCTACAAATTGGGTATGGGGTGTAGAGAGATGGTGTGTTCCACTCCAAGGTGTTCTCCAGGTTGCCTTTCCTGAACTTCTATCCTCAGGCTCTCATTAAATTGTAGTTAAATGGAACAACTGCATTTGGCGTACTAGTTGGTTTGGGGCCTACTATCGGTGTCTGCCACTCCTTGCTGTTCTCCTGGTTTCCTGTCCTGAAATTCCATTTTCAGGCTCTTGTTAAGTAGTTGTTAATGTTAGACTGCATTTGGCCTACTAGTTGGGTTGGGGCCTACTATCGGTGTCTGCCACTCCTTGCTGTTCTCCTCAACTGAACAAAGCTGGGCCGCCTGTTTTCTACGGTTGCCAATTTTGAACTGCATGTCGACTACTTACTGATTTGGGCCTACTCTCTGTGTCAGCCTCTCATTCCAGTTGTCCTCCACTGCAATGCCCCCTGGTTAGTCCTGTGTTACCAATTTTGAACTGCATTTAGCCCACTTTATTCTTTGGGCCTATATCTGTGTTTCCTCCTCATCCTGCCCATTGCCCAGCCAGTGATAGATGAGTCTGCTGGTACATTGACCCATAACGCAAAATTCCCCGTGCACGCTACACAGCAAGATTGTGACCCTGCTGAAAGTCAGGTTCCCCTTCCCGCATACCATACCACCTTACACGGGGACAAAGAGGAAGGTGCAGATGAAAGTGCAGGTTCCTTCATCAGGTGGGGGGAGGAATACTAGTTGGCGACGTCACTGGCACAGGGCCTCTCATAGTACGCAATAGTGTTGCTGCCGGTGAGAGGCGCCCCCGCCGTGCAAACACACCGCTGTACTTTGAGGGACCCTGTGCCAGTGCCAATGCCAACGAGTGGGCCCCCCCTGCTTGCTCAGGATCACAGCACTTGCAAAGTTTAAATACTTACCTCTCCCTGCTCCACTGCCGTGATGTGGTCCAGATTTACTGGGCCCACTAATTACTTGAACCAGCCCTACCCCCCACAACTTTAGCCAAATGACCCCCAATTTCAAATGCCTTCCAATTATTATAAGGTAAATTACGATTGACAAGCTTCTTTAACAAGAATGGATGTTTTTGCCATTAAAATGGGCAGTGTAGGTGTTTTCCTGGCCTCCACTCACTGCCGACTATGCTCCCCCATTGACTTGCATTGGGTTTCGTGTTTCGGGCGATACCCGACTTTTCGCGATAATCGGCCGATTCCACTCGACTCGACTTCTAAGATAGTCGGGTTTCGCGAAACATGGCTCGACTCTAAAAAGGTCAAGGTCGCTCAACCCTAATAATAATGCATATGCAATGAATTTCATATTGTTGTTATTTTACACTCGTCTCTTTCTGCACTAGACACAATTTCATAGACATGACTGCATTTAGTTAATTTCTTATTCAAAGGAAATCACAGAAGTAAAAAAAAAGTAATGTACAAATTTGCAATAATTTTTTATTGTTCATTTGCTTCCTAAAAACATACAGTAATTAAGAAACTTTTGAAATAATCTTTATATTATTTTGCTTCTGCAAATTGTCTGTAAGTCTTAATCCATCAGAGCTCTGCATTTACCTGTAATGTCTATTTGTCTGCTTTTCTCTCCTCTTGGTGTTAGAGAAAGCAGCAGGGTGTAGGTTTGAGTTATACATAACAGATCATTGTTTAGAGCAGTGGTAAACAACTTTTCTTACCTAGAGAGCCACATTCAACTCTGAGAGATAGTCACGAGCCACATACAGTGCCCTCCTTTACCGGTATAATAACTAACAAAATGTACCCACAGAGACCAAGACCATGTACACCCATCCATTAGATGTGGTATGCTTGCATCCAAGTGTTCGCACTTTACCCGCACTTTGGTATTTTTGCATTCCTCAAGCAGACACACAACACTATTGAATCAAGCTTCAATCACCATTCTAACTGGTATCACCCTACGTCCAGCTTGCCATTTTTATCCCCCATCAGAATTTGGGATCACCATTTCTAGACTTGCTCTTAGCAACTTACTAGAGCTGGTGCTAAGGCATCAACAGATAGACGTGAGCCTCACACCATGGACCCGCAAGCCACATGTGGCTCCCGATATACAGGTTGGGAATTCCCTGGTGTAGAGGGTGGGAGCATTCATGCTCCAAAGTCCCCCATACACATTAGATGACTGTTGGCTGCTGAATGATGGTTCAGCTAATTGTTTGGCCGGCAGCTATTTTGGGCTTTCTCTCTAACACAGTAGCACTCACTTGGCTGGTGTTGTTTTCACCAAGTTTAGCTGACATTAGTCTAGTGTGTCTAGCGGCCTAATGAAGGAGGGAGAAATGAAGCTGTAGATCGGAAGGAAAGCAGATGAATAAGAAAATAGTACAGAAAAGAAATTGTGTTGACATATAAGAGCCAGTGAAGAAAGCAGCACTATTGCACACAGAACTCATATTCGCAATGTATTACAGGGAAGGAGACAGTCTCAAGAGAAACCTAAAAGTAGGAGTAGACTGCATATCAGGGAGTCTGACAATAAATGATGGAATAAAACATGAAGATTGAAACTTTTACTCTAAAACTAACCATTAACTCTGTTATTTTCTTGTAAAGGGGTCTCTAGTAGTGTTGAGCATTCCGATACCGCAAGTATCGGGTATCGGCCGATACTTGCGGTATCGGAATTCCGATACCGAGATCCGATATTTTTGTGATATCGGGTATCGGTATCGAATCAATAGGGATGTGTAAAATAAAGAATTAAAATAAAAAATATTGATATGCTCACCTCTCCGGCGGCCCCTGGACTTCAAGCTGCTAACCGGGAGGCTTCTTTGTTTAAAAAGCGCGCCTTTCGGACCTGTGAATGACGTCCCGGCTTCTGATTGGTCGCGTGCCGCCCATGTGATCGGCACGCGACCAATCAGAGGCCGCGACGTCATTCGCAGGTCCTCAATTCCTAGAATTAGCAGTTTTGTGAATGAGAATGACGTCGCGGCTTCTGATTGGCCGCGTGCCGGTCACATGGGCGGCACGCGACCAATCAGAAGCCGGGACGTCATTCACAGGTCCGAAAGGCGCGCTTTTTAAACAAAGAAGCCTCCCGGTTAGCAGCGTGAAGTCCAGGGACCGCCGGAGAGGTGAGCATATCAATATTTTTTATTTTAATTCTTTATTTTACACATCCCTATGGATCCCAGGGCCTGAAGGAGAGTTTCCTCTCCTTCAGACCCTGGGAACCATGAGAATACCTTCCGATACTTGATGTCCCATTGACTTGTATTGGTATCGGATATCGGTATCGGCGATATCCGATATTTTTCGGGTATCGGCCGATACTATCCGATACCGATACTTTCAAGTATCGGACGGTATCGCTCAACACTAGTCTCTAGCCTTTACGACGGGGCCAATTTCAATGTGTGTACAAACTTTTGGCCTGTACTGTACTTCTACATAAAGACCAGAGGGTTTTTTTAATAATGGGCTTTGTGGAAACCTATCTGCTTTAATAGGTTCATTTGATTATTATAAGTTACAATTTTATATTTATATTTTGGTTAATTGCATTTCTTTATAGCCAAAATGACAATACTGTCTTAATACTGTGTTAAACAAGTTTAGACAACACCAACAGAGAACCTGAATTTGAGATGCCTCTAAAGCCGGGGTCACACTTGCGAGTGCAATGCGAGAAACTTGCGCGAGTCTCTCGCATCAAGACCTGGCACTGCTGCTGGCACTCAGATCGGAGCGTTCAGCTGCATAGAAATACAAAATCACATTTTTCCCCAAAAATGTATTTTGGTCCCAAATTTTTTATTTTCACAAGGGTAATGGGAAAATAGATGACAAAAATTGTTGTGCAATTTCTCCTGAGCTTGCCGATACCCTATGTATGGGGGAAAACTAATGTTTGTGCACATGGAAGAGCTCGGAAGGGAAGGAGCGCCATTTGACTATTCAAAATTTGCTGGAATCATTATTGGATGCCATATCATGTTTGGAGAGCTCCTGATGAGCCTAAACAGTGGAAAACCCCCACAAAGTGACCCCAGTTTGGAAACTAGGCCCCTCAAGGAATTTATCTAGACGTGTGTTGAGCACCTTGAACCCCAGGTGCTTCGCTACATTTTACATCGTTGATCTGTGAAAATGATAATAAAAAGTCCACTGAAAATTTTTGTTTTAGACACAATTTTTTCTTTTTCACAATTATAGCAAAAGTAAATGGACTCCAAAATTTGAGGAAATACTGTTCAAGCACAGTGCAAAGCTCAGAATAAAAGGAACACCATATTATAGTGTAGATTTGACTATTATGGTTTACGGTTGCCATGACCCACTGGTAGAGCCCCTGAGGTGCCAGAGCAGCAGAACTCCTCAGAAGTGACCCAATTTTACAAACTACACCTCTTGGTGAATTAATCTAGGGGTGCAGTGATCATATTGACACCACAGGTGTGTCACAGAATTTTATACCATTGGGCAATGAAGAAAAAATAGTTACATTTTTACCACATGATTGCAATGTGGCATATAAATAGTTAAACAGCAGCATTCACAGTGGCATCTGAATGGTTAAACAGCAGTGAAAAGAGCTAGCTCTTGTCACTGCTGCTAGTACTTGATGTTGGCCGTATGACACAGATGGCACCCACTATGTATGGAGCGGACTCAGCTTTTGAGCCTGCTCTACACACCTGTAACTGACTTCAGACGTTGTGGTATGCGTAAGTCAAGAAGGGGTTAAGATTCAGTAAAAGCTTGGATATTGTATGTACGGTTGAAGCATAAGCCATTTGCTATCTCATGGAACACAAGCCTAACATTGGCAACGGTCTCATTGTCTCATTTATACATTGCACACAATAAACTTAGGTAACAATTATAAATTGAATCCTCTGATGCAAAACAAGAATCGTTTTAGGTTGGTACATAACGTATTCAAGGTCTGAATGAGCCATCAAGTGCTATTGACGCAATCTTTATCCAGGTGTTATATGGCGGCGCTGTAGCAAGGATATAATGACTTTTTATACCATGTTAGCATTTGATAACAATGATTAGTGTCATTTAATAGTTTTGTTTTTTTGAGCAAATTGCAGTGTGCTGCACTTTGCACCAGATGCCAATAATCCTATTATACTGGGCACACCATTGTGCCATTTTCCTGGTATTAGTCATGGGCAATGAAAGAAAATATAAGCATTTATACCATTGCATCAGGATTAGAGGAAACTGAAAACTCCATTAGATTTCGTCTGGCTAACTTCCAGTTACGAATTAGAAGCAGCCTCTGTAAAGATCGATATTTATAAAGCCTCATAATAAGACAACAAGGACGGGGTTACGGAATACCAGTTGCCACCTGCAGATCTGCTGACAATTTTCCTTCTTATATGCAGAGGGACAAAAGTTACAATATTCTATAATTGCAAAAACTGACGGGGAAATATTACTTCCATATTATAGAAGTTTTTCGATTCACAGCACACTCTATGACAATAATTGTGCCTTCCACTGTTTCAGCTGTTTTAAATAGAAATTAAAATGTGGTTTTGCTGCAAAACAATATTTGATAAATGCTTTGTGGGCTAATGGGACAGAGAAAGAAGGCATAGAAGTTTATGAATATTTTAGCAGTTGAGGATTTGTATGTCTTAAATAATTACTGAGCCCTACTGTGTGGTACCTATGGTTTTATATTCACAATGTACAGTAAGTACTATAGTCATTTTCCAGAAAAGAATACAGCATAAGATAGAATTATAGGTAGCTCATACATTTAGGTTATTGAGTTTGCACATCTCACAGATAGAAATCCTAGAGAGAGCACATAAGAACAATCACTATACAATTCTGGTACGAAACGGTAGAGAATTGTATAAGAAGAATTGCAAAGAAACACTAGGGAGAAAATGCATTGTACAGACTCCAGGCATGCATACTTACAATCTCAGCACTCCTCCGAAGCAGATGATCTGTTAGAGCTTTTGTATAAACCTTACTGAACATCAAATACTTGGACATCTTTTATGGATCTCGTAGGACACAACGTACTGAGCCTCTCAGGCAGGATATCATTTTAAGTCGATTGCAAACTGGCATAGCATGCAGATTGGCAAGAACAGAAAGTGTCTCTAGGTCTGACAGTCCCAGCTTATCCATGCTTTACATGGACGGCAATTTATTTTAATGGCACACATGTAATATTACATTTTCCCAGCAGCACCTGAGCAAAATGGATGCCAAGGTCTACATACCCTTTACAGATCAGTGCTTTTATTTCAAAATAATTGCTTTCGACTGTGCAGCACTTCTATTACTTTTCCGTGACAGCTTGCACTCCTGCACTTCCTCTCCAGCCTTTGGAGAAAGCATAAACTGTAATATAAATAAATAATGTGCGCTTTCCTTAACAGTCACTGCTTGTGCTACCTGCCGGCAAAGGGTCAGGTCTGTAAGATTAAGAATAAGCTTTTTATGCAGTTCCCACTTCAGTGTGATTTCATGCATTTTCTATTTACTGAAACACCTCCAGTAATATGCGAATTTCAGACCCCTACCAATAACTTTAGGGCTTGTAAATGCATTACCTTTTTTTACCTCATTTTTTTCTGTATTTTTCCAGCCTTTACACTAACAGTAGGGTGAATGAGATTTCTGAAATCGCTAATTTGAACCTTAAAATGTTTTATTTTTTCAAATCTGTAGAATATTAATTCTTTCAGCGTTTTTGCAGTGTTTTTCCTTAAAACCAAAGAAATGAGCCACAGCATAAGATGATATATGCACAATGTGTAAGAGTACATACACACTGTGGCTACTTATGTCCCCTGAGGAAGGATAACATCCGAAACGTGCGTTGGGGTGTGTGCGCACATCCCAGGAGTCCCTGCATTTGTTGCCAGTTGAAACAAGGTATAGTCTATATGGTATTTCTTTATTTATAGCCCAATTTTAGGTCTGGCATTTGCTATTTCTCTTAATTTTTGGAGTATTTCTCACTATGCCTTTGCAACGTAATTTCATCTAGGTAACTTCTGCTATACCGTGATGAGTTGACGAGGAGTCTATTATGTATCTAATATTATATGCGGGGTATTCCTGGTATGTGCGCACACCGTTTCGTTTTTTACCATTGCTATTTTTGGGTCACTTGTTTTGCATACTGTCCCTCATCCTGATAGCCATTTGTCTGTGTCACTATTTATTAATAAAGAATTTTCATTTTTATATATTATATGGGATTGTTTGGTCGTTCTTCTTGGCTTGTTAGTCTTGTTCTCTGTTTTCACTGTGGCTACTTAGCAGTCTAAATCCAAGATAAAAACACAACATGCACTTTTTAAATGAAGGTCATTATAAATAAGGGGAAAATAAATCCAAACCTACAGGATCCGGTGTAAAAAAGTGATTACCCCCTAAATCTAATAACTGGTTGGGCCTCCCATAGCAGCAACAACTGCAATTAAAGGGACTCTGTCACCTAAATTTGGAGGGAACAATCTTCAGCCATAGGGGCGGGGTTTTCGGGTGTTTGATTCACCCTTTCCTTACCCGCTGGCTGCATGCTGGCTGCAATATTGGATTGAAGTTCATTCTCTGTCCTCCATAGTACACGCCTGCGCAAGGCAAGTTTGCAGCCAGGGGGTAAGGAAAGGGTGAATCAAAAACCCGAAAATCCCGCCCCTATGGCTGAAGATTGTTCCCTCCAAATTCAGGTGACAGAGTCCGTTTATGCGTTTGTGATAACTGGAAATGAGTTTTTAGTATTTAACAACGCTCTGGAGGAAATTGGCAACCTCATCTTTGTAGAATTGTTGTGATTCAGCTACATTAGATTGGTTCCAAGCATGAACCACCTTTTTAAGGTCTTGCCACAGCATCTCAATCGGATTAAGGTCAGAACTTTGACTAGGCCACTGCAAAGTCTTAATTTTATTTTTCTTAAACCATTCAGAGGTGAGCTTGCTGGTGTGTTTTGGGTCATTGTCTGATGGGTAGATAATCTGAAACATTTAACTGTGACAAAAGAATAGGAAATAAGGAAGGAGGCAAACACTTTACAGACAATAGGCTATATTAGTAGCACACAAATTACAGTATAGTAATATTTTAAAGGTATTTTCCCTTTCAACAAATTTTTATGGTGACAGAATGTGCTTGTTAAAAATATTAAATTAGCTGTTAATGTTGCTCCCCTTCTCCTCAATCTTAGGTGTAGCACTGCGACGCTGAAGCTAGTCTCGTGATTGTATATCTGCTTAGTGGTGATGTCAATACTGCAACCCACGTGTCTTTGCATCCAAACAGTGAGCTCAGTGGCTTGTGTCTGCTACATTAACAAGGGCCACTGAGCTCAGCAAATGCCTGTTTCTTCATGTGCACCTGTTGAGCTGACGGTTACTGCTGCAGCTGGTAGACAATCGCCAAACCGCGGCAGAGATTATTACCGGTATCTATTATACTATAGAAGAGAGTGATCATGAAAGAAAGGGTAGAATGTGCTTATATTTGTGTATACATGTTACTGAAAGGCTTTTATAAGATTATACCCAAGGGGAGGCTTCGTTTTATCTTTATACTCCAAGGGACATCAGTATACTGCAAAATATGTATATGATTAGTTCCTTGGGGGGGAAAGGATTTTACTGCAAAGAGTCAGCATGCTTATACATGCATAAATGTATCTGTAAATGCATGCCTATAAGTCTATAAGATGTGCTGCTGAGTATCACTATGTATGTTTGCATCACAGTGTGTGTAAGTAAAAATGTACATGTGTTTTAAAACATACTCAAATGGGACATATTTACTAAGTCTGTAATGTAAATTGGGATGTGGGCATTGAAGGAAACGGCACTTATGTGAGCAATGCATGTCAAACAAGCTATATTGCCATGGTGAATTATTGATTTTCTCAGGTATTTTCATGCTCTGGGAGTAGCTTGTTTGCAAAGTATATTCTGTAGATTTCACTATATGGAAGAAAAAACAAATAAGGATGAAATCCTAAATCAATTTTCTAAGATATAAAAAATGGCCTCCTGCCCAAGTATATGTCCTAAGAAAACTGAGTAAAAATACAATTGAGTGTAGGCACCAAAGGACAGTTTTGCACAGGGCATCATTCATCCGGCCTTGAATATTGACAGCACACTGACCAATGTGGTAGTTCACATGAATGTTTTACTTGAAATGAAACAAAATCACTGCACTCATCCAGTTCAAAAGAGATTTGCTGAGGTGAACATTTTATTTAAGATGCGGTGATGCAGACGAAATGACAGGTGATAGGCAAAATTTAAGGTTTCGGCCACCCTGTGGCCTTGATCACAACAAATTGCCTTTGTGACGGTTCGTTTCTTATCAATCGACGTTACGTCGTATCAAGATAATCAAATGTGAAGACAGCCTAGTCTTAACCCTATACAGGAATGCAAGGCCTGTGCTCCAAAAAGAGATTATCCGGGATGGTGCGTGTATATGCGTACCATCTACCACAGAGAGGGTTAGCCATGTAGCGTTTAGCCAGCAGGGACAGGAGAAAATCCAAATAACCGCGTTGTGTGTACACACTTGTGCAGGGCGGATGTAACCGCTTAAGTATCCATTGGCAGCGCAGTGGGGTACGTGATCCTAGTCCTGGATGCCAGCGTTGGTGGCAAAGTGGGAGGTGCCGACACAGTATGTGTCCTGGCCTTGAGGACGGCAGTCCCTCTTGTGCCCCATGTGAATGGAGTGGGAAGTTGTGCATGTGTGACCACCGTTCCATTTGCAGTCTATGGAAGGGGTGGTGCCATCAGTCCAATGGACCCATATAAGTTAGTAAACTGGTGGTTACTCATAAGAACTACCACACCATTCACACAAGGGAGCTCTGTTCTTTAATTGATGGGGAATACATCAGTCAGACTTCAGTAATTATAAGTCTACACCCAATGGTGGATAGGCAATTAATGTTATTTGTGGGATGATCCCTTTAATGAAGGCTTAATGAAATACAGATTACCATTATCCCCAGTTCAGTTCTATGATTACTTACCTTATTTTTCTGTTGTTCACTACAGGTGGTGATCATCCACTCCATTCTTTCCTCCGGAAGAATTTTACTTTAAGTCCGAGGTAATGAAGTCTATCTTGGATGGCCTGGCGGACACTACATTTAGAACAATTACCACTGACCTTCTCTATATGGGAGCAAATGAAGTTCAGTATGAAGATTCCAAGAGTGATATATCAAAACTGGGTTATTTCCCACAGAAAATGGCTTTATCCTCCTTTCAAGAGAAAATAATTGATGGGCAAAGTACTCAACATCTGGATGCATTCAATGGAACTGATATTTTCAACAATACTATAACTTCTTTTAAAGACCGGGAAGACAATGTACAGTGTGGGAAGAACTTCATGGACATGGAATGCTTTATGATTCTTACCCCCAGTCAGCAGCTAGTTATTGCTGCCCTTTCCATCACCTTGGGTACATTTACTGTCCTTGAGAACATGCTTGTGCTCTGTGTCATCTTGCACTCGCGTAGTTTGAGATGTAGACCCTCTTATCATTTTATTGGCAGTCTGGCAGTGGCCGATCTTCTAGGCAGTGTCATTTTTGTCTACAGTTTTGTTGATTTTCATGTTTTTCATCGGATAGACAGTCCTAATGTTTTTCTTTTCAAACTAGGGGGCGTCACTGCTTCATTTACAGCCTCAGTTGGCAGTCTGTTCCTTACTGCAATAGACAGGTACATCTCAATACACAGGCCTTTGTCCTATAAAAGAATAGTCACTAGGACAAAAGCTGTCATTGCATTCTGTATGATGTGGACCATAGCTATAGTCATAGCTGTTCTTCCTCTGTTAGGATGGAATTGCAAAAAGCTCAAATCTGTATGTTCTGATATTTTCCCCCTTATCGATGAAATATACCTAATGTTTTGGATCGGGGTAACCAGTGTTCTCTTGTTGTTTATAGTGTATGCGTATATGTATATATTATGGAAAGCACACAACCATGCTGTGAGAATGCTGCAACGTGGCACTCAAAAAAGTATCATAGTTCACACATCAGAAGATGGCAAGGTGCACATTACTAGACCGGACCAGACCCGCATGGATATTAGGTTAGCCAAGACGCTGGTACTAATACTAGTTGTGTTAATAATTTGTTGGGGTCCTCTTCTTGCTATTATGGTTTATGATGTTTTTGGTAAAATGAACAAGACAGTAAAGACAGTGTTTGCCTTCTGCAGCATGCTTTGCTTGCTTAATTCAACTGTGAATCCCATCATCTACGCCCTTCGAAGCAAAGACTTGAGAAATGCATTTTGTAGCATGTTCCCTTCATGTGAAGGGACTGCGCAGCCTCTTGATAACAGCATGGAGTCAGACTGTCAGAATAGACATGCAAATAACAGTAATGTCCACAGAGCGGCTGAAAGCTGCATTAAAAGCACCGTTAAGATTGCCAAAGTGACCATGTCTGTGTCCACAGATACAACTGCAGAAGCAGTATAAGACAGTCATAATGTCACAAATCAAACTAGGAAAAAGCTTGCCCCCTTCAACACTGCTAAAAGGCAGAGAAATATATCCGGTAGTATATCTTCTATTCATAAAAAACTGAAATAATGAGATATACATTAACATCAATGCTACTTACAATTAATTCTCTAACTCCCCTTAGTTTAGAGCAAAAGAGCACTAATTTTATTATACAAAACTATTTTTTAATTATATAGTTTCATTTATTTTGAAAACGAAGTGAACTGAACAATTCAGATATAGATTTACATTTTTTAAAGCATTGTTTTGTAGTCTTTGGCTATCTGTGTTGTCCTTTCGGACCTTTTACTTAATGTATTGTACTTGTCAAAAGGAAAAGAAAACAATACTGGAAGACTTTTCTTAATACCTCGCATCACTTGTACAAAAATATACCCTGAAATGAAAGGAGTTAGAGGTAATCTTCTAGTTTGATCATCATAAGAAAAAAAAAAAATAGATATGATGTACTCTACTTGCACAATACATGGTAACCTTAGTATGCATTTGGGCTTTTTATGGAATATAGAATGCTGTTTGACATTGAGGATCAGTATAAAGTTAATTAGAGGGGGAGTCAGACTATAACGGATATACAGTTAAATAACTTTCCATTGACAGCTAAAAGTCTAGGCTTGTCTTAGAACAGTCTAAATGGCAGCAACCAATGGCTCCTGCAGGCAAGGACAATGAAGGCCAATGAGTTTGTGCAAACAAACACACTGTACAATGGTATTGTGAATATTAATGTGCTTTTCTTAAAAATAGGTTAGTAAAGGTAATATACTGTACTGATATCCACCATGTGCTACTGGTACAGGATGTCTTATGTAATCTATTAAAAACTACAACCTTGTAGTAGGTTTGTTCTGATGTCACAACTAATTGTATTTTCTGTGTATAAGTCAATGTAACGTGCATGTCTCTTTGTAAATAATGGAATAGGTCATCGTATTAACAAATGACCGCTACTATGACTACGTATAACTTATAGCTCTTGTTGCACTATTTGCACATGAATTCAGTTTCTAAGATTGAGTTCTTACGAGGCTTCAGTATGACTAAGAATTACTTTGTAATTCCTGTATTAGTTATTGAGACCTCTGAACGAACAACAATAGCTTGGGAAAGAACAGCTTTTTTCTTGACTGGAAATAAATAGCACATTAACATTCCCTAAAGTAAAAGGTAATATGTGAGGTTTTTCCACTCACATTATAATTTATGTGCAACCTGCATATTGTCAATTTATTAGAAATACCAATAATTATTGGAAAGTAATAGCATTAAAATACATGAATCCTTGATTAGATTTTCCATTGGCTAATACATGGATCATTCGTTGCACTTTAATACAATGGTATATCCAAATTATTGATACCATTGACACAAGCACTACATTAAAATCCCTATTTTTATATCTTTGCATAAATTCCAAATCATTTGCACATTTCCCCATTGCAAGAAATCACAACCAACCTGTTATCTACAATTGGTCACACTAAACTCCCTAGTAGGTCACATTGACTATTCATGGTTATGTGATTTTATTAATGTTCAGCTTAGTAAGATAGCCTAATTGTAATATGATAATGCACACTAATTCTTATTATTTATTTATATTGCACCATTGATTCCATGGTGCTGTACATGAGAAAGGGTTACATATAAAGTACAAATATAAATTACAGTGAACAAACTAATGATAGCCTGGTACAGAGGGGCGAGGGCCCTGCCCTTACAGTCTACAGCAGTGTTCCCCAAGTCCGGTCCTCGAGAGCCACCAACAGGTCATGGTTTCAGGATCTCCTTAGTATTGCACAGGGGATAATTGCATCACCTGCACAGGCAAGCATTCAATCACCTGTGCAATATGAAGGAAATCCTGAAAACATGACCTGTTGGTGGCTCTCGAGGACTGGAGTTGGGGAACACTGGTCTACAGGATAATGGGACAGGAGATAGTAGGTTGGGGGATTGCAGCAGCTCCAGTCATTGAGAAGTAGCAGCAGGGTCATTGGAAGCTGGAAGTTTTCTTGAAAATATGGATTTTTAAGTTCCAACTGAAAGTGATAGATAATCGGACATGTTGGGGCACAGAATTTCAGAGGATGGGGGTTACTTGGGAGAAGTTTTGGATGCAATTGTGTGAGGAACATAAAAGTGTGGAGGAGGGAAGGTAAACCATGTACTCATTTATTTATTAAAAAGTAGATTTGACATGTGGAGTAATTATAATCAAAATCACCAGAATATGTTATAATGTAGCCAAAAATTATTTTTACAATTGGGTTTCATTAAAAATGTTGCACTGTTTGGTTTTAAAGGCCTTTTGTTTCCCTAATCGATCAACTTCCATGTGGTCTCTGGGCATAAATCAACTTAAGAGAAGCTCAAAAAAAGATAAGGTAAGAGAATAACAAACTCACTTTCATGGCAAGCTGACTGCCGGATTCTCAGTTAGTAAAATCCGCAACCAGCAATACATGAGGGAAACACGGAAGCTATAGGAAGCAAAAAGTGCAACATTTTTTGAGGGAACCAAGTTGCAATATTTGCCAATACTGTAGAAAAAGACATGGACTACACATCCAAAAATCACACATTGATCTAATGCTGCTAGGCAAAAATGTACAAAACTGAACATGAGGTTCTTAGTTAAAGGTTCGCAGTAACGTGGCAGTGAGCTTCATACAATCTGATCAGGTGATATAATCTGATGTTAAACTAAGAACCGCATGTTCAGTTTTGTAAGGCTTTGCCTTGGTGTATTAGATCAATGTATGATGTTTTGGATGTGTGGTCCAGGTCTTTTTCTACAACAATGGTCAATAGCAAATTTTATTTTAATCCTAAATGACATTCATTTAAGTTAAAAAAAAAGGTGGACAACCCATTTATGGCTGTGTTCACAATTTCCAAGAGGTGGCTACAATCCACAAACTCAAATGATTATAGTCAGGTGGTTTTACAGCTAAGTAACAGTTTATTGTTGCACATCATGGAATAATCAAATTACTTTTAGTGTTAATCAGTTTCCATATCACATCAACCTACATTATTGGATAATTTTGGTGGAACAGTATAGCTGCAATTTTGAGAACTCAGCCTAATCAAGTAAAGAAGCTGCAGATTGCCTTTCTCCGGTACAGTTTTGGTATTTGCCATAGAGTATGTTGCTATAGATTCGAGTATCCCCAAGAGTCCTTCTCTACAGAGGGTGATTGAGTGGAGAGCGATTGTCATAATTGTAGGTGAAAACAGATTTTGGATAAGAAATAAATTATAATCTTCTCTTACAAGCTTACTTTATTTCTATATAATGGTATTTGATGGTATGAGATTAAGGGTGGGCTCCTTTCACCTACTGACCTCGGAAACTAACCAACAGTATTGCATAGAATTGTAATTAATTAATTAATTAATTAATTAATTTATATATAAAATACATATTTCCAAAGCTTCAATTCTAGATATTTCACTGTTATAACGAATGTTTCTGAATGTGTTTTAGAATGTGTTTCTAAAATTTTACTTAAAAAGTCCAATAACAAATTCTTTTCATGAAATCCTTGCATATTTAGATTTAGATTTACACATTTATGCAATCATTGTGCAGTGGAGGATTATTTTTTTTCCTTATACAGTACTTATTTATGGTTATATTTTATGCTAAAGAAAACTTTTACAGATAGAGCATCATAGCTTCAATGAGATTATAGGTACATTTCAACATACTTTTCTGTAGAATGGCCCCTTTTCATTTGAGTAATACATACTGATAGGATTAGTTATTTAAATGATTTTCTAAACATTATTATCACTTATTATACTCATTTATTTGTCGAGAAGGAAAAAATAATTATACTTTTCTAACTCCCAATGGCATAAAGATAGTGTGACTAATAACGCATTGGCTCTTTAAAGGGCAAATATTTTGCCTATAGTTCAAAATATTTTTTGGGCAAAGAGCAGTTTGGAAAGATGAAAATTAAAGAGGTGACATATGCTATACTTTAGACGTGTCTTTACCAGCAACTTTGAAAGCAGAACTTCTTACAAATAACAAAAATAGAAGCTACAGCCTTGTAGATCTTAATAGAAAGTCTGCTTAGATCACACTATCTGCATAATGCCTAACCTAGGCCTGGAACACACATTAATATTGACATGATTTTGTCATGACGAGCCACACATTGTAAGCACTATGGCCCTGATTCATTAAATTAACCCCTTCACGACATGTGTCGTACTAGTACAGCGCATGTCATGTCTCCCCTTTTGATGTGGGCTCCGGCGGTGAGCCCACAACAAGGCCACGACATGTCAGCTGTTTTGTACAGCTGACGTGTGCGCGCAATAGCGGCAGGTGGAATCGTGATTCAACCACCGCTATTAACCTGTTAAATGCCGCTGTCAAATGCTGACATCGGCATTTAACTACCGCTTACGGCCGCGTGGCCGGAAATGAGCACATCGCCGACTCCCGTCACATGATCGGGGGTCGGCGATGCATCAGGATGGTAACCATAGAGGTCCTGGAGACCCCTATTACTGATGCCGGCCTGCTGTGAGCGCCACCATGTGGTCGGCGCTCAAAGCAAGCCTGCAATTCAGCTACATAGCAGCGATCTGATGATCCAAAATAAAACAATTAAAAAAATCAAACCTACACCTATTTGGTATCGCCGCGTTCAGAATTGTCCGATTAATAAAAAAAGCATTAACCTGATGGCTAAACATCGTAGCGAGAAAAAAATTCAAAACGCCATTAAAATGCAATAACAGGCAATCAAAAGAACGTATCTGCACGAAAAAAGGTATCATTAAAAATGTCAGCTCGGCATGCAAAAAATAAGCTCTCACCCGACCCCAGATCACATAAAATGGAGACGCTACAGGTATCGGAAAATGGCACATTTTTTTATTTTTTAACAAAGTTTAGATTTTGTTCACCACTTAGATAAAAAATAACCTAGATATGTTTGGTGTCTATGAACTCGTAATGAACTGGAGAATCATAATATCAGGTCAGTTGTAGCATTTAGTGAAGCTAGCCAAAAAGCCAAACAAAAAACAAGTGTGGGATTGCACTTTTTTTGCAATTTCACCACACTTGGAATTTTTTTCCCATTTTCTAGTACAAGACATGGTAAAACCAATGGTGTAATTCAAAAGTACAACTCCTCCTGCAAAAAATAAGCCCTCACATGACTATATTGATGGAAAAATAAAAAAAGTTATGGCTCTGGGAAGGAAGGGAGCAAAAAACAAAAACGCAAAAACGCAAAAGGGCCGCGGCGGGAAGTAATAATCCAAAAAAAGAAAGGAATGTCCAGCTTCACCGATTCCGTAAAAAAGAGTTTTCTTTATTCACATACTTTAAACTTGGAGGATACAGACTTCAGCACAACCATATGGGTAAGAATATCAACGCGTTTCTGGAGACTAGGCTCCCTTAATCATGACTAAGGGAGACTAGTCTCCAGAAACGCATTGATATTCTTACCCATATGGTTGTGCTGAAGTCTGTATCCTCCAAGTTTAAAGTATGTGAATAAAGAAAACTCTTTTTTATGGAATCGGTGAAGCTGGACATTCCTTTCTTTTTTTGGATCTTGTACGCCTGGACACAGCGGGTCCGTGCTCCCGAGGTTTGGTTCTTGCATCACGGGTGAGCTGGTTTATGTTCCTTCTTGGGAAGTAATAATACCAGAATTCTGGCGTAAATCACTTTTGAAAAGCTGTAAAAATGTAGCGACTTTTTGAGTTTTTTCACTTGAGTTTGGCTCGGCTCCACCAAAATGAGGCAGGATAAGGCATGAAGCCACTGCCCATCTAATTTATGATGATCGGTACTGTAACTTACATGAGAAATCTTACTCCAGTTAGATTTGGGACAAGGTGCACAGAAGGGCATGCCACATTTCAGACAAACTTGACTCAATACAAGGCATGCACCTATTAGGGATCAGGTACCTATGATCCCAGCATACCTCCTCATCAAGATCGGCGTTAGCAACACTGTTCTTGATTAATCACAACCTATACACATTTAAATTATTGAAACTAAGTCTCTCCAGGCAGGGTTGCCATTATGGATGTCCATATAGCACTATTGTCAAGAAACTTGACAAATCAAACCAAACAGACTTTCCGCTATCATCTACTGTCCACCAATGATAGTACAAATACCATTATGTCAAAATTGAGCCCCTATATTATATAAATGCTATCATCACCAGTTATGTTTTTTTTGTATTTTTGAGAGGGATTCACAAAATTTACTATATGACTGACAAAAAGTATAGTAATTATAATATGTATCTTCCACATAAAAAAAGAATTAACTGAAACAGTCAATTATTAAAGGGGTTGCCCGGTATTTTTTTTAATTTTACATATATGTTAATGGACATGATTTTGTGGAAGTTACAAATATACAGTGGGAAAAATAAGTATTTGATACACTGCCGATTTTGCAAGTTTTCTTACTGACATAGAATAGAGAGGTAATTTGTATCATAGGTAGACTTCAACTGTGGGAAACAGAATCTAAAAATAAAAAAAAAACAGAAAATCCCATGGTATCATTTTAAATAATTAAATTGTATATTATTGCATGAAATAAGTATTTGATAGAATAGAAAAACAACTTAAAATTTGGTACAGAACCTTTGTTTTCAATTACAGAGGTTAGATGTTTCCTGTTAGTTTTTTATTTTAGAGGCGCTCCTCTGCATTCATTACCTGTATTAACTGCATCTGTTTGAACTCGTTAACTGTATAAAAGACACCTATTCACACAGTCAATTACACTCCAAGCTCTCCACCATGGCCAAGACCAAAGAGCTGTCTAGGGACACCAAGGGCAAAATTGTAGACTTGCACAAGGCTGTGATGGCACAT
The DNA here is from genome assembly GCF_032444005.1 of Ranitomeya imitator. Classification (NCBI taxonomy): domain Eukaryota; kingdom Metazoa; phylum Chordata; class Amphibia; order Anura; family Dendrobatidae; genus Ranitomeya; species Ranitomeya imitator. The sequence goes on from NC_091286.1 coordinate 335,425,586, forward strand.
TTATTAGAAAATGAAAGAAACACAAGATGACTGTAATCTTTTTTGGTCTGGGGCTCCATGTAAGATCTCACCTCGTGGGGTAAGGATGATTCTGAGAAAGGTCACGAATCAGCCCAGAACTACATGGTAAAACCTGGCCAATGACCTGAAGAGAGCTGGGACCACAGTCTCAAAGATTGCCATTAGTAACACACTACACCGTCATGGTTTGAAATCCTGCAGGGCTAGCAAGGTCCCGTTGCTCCTGTCAGCACATGTCCAGGCCCCTTTTGAAGTTTGCCAATGACCATCTGGATAATCCAGAGGAGGCATCGGAGAAGGTCATGTCATCAGATCAGACCAAAATAGAAGGTTTTGGTAATCAACTTCATTTTGAGTTATAAGAAGCACTGTTTTGAGATGAAGATTTATGGAGCCACGTGTCGCGAGATTTTGGCCAACAACCTCCTTTCCTCCTTAAGATAATTAAAGATGGGTCATGGCTGGGTCTTCCAGCATGACAATGAACCAAAACACACAGCCAGAGAAACTGAGTTGCTCCGTTAGAAACATTTCAAGGTCCTAGAGTGGCCAGTCTCCAGACCTGAACCCAATAGAAACTCTTTGGAGGGAGCTGAAACTCAAAAACTCAATGTTGCCCAGCAAAAGCCCCAAAATCTGAAAGATCTAGAAAAGATCTGTATGGAGGAGTTGGCCAAAATCCCTGCTCCAGTGTTTGTAAACTGGGTCTAGAACTACAGGAAACATCTGACCTCTGTAATTGCAAACAAATGTTTCTGTACCAAATATTAAGTTCTGATTTTTCATTGTATTAAATACTTATGTCATGCAATAAAATGCAAATTACTTATGCAAAAATCATATAACGCAATTTTCTGAAATTTTTAAGATTCTATCTCTCACAATTGAAGTGTGCCTACAATAAAAATTACAGACCTCTCCATACTTTGTAAGTGGGAAATCTTGTAAACTTGCACTGTATATTGGTTTGTTTGTGATCTATCCAGCTTCCTTTTGTGAGCGATGGAACTGGCACTTCCAGTTTCTGAATGGCTCTCACTGGGGGTAAAATGAAGGTGTTCAGTTGCCAATATGGCTGAAATCCTAGCCAATTAAGTTGAAACCACACCCACCCATCAATTTCATTGACTGGCTGATTTTACTTGATAGAGGAACACATTATTATTATTATTATTATTATTATTATTATCATTATTATTATTATTATTATTATGCTTTGCTTATATAGCGCTATCATATTCCTCAGCGCTTTACATATATTATCATTGCTGTCCTCAATCGAGCTCACAATCTAATTCCTTACATAATATAGATCTGTTTAAGATCCAAAAGAGCCAAATGATCCAAATCACCAAAACATGGTTGTCCTTCAGTAATATATAAGTATTACACTTATTAAAAGACTGCTCACTTTGTGCGCTCTCTCTCATTTGTTAGTGTAATCTTCCTTACAGGCTGTGCAGCACTTCTGTTCTCAAAATGACTGCTTATAGAGGGTCATGTGATTAGATTTGAACATAGGCCTCCTCCAATCAAAAAATAGCTTTCCCATAAACAGTGTTTTTCAACTGGAGGAGGCTGGTGGATAGCTCTGGTCTCATGCCCTATAAGCAGGAGCTCAACTATAAAAGATCCAGGGGTTGCAATTACACTTGGGACCTGGAGACTTGGAAGCCCCAAAAGTATCTTTGCCAATATAAAAAAACTGTTAATATTAAAGACCTGTGTTATTTAAGGGCCCCATTTTGCATTAGGGCTCACAAGCTTTAAGTTATGCCACTGCCTGTAATACTCATATATTAGCAAGTGCCACAAAAAAAAAATGTCGCCAGCACTTTTGTGAAAATATAAAGCTGACAAACACTTTAAATAAAATGTAGAAACTGTTTAGAAACTGTTATTAATGCTCACCTTTTGGTCCCACAGTCCTACACGTAACATCACGTAAGAAACATAAAACTATATGCACTTTTAATTCCAGACTGTTAGACGTCAATGCTGACCTGCCATCAGCATAGGCACCAACCTGATCTTTACAGATATAACAAGCTCAAATGTTGTCTCTGGCCTTAACATATCCATGTGTATGTTCCACATAGAGCTCATTAAAAAATATTGTTGTAATCTGAAGGACTCCCTAACGAATACTTACAATGATAAATTTGGAAGTGCGGCATTAAATGAAAATCCTCTGGTAATGAGATAACGTCTCTATGCTTTTTCTTATGGCTTTCTCAATATATGTTTTTAAATTATCTACACAGTTATTTCCGTATAATTATTATTTGCTCTTTTACTTAAACATCTGACCTTCCCTGTATTTCTGCAGAATGAGAAATACACAATACACAAGAAGTACGCAATCTTAACACCTTTACTAGCTTATTAGTGAGCAATGTATTAACCATCTACAGTCATTTAGCCATGTGTATCGTAAGACCTACTTCCATTTATAATTCACAGAACTGTGAGTATGATTGTCCCCGCAATCTTTAGACCTTTACTGACTATGCATTTTTTCACGACTTCTTAAAATTATGTTATTGCCTATCTTTTATCTCACATATATTGATATATTGGGTTGCATTCGAGATATGCATGTTGTAAGTTCAAAATTAGTTAAGAAGTTAAGATATAAAGTATGCCATGTGATATAAGGTTAAAAAAAAAGTAATAAAACATCATTGACAATGTTATATACAGTTATCCACTAGGTGTACAGCAAATTAATAGGTTTAAGAAATCGAGCTTTTTTTGAAACTGTTTTCTTGTACATGCAACAAAACTTTTACAGGTTGTTTTATATAACTGCGATTTAAATAAATCATGGGACAATGGGGCTGTCTGGCACTTTACCTAGTGCTGGATCTTGTGACAAATTGTATTGTGTGATATATATTTCCTTCTGTTCATGATTCATTTCCATGCCAAATCTTTTTTTGGGGCTAAGCTAGTGTTATGCTAAAAACCAGCTACAGTACCTAACTTAATGTGGTGGTGTTCTGTGTGGACTTTGTATGGTGTTTTTAAAGAATCATTTCCTCCAATATTGTTTTCATTTTATATAACGGGCCTTATGCAACACCCTTCCCACCTTAGTTATGACTGTTTGAAATTATTCAGTGTTAACGTATGATTGACATGACTTTTTATAAAAGGTGTACTCATTTTTAGCTAAAGGATTATAAGTCAATACAAATTCATTAACAGTCAACAAATCCCAAACTTAGAACATCTTGTAAAATATATTCTTCGAAAAAATGTCCCTATGTCTTAAAAAGAAAAAATATTAGGTCATTTAAAAAATATACTGCTGAATAAATATCTCATTCATTGTCCGATGTGTGGCATTTTTAAAACTATTCTTTGATGGCTATGGAAATATTCTTGGCAGTACACAATACTTTACTATAGAGCATACTCATCATAGCGGTACTAGGGCACTCGTGTTAAGGTTGTTGCACTCAAAATTTTGATGTTTTCAACCCCAAAAAATGTCAGAACCTTGCTCAAAGTTTTAGCGTTTTTAGCTTGAAAGCTGATGTAGAAGAAAGGAGTCAAAATTAACTACCAATTTGTTATTGCCCATGTACCTATTTTTTTGCAGCTAAAATTATTAGCCTAAAACAAACCAATCAATAGTTGGATTAAGTATTAGAACATGTTCTAATATTTAGCAAGATCTGCCAAAAATCACAAGACAAGCACCATTGTTATAAATGTGGTGTATTTCTAGACTGTCTGCATTCTTTTTTAGACAGCTTAAATATGTGTGGGTCATTATTTTTCAAACTTGACAATACATGTAAAACTTCTGAAGTGTATAACCTGACCATGATTAGTGAAATTATGGCCTGTGAGGGATATTACCTTCTAAAAATAATAGCAAGTATAAAGGCGTTATTGCAAAAATGAATAGATCACATTCCTTATGTTGATATTGTGATTATTAAAAGGAGTTAAAAATTGACAAAATTTGACTACATCTAGAACGTTATTTTACCTAGACAATTTCTGTTTTCAAACAATGATTGAAAAATAAGCTAACATGAAAATGAGATGTAAATCAAACCACCTTCTCTTCTGAGCAGCAATACACTTAATGATTAGGCTCAACGTCAATGTCAAGCTTGTGACTTGCTAAATCTAAGTGGCGCATCATAAGGGAAGACTATATTTGACATTCCGTAAAAATGAGTACACTTTTCTAACACATTCACTACATCCATGTATCCAAATATCATCATCTTTTCTTATCTGTCTGTAAAGTGTAATAGTTATTGTTGTGTCTACTCAAGTGTTGTCCATACAAAATGATCATATAATGTATAAATTTATATTTGAAAAATAAAAGAATTGTATATTTGTATCATACAGAGATTATCTTGTTGTTGCAATTGCTGAAAATGTTTTCTTACACCGGCCTTTTGATAAACTTGTTAGGATGGTTTAAGGTGGACAGACAAGTCAACTGCTCTCACAAGACTGAATGTATGTAAATATGATAGATAGATATTGACTGATCCAGATGACAATGAAGCTCATTGCAAACACAATTTCCAGATTCGGGTTGGACATGATAAGCATTGTTACAGTCTTCTGAATTCTTGTATCCCGTAGGCCTGATAAAATGCTCCGAAAACAAAGCCTGTTATTTAGTCAATAGAAATAGACATTAAAATTGCCCAACTTCTATTTCCACAGCTACAGTAAGTACATTGAGTGGGGTTCATTGAAGGTGAGGAAGCGAAATCAGTTCTCCGTTCGAAGTCTTATTCATATTCACAGAGACAGGACAGTGCTGCAATGGCTTACTTCACGCTTCATATTTATGGAGATTATTCAATATTGTCTGTGGTTCGAACATTAAACTTCCTTTGAGAAGAATATTGTGTAATTTGATGTTTGTTCAGCTGGTAACACCCTGTGTAACTGCTACAATATCTTTTGTTCAGTAACCTGTTTCAACGGTGTACACGAGTACTAGTATAAATGTCTTTTAAAGTATTTTCACTCTCTGTAGAAAGTGTATTTCTGTACCACTTCCAATGTAAAACTGCCATACCATATTTTATTTATACTCTACTGTAATTAAACTTATTTCAAGAAACATTATAGTGTGTTGTGTTTTAAATTTTGACCAGTTGCATTAAACTAGTTCCCTACTTTGGTTATCATGTTTTATAGAACACCAGATATATTATGAAGATGGAGAATGAATGATGTTAATACTGGTTTTAATTTATTATTTAATTTTTGTTACTCTTCTGGTGTTAAAATACTCCATGTGCAGTGATTGTCATCACTCGGTTCTTTTCTACTAGGAATCACACTTTAAAGGGAACTTATCTTGTAGAATAATACTATTAAGCTGCAGACATAGGGTTAATCTGTAGGTTAAAAGTGTTCTGACACAGTGAAACAACTGAGAGCCCCACTGCCAGGATGAAATTAAGTTTATTCCTCTCTGATAGCCTTCAGCTTCCAGTCATAGGGGTGGCACCAGCACAGTCACCGTTTTGTGCATAGACAGTTGTGGCTTACAACGTGTCCCCGGCACTGACTTACAGTTCAGCATTAGAGTCAGGTGTAAATCAGTCTCTCTATACACTGAGTGGTGAATTAAATCATGCTTGCACTAAGCTATTACTGGAAGCTAAAAGGTGCAAGGGGGAATAAAATTAATTTTCTCACCGCAGTGAGTCTCTCAGTGCTAGAGCCACACAAGATCAGAACCCATAAATCTGCAGGTTAAAAGCATTATTTTAAATGACATTTTCCCTTTCAATTACCTGTTCTTAACTAGTTCAAGGCTAGATCATTTTCCCCTTTTATTCACCAAGCATTTATGTGTTTTTATCGTGCATGCAGTATAAAGATCTGTTTTTTCTTGTCTGGATGGTCAAACAATTTTTGCACCTTTTTTGCGTGACATATGAGGCCTAATTTTTATATTATTTTATTCTCTTTTTTTGCCAATATTGGGCAATGTTGGTGGGAAAATAAAGGAGTCATGTGTCTATCACTTTTTTCATTTTTTATGACAATAAAAGACCACTAAAATGCATTTTGTAATTTGTTACCCTTTCTGTAACAATAGTAATAATAAGCATCCAATATATACTGCATTTTCAGATTATAAAACACACTATTTTCCCCAAAATTGTGGGGGAAAATGGAGCTGCATATTATAATCTGAATGTAGCTTAACGGAGGAGGGGGCAGCTGCGGTGGAGTGGTGTCCCAGCAGGCAGGGTCACTGCTGCAGGAAGTGAGGCAATGCTGAGGGCCACGGACTGGGAGGAGGGGGTGTTTGGTGGTGGGAGGCTTCAGTGGGCTCCTGTCTTTCACAAAATGTCAGAGGAAGTCCCACACTTCCCCTTGTTTTCACTTGGGGAAACTTCGGAACATGACGTCTGGAGGTGTCGCATGCGCCCATTGAGATCTCAACTCACAAGATTTCATCTTTCTAGAGCTTGGCTCTAGAAATCTCATTCTGTGCATGTGCCACCTCAGGCGAGGATTTACCCAAGTCCAGTGCAATGAAAATGATGGGAAGTGCGGGACTCCACCAACATTTTGTGTGAGCCCAGAACACATAAACCCTGCCTCCTGTGACTCCGCTCCACCACAGCCACTCCACCAATAAGCTACCATAAAAATAAAAAATGTATCACCATTTTCTAAATGAAGAATTGTTCCTATTTTCATCCCAAAATTTTGGGGTGCATCTTATGATCCAGTGTGTCTTATAGTTAGCAAAATTAGGTACTTTTTTCCCATAGGGGCAAGGCTTGTAACAGCAATTTGGATTGGATTAACCTAAATTTTTACAATTTTTTTTATTTTGAGCCTGTTTTTATTGCTTTATTTTTTTTCAATTTATTTTAAAGACTAACCTCCCCACAATAAGGTCATAAAAGACATTTGAAAGGCATTTCAATGTGAAGTGAATTGCATGTCAGGGCCGTGGGGTCCGGTCTTAAAGGGATGTGTCACGGAGGCGGAGACCCAGTCCGTAGACCTGAGCACCCATGATAAAGGGACGGTCTTTAAAGGGGATTGGTGAATAATAAAAGTTCGTGACACCACCTGTGGACTTGTCAGGGATGACCAACACTGCATAAAGGAGTCCGCTGGGGTGATGTTATGGCAGCTGGGATATATAACTTCCCAGAGGTGAAGTAGGTCTCCAGGGCTCCCGGGTGTAGAGATGATGAATGGTGCAGCAAAGAATGAAGGACACAAGTTTGCAGTCTCTTTACGTGGTTTAATGGTGGTAGCATGCAGCCACAGTCCAGGGTACCAGATCACAGGTACAGGCAGGGTCCGGCCAGCTTGGAAGCGAGTTTAGAGTCCAGCTTTACCAGGTGGAGTTAAAAGCCTTCCTTCTAGTTGTTGTAGTCCCTTACTGTCTATGGCTTCTTAGCAAGGTCCTCTCAGTTATCTCCTTCATTGAAGTGGGACACAAACCCGTATGACATGTGGCTCGAGTCTTTTTACAGGGTCTCTATCATGACCCGGGCTCTATGTGTCACTGTGTCTCTTGGGTGTTAGGGTGCACAGGTTACGTGTAGTCTAGCTGTGCTACCAGTTTCTGCTGTGCCTCCTAGAGTATGACACAACCCCAGTCCTCTGGTTACCGATATCTGCACTCTGTCAGGTAGGTAGGCCAGCCACAACTATACCCCCTTGTTGTTACTCTCCAGTGCTTCGTTCTTGGTTCCTTCTGTATATCGCTATCCAGGGGCTACAGCACTTCAGGCTGTACGGCCCTTCACTCGTCCTTCTGCCTCAGACTGCTCCAGTCTGCTGTCTGGCACCAACTGTCTAACTTTTCCTTACTGCCTAGCAACTGCCTAGCAACTAACTCCTCCTCCCGACCAGAGAGCAGCTCACTTGATGTTGGGTGTAGAGCTCCCCCTTTTGACCTGGAGTCAGAACGGTGTTGTATGTGCTAAGTACCTGTTAAGAGGAATCTTCCATCGCTTCCAAGCGTGACATCAATCTTCCCATGAGGAAAGCAATGCCACTGAGAAAACCAGGACCCTGAGGCATCACACTCCCCCCCACCCATTTAATTCAGTACTCCCGGACTGGGAAAGCAAAAACAACAATAAATTGGTTTTCTTCCCTTTATGGGAGGCTGTTTTCTTGAACGTTACAGGAATATAAGTGTAAACATTTTATTTCAAGTGCACAACATTACATTAATAACATTTTTACTTCTTGTTATGAGGCAGGTACTCAGGCCTGCATCCTCCTGGACTGGAGGCCAGCTGGATCTTCTCCTTTGGGGGCACTTGCATGGACTGCACAATTTTGGTTAGTGCAGCCACACTTTTGATCAGTTTCTTAACCTGGAGGTGCAGTCCTGTGGAGGGGTCATCATCTAAAGTCTGTATGTCAGCCTCAACAGGGACCTGATGGAAGGATGCTGCTTCCTGATGGTAGTTGATTACTGGGTGCCTGGAGGGCGCTGTGTGGCTGGAATTTGGTTGATGCAGCACCCGAATGGCCCTATCTTTGAAAAGTCCAGGTCAGGGTTTTGCAGTGCCAGGATGCGCAGCTGTGTTCTGTGGGTACAGGACAGGAGTCCTTCAATGAACTGCTCCTTTAAGAGCCTGTTCCAATTCTGCACGCTGTTAGGGTCAACCTGTTTAATGGCCCACAGTGCCTCCTGGAGATTGAGAGTATAGTCCCTTATATTGTCCTGCGACTGATGGTAGCAGGCAGCCACAGTCCAGGGCACCAGATCACAGGTACAGGCAGGGTTCAGGAGGCTTGGAAGCGAGTTTAGAGTCCAGCTTTACCAGGTGGAGTTAAAAGCCTTTTTTTTTTAGCGCCGTGTTGCTGTAGTCCCTTACTGTCTATGGCTTCTTAACAAGGTCCTCTCAGTTATCTCTATTCTTCATTGAAGTGGGACACAAACCCGTATGACAGGTGGCTCAAGCCTTTTTACAGGGTCTCTATCATGACCTGGACTCTATGTGTCAGTGTGTCTCTTGGGTGTTAGGGCAGACAGGTTACGTGTAGTCTAGCTGTCCTACCGGTTTCTGTTGTGCCTCCTAGAGAACGACACAACCTCGGTCTTCCGGTTACCGGTATCTGCGCTCTGTCAGGGAGGTAGCCCAGTTGCAGCTTTTCCCCCTTGTTGTCACTCTCCAGTGCTTCGCTCTCCATCACGTTCACTAAAAGCTGTTCTTCCTTCTGTATATCGCTATCCAGAGGCTACAGCACTTCAGGCTGTACAGCCCCTCACTCGTCCTTCTGCCTCAGACTGCTCCAGTCTGCTGTCTGGCACCAACTGTCAAACTTTTCCTAGCTGCATAGCAACTGCCTAGCAACTGACTCCTTCTCCCTACCAGTGAGAGCAGCTTCCCTGAAGTCGGGTGTAGAGCTCCCCCTTCTGGTCTGGAGTCAGAATGGTGTTTTATGTGCTAATTACCTGTTAAGAGGAATCTTCCATCGCTTCCAAGCATGACATCACTCTCCTCGTGAGGAAAGCAATGCCACTGCGACAACCAGGACCGTGGTGACTAGCATTTTTTTATCTTATTGTTCCTATAACTGGGATTGGTATATTACCACTTTTTACAGAGAAAATTCAGCTTCTTTACTGGTTAGCAGGGCTGAGTGAGTCTCCTAGGACCTAAGAGCTCCTGCACACTCTCTACACAAAGTGATCACATGACCACTGGATCTAAATGAGGAAATCATGATGTGAATACATCCAAATAGAAGACAGAGACTGTAATAAAAAACTGCCATCTATGCAGGAAGTCTAATTATGTTTCTTTGCTTGCTCCTCATTCCTGCAGTTGCATGTCATCTTGCAGCTACTCTTCTATGCAATGATTTTTGACAATGCCACTGCATAGTAAAGCATGAACCGCATGCACATTGACAGACAATGAGTAATCCAAAAGGAGTTAAAATAATAATAATAATTTGTATTTATATTGCGCCAACATATTCCGCAGCACTTTACAATTAAGCGGGGACATGTACAGACAATAAATTCAGTACAAGTTAAGATAATTTAAACAGTGACATTAGGAGTGAGGTCCCTGCTCGCAAGCTTACAATCTACAAGATTGTACAATCTACAAACTTACAATCTTAAAAAAACATATATCAGAATACCTGCAAGAAAGGCACACTTGGAGAAAAAATACAAACAACTTTGGCTTAATTAGAGCCCAGCACTACAAGTCATCATGGTTAACCACTGAGCTAATATGTTAATATGCAAAGATTAAGTGTTCATGTATTATTAAGCCAGTTTTCATATTCTCAACCAAAAAATGTGTGATCCCAAGTGATTATGAGATTTTTTTTAATTATATATTGCATATCTTGCTCATGGTAAATTTAATTCAACATGATTTGCCTATATTTATGAAAATTTTAAAAAATTCACAATATTTGAATTTTGAAATTGTATCCCATTTAAGGAAATCTGCCGCCACATATTGGCCATATAATCAGAGAGCAGCATAATGTAGAGGCAGAAACCTTGATTTAAGTGATGTTTTCATTACTGCATTTCTTATTATAATTGCAATATAATCACTGTATTAACAGCAGAAGATTATCACTAGAGAACTAGTAAACCTGCTGCCATGCAGTCCTCAATGTTCATGAACTCTATAATCCTGCCCCCACCACTAATCAGTAGCTTTCTGGCTATGCACAGCCTATGGGCAAAATTTAAATTATTATTTTCTCATGAATTTTCATGGGAAATTCAATTTAAAGTTATTCTCCGCAAATGTATTGTCCTTTAGTATGCTCTGAGGTCTCACCGGACCACCAAGCATAATAAGCATAAAAAGAGGATAAATCTTCATACTCCCTTTACCTCCCACCTATGTGGCCCCACTTCACCATCACCTGTGAGCCATAAACTTGCAAGTTACTATGCAAAACTGTCCTGGAGCTCATCATAGCCAGAAGTCACTATCAATGGGTTTTCAGCACAGGCGGCAACAGTAACAAAATGCAATAAGGACAGGTTGAGGTGTGGAGGGGCCAGAGGGTGAGCGGTAAAGTGAGCATATAGATTTTTTTATTTTTTAAACTTTTGATGGCTACTTACTGTGCTGATGCATTTTGTAAAATTTCAAGTATATTTCATTTCCACTTGAATGTAATCTCTCACCTCTAGTAAATACAGAGTTTAGCATTCAGAGAACTGGCAGATGCTACAGTGATTTTATTAAATGTAAAACACACAATCCAGTAAGGCTACGTTCACATTTGCGTTGCGTCGGGCGCAACCGCGGCGACGCATGCGTCATGCGCCCCTATATTTAACATGGGGGGCGCATGGACATGCGTTATGCTGCGTTATGCGACGCATGCGTTTTTTTTGCCGCAAGCATAGGGCGCAGAGGACGCAGCAAGTTGCATTTTTTTTGCGTCCAAAATTCGGCAAAAAAGGATGCATGCGTCGCAAAACTCTGTGTTTTAGCGTGTGTTTTGTTGCGTTTTTGTTTGCGTTGTGCGTTGCGTCTCTGACGCAACATCGCACAACGCAAATGTGAACGTAGCCTAAGTTATACATTTTTGAATCATAGTCTCTGCCCCTATATCATTCTGCTCTCAGATGGTGTAGGACAAACTTGTCGACATTAAAAACATTTAGGGTATGTGCACACGTAAGAATTTCTTGCAGAAAATTCCTGAAGAAAATCGGACATTTTCTGCAAGAAAACCGCATGCGTTTTTTTTGCGTTTTACAGCGTTTTTTGCGCATTTTTTGCACATTTTTTCCAGAGCTTTCCCAATGCATTATATAGCAGGAAAAACGAGAAAAAAATGCAAAATTAATGAACATGCTGCGTTTTTTAACGCAATGCTTTTTATTGTGTGGAAAAAAACGCATCATGTGCACAAAAATTGCAGAATGCATTCTAAATGATAGGATGCATATGTATGCATTTTTTATGTGTTTTTATCGCGTTTTTATAGCGAAAAAACGTGTGCACACAGCCTTAGTCAAACCACACAAAATAATTAATAAAAAAACAACTACCAAATGTCTACTTCATGTCAACATAATTTTTTAAACATTCTTTTTTCGTTAGCAATCTAGAAAGGTTAAAGGTTTAGTATCAATATGTAATTTTAAAAAAAAAAATTACAGAGCCTATTATTTTGCACAGACAAAGGCTTGGCAGGAAATGATTACTATTTGACTTTTAGAGAGCAAAGTTGACTGGAACTGATTATTAATTCCATGCTGATGCTGCATTTGAAGAACCCCTAAGGTGTCAAACAAGCTGAAATCTAAAAAAAAGTGACCCCATTTTAGAAAACACACACCATTGAATTTATTTGGTGGTGTGTTATATATTGAAATCATAGGTGCTTAGCATAATTTTCAAAAATTGGGCCGAGAAGTGAAAAATTATTTTTTTTCCACAAAATTTTGCTTTATCCCAGATTTTTACACTGTTACCCCATATGTGGATGGAAAATGCTAGCGTTTGTCAGTTAAAACGTAGAATGGAAAAAAAAGAAGTAGACCCTATATTTTTTTTTAAATTTCTCCTGTGAATGCTGATACCCTTACTAGTACTGTTCAGGCCAGGGCCGGCGTCAGCACCCGGCGCACCTGGGCAAATGCCGGGGCCCTGGGGAGAGAGGGGGGCCCACTCACGCTGTCATAGATACAACTGGGAGAGCAGAGCAGGAGATAACATGCTCTCTCCGCCCCCAAAGTCACTGCTGGCTGCGTTCTCTTAACCCCTATGTGCCAGCTCTGACACAAGCATTTCCTCAGTCAGTCAGTGCAGCCAGGCAGGCACACATAGGGGTTAAGAGAAGGCAGCCAGTGTGACATTGTTTGTGGGCGGAGAGAGCACGTTCTCTGCTCTGATCTCTGCCCCTGGATGGCTGCAGTGCTGCTGAAGTTATGAGGCAGATTCAGGAGGAGCTCCTAGTCCTACCAGTGCCTGAGTGAGTGGCGCTGCTATATACTACGTGGGCTGCGCTGCTATATACTACATGGGCTGCGCTGCTATATACTACGTGGGCTGCGCTGCTATATACTACGTGGGCTGCGCTGCTATATACTACGTGGGCTGTGCTGCTATATACTACGTGGGCTGCGCTGCTATATACTACGTGGGCTGCGCTGCTATATACTACGTGGGCTGCGCTGCTATATACTACGTGGGCTGCGCTGCTATATACTAAGTGGGCTGCGCTGCTATATACTACGTGGGCTGCTATATACTACGTGGGCTACGCTGCTATATACTACGTGGGCTGTGCTATATACTACATGGGCTGCTATATGCTACGTGGGCTGCTATATACTACATGGGCTGCTATATACTACGTGGGCAGTGTTATATATTACATGGCTGTGTTTATATGCGATCATGAATCGGGTATGTGTTAAAGGGGGGGCCCACTGAGACTCTTTCGCCCGGGGCCCTCAAAAACCTGGAGCCGGCCCTGGTTCAGGCACACTGCAGGACTTCAAAAGGAAGGGATGACGTTTCGGAGCTCAGACTTAGCTGCAATGTTTTGCTGGCTCTATGTCACATTTGCAAAGCTCTTGACGTACTAAAATAGCAAAATTGCCTCACAAGTAGCCATATTTTGTAAACTATAGACCCCAGGAAATTGATTAAGAGGTGTGGTGAGCATTTTGGAAGCACAGGTGTTTCGTAAATGTTTATTAACTCTGGCCAGTGAAAATGAAAATTTATAACCCCAGTTCGAAAAACGTTGGTATACTATGTAAAATGTAAAAAACAAGAATGCAATTATTCAGAAAACTCTTAGAACTTTATTTTATTAACAACATAACAAAAAACACATATCAGAAGTTGAAGTTTAAATATTTTTCTATTTCATTGGAATAAATCAACTTATTTAGAAATTCATGGCAGCAACCTATCGCAAAAATGGTGTGAGAGGATTAACAAAAGTCAAGAAAAATAAATGGTACCAATGAAAAACAACTGGATGGTCAATTTTCAAGTAAGTCACATGAATGTATATAAAAGATCATTGTAACAATAATCGCTACTCATGGACAACCCACGAGGCTGGGTAGTCAAGAACTCCGAGGTCAATAGACAGGAGGGTACATCATAGATAGAGGGGTGAGAAAAAGCTGTAGTCAGGAAGGAGTCCAAGGTCAGAATTCCAAGAAGGTAGGGAACATGACAAAAGGGCTGGGCAAACGGATGGTCAAAGGCAAATCCAAGGTCCAACTGTGTGGCCTGCCGGGGGTGTGTACGGGCCTCTTGGGGGTCTGTGCGGCCTGCCGGGGGTCTGTGCGGCCTGCCAGGGGGTCTCTTACTGATGCGCCATTTCTGGGGCGGCTGCGGGCTGGTATTTGTAGCCGGGGGGGGGGCAATATCCATGGCCCCTCTCTAGGCTATGAATATCAGCCCACAGCTGTCTGCATAGCCTTTCTGGCTATAAAATATAGGGGGACCCCACATCATTTTTTGGGGGGTCCCCCTGTTTTAATAGCCAGTAATGGCTACGCAGACAGCTGCGGGCTGATATTCATAGCAGGCTACAAATATTAGCCCCCGGCCATCGGCTTTCCCCCTCTGGCGCAGAAATTTGTGCGGGAGCCCACAACGTTTTTTTCTGTTTTTTTTTCTTTAAATTAAACGCTCATTAAGGCCTCTTTCACACTTGCATCGGTATGGGTCCGTCGCTATGCGTCGGGCCGACGTACCGACACACGTTGTGAAATTTGTGCACGACGTGGGCAGCAGATGCAGTTTTTCAACGCATCCGCTGCCCATTCTGAAGTCCGGGGAGGAGGGGGCAGAGTTTTGGCCATGCATGCGTGGTAGAAAATCACGGACTCGACGGACAAAAAAAGTTCACTTGAACGTTTTTTTTGTGCCGACGGTCCACCAAAACACGACGGATCCGTTGCATGACAGACGCGACATGTGGCCATCCGTCGCAAACCGTCGCTAATACATGTCTATGGGTAAAAAACGCATCCTGCGAGCACATTTGCAGGATCCGTTTTTTCCGCCGGATCCGTTTTTTTCTCATAGAGTTGTATTAGCGCCAGATTGCTCCTAATGGCCACATGTTTCATCCGTTTTTTGCCGGATCCGTCGCTGTGCGTTTTTTCGCCAGACGGAAAAAACGTTCCTCTGTATGTGTTTTCCGTCCGGTGGAAACAGCTTTTTTGACGGATCCAGCAAAAAAACGGATGAAATGTGTTGCCATCAGGCACAATCCGGCGTAGTATGTAGTATGTATGTAGTATGTATGTAGTATTATTATTATTATTATTTATTGTTATAGCGCCATTTATTCCATGGCGCTTTACATGTGAGGAGGGGTATACATAATGAAAACAAGTACAATAATCTTAAACAATACAAGTCATAACTGGTACAGGAGGAATGAGGACCCTGTCCGCGAGGGCTCACAATCTACAAGGGATGGGTGAGAATACAGTAGGTGAGGGTAGAGATGGTCATGCAGCGGTTTGGTCGATCGGTGGTAGCTGCAGGTTGTAGGCTTGTCTGAAGAGGTGGGTCTTCAGGTTCTTTTTGAAGGTTTCGATGGTAGGCGAGAGTCTGATGTGTTGTGGTAGAGGGTTCCAGAGTAGGGGTGATACGCGAGAGAAATCTTGTATACGATTGTGGGAAGAGGAGATAAGAGGGGAGTAGAGTAGGAGATCTTGTGAGGATCGGAGGTTGCGGGTAGGTAAGTACCGGGAGACGAGGTCACAGATGTATGGAGGAGACAGGTTGTGGATGGCTTTGTACGTCATGGTTATGGTTTTATAGTGGAGTCTCTGGGCAATGGGGAGCCAGTGAAGGGATTGACAGAGGGGAGAGGCCGGGGAATAGCGGGGGGACAGGTGGATTAGTCGGGCAGCAGAGTTTAGAATAGATTGGAGGGGTGCGAGAGTGTTAGCGGGGATGCCACAGAGCAGTAGGTTGCAGTAGACAAGGCGAGAGATGATGAGGGCATGGACTAGGGTTTTTGCAGATTCATGGTTGAGGAATGAACGGATTCGTGAAATATTTTTGAGTTGCAGTCGGCAGGAAGTGGAAAGGGCTTGGATATGTGGTTTGAAGGAGAGATCAGCGTCAAGGATTACCCCGAGGCAGCGAGCTTGTGGGACTGGGGAGAGTGGGCAGCCATTTACTGTAATGGATAGGTTCGTTGGGGGGGTCGCGTGAGATGGGGGAAAGATGATGAATTCTGTTTTGTCCATGTTAAGTTTCAGAAATCTAGCGGAGAAGAAGGATGAAATAGTGGACAGACATTGAGGGATTCTGGTTAGAAGGGAGGTGATATCTGGTCCAGAGATGTAGATCTGTGTGTCGTCAGCATAGAGGTGATACTGAAAGCCATGAGATTCTATGAGCTGTCCCAGGCCAAAGGTGTAAATGGAGAAGAGCAAGGGCCCAAGGACTGAACCTTGTGGGACTCCGACAGATAGAGGGCGAGGTGAGGAGGTGGTGTGTGAGTGGGAGACGCTGAATGTCCGGTCTGTTAGGT
Source organism: Ranitomeya imitator (assembly GCF_032444005.1). Classification (NCBI taxonomy): domain Eukaryota; kingdom Metazoa; phylum Chordata; class Amphibia; order Anura; family Dendrobatidae; genus Ranitomeya; species Ranitomeya imitator. The sequence continues at coordinate 335,442,125 of NC_091286.1, forward strand.
ATGATGAGATCCAGGATAGGGCCAAGTCTGCGATGCCAAGGGATGAGAGGGTTTGTAATAATAGGGAATGGTCCACTGTGTCAAAGGCAGCCGACAGGTCGAGGAGGAGGAGGACAGAGTAGTGTCGCTTGCTCTTGGCGGTTAAGAGGTCATTGGTGACTTTAGTTAGGGCAGTTTCGGTGGAATGGTGTGACCGGAAGCCAGATTGTAGGCGGTCAAAGAGGGAGCAGGAAGAGAGATGGGAGGACAGTTCAAGGTAGACGTGTTGTTCCAGTAGTTTGGAGGCATAGGGGAGAAGTGATATAGGGCGATAGCTAGATACAGAGGATGGGTCAAGAGAGGGCTTTTTGAGGATAGGTGTGATGGAGGCATGTTTAAAGCTTGAAGGGAAAACACCAGTTGTTAGAGATAAGTTGAAAAGATGGGTTAGGGTTGGGATGAAGATTGTGGTGAGGTTTGGGATGAGGTGGGATGGGAGCGGGTCAAGTGCACAGGTGGTGAGATGTGATCTTGAGAGTAGAGTGGAGAGTTGATCTTCTGTAATGGTGGAGAAGTTGGTTTTGGAGGTGGAGGGCTGGGAAATCGGGAGGAAGAGCTCTGGGGGTTGTTGACCAAAACTGTCTCTAATGCTATCAATCTTCTGCTTGAAAAATGAGGCAAAGTCTTCAGCGGAGATAAGTGGGGAGGGAGGAGGTGCTGGGGGACGGAGGAGAGAATTGAAGGTGTTGAATAGCTGTTTAGGGTTGTGAGACAGGGAGGATATGAGAGATGAGAAGTAGGTTTGTTTAGCTGTGGCAAGTGTGGTCTTGAAAGTAGTGAGGGACTGTTTGAATGCGATGAAGTGCTCGTTAGAGTGGGATCTTTTCCATCTGCGCTCAGCAGCCCTGGAAGCTCGCCTAAGTTCTTTGGTCAGGCTGGTGTGCCAGGGCTGTCTGTTTATTTTGCGAGCTTTGGTATGTGTAAGTGGGGCAGCAGATTCCAAAGCTACAGCTATTATGGTGTTATATAGAGCAGCAGCGTCATCCGCATTGTGTATGGAACTTATGCCTGTGAGGGGGAGGAGGGATTCAGAGAATGAATGTAGGTCAAGATGTTTAAGATTTCTGCGAGGGTGTGAAAGTTTGTGGGGTGGGGATTGTAGACATGGAGTGGAGAGAGATGAGAATATGAGAAAGTTGTGGTCAGAGAGTGGAAGAGGTGAGTTAGAGAGTTTAGATAGAGAGCAGAGGCGGGTGAAGATGAGGTCCAGTGTGTGACCGTCTTTGTGAGTGACTGCAGAAGACCATTGAGTGAGGCCGAAGGAGGAAGTGAGAGATAGAAGTTTAGTGGCAGCTGAGAGGGAAGTGTCAATGGGTATGTTGAAGTCGCCCATGACGATAGTGGGGATGTCCGCAGAAAGGAAATGAAGTAGCCAGGTGGTGAAGTGGTCAAAGAAGATGGTGGCTGGCCCTGGGGGGCAGTAAATGACAGCCAGTTGGAGGTTCGTGGGGGAATAGATGCGCATAGAGTGCACCTCAAAGGAAGGGAGGGTAACAGAGGGTGGCAGTGGGATTGGGGTGAAGGAGCAGTTATCTGACAGGAGAAAACCAACTCCTCCGCCATGTTTGCTGCTGGGGCGGGGTGTGTGGGAAAGGTGGAAGCCACCGTAAGAGAGTGCAGCAGGGGAGACTGTGTCAGAGGGGGTGAGCCAGGTTTCGGTGATGGCGAGGAAGGAAAGTTTGGTAGTAACAAAGAGATCATGGATGTATAGTATGTATGTATATAGTTTGTATATAGTATGCATGCTGTATGTATGTTGTATGTATTTAGGATGTATGCAGTATGTATGTATGTAGTATGTATGTAGTATGTTGAATGTATGTAGTATGTAGTATGTTGTATGTATGTTGTATGTATGTATGCAGTATATAGTATGTTGTATGTATGTGGTATGTTGTATGTATGTAGTAAGTAGTATGTGTGTAGTATGTTGTATGTATGTAGTATGCATGTATGTAGTATGTATGTATGTATGTAGTATGTGTGTAGTGTGTATGTTGTATGTATGTAGTATGTAGTATGTACAGTGGGGCAAAAAAGTATTTAGTCAGTCAGCAATAGTGCAAGTTCCACCACTTAAAAAGATGAGAGGCGTCTGTAATTTACATCATAGGTAGACCTCAACTATGGGAGACAAACTGAGAAAAAAAAATCCAGAAAATCACATTGTCTGTTTTTTTAACATTTTATTTGCATATTATGGTGGAAAATAAGTATTTGGTCAGAAACAAAATTTCATCTCAATACTTTGTAATATATCCTTTGGTGGCAATGACAGAGGTCAAACGTTTTCTGTAAGTCTTCACAAGGTTGCCACACACTGTTGTTGGTATGTTGGCCCATTCCTCCATGCAGATCTCCTCTAGAGCAGTGATGTTTTTGGCTTTTCGCTTGGCAACACGGACTTTCAACTCCCTCCAAAGGTTTTCTATAGGGTTGAGATCTGGAGACTGGCTAGGCCACTCCAGGACCTTGAAATGCTTCTTAGGAAGCCACTCCTTCGTTGCCCTGGCGGTGTGCTTTGGTTCATTGTCATGTTGAAAGACCCAGCCACGTTTCATCTTCAATGCCCTTGCTGATGGAAGGAGGTTTGCACTCAAAATCTCACGATGCATGGCCCCATTCATTCTTTCATGTACCTGGATCAGTCGTCCTGGCCCCTTTGCAGAGAAACAGCCCCAAAGCATGATGTTTCCACCACCATGCTTTACAGTAGGTATGGTGTTTGATGGATGCAACTCAGTATTCTTTTTCCTCCAAACACGACAAGTTGTGTTTCTACCAAACAGTTCCAGTTTGGTTTCATCAGACCATAGGACATTCTCCCAAAACTCCTCTGGATCATCCAAATGCTCTCTAGCAAACTTCAGACGGGCCCGGACATGTACTGGCTTAAGCAGTGGGACACGTCTGGCACTGCAGGATCTGAGTCCATGGTGGCGTAGTGTGTTACTTATGGTAGGCCTTGTTACATTGGTCCCAGCTCTCTGCAGTTCATTCACTAGGTCCCCCCGCGTGGTTCTGGGATTTTTGCTCACCGTTCTTGTGATCATTCTGACCCCACGGGGTGGGATTTTGCGTGGAGCCCCAGATCGAGGGAGATTATCAGTGGTCTTGTATGTCTTCCATTTTCTAATTATTGCTCCCACTGTTGATTTCTTCACTCCAAGCTGGTTGGCTATTGCAGATTCAGTCTTCCCAGCCTGGTGCAGGGCTACAATTTTGTTTCTGGAGTCCTTTGACAGCTCTTTGGTCTTCACCATAGTGGCGTTTGGAGTCAGACTGTTTGAGGGTGTGCACAGGTGTCTTTTTATACTGATAACAAGTTTAAACAGGTGCCATTACTACAGGTAATGAGTGGAGGAAAGAGGAGACTCTTAAAGAAGAAGTTACAGGTCTGTGAGAGCCAGAAATCTTGATTGTTTGTTTCTGACCAAATACTTATTTTCCACCATAATATGCAAATAAAATGTTAAAAAAAAACAGACAATGTGATTTTCTGGATTTTTTTTTCTCAGTTTGTCTCCCATAGTTGAGGTCTACCTATGATGTAAATTACAGACGCCTCTCATCTTTTTAAGTGGTGGAACTTGCACTATTGCTGACTGACTAAATACTTTTTTGCCCCACTGTATGTAGTATGTATGTATGTAGTATGTGTGTAGTTTTTTTTTTTTTTTTTTTTTACATTCAACACATTAGCTGGATGATGGGACTACTACTGTCCCATCATTGGCTAATGTGTCAATCACTGCCATTGTAGCAGGCATAGCCCGATGGGACTTGTAGAGTCCGCACAGACACCCCACGGTCTCCGCCCTCGCACCACCCACACTCTTTCCCCCTCCGGAACAGGATGTACAAGGAAAGAAAGGGCTTATTTTCATTCCGATATATGTGTCCCATTGACTTGCATTGGTTTCCGGTATCGGCGATATCCAATATTTTTTGGATATCGGCCGATACAATCCGATCCCGGCATTTCCGAATATCGGAAGGTATCGCTCAACACTATCCACAAATGCTGCCATCTTCTTTGAGCCAAGGTTCATTTAAAATTGCCTGAGAAACATTTGAAAAATGTGCTTTGGTCAGATGAATGAAAATGTTTAATTCTTTAAAGAAATCATGAACATTGTGTCCTGTGGACTCAAGATGAGAGGCAGGTACTTATCAATGCACAGATCAAAGCCTGCATCATCGAATGCATAGAGGTTACATTAGTGCTTATTAGGTGGAAGTAGAAGCACTATAAGAGGACAACTGCAGATGTGTTCAAAGGGGATAGCCACTACTGAGACAGCATCTTCTCAATCCGCATGTTTGTTCTCAGTAAAATAATGATACTTATACTCACCTTCGTTGACAGTGTGCCATTCCAGTCGTGTCGATGTTGACTCTCACTCTCTCGGGGCTCACGTGACATTGTTCCCCACCTTTAGATAGGAGCATCTCTCACTTCCTCTGGATTTATGTGATTTGTCCGAAGATAGAGTGAAGCTGCAGCTGTTTGGTCAAAGGGATGACATAACAATTGGTCATAGGGTAAGGTTACGGAAGCCTTGGGAGACCTAGAGCCAACACTAATGGAAAGACGCGGGCATCGAAGGTAAGTATAGGTGTTATTATTTTAATGGGAGCACAAACATACAAATTGAGAAAGGGTTGTCCGAATAGTGGACAACTCATTAATGCCGTCCTGTGTTAGTTTTATTTCACACTGATAATTCCCCACCTCCCCACTTTCATGTAAAATATTCTCTGGAGGCAGATTCTCATGCAGATCACTGATGTCATGATCCAATGGTAGGATTTGATCAGGAGCCTCGGGGGTTAATGCATGTGGCCTCCCTTTGGATAGGGGAGGGCTTTTTATAGCCATTGGAGGCTTGCATCATTGTCAGTTATACTTTTCCCTCAGCTGAGTTAAGTAACCCCTGGACACTTGTGTGTTTGTGCCTTGTGCCTGCCCTGTGAGTTTTCATCTCATTTTGACCTGGCCTGTCCCCCACGTCACGCTTGCCTGTTGATTAGGTTCTGTCTGTGGATTATCTGTTTTTTTGACCCCGGCATGGTTTCTGACTTCCCTTTCGGTTGTTCCCTCGGCTCTGGTTATACCTGCTTGGTTTCCTGACACCTGCTTGTACCCAGTTATTCCTCTGTTTACACATTTGTCAATGCCCCTGCCGGTCAGCCCCCGGTAGTACTCTCAGTGCTCTGCTGATTGCTATGGTGGCTGGCCTCACCCCCTTCTCCTGCGATCACGTGCTGCAGGTCCTGCACATCTGTGACCGTGGTATTCTGTGTCTGCAGGTGCTGTCCACCCGTCCCATTCTACACAGTGTGGGACTTGTGTCCGGACCTGGACAGGTTGGTCACAGGGTCCCTGATATCATAACTGACCGTAACAGTAGCCTTCTATGGTTAGGGTGTAATATGGATCTGATGCGCACCCTGTCTGAGCTGATGAATCACCTGTCTCAGATGTTGCAGAAACTAAACCTAGAGCAACAAGCTCTGGCTTAGTCCCAACAGCAGGTGATGGACACGGTTCAGGGGCTCTGTCCTCGGGAATTCAGGGGACGGGGGCTAGAGAAGTCACTTTTTTCTCCCCCGAACCCCCGGTTAAGTTACCTCATACATTTTTTGGTAACAACAAATAATTTAGAGTCTTTAAGGAGGGCTCCAGGCTCTTTTTCTCTTTAAGAAAAAAGTCAGAGGGTGGACGTTGTCATGTCTCTGCTTAGGGGGGCTCCGCAAGCCTGGGTGTTTTCTGTCCCCTCTATGGCCCCTGAGAGAGTGTCAGTGGATGCATTTTTGAGGCCCTAGTGCACATTTATGATAAGCCTGATAGAGTGCATCTGGCAGAGTATATGGTGATGAGTGTTTGTCAGGGGAAGCACTTGGCCGAGTGGTTTTGCTCAGAATTCAGATGTTGGGCTGCAGAGGTTTCATGGGATGATGCCACCCTCCGGGGCTTGTTCCATAGAGGCCTGTCTGAACATCTTAAGGATGCCCTGGCGCTTCATCCTCCACCTGATTCCCTGGAAGATGCCATGACCCAAGCGGTTCGTATGGATTGCAGATTATGGGCAAGAAGTGTTATGCAACTGGAAGCTTCATTGTTCCCCAGTGGAGATAAAGCCGTGGCTGCTTCTGAGGCTATGGAGGTGGGGGCCATCGCTTTGAAAGAGAAAGAGAGAAGATGTCGTGAGAAGCAGCTGTGCTTCTATTATGGAGAGCCAGGAATCTGGAAGAGGAATTGCCCTTCACCATTGAAGATGGAGGGAAATGACTAGGTGTGGGTGGTGGTTGAGGAAACCACATAGACCCTCAGGTACACTTTTCCTCATGTACTTAAGTTTTGCTACCAGTGCAACTGTTGGTGGATGGTTGTCCTAATTTTTCTACAGCTTTTGTGGACTTCGGTTCATCCATCAACTTGGTCAGTCCTCATTTGATTTCCCAATGCAAGATAGGGACAGTTAGACTTCAGACTCCGATGAAATCGGTGGCTATTGACTCCTCTCCCCTCACTAAAAAAGGAATTTTTTACATCTCAGAGGTCTATTCCTTCAAAGTAGGCTCTGATCATATTAAAGAGATAAGTTGTTTTGTCTTGGGGAACTTGCCTGCTGGGTTGGTGTTGGGAATGACCTAGTTGCAACGCCATAACCCTATCTTCAATTGGGTGACAGGGGAGATTGTTCAATGGGGTTCTAATTGTGTGAACCATGGTTGTGAATCTGAAATATTATATGAACCCATTAAGTCTGTCTCTGTGTCATCTGTCAGTCTAGAGGGTATTCCGGAGTACCTGAAGGACTTCAAAGACGTTTTTTTCCTAAAGCGATGCTGAGGTTTTACCGCCACATAGACCTTTTGATTGTGCCATTGAGTTAGTTCCAGGGGCTAAGCTACCATAAGCCAGTCTATTCAATTTGTCCAGTCCTGAGTGTTTGGCCATGTAGGAGTATATTGCTGAAAGTCTTCAGAAGGGGCATATACAGCCTTCTGTCTCTCCAGTGGCTGCAGGGTTTTTTCGTTAAAAACATGGTGGTATGCCTCCTTGCCTCGACGTTTGGGAACTCAACAAAATAACGGCGAGAAACACATACCCTCTTCCCCTTATCCAAGATTTATGTAACCAATTATCAAGGGGCAAATGGTTCTCCAAATTAGATCTCCGGGGGGCTTATAATCTGCTAAGAGTTCATGAGGGGATGAGTGTAAAACTGCGTTCCTTACATCAGAGGGACTTTTTGAAAACCCAGTTATGCTGTGTGGACCTACTAATGCTCCTGCTATTTTTCAGAATGTGATATTTGCTGACCTTATAGGATGTTTTGTCATTATTTATTTGAATTATATTTTGGTGTTTTCCCTGAAAAGTCATACTCATTTGCAGCATCTTCGTATTATTCTCCAAAGACTCAGGGTAAATCATTTATTTCCTAAATTGAAGAAATGTTTGTTTTTTTGCACAAGAACTGTCTTTTTTGGGTCTGATTGTGTCCTCTGAGGGGTTTCATATGGATTCCAGGAAGGTGCAGGTGATCGCTGATTGGGCTCAACCCGAGACCTTATGGGGCAGCAGCACTTCCTGGAATTCGCCAATAATTATTGTAAATTCATTAAGGGGTTTTTGCAGGTGGTTAAACCCCTTACTGATCTTACCCAAGAGGGGGCAGAGTTAAAAGATTGGTCAGGGGCCGCCAAGGAGTCTTTTTTGGAATCAAAAAAATGTTTCATGTTTGCTCCAATTTTGGTACAACCAGATGCATCCAAACCTTTTATTGTGGAGGTGGATGCTTCTGAGGTGGGGGTGGGAGCAGTGTTGTCTCAGGGACTGCCACTTTGACTAATCTCAAGCCATGTGCCTTCTTTTCCAAGAAGTTCTCTTCACAGAGAGAAATTATTTTATGATATGGGCAATAGAGAACTTCTTGCGGTCAAGTCGGCATTCGAAGAATGGAGGCACTTTTTGGAAGAGGCGGCTCACCTGATTACTGTGATCAATGATCATAAAAATTTGGCATATATTGAGTCGGCGAAAAGATTGACCCCTTGACAAGCTCGTTGGTCACTATTTTTTTCCCAGTTTCAGCTTTCTATTACTTTTCGTCCTGGTTCTAGGAATGTTAAACCGATGCCTTGTCACGAACTTTTGAGCCTGTGTCTCCCCTGAGCCACCTTCCTCAATTCTCCACCCCGGGGTGATGGTAGCTGGGATCTCATCTGAGTTGGAACGAGAGATTGTGGGGGCTCAGACTTTGACCCCTGCCTCCAAGCCAAATTTGCACGCACCTCAATCCCCCCTTGGAAGAAACATGGAGGAGGGCCTCCTAAAAAAACTGTCCTGTTGCAAAGGAGTGGGTCTCATAGACTCGTAATGCCCATACACTAATTGTATGGGCTGACAAACATTTCCCCATGGGGAGTACATTTTTGTAAACAATTTTTTAGGAGGATCATAGACATCCTTGCCAAAAAATTGACTGGATGTATCAGCACGGAACACAACCCTGGTGATCTAGTGGCAGTGAATGATGAGATGTGGAGGAAGATCTCATTAAAAACTAGGCCCAATTTAAAGGAGTGGGTCTCCTAGACTTGAAATGCCCATACACTAGGTGTATGGGCTGACAAACATTTCCCCATGAGGGGTAAATTAAAAAAAAAAATTCGGCACAAAATAGTGTTTACTGTTTAGAGCTAAGGAAACACACAGCAAAAAAAGGTGAATGGAAGCATGAAAGGCTGAAAGACCAAAGATACATGAGGCGTGTCACGAGATACCACATTGTAAAATATGTGGCCTGTGTTTTTATTTTGGCCCAAAAAATGGTGCATAGAAATCAGGTCAATGACAGCAAATACAGTGGAATGTAGCCCTGAAATACCACAATTTGTAAGCCACAGATACATTTGACATTTGACTGAGATACCAGACTCTTCAATATGTGGCCTGTATATTTATTTTTTTACTGCTAAATAGTGTTTAGAGCTAGGGTAACACTGCAAAAAAAGGAGAATGGAAGCCTCAAAAGCACACTTTGTAGCCCACAGATAGATAGGGCATGTCACGAAACTACCACACTATAATATATGTTTTTTGTTGTTGTTTTTTTACCAAGATAGCGTATAGACCTAGACTATTAGACAGACCAAAAATTGGAATGTATGTATGAAAAACAACTATTTTTAGACCACAAATAGAACTGGCGTCGGACGGAGATAACAGACTGTTTCAATATGTGGGTTGTATTTTTTTTAATTTTTAAAACCACAAAATACTGTATACACCATGGGTATCAGAAAAAAAATGGAATGTATGGCTGAAAAGCCAAGATTTGAAGACCACAGATAGACCAGACGTGTGACTGAGATAACAGACTGTTTCAATATTTAGCTTGCATTTTTCACAATTTAAAAAAAACAACAAATTACTGTATACACCAAGGATATTAGACCAAATACTGGAATGTAAGGCTGAAAAGCCAAGATTTGAAGAGCACAGATAGACCAGCCGTGTGACTGAGATAACAGACTTTCAATATGTGGCCTGTATTTTGTAAAAATGTTTAAAACAAAAAATTCTGTATACAGCAAGTGTAGCAGACCAAAAACTGGAATGTATGTCTGCAAAGCAAGGATTTGGATTCCACAGATACACCGTGCGTCTGACGGCGAGTGATCAAAATGTGGCCTTGATTTTTTTGAGACCACCAAAATTGTGTCAACAAGCAGTCTATGACACTAAAATAAAACATTTGGAGTACTAAAATTGTACAATATTTAGCGCAATGATATGCGATGCATGTGGCCTACAAATCACAGTGCTAAATATTAGAACTGTAGTTAAATATTTTTTTGCCAGCAAAAGATTTTTTGGTAACCAAAATGTTGTCCAAAAATGTTGTAAGACATTCGAAAAAAAACTATAGAATACAAAAAAAAGGCCAGAGCTTTATACACACTCACATCTGATGCCTGGGACAAAAACAACCGCTTTAAATTGTTAGATTTTAATGCTTTTGTATTAAAACTACCTGCTGTAGTCTGCAGTGTGACCAAGCCATTAAATGTTGTAAAAAATGGGGCTCTGTATTGCTTTGTAATAAAATCTGCAGGTATTAGGTGCCCCTCCTCAAAAAAAAAATCACCGAGACGGGCACCCGAGCAGTCCAATGTGCACAATTTGAGTAACAAGCACTCAAGAATTTTTAGTGCTCACTCATAACAAGTGGTCAGTAGAGATCAGCGGATCTGCCAAAATTCAAATTTGGCAAATCATACAGATTTAACAGGAAAATTTGATTTCCACAAAATATATCTGTGAATTGAAGGTTTCTTATTGAGCTCTGGGATTTTCACATACCTCAGAGCACAATATATGTAATTTGTAAACAAATAAAAAATACTCACTCCACTACAACCTGGTCCCCTGCATGTTTTCTTCTCTCCTTCCCCTTTTGGGTGCATTATTTCCATCCATTTTACTCCATGGCCTTTAATGAAGAGGTAAAAAAAAGAGTGTGTGCAGTAAAGAAAGAGAAAAGGAGGGTTGTGGAGGACCAGACAGCAGGTTGCACAGATGTTGAGAAAAGTGAGTGTTAAGGTATTATATTATTTTTGTTTGCCTTACTTTCTGTGATTCAGAAAACTGTCGGTCACCATTGGCCACCATTTTGCTAAATTTACATTGAGTGAATAACAAAAAATCTATAGTCTGAAAAATAGGAATTTTTGTACAATTCACGAATTCAATTCCATAAAAAAATGCACTCATTTATACAGTAGTGGTAGTAGATTTCCCTTGATGTGAGTGGCTCTTAACATGTTATTATTTATAATAATTATGAATTTAAGACAATGGATAAAAATGTCAGCCATTCCATGGACAAGGTTTCGGCCACCCTCAATTTAGCTGATAATTAGTTTCACTGTTGTGCAGTATATGACAAAAAGTTCATGAAGGAAGAAAAAAGTGGAAGGAAGTCAAAGTCAAAAGTCAGGATGTACTACGGGAGTTAAAGGATATGCACCTCATTGTGCACTACTGTTTGAGAAGTCATCATAGGAATTCACACAAAATATGAACATTTAATTTTCTGAATATGTACATTTTAAGGATTGTTTTATAAATCATGTATATAATAAAGATTAATTAAACAATAACTTTTCAAAAACGTATCAATCATGCGTGTGTCAAATCCAAAAACAATGATACAAACACATTTACAGCTTATAGAACTGACTAGAAATGAGTTCATCGATTAATGGAGAATCGAGTTAGAATATTATCAGAGTTTCTCATGAATTAAAACATTTTGACATGTGATTCTTAGTTTTCAAAAATAAAAAACCTTGCCTGACGCTATTTCTCGCACTGCTGAAGCATTAGAGAGCATGCAAACATAATTTTGCATTGCTGTGTGGCCTTTCCCATAATGCCCTGCAGCTATAACATCTTATCATACCTTCCACAGTGGTGGTCAGTACCTGGGTCATCACAGATCACCAACTACAAGTTGAGCACAGTTTGTACAGCAAATTTCCAAATATTTGCTCATTTGAAGAATTAACGCATAAGAATTGCATTATAGATATCAAACCCGCTTTCAGTTTATCACTTTTTAATTACTGTATATACTTGAGTATAAGCTGAGATTTTCAGCCCTTTTTTTAGGATGAAAGTGCCCCTCCCGGCTTATACTCGAGTCATTGCCCCAGGGGGTTGGCGGGGGAGGGGTAGTGGCGGCAGTCACATACTCACCTGCTCCCGGCATGGTCCTTGCTTCGGGTGCCAGCAGCTCTTCCTGTGTTCAGCGGTCACGTGGTACCGCTCATTAAACTAATGAATATGGACGCGACTCCACTCTCATAGGCGGAGCGCATATTCATTACTTTAATGAGTGGTACCAATGACCGCTGAACACCGGAACAAGTTGCAGGCGCCAGAGACCATCGCTTTTGAGTAGCTGCCGGGGATCACACCGGGAGGATGAGTATAATGGGAGAGAGTGAGCATTGCGATATTCACCTGTCCCCGTTCCACTGCTGGGCTCCGTCTTCCGTGTCCTCTGACTGTGATGTTCAGGTCAGAGGGCGCGATGACGTGTTTAGTGTGTGCGCCGGCCTGTGCCTGAACAGTCACTGCAGAGACCCGAAAGATGAAGCAGCGCGTAGCGATGGAACGGGGACAGGTGAATATTGCAAGTGCTGGTGTCCCCGCCTGCCAGGACAAGAGATGAGTATGTCATTTTTTTTTATTGCAGCAGCATATGGAGCATAATATTCTATGGAGCATCTTATGGGGCCATAATCAACCTTTATGCAGCATTATATGGGGCACATTTTTATGGAGCATCTTATGGGGCTATAATCAACCTTTATGCAGCATTGTATGAGGCAAATGTCTCTATGGAGCATCTTATGGGGCCATGATCAACCTTTGTGCAGCATTATATGGGGCAAATTTTTCTATGGAACATCTTATGGGGCCATAATCAACTTTATGCAGCATAATATGGGACAAATGTTCCTATGGAGCATCTTATGGGGACATAATCAACCTTTATGCAGCATTATATGGGGCACATTTTCTATGGAGCATCTTATGGAACTATAATCAACCTTTATGCAGCATTGTATGGGGCAAATATTTCTATGGAGCATCTTATGGGGCCATAATCAACCTTTGTGCAGCATCATATGGGGCAAATGTTTCTATGGAACATCTTATGGGGCCATAATCAACCTTTATGCAGCATAATATGGGACAAATGTTCCTATGGAGCATCTTATGGGGCCATAATCAACCTTTGTGCAGCATTATATGGGGTATATTTTTGTATGAAGCATCTCATGGGACCATAATCAACCTTTATGTAGCATTATATTGGGTGTATATTGTATGGAGCATCTTATGGGGTCTATCATAAACTATATGGAGCATTATATAGGACGTATTTTGTATGAAGCATCTTCTGGGGCCCATCATAAACTTTATGGAACATTATAGGGGGTGTATTTTGTATGGAGCATTATATGGGACTCCTGATTCAATATGGATATTCAAAAACACATAACCCATTGTCTCAATTAATTTTACTTTTATTGGTATCTATTTTTATTTTTGAAATTTACCAGTAGCTGCTGCATTTCCCACCATAGGCTTATACTCAAGTCATTAAGTTTTCCCAATTTTTTGAGGCAAAATTAGGGGTCTCGGCTTATACTCGGGTTGGCTTATACTTGAGTGTATAAGGTACATTTTTTGGGGTGGTTAAATATATTTTCTCCAGAAAAATTTACTATTTCAAGGTAAGTGTTCAACTAAAGTCCACGCTTGAATGGGCTAGGACCACCAATGCTGCTATTTGCAATTTCTCTCTGCACTCTGTCTTAAGCATAGAGAGAGATTCCAACCGGCGCTTTATGGTATTCTAATTATGTGACTCAGTTATCAGTCGTAAGACATTAACCTTAATAGAAAAGGTACAGTAGTTCTTTATTAGAACAAGAAAAAAAATGTTTTTCAAATAATATTATTTATTTGATCTTTTTCTATTTTCTCACTGATCAGTTCCTTGAAGTATTCTTTGTTTAAAGCTACTTTTTCTATCTTCCTTGACAAGTCTTTCAAAACTTCTTTCTACAGCACCATCTGCATTTCAGTCTGCCTCAAACCATGTTACAAACTTGAATTTGTGATTGAGAACTGGTGTTAACAAGTCAAAAACACCTACACTAAATCTGCATGTGAGGAGAGAGCTGTATGAGAGATGCTGGAGTAAGCTGCATTAAGAACACAGCATATTTCATAAAAATTTAGTGTTGTAGTAAAAAGGTCTGGTTGCACAAGTTAAGCGTGGGACAAGAAACATGAATCTGTGAGCAAGATGTCAGTATTGTATAATAAAAAGAGCATCACTTATTCTTGCATCCCAAAGAAATAAAATAGCAGGCAGTGAACAGTTTTTTACCAAACATGCATTCACAACTTTGCACTTCATAGCTGAGCTGTTGATGTATATATTGTGAGGCAGTGACCAGTGTCATATGTGACGATCGCTATGTGTCCCCCAGGATGTGCTCAGAAGCATATTAAATCCCCTGGAGTGCCTTATGTCCACAGCAGGGTGCCTGTGAGTCACAAGGCAGAATAAAAGTAAGTTTGAACCTGGTCAAGATATTTGACCAAGGAATTGTTCAAGAAAACCTATTTGGGTCTTTAATTTTTAAACGGACTGCAGGAAGGTAGTGAGGCAGGTCCGTTTTTTCCAGCCCAGATCTTACAAGTGGCCCATGGCCACAGAGTCTGGCAGAGAGTAAAAAAAACCCTTCAGGAGGGTTTAGGTGTGACAGTTATGGTCTAGCAAATAGACAAAGCAGTTGGTCTGTAGAGCACTCCCTGTGTGAGGCAACACAGGGTCAAGAGGTGCCAAAGGGTCTGGCGCCCCTTCGTACACCGCAGTATGGACACTTACGGCAACTGGTCCCGGACTGTCTTTTGTTTTCCTGGCTGCAATCCAGAGGATGCAGCATGCTGTGAGCTGTGTGAGTTTTTGGACATTAACCCCTTACCGGCATCGGACGTACTATACCGTCCGATGCCGGCTCCCCTGCTTTGATGCAGGGCTCCGCGGTGAGCCCGCACCAAAGCCGGGACATGTCAGCTGTTTTGAACAGCTGACATGTGCCCGTAATAGGCGCGGGCAGAATCGCGATCTGCCCGCACCTATTAACTAGTTAAATGCCGCTGTCAAACGGAGACAGCGGCATTTAACTACCGCTTCCGGCCGGGCGGCCGGAAATGACGTCATCGCCGACCCCCGTCACATGATCGGGGGTCGGCGATGCTTGTGAATGGTAACCATAGAGGTCCTTGAGACCTCTATGGTTACTGATTGCCCGTCGCTGTGAGCGCCACCCTGTGGTCGGCGCTCACAGCACACGTGCAATTCTGCTACATAGCAGCGATCAGCAGATCGCTGCTATGTAGCAGAGCCGATCGTGCTATGCTTGCTTCTAGCCTCTCATGGAGGCTATTGAAGCATGGCAAAAGTTAAAAAAAAAAAGTTTAAAAAAATGTGAAAAAAATAAAAAAAACATAAAAGTTTAAATCACCCCCCTTTCGCCCCAATCAAAATAAATCAATAAAAAAAATATCAAATCTACGCATATTTGGTATCGCCGCGCTCAGAATCGCCCGATCTATCAACTACAAAAAAGTATTAATCTGATCGCTAAACAGCGTAGCGGGAAAAAAATTCGAAACGCCAGAATTACGTTTTTTTGGTCGCCGCGACATTGCATTAAAATGCAATAACGGGCGATCAAAAGAACGTATCTGCACCGAAATGCTATCATTAAAAACGTCATCTCGGCACGCAAAAAATAAGCCCTCAACCGACCCCAGATGATGAAAAATGGAGACGCTACGAGTATCGGAAAATGGCGCAATTTTTTTTTTTTTTTTTTTAGCAAAGTTTGGAATTTTTTTTCACCACTTAGATAAAAAATAACCTAGTCATGTTTGGTGTCTATGAACTCGTAATGACCTGGAGAATCATAATGGCAGGTCAGTTTTAGCATTTAGTGAACCTAGCAAAAAAGCCAAACAAAAAACCAATGTGGGATTGCACTTTTTTTGCAATTTCACCGCACTTGGAATTTTTTTCCTGTTTTCTAGTACATGACATGCTAAAACCAATGATGTCGTTCAAAAGTACAACTCGTCTTGCAAAAAATAAGCCCTCACATGGCCAAATTGACAGAAAAATAAAAAAGTTATGGCTCTGGGAAGGAGGGGAGCGAAAAACGAACACGGAAAAATGAAAAATCCCCCGGTCATGAAGGGGTTAAACCAATTTCTTTTGAACTTGCTTGGATCACTGCTTCATCACTGTACAGCGTGGACACCGCTGCACTACATATGATGGAGAATGTGGGCAGTGTGAACTGAGGCATACCACAAAGCATGCTACATGTCGGTGGGCAGGCCAGCAACATTGCCGCTTAAGCCTGTGGACAAGATGAAGGAAATACTAAGACAGTTGGCCTTGTCTCAAGCACAACAGCAGGAGGCGCTGCAGTTGCAGCAGCAACAGCTAGAGCAGCAGCAACGGCAGCAGGAGCTACATAATCACCAACAACAGCAGACAACTGAATGGTTGATGCAGCAGATCGCACCTATGCAAGAGGCAGGTCCACCAGTGATAGCATTCCGGTCAGAGGCTTGGTACAAGGTCCGGTCAGCACTGAGGAAGATGACACCTGAAGATGACATGAAGGCCTTCCTCACCATCTTCGAACGCACTGCAGAGCGAGAGAGCTTGCCGGTGACTCGGTGGGCTGAAGTGGTGTCCAACTTCTTGACGGGAGATGCACAGAAGGCCTACCTGGACCTCAGTCGGGACAATGCCCTAGACTATAGGACTCCGAAAGGTGAGATCCTTGCCAGATTGGGGGTTAATACATATGTGTGAGCCCAATGGGTGTTTCAGTGGTCCTTTTCCGAGACTCATCCTGCCTGATCTCAGGCTTATGACATGCTGTAACTGGTTAAAAAATGGCTCCAGCCTGAGACATTAACCCCATTCCAGATTGTAGAGAGGGTGGTGGTTGACCGGCTGGTGAGGGCTCTGCCAGCAGCCATACAGTGTTGGGTGGGGCAAGGGTCCCGGACACTCTGGATCAGGTAGTAGGACTGAGAGCAGTATACAGCCACTCAGGACTTTACATGGACACTGCTCCACTTTGGCTGTCACATAAGGCCCCGCCCTCCCAAGAGCCGGGGAAAAGTTCATGGCCATCTACCAGGGCCAATAAAAATCATGCCCTTACCGAGGGGACCTGTGTCCTCTAAATTGGCCCCAAGGTTCCCTCTTGCCACAGTTGTCAAGTGTTGGCAATGTCAAGAGCCTGGACATGTGGTTTCCATCTACCTCCTAACAACAGAACCCATGGACTGCAGGTATACCCACCGTGTATCTATGTATGCCCAGCCAGTCTGCACTGCCACTACAGACCCTGGTGATACCGAACCTCAGCTCGCCCAGGTACTCATTAATGGGTTTCAGACTGATGCTCTCTTGGACTCGGGGAGCTTGGTGACCCTGGTACACAGGTCTCTGGTTGCTGGGGACAGTCCAAATGGATGGAAGGTGGGAGTAGTGTGCATACATGGGGACCTCCGAGAGTACCCGCCTGCGGAGGTCATTTTCTCCACCCTGTGAGGGGAGACAAAACATGTGGTGGGAGTGGTAAAGACTCTTCCATATGGGACTGTATTGGGAAGAGACTTTCCCCTGTTCTGGTCCCTCTCAGAGACGAGAGTTAACCCTCTCAGGGTAAATAGTATTCCAGGTACAGAACCCGAACATCCCGAGTCAGGGATAGGGGTCAACACCATAGGGACAGAGTGTAACCCCGATAGATTTCCCCTAGAGGTATTGGCAGGAGAAGTTGAGGAGAACCGACAGATTCTTGAGCTGGAGGTGTCACCTGGTAAGTTCGGAAATGCGCAGCTCCAGGATCCCACTCTGACCCGGGCAAGGGAAAGAGGTATCGAGGTGAATGGGGTGGCTCAACAACCAGGTGCAGAGAAGGAGTTTCCCCAGATGATGATCAACAAGAAGTTACTGTATAGGGTTGATAAAATCAGGGATGAGGTGGTAGTACAACTGGTAGTGCCCCAATCCTATCATCGGGCGGTGCTCGACATGGTTCACACTCACATGTTGGGAGGGAATTTGTGGGCCAAAAAGATGCTAGAGTGCATAATGATGCATTTTTTTGGCCTGGTGTCTATGTTGAGGTCAAAAGGTACTGCGACACATGTCTGGAGTGCCAACTAACTTCCCCCACCATGAACTACCGGAGTCCATTAGTGCCTCTGCCCATTATAGGGGTACCTTTTGAGCGGATTGAGATGGATCTGGTAGGACCAATAGTAAAATCAGCCCAGGGCCACCAGCACATAATAGTAGTCATAGACTATGCCACCCGGTACCCCGGGGCAATACCACTCCGCCACACTTCGGCTAAACTAATAGCCCATGAACTGTTCTACATGTTCTGTCGCCTTGGGCCACCCAAGGAGATCCTTATGGATCATGGAACTCCTTTTATGTCTAAGGTGACCAGTGAGCTATGTAAGCTGCTCCAGATTAAACAGCTACGTATGTTGGTGTATCATCGACAAACCGACGGGTTGGTGGAGAGGTTTAATAAGACCCTCAAAGCCATGCTAAAAAAGGTGGTCACCAAGGATGGGAGGGATTGGGATATGTTACTGCCCTAACTAATGTTCGCCATCCGCAAGATACCGCAGGCGTCCACGGGGTTCTCCTCATTTTAGCGATTGCATGGCAGGCACCCGAGGGGACTGCTGAATGTAGCCAAAGAAATGCCCACTCCACATAAGAGCGTAATCGAGTATGTGGCAAGTATGCATGATTGGATTGCGGTCGTGCAGCCCATAGTAAAGAGAGCATCTGTTGGATGCCCAGGCCGCTCAGAGCCTCACGTATAATAAAAAGGCCACAGTCAGAACCTTTAAAGAAGGAGACCAGGAGTTGGTACTAGTACCCACCCCAGAGAGTAGACTCATATCCAAGTGGAAAGGGCCTTATGAGATACGGGGGAAAGTGGGGAAAGTGAATTATATAGTGTGCCAACCCAGGAAAAGGAAACCCGAGCAACTGTACCATGTAAACCTGATAAAGGCCTGGAAGGACCGAGAATGTTTCATAACTGAGGTGACTCCGGTCATACAAAAAGGGAGGCCCGAGCTTTGGTGCAGCAGAATATGGATGTATTCTCAGAGCCGCTGGGGCAAACCTGGCTGATTCAGCATGACAATGTCACTGAGCCCCAGGTAAAGGTATGGATGAAACCATACCGAGTGCCAGAAGCCCAGAGGCAAGCAATAGCGGCGGAGGTGAGTGGGATAGCCCCACTGTGTTAATACCTAAACCGGACGGGTCATTACGCTTCTGCAATGACTTCAAGAAGTTAAATGAGGTGTCAAAATTTAACCTCTATCCAATGCCTTGGGTGGACGAGCTAATTGAAAGGCTGGGGAAGGCCCAGTACTTCACCACACTCGATCTCACCAAAGGATACTGGCAGGTCCCCCTGACAGAAATGGCTAAAGAGAAGACTGCATTTATCATGCCAGAGGGTCTGTTTCACTATGTCGTCTTGCCCTTTGGGGTACATGGGGCTCTGGTCACATTCCAGAGGCTGATAGACATACAGTGCTTTGCGAATGTATTCGGCTCCCTGGAATTTTTCAACTTTTCCCACATATCATGCTTCAAACATAAAGATACCTAATGTAAATTTTTGGTTAAGAATCAACAACAAGTGGAACACAATTGTGAAGTTAAACGAAATGTATTGGTTATTTTATGTGGAAATTCAAAAACTGAAAAGTGGGGCGTGCAATATTATTCGGCCCCTTTAACTTAATACTTTGTTGCACCACCTTTTGCTGCGATTACAGCTGCAAATCACTTGGGGTATGTCTCTATCAGTTTTGTACATCAAGAGACGGAAATTCTTGCCCATTTTTCCTTGGTAAACAGCTCGAGCTCAGTGATGTTTGATGGAGATCGATTGTGAACAGCAGTTTTCAGCTTTTTCCACAGATTATCAATTGGATTGAGATCTGGACTTTGACTTGGCCATTCAAACACCTGGATACGTTTATGTGTTAACCATGCATCATACAAAAATTAGTTGTCGCACCACAATGATATCAAATAAATACATATATATTGGGGGTGCAAAACAATGGCTAATACGCAGAGCAGATAATAAACAAGAAAAGAAAAGCCACTTTAATGTATGCACACCACCAACAGCTATAATAAGTCAAACAAGCTTTATTGGTAACATATAAAAACAATTAAAACCATACACACAAAACTCCCTCCATATACGTGTGCCCAACACTGCCCAATACACAATACTTCCATATAGTAGTAGAAAACATGCATCAAATATGGCAGATAATCAAATAGTATACACATAAATAATTACTGGCAAAGCCGCAATGTCCTGATCAGCAAAAGATATATCTGTCAATTGCAAAACCCTGTCAGGCTGCAGCTTACCCACAGCAAATAGTCCTCCTGGTATATAATGAGTAGGGCACATGCAAATATGGCCAAATAATTACCCCAAATAGGAAGAAGGAGCACGGCTGTCACCCGTCCTGAGCATAAGAGGGGAACATGCTGCGGCAGCTAGAGGGTGATCCAGACAGAAGGCTCACAAAATATAGAGACAATATAGCAAGGACTGGGCAGCCAGCAAGTGAAGGGCAACGGAGGGAGAGCCCAACGCGTATCGCTGTTCAAGACAGCTTCGTCAGGGGAAGTGAGCTCTAAAAGCACCAACAGCGCTTGTATATACCCGATCTAATGAAGCAGATCGCAGTCTGGTGTGCAGGTAATCAGGAACGATGGCGTCAGAGGCTGTAGTAAGAAGATATTGCACTGACCCCTGGTGGATGAACAGCGCATACGCTGGCCTGCCAGACCGACGGATCGCACAGAGGAAAAAGTAAGAAGCTGCAGCAGGGGAAGACAAATAGATAGGAAATGCTAAAGCGCATGCGCGGCTCCCGGGAGCGGGCGATGTGACAGTCAAACATGCTCGACTGTCACAGTGCCACAGAGAACCCACTGAAAAATGAAGAGATAATTTATCTGTGCACATATGCAGAAAGAGGGGACAAAGATAAGTCCTATTGCCATAAGTCCTGTTGTCACAGTACCAAAGAGAACACACTAGAAAATGAGAAGATAACTTATTTGTACACATATGCAGAGAGAGGGGACAAAAATAAGTCCTATGGTGACAACAACAACAAAAAAACGCTGATATATAAGCCCAAGAAAAACAAGGAGGGCAGAAGAACGTCCCCCCCCTAATCTGAAAGAGAGGTTGCATAATTAATAAGACATAGGGATGTGTGTATGCCACACTAGATATTATAACAACATGAAAAATACATGCACACATGGATGTCCATAATATATAATTAGTAGGAATACAAAATGGTGATATACATATTTATGCATTCTCCGTAAGGAACGAGCAAATGAATGGTAATGCACAGCCAAGATGCTGAAAAATCAGCAAATTTCTTCCATTCAAAATAAAGTTCATTCTCATATAATCATCTCCCGAGCAGGATCGAACCAAGTCTCAATCGCCAGAGACCAATTCTTCATGCTTGAACATTGCACGCAGCCCCATATTCTCCAAATCCACGCGGTATAGATGTAATTTTGACTAGACAAGGTCCCATTTCATGTCCACACAATAAAGTCCAATTATCCCAGGAAGCCTGTAAATAAAAGATCTTCGTTAATCCCGTGGGGTGCCATGGAGTGAAGTAGGTAGATCCATCGGGATTCTACCTGTAACAGCTTGGTCCGTAAAGATCCACCCCTGCCTGATCTTTTCAAATGTTCAAGTCCAACCGCCCTCGTATCCATATAGCTCCCAGTGTGATGGGTCAGATAATGAGCTGCCACTGTGGTTAATGTTTTACCTTTCCGCTTGTCAGCAGCTGCTGTGTTGATCGTAGAGAAATGTCCCTGAATCCTTCATCTTAACCCTTGTGAGGTCTGCCCTACATATACACGAGGGCAGGGACAAATGATGGCATAAATAACATTAGAGGTTTTACAGTTGATGTAAGATTTCAATTTATAAGTCCTCTGATCAAGTGGGTTAATGAAACTGTCATGAGTGGGATGCATATATGGACATACCGTACAATCTCCACATGGGAACGAACCTCTAAGTATGATACCACGATTGAGTCTAATGGTGGGCCTGGAGTAGTGGCTCCTCATGAGCATGTCCCTAAAATTTGGGGCCCGTCTAGCCGTCACCAAGGGTCGTGGGCTAATTACTTGCGCCGTTTGTGTGTCCGTAGTTAATATTCTCCAATGGTTAATTAAGATGTTTCTTACCTGATCCCACTGAGTGTGGTATCCTGTAATAAAGCGTGCAAAATTGTCCGTTTTTTTCTTTTTGGGGACAAGTAGGACATCCTGTGACTTAGACTTGGCTCCCTGATATGCTCGAGATATGCACTTCCTGGGATAATTTCTCATTTTAAATCTTTCTGTGAGATCATGTGCTTCCTTTCGAAAGTCTTCGTCACTTGTACAGTTACGTCTTGTCCTAAGGAACTGGCCTCTTGGAATTCCATCTTTCGTGTGTCCAGGGTGAAAGCTGCAATACTCCAGCAAACTATTAACCGCTGTAGGTTTTCGATATAGGCAGGTGGACAGAATGCCATCTTGACACTTGACCTCAAGGTCTAAAAAATAAACTGCAACAGAAGAAAACTGGTGGGTCAAAAAAATATTAAAGGGATTATGATTGAGCAAATCCAAAAACTCCATACATTCCTTTGGAGAACCTGACCAAATGAAGAAAATGTTGTCTATGAATCGCGACCAATGGCGTACCTTGTTGTTGAACTGGCTTGAAACATAGACGACCGTGGATTCCCACCACCCTAAAAACAAATTTGCGAAAGCCGGGGCACAGCGCGCCCCCATAGCTACGCCGGATGTTTGAAGAAAGAAAAACCTGTCAAATAAGAAAAAATTGTGTCTCAAAACAAAATCCAATAAATCAATGATAAAGGAATCGTGCATTCTGTCAGAGTTCACTTGTTGGTCTAGAAAAAACAAAACTGCCTGTAAACCATCATCATGGTTAATGTTTGAGTAAAGGCTTTCCACGTCACAGGTGACCATGATCTCATCTGGAGATAGAGTAGTACCCTTATATGTATTAATAAAATGTGATGAATCTCTAATATACGAAGTTAGTTTTAACACAAGTGGCTGGAGAAAAAAGTCAATGTACGTGCACGCCCTCTCACAAAGGCTGCCAATACTAGACACAATTGGCCGACTCGGAGGTTTAGTCAGGTTTTTGTGAACTTTGGGTAGTAAATAGAACGTAGACGTTATTGGTTCATCTACCCAAATAAAATTCCGTTTACTAGCACTGATGACTCCCAGTTCAAAAGCTCTATCTATCAGGGTTCTCATTTTACTGGCGAAAATCTCCATAGGATTAGAGGGAAGTTTCCGGTAAAACCGTTGGTCATCCAGCTGTCTATGGGCTTCTTCAGTGTACATGTCATGAGGCCATAAAACGACATTGCCCCCCTTATCTGCTTCCCTAATTAGAAACTTGTTGTTCACTCACAAGGCAGATAAAGCCTGCCGCTCCTGAAATGTTAGATTAAATGTAGGGCATGATCTTAGGGATAACGCTTAAATGTCCTGTTTCACCATATCGAAAAAAATCTTTACAGCTGGTACAATAGAGAAAGATGGGGAGACAGTAGATCTATTTTTATGAGGGAATCTTGGCCTACCTGTGGTCGAATCAGCTTCCTGAAGAAGATCCATCAGATCTTGAAAGACCCTATGTTCCGTTTGTTCCAAGGAGGACATAACCTGCGGCTGGATATGCAGGACTTGTAGGACAATTTTCCTACAGAATAAAAAAAAGGCCTTGATCAAGGTAAATTTATCAGTCTGTTGTACGGGTGAGAATGTTAATCCCCTGCTTAAAACAGAAATTTCTGTAGGTGTCAATTGATGTTGAGACAGATTAATGATCTGCAATGTGTCATGTTTAATAGCAGAAATACACTCACCCGTGTCTGTAGTACATGATGTGATTATTTGCGATGTTGTTTCTGTCTGTTCTGGTACGAGGGCCTGTGCCCCCTGCTTCTGGTAATCCGAGTGAACAGACCTGTATTTCCTACGCCCTCTCCTGGTCCGAGTCCTGGTTCTGACTCGCTTTCCGCGGATGATAAAAAATCACGCGATGACGGACCGTCCGTTGTAAGAACATTCTGTGAGGAGCCAACAGGACCTTGTCTAGTATTTGTCCCCCGACGCCGGTTACCCTGATCTCTCCATTTATATGCAGTGTGTAGGTCAAAATCCAACTTGTCCCTTAAAAATTTGGATTTTTTTTATTCATGATTTCTTAATCGTACTTATCAAGACTTTCTTTAAGTCTAACCTTGAATGGTTGAACTTGTGAGACATCATCAAATTTATGGAGCCCACCTTCCAAATCCTTGATTTCGGTTTTTACCTGTGCCAGAAGTTCTTTGTCATGCGTAATCAGCATCTTAATCAAAATCTGTGAGCAATGGAGCAACCCCTCCTCCCAAGTAGTGCGAAAAGCCGTATAGGGTTCCCACACTGGGAAAATAGATACCCTCAGACCTCTAGGAACTAAATTGAGTTTCAAATACTCCTCTAGGCACTGAATGTTCCACAGTAGTTTAATGCCATGCTTTTGTGCTGCCATGAGGTCCATGGATAACCATGTAAAGTCTGAGTCGGGGCCCTGGCTAATGGTCTCTACAAATACCGTGGATGCCGTGGCCCTCCATGCTGCCTCTCTCGCCTCCCAATCCATAACTACAACAAACCGTTAGGGAAACCAATGATAATCGTTTCCACCAATACATATGTCAGCTAAAATGAGCCGTTTGCTGCCAAGAAATAACCACCACTAGGTGTTTAGAGAAGAATCATGCGTCATAGAAAAATTAGTTGGAGCACCACAATGATATCAAATAAATAAATATATATTGGGGGTGCAAAACAATGGCTAATACGTAGAGTTGAGCAAAACGGATCGTTCATTTTCATAAGTCGCGTCACAGGATCGCGGTACCGCACCTAAAGCGCGAGCGAGTAGTCAGCGTACTTAACCCCAACTGGGATTGAAGTCCGATTAGACCCTTGCTGGCACTACACCACAACTGGGTGTGTAAGGAAACTAAGTTTAAATATATAAATGCACAGGAGTGCGAGCAATGTCGCACAAACGGACGCCACCAACCACACTGGCTAGGGTATGGAAAGTGCCAGGCAAGCGCACGGCGCCGTACAGGCGGACACAGCAAGAGGACGCTGTAATGTGTGTATCGTGCAGATGATTAGTCGGGCGCTAGATAGCTACCAACATCCGTGAGCAGACAACAACTCTAGGGAGGGATATTTAGGAGCTTTCATCCATCGACATACATTCATCTACACACACACATATAACGTTATGAGACAATACTAGCGCATGGCCGTGCGGTCATGCGCAGTTTATATAGTTGCAGCACAGGAAGTGGCTACAGCACTTTTGCCCTTCCAAGACCTGCCAAGAGGACCAATGGAATGTGCTGCAGAGCCTGAGCACATGACCCTCGATCTCCAACGGGAGATCTTACCCTGGGCATGCTCAGTACGTGCAGACAAGGACTTAGTCCCAGAGAAGTCCGCTCGCTGCTGACCAGCACTGACTTTAATGGCAGAGACTGGAGAAGCAGCAGCAACTCTTCGCACAGAGTCAGACTGAGTGAGACGCTGGGATCGACGTCCCTGCTGAGCAGACTCCACTGCGGCTGGAGGAGAATGGAAGACCGCAGCGGAGACGGATGGAGATTCCCCCTGTGCAGCAGAGGAAACTCGACTCCTAACATTACCCCCCCTCCTAGGGCCCCCCCTCCTTGGGCCTCGCTACGTTCGAAGGCAGCAATAAGCTGCGGAGCCCGAATGTGCTCAACAGGCTCCCAGGACCTGTCCTCGGGGCCATAACCCTTCCAGTCTACCAAATAAAATTTTTTACCACGCACCACCTTGCACCCCAAAATAGCGTTCACCTCATAATCGTCCGTAGACGAACCCGATGTCCCAGCAGATGACTCGGAAAACCGGGACATATACATGGGTTTCAAGAGGGACACATGAAAGGTGTCGGTGATACCCAGGCGTGGCAGAAGGGCCAAACGATAGACCACAGGATTGACCTGCTCGAGGACCTTGAATGGGCCCAAGTAGCGAGGAGCAAATTTAGTGGACTCAACTCGCAGCCTGATGTTACGGGCGGAGAGCCACACCAAGTCGCCAGGAGCAAAGGTCGGAGCGGGGCGCCGATGAGTATCGGCGGAGGACCTCATTCTCTCCTTAGAGGCCCGAATGGCATCCTGAGTGCGGTCCCAAATATCCCGTGCCTCCACAGCCCAGTCTGCCACCCTGGAGTCGGCGGAAGACACGGGCATAGGCACAGGTACCCGTGGATGCTGGCCATAGTTGAGGAGGAATGGGGTTTGTCCAGTGGAGTCGGCTACGGCGTTGTTCAGTGCAAACTCTGCCCAAGATAGCAAGGATGCCCAGTCATCCTGCCTGGCTGAAACAAAATGTCGCAGGTATGTGACCAAGGTCTGGTTGGCCCTCTCTACCAACCCATTCGTCTCGGGATGATAAGCGGAAGAGAGATTCAACTCAATACTGAGAAGACGACAGAGCTCTCTCCAGAACCGAGACGCAAACTGGGGACCCCGGTCACTGACAATTTTGTCTGGCATACCATGCAGGCGGAAGATATGTCTAATGAACAACGCTGCCAAGGCCCGTGCAGAAGGTAACCGCGGCAGCGGCACCAAATGCACCATTTTTGAGAAATGATCGGTGATGACCCAAATGATGGTACAGCCGCGAGACTTGGGCAAACCCACAACAAAGTCCATCCCGACCATCTCCCAGGGCCTATCTGCTACCGGCAAGGGATAGAGCAAACCAGCTGGCCTTTGACGCGGAGATTTATTTTTGGCGCAGGAGACACACGCCAGAACATAATCCCTGACATCCCGGACCATATGCGGCCACCAGTACGTCCTCGCCAGTAGCTCAGATGTCCTCTTTGTCCCAAAGTGTCCACCCACCCTGGACGAATGAGCCCAAGAGAGAACCTCCGGTCGCAAATTAATGGGCACAAAAGTCTTGCCCGGAGGCACAGACTCTAGCGAAACTGGCGCCACGGTTCTCAGGCTCTCGGAAGGGACTATAAGCCGAGGCTCCTCTTCCTCCTCCTCAGTTGACATAAGGGAGCGAGAGAGAGCGTCAGCACGGATATTCTTCTCCCCGGCGAGATAATGAAGGGAAAAGTGGAACCGGGAGAAGAACAGAGACCATCTGGCCTGGCGAGAATTTAGCCGCTGAGCTGTCTGCAAATAGACCAAATTTTTGTGGTCTGTGTAAACTTGGAAGGGAAACCGCGCACCTTCCAGAAGGTGTCTCCACTCCGAAAAGGCCAACTTCATTGCTAGCAACTCCCTGTCCCCAATGGAGTAGTTCCTCTCCGCTGGCGTGAAGGTCTTGGAGAAGAAGAAGCATGGATGCTTCCGACCTTGAGCATCCTTTTGGTAGAGGACTGCTCCAGCACCAACGGACGAGGCATCCACCTCCAGTAGGAATGGCTTATCCACATCGGGACGATGTAAGATGGGAGCGCTAGCAAAGTGGGACTTAATAGAAGTGAAGGCCTTGGAGACCTCTTCCGACCACAATTTGGGATTCGCTCCCTTCTTGGTGAGGGCTACCAAGGGAGCTACCAGAGTTGAGAAGTGGGGAATGAACTGGCGGTAATAGTTTATGAACCCCATAAAGCGCTGCACCGCCTTAAGAGAATGGGGCTCTTGCCAGTCCATCACAGCCTGTAGTTTGGCAGGATCCATAGCCAATCCCTGGGCAGAGATGATATAGCCCAGGAAAGGTAAGGACTCCTGCTCAAACACACACTTCTCCAACTTTGCGTAAAGAGAGTTTGCCCGTAGGAGGTCGAAAACTCTGCCAACATCTCTCCGGTGGGAGTCAATATCTGGAGAAAAGATGAGAATATCATCCAGATAGACTACTACCGAGGTGGAAAGCATATCCCGGAAGATGTCGTTGACAAAGTCTTGGAAAACGGCAGGTGCATTACAGAGCCCGAAGGGCATCACCAGATACTCATAGTGCCCATCTCTGGTGTTAAATGCCGTTTTCCACTCGTCCCCCTCACGGATGCGAATCAGGTTATAAGCACCCTGCAGATCTAATTTAGTAAACACTCTAGCTCCCCGAAGCCTATCGAAAAGCTCAGATATCAACGGCAAAGGGTACTTGTTCTTAACTGTGATAGCATTAAGACCCCTGTAGTCTATGCATGGACGTAGTTCTCCATTCTTCTTCTGCACGAAAAAGAACCCTGCCCCAGCAGGTGATACTGACTTCCTGATGAACCCTCTTGCCAGATTCTCTTGTATGTACTGAGACATTGCCTCCGTTTCCGGGAGAGATAATGGATAGACTCGACCCCGGAGAGGCTCAGCACCAGGCAAGAGATCAATAGGACAGTCATAGGGGCGATGGGGCGGAAGAGTCTCCGCTGCCTTTTTGGAGAATACGTCTGCATAAGACCAATATTGCTTGGGGAGAGAGGAGAGATCTGCGGGTACCTCTGTAGTAGTAACCTGAACGCACTCTCGATGACACCTGTTCCCACAAGATTCACCCCATCCCAGAATTCTGCCTGAGGACCACTCGATGTGAGGAGAGTGGTACCGTAACCAAGGTATCCCCAAGAGAACCTCATCTATTCCCTCAGGAATGACGAGTAGAGATATAATCTCCTGATGAGATGGTGACATGGACAGAGTAAAAGGGATAGTTTGATGTGTAATCTGTGTGGGCAGTGTCGACCCATTCACCACTCGTACCGTTACTGGTTGAGATAGCATGACCAGAGGAATTGCGTGACGTTGGGCGAAGGCTGAAGACATAAAATTGCCCTCCGCCCCAGAATCCATGCAGAGTTCCACCGAATGAGAGGATGAGCCCAATGTTATTGTCCCCTAAAGGACAATTTGGAGGCAAACATCGCCGTGTCTAGGGCACCTCCACCAACTACCACTAGACGCTGACGTTTCCTCGACCGCTGGAGACATCTGGAGGCAAGATGT
Organism: Ranitomeya imitator; assembly: GCF_032444005.1. Lineage (NCBI taxonomy): Eukaryota > Metazoa > Chordata > Amphibia > Anura > Dendrobatidae > Ranitomeya > Ranitomeya imitator. Next base: position 335,471,028 of record NC_091286.1, read on the forward strand.
CCAGACTGTTGGCAAAGATGACAAATCTGGAGTGCACGAGCGGTCCGGGACTTAGATCCTGCTCGAGACTCTACCACAGGCTCATGGGGCTCAGGAGCCTGGTCTGGAGATTCCAAAGGTTTGGTGAAGGTGGGAGCCAGCCGAAACCTCTGCCTACACTGGGCTCGCTCTAACCTCCGCTCGTGAAAACGGAGATCAATACGAGTGGATAGAGTAATTAATTCCTCCAGTGTGGCGGGAATCTCCCTAGTGGCCAGGGCGTCCTTAACGTGGTCAGCCAGCCCCCTCCAAAATATTGGAATGAGGGCTTTATCCGACCACTCCAGCTCAGATGCTAAGGTGCGGAAGTGGACGGCAAAATGACTGACCAAGGACGAGCCCTGAGTCAATGCCAACAATTGGAGCGCCGTATCATGGGTGACACGAGGTCCTAAAAAGACCTGTTTCAGAGTGCTCAGAAACAACGGAGCACTCTGCACCACATGATCGCTACGCTCCCATAGCGGCGTAGCCCACTGCAACGCTCTGTCCGACAGAAGAGACACTATAAATCCCACCTTAGCCCGCTCTGTAGGGAAACGAGAGGCCAGAAGCTCGAGATGGATAGAGCACTCACTCACGAAACCCCTACAAGACTTACTGTCACCAGAGAATATCTCTGGAAGCGGGAGGCGAGTTAGTGTCGGGACAGGAGCGGCAGTGGACAAGGTGGCTGCAGCAACACTAGCAGCCTGAACAGCGACAGCAGTGACATCCACAGCTGCAGTTGAACGCTCAAGAGCCGCCAACCTTCCCTCCAGCTGCTGGATGTACCGCTGTGAACGCTGATCGTCCATCATTTACTAGCCAGACCCTGGCGCTAGTATTCTGTTAGGACTGGCGGAACGCACCAAGAAAGGTGATATAGATGCGTTCGCAGTCCGGGGTCCACCGTGCAGGTGAAAACCTGCTGCTAGTAAATACAGACTATATGGCGGTACACTAAAGAATATACACGTGGGTTCAACCTCACCCAGCGTGAAGGGAGCAATCCTGTTGCGTTACAGGATCGCGGTACCGCACCTAAAGCGCGAGCGAGTAGTCAGCGTACTTAACCCCAACTGGGATTGAAGTCCGATTAGACCCTCGCTGGCACTACACCACAACTGGGTGTGTAAGGAAACTAAGTTTAAATATATAAATGCACAGGAGTGCGAGCAATGCCGCACAGACGGACGCCACCAACCACACTGGCTAGGGTATGGAAAGCGCCAGGCAAGCGCACGGCGCCGTACAGGCGGGCACAGCAAGAGGACGCTGTAATGTGTGTATCGTGCAGATGATTAGTCGGGCGCTAGATAGCTACCAACATCCGCGAGCAGACAACAACTCTAGGGAGGGATATTTAGGAGCTTTCATCCATTGACATACATTCATCTACACACACACATATAACGTTATGAGACAATACTAGCGCATGGCCGTGCGGTCATGCGCAGTTTATATAGTTGCAGCACAGGAAGTGGCTACAGCACTTTTGCCCTTTCAAGACCTGCCAAGAGGACCAATGGAATGTGCTGCAGAGCCTGAGCACATGACCCTCGATCTCCAACGGGAGATCTTACCCTGGGCATGCTCAGTACGTGCAGACAAGGACTTAGTCCCAGAGAAGTCTGCTCGCTGCTGACCAGCACTGACTTTAATGGCAGAGACTGGAGAAGCAGCAGCAACTCTTCGCACAGAGTCAGACTGAGTGAGACGCTGGGATCGACGTCCCTGCTGAGCAGACTCCACTGTGGCTGGAGGAGAATGGAAGACCGCAGCGGAGACGGATCGAGATTCCCCCTGTGCAGCAGACGAAAGTCGACTCCTAACATCTATAATACTGTTTTTTTTTGTTTGTTTTTTTAATTCTACCTGAAAAAAAAAATAGTGGGAGATTAATATTGGCATTTGTGCTTGAGTGTCAGTCGTGTGTGCCATCTCTCTCAAAATGTGGGGCACAGAAAGCCTAGTGTCTAATACTGTTTTTTTGTTTGTTTGTTTTTTTAAATTCTCCCTGAAAAAAAATAAATAGTGAGAGATTAATATTAGCATTTGTGCTTGAGTGCCAGTCGTGTGTGCCATCTCTCTCAAATTTTGGGGCACAGAAAGCCTAGTGTCTATAATACTGTTTTTTTTTTGTTTTTTAATTCTCCCTTAAAAAAAATAAATAGTGGGAGATTAATATTGGCATTTGTGCTTGAGTGCCAGTCGTGTGTGCCATCTCTCTCAAATTGTGGGGCACAGAAAGCCTAGTGTCTAATACTGTTTTTTTTTGTTTTTGTTAAATTCTCCCTGAAAAAAAAATAAATAGTGGGAGATTAATATTGGCATTTGTGCTTGAGTGCCAGTCGTGTGTGCCATCTCTCTCAAATTGTGGGGCACAGAAAGCCTAGTGTCTATAATACTGTTTTTTTGTTTTGTTTTTTAATTCTCCCTTAAAAAAAATAGTGGGAGATTAATATTGGCATTTGTGCTTGAGTGCCAGTCGTGTGTGCCATCTCTCTCAAATTTTGGGGCACAGAAAGCCTAGTGTCTATAATACTGTTTTTTTTTTTTTTTAATTCTCCCTTAAAAAAAAATAAATAGTGGGAGATTAATATTGGCATTTGTGCTTGAGTGCCAGTCGTGTGTGCCATCTCTCTTAAATTGTGGGGCACAGAAAGCCTAGTGTCTATAATACTGTTTTTTTTTTGTTTGTTTTTTAATTCTCCCTTAAAAAAAATAGTGGGAGATTAATATTGGCTTTTGTGCTTGAGTGCCAGTCGTGTGTGCTATCTCTCTAAAATTTTGGGGCACAGAAAGCCTAGTGTCTATAATACTGTTTTGTTTTTGTTTTTTTAATTCCCCCTTAAAAAAAATAAATAGTGGGAGATTAATATTGGCATTTGTGCTTGAGTGCCAGTCGTGTGTGCCATCTCTCTTAAATTGTGGGGCACAGAAAGCCTAGTGTCTATAATACTGTTTTTTTTTTTTTGTTTTTTTAATTCTCCCTTAAAAATATTAATATTGGCATTTGAGCTTGAGTGCCAGTCGTGTGTGCCATCTCTCTCAAATTGTGGGGCACAGAAAGCCTAGTGTCTATAATACTGTTTTTTTTTTTTTTTTAATTCTCCCTTAAAAAAAAATAGTGGGAGATTAATATTGGCATTTGTGCTTGAGTGCCAGTCGTGTGTGCCATCTCTCTTAAATTGTGGGGCACAGAAAGCCTAGTGTCTAATACTGTTTTATTTTATTTTTTTTAAATTCTCCCTAAAAAAAAAAAAATAGTGGGAGATTAATATTGGCATTTGTGCTTGAGTGACACTCCTGCGTGTGTGGCATCTCTCTCATTTTGTGCCACAGAAAACCTAGTGTGTAACATTGTGCCTGATTTTCCTTGCAGTCTCACCCACCTATAAAGGGATATCTAAATCCTACAGAAGTTAGAGTTCACCTTGTAAGTTGTTTCACAGTAACAAATACCGTTACTTTGGGTACGTTTTGCAAACAATGAGGAAGTCTGGTGGAAGAGGTCGTGGCCGTGGGCGGTCATTGCCAGCTGGTAATGATGTAGTGGTGGTGGAGCATCAGGTGGTCGTGGGAAAAGCAATATAGCACCTAAGTCTCGAGTTGTGGAGCCAGGTTCGTCGTCTGGCTACACAAGGCCTCGAACGCTCCCTTTTCTGGGAGTAGGAAAACCGCTTTTAAAGCCGGAGCAGCAAGAGCAAGTTTTGGCTTTCCTTGCTGACTCAGCCTCTAGCTCTTTTGCCTCCTCTTCTGAAACTGGTAAATGTAAATGCAGTGCATCGTTAGTGGATGTTCACGGTCAGGGACAAGTCGCTTCCTTGCCCTCTTCAGCAAAAACAACATCAGAGAAGGATGCGTCAGGCAACCCAACAGGTTACTCCATGGAGCTCTTTACACATACCGTCCCTGGGTTAGAAAGTGAAACAGTTAACAGGCCATGCCCATTACAAGTTGAATCGGACATGGAGTGCACAGATGCACAGCCACAGCCAGATTACTATGCTGTTCCTTTGACTCAGACCACCACATTGCCCTCGCAGTGTACTGATCCAGAATCAGACCCTGATGAGACTATGGTGCCCCGTCACGAACGCTATACCACTGGCTTACACGGTGACTCAGACAAAGTTGCACACGAGATAGAAGAGGAGGTCATAGATGACCCAGTTGTTGACCCCGATTGGCAGCCATTGGGGGAACAGGGTGCAGGCGGCAGTAGTTCTGAAGCGGAGGAGGAGGGGCCGCAGCAGGCATCAACATCGCAACAGGTTCCATCTGCCGGGCCCGTATCTGGCCCAAAACGCGTGGCAAAGCCAAAACCAGTTGGAGGACAGCGTGGCCTTTTCAGTCTGCAATGCCTGAAAAGGTATCCGATGGTAGAAAGAGTGCAGTCTGGCATTTTTTTAAACAACATCCAAATGATGAGCGCAAAGTCATCTGTCAAAAATGTTCAACTACCTTAAGCAGAGGTCAGAATCTGAAAAGTCTAAATACAAGTTGCATGCATAGACATTTAACCACCATGCATTTGCAAGCCTGGACTAACTACCAAACGTCCCTTAACCCCTTCAAGACCCAGCCTATTTTGACCTTAAAAACCTTGCCGTTTTTTGCAATTCTGACCAGTGTCCCTATATGAGGTAATAACTCAGGAACGCTTCAACGGATCCTAGCGGTTCTGAGATTGTTTTTTCGTGACATCTTGGGCTTCATGTTAGTGGTAAATTTAGGTCAATAAATTCTGCGTTTATTTGTGATAAAAATGGAAATTTGGCGAAAATTTTGAAAATTTCGCAATTTTCACATTTTGAATTTTTATTCTGTTAAACCAGAGAGTTATGTGACACAAAATAGTTAATAAATAACATTTCCCACATGTATACTTTACATCAGCACAATTTTGGAAACAAAATTTTTTTTTTCTAGGAAGTTATAAGGGTTAAAATTTGACCAGAAATTTCTCATTTTTACAACGAAATTTACAAAACCATTTTTTTTAGGGACCACCTCACATTTGAAGTCAGTTTGAGGGGTCTATATGGCTGAAAATGCCCAAAAGTGACACCATTCTAAAAACTGCACCCCTCAAGGTGCACAAAACCAGATTCAAGAAGTTTATTAACCCTTCGGGTGCTTCACAGCAGCAGAAGCAACATGGAAGGAAAAAATGAACATTTAACTTTTTAGTCACAAAAATGATCTTTCAGCAACAATTTCTTTATTTTCCCAATGGTAAAAGGAGAAACTGAACCACGAAAGTTGTTGTCCAATTTGTCCTGAGTATGCTGATACCTCATATGTGGGGGTAAACCACTGTTTGGGCCCACGGCAGGGCTTGGAAGGGAAGGAGCGCCATTTGACTTTTTGAATGAAAAATTGGCTGCACTCTTTAGCGGACACCATGTCACATTTGGAGAGCCCCCGTGTGCCTAAAAATTGGAGCTCCCCCACAAGTGACCCCATTTTGGAAACTAGACGCCCCAAGGAACTTATCTAGATGCATAGTTAGCACTTTAAACCCCCAGGTGCTTCACAAATTGATCTGTAAAAATGAAAAAGTACTTTTTTTTCACAAAAAAATTCTTTTAGCCTCAATTTTTTCATTTTCACATGGGCAACAGGATAAAATGGATCCTAAAATTTGTTGGCCAATTTCTCCTGAGTACACCGATACCTCACATGTGGGGGTAAACCACTGTTTGGGCACATGGTAAGGCTCGGAAGGGAAGGAGCGCCATGTGACTTTTTGAATGAAAAATTATCTCCATCGTTAGCGGACACCATGTCGCGTTTGGAGAGACCCTGTGTGCCTAAACATTGGAGCTCCCCTACAAGTGACCCCATTTTGGAAACTAGACCCCCCAAGGAGCTTATCTAGATGCATAGTGAGCACTTTGAACCCCCAGGTGCTTCACAAATTGATCCGTAAAAATGAAAAAGTACTTTTTTTCCACAAAAAAGTTATTTTGGCTTCAATTTTTTTAATTTTTACATGGGCAGCAAGATAAAATGGATCCTAAAATTTGTTGGGCAATTTCTCCTGAGTATAGCGATACCTCACATGTGGGGGTGAACGACTGTTTGGGCGCGCGGCATGGCTCGGAAGGGAAGCAGAGCCATTTGACTTTTTGAGTGAAAAATTAGCTCCAATTGTTAGCGGACACCATGCCACGCTTAGAGAGCCACTGTGGGCCTAAACATTGGAGCTCCCCCACAAGTGACCCCATTTTGGAAACTAGACCCCCTAAGGAACTTAGCTAGATGCATAGTGAGCATTTTGAACCCCCCGGTGCTTCACAAATTGATCCGTAATTATGAAAAAGTACTTTTTTTCCACAAAAATTTTATTTTAGCTTCAATTTTTTTAATTTCTACATGGGCAGCAAAATAAAATGGATCCTAAAATTTGTTGGGCAATTTCTCCTGAGTATAGCGATACCTCACATGTGGGGGTGAACCACTGTTTGGGCACATGGTAAGGCTCGGAAGGGAAGGAGCGCCATTTGACTTTTTGAATGAAAAATTATCTCCATCGTTAGCGGACACCATGTCGCGTTTGGAGAGACCCTGTGTGCCTAAACATTGGAGCTCCCCTACAGGTGACCCCATTTTGGAAACTAGACCCCCCAAGGAGCTTATCTAGATGCATAGTGAGCACTTTGAACCCCCAGGTGCTTCACAAATTGATCCGTAAAAATGAAAAAGTACTTTTTTTCCACAAAAAAATTATTTTGGCTTCAATTTTTTTAATTTTTACATGGGCAGCAAGATAAAATGGATCCTAAAATTTGTTGGGCAATTTCTCCTGAGTATAGCAATACCTCACATGTGGGGGTGAACCACTGTTTGGGCGCACGGCATGGCTCGGAAGGGAAGCAGCGCCATTTGACTTTTTGAGTGAAAAATTAGCTCCAAATATTAGCGGACACCATGCCACGCTTAGAGAGCTCCTGTGGGCCTAAACATTGGAGCTCCCCCACAAGTGACCCCATTTTGGAAACTAGACCCCCCAAGGAGCTTATCTAGATGCATAGTGAGCACTTTGAACCCCCAGGTGCTTCACAAATTGATCCGTAAAAATGAAAAAGTACTTTTTTTCCACAAAAAAGTTATTTTGGCTTCAATTTTTTTAATTTTTACATGGGCAGCAAGATAAAATGGATCCTAAAATTTGTTGGGCAATTTCTCCTGAGTATAGCGATACCTCACATGTGGGGGTGAACGACTGTTTGGGCGCGCGGCATGGCTCGGAAGGGAAGCAGAGCCATTTGACTTTTTGAGTGAAAAATTAGCTCCAATTGTTAGCGGACACCATGCCACGCTTAGAGAGCCACTGTGGGCCTAAACATTGGAGCTCCCCCACAAGTGACCCCATTTTGGAAACTAGACCCCCTAAGGAACTTAGCTAGATGCATAGTGAGCATTTTGAACCCCCCGGTGCTTCACAAATTGATCCGTAATTATGAAAAAGTACTTTTTTTCCACAAAAATTTTATTTTAGCTTCAATTTTTTTAATTTCTACATGGGCAGCAAAATAAAATGGATCCTAAAATTTGTTGGGCAATTTCTCCTGAGTATAGCGATACCTCACATGTGGGGGTGAACCACTGTTTGGGCACATGGTAAGGCTCGGAAGGGAAGGAGCGCCATTTGACTTTTTGAATGAAAAATTATCTCCATCGTTAGCGGACACCATGTCGCGTTTGGAGAGACCCTGTGTGCCTAAACATTGGAGCTCCCCTACAGGTGACCCCATTTTGGAAACTAGACCCCCCAAGGAGCTTATCTAGATGCATAGTGAGCACTTTGAACCCCCAGGTGCTTCACAAATTGATCCGTAAAAATGAAAAAGTACTTTTTTTCCACAAAAAAATTATTTTGGCTTCAATTTTTTTAATTTTTACATGGGCAGCAAGATAAAATGGATCCTAAAATTTGTTGGGCAATTTCTCCTGAGTATAGCAATACCTCACATGTGGGGGTGAACCACTGTTTGGGCGCACGGCATGGCTCGGAAGGGAAGCAGCGCCATTTGACTTTTTGAGTGAAAAATTAGCTCCAAATATTAGCGGACACCATGCCACGCTTAGAGAGCTCCTGTGGGCCTAAACATTGGAGCTCCCCCACAAGTGACCCCATTTTGGAAACTAGACCCCCCAAGGAGCTTATCTAGATGCATAGTGAGCACTTTGAACCCCCAGGTGCTTCACAAATTGATCCGTAAAAATGAAAAAGTACTTTTTTTCCACAAAAAAGTTATTTTGGCTTCAATTTTTTTAATTTTTACATGGGCAGCAAGATAAAATGGATCCTAAAATTTGTTGGGCAATTTCTCCTGAGTATAGCGATACCTCACATGTGGGGGTGAACGACTGTTTGGGCGCGCGGCATGGCTCGGAAGGGAAGCAGAGCCATTTGACTTTTTGAGTGAAAAATTAGCTCCAATTGTTAGCGGACACCATGCCACGCTTAGAGAGCCACTGTGGGCCTAAACATTGGAGCTCCCCCACAAGTGACCCCATTTTGGAAACTAGACCCCCTAAGGAACTTAGCTAGATGCATAGTGAGCATTTTGAACCCCCCGGTGCTTCACAAATTGATCCGTAATTATGAAAAAGTACTTTTTTTCCACAAAAATTTTATTTTAGCTTCAATTTTTTTAATTTCTACATGGGCAGCAAAATAAAATGGATCCTAAAATTTGTTGGGCAATTTCTCCTGAGTATAGCGATACCTCACATGTGGGGGTGAACCACTGTTTGGGCACATGGTAAGGCTCGGAAGGGAAGGAGCGCCATTTGACTTTTTGAATGAAAAATTATCTCCATCGTTAGCGGACACCATGTCGCGTTTGGAGAGACCCTGTGTGCCTAAACATTGGAGCTCCCCTACAGGTGACCCCATTTTGGAAACTAGACCCCCCAAGGAGCTTATCTAGATGCATAGTGAGCACTTTGAACCCCCAGGTGCTTCACAAATTGATCCGTAAAAATGAAAAAGTACTTTTTTTCCACAAAAAAATTATTTTGGCTTCAATTTTTTTAATTTTTACATGGGCAGCAAGATAAAATGGATCCTAAAATTTGTTGGGCAATTTCTCCTGAGTATAGCAATACCTCACATGTGGGGGTGAACCACTGTTTGGGCGCACGGCATGGCTCGGAAGGGAAGCAGCGCCATTTGACTTTTTGAGTGAAAAATTAGCTCCAAATATTAGCGGACACCATGCCACGCTTAGAGAGCTCCTGTGGGCCTAAACATTGGAGCTCCCCCACAAGTGACCCCATTTTGGAAACTAGACCCCGTAAGGAACTTATCTAGATGCATAGTGAGCATTTTGAACCCCCCGGTGCTTCACAAATTGATCCGTAATTAAGAAAAAGTACTTTTTTTCCACAAAAAATTTATTTTGGCTTCAATTTTTTTAATTTTTACATGGGCAGCAAGATAAAATGGATCCTAAAATTTGTTGGGCAATTTCTCCTGAGTATAGCGATACCTCACATGTGGGGGTGAACCACTGTTTGGGCGCACGGCATGGCTCGGAAGGGAAGCAGCGCCATTTGACTTTTTGAGTGAAAAATTAGCTCCAATTGTTAGCAGACACCATGCCACGCTTAGAGAGCCCCTGTGGGCCTAAACATTGGAGCTCCCCCACAAGTGACCCCATTTTGGAAACTAGACCCCCTAAGGAACTTATCTAGATGCATAGTGAGCACTTTGAACCCCCAGGTGCTTCACAAATTGATCCGTAATTATGAAAAAGTACTTTTTTTCCACAAAAAATTTATTTTAGCCTCAATTTTTTTAATTTGTACAAGGGTAACAGGATAAAATAGATCCTAAAATTTGTTGGGCAATTTCTCCTGAGTACACCGATACCTCACATGTGGGGGTGAACCACTGTTTGGGCGCACGGCAAGGCTCGGAAGGGAAGGAGCGCCATTTGACTTTTTGAATGAAACATTAGCTCCAATCATTAGCGGACACGTTGCGTAATGAAAGTATGTAGTATATGTCAGGTTGGTATGTGGTTTAGTGTACGTCAGGATGGTGTGTGTTGTGTAGTATACACCACACCCACACAACAACCTGACATACACTATACCACACCACACACCAACCTGACACTACGTCAGGTTGGTGTGTGTGGTGTGGTGTAGTGTACATCAGGTTGGTGTATTTGGTGTAGTATACACCACACGCACCAACCTGACGTACACTATACCACACACCAACCTGACGTACACAGCGCCACACAGACCAACCTGACACGCTATGTCAGGTTGGTGTGTGTGGTGTACTGTACATCAGGTTTGTGTGTGGTATAGTGTACGTGAGGTTGGTGTGGTGTAGTGTACGTCAGGTTGGTGTTTGTGGTGTAGTATACACACACACACACACCAACCTGACGTACACAACGCCACACACACCAACCTGACACACTACGTCAGGTTGGTGTGTGTGGTGTAGTGTACGTCAGGTTGGTGTGTGGTATAGTGTACGTTAGGTTGGTGTAGTGTACGTCAGGTTGGTGTGTGTGTAGTACACACACACACCAACCTGACATACACTATACACACCAACCTGACGTACACAACGCCACACACACCAACCTGACACGCTATGTCAGGTTGGTGTGTGTGTGGAGTAGTGTACGTCAGGTTGTTGTGTGGTGTAGTGTACGTCATGTGTGGTGTAGTATACACCCCACACACCATCCTGACGTACACAACGCCACACACACCAACCTGACACGCTATGTCAGGCTGGTGTGTGTGGTGTAGTGTACGTCAGGTTTGTGTGTGGTATAGTGTACGTGAGGTTGGTGTGGTGTAGTGTACATCAGGATGGTGTTTGTGGTGTAGTATACACACACACACCAACCTGACGTACACAACGCCACACACACCAACCTGACACGCTACGTCAGGTTGGTGTGTGTGTGGTGTAGTGTACGTCAGGTTGTTGTGTGGTGTAGTGCACGTCATGTGTGGTGTAGTATACACCCCACACACCATCCTGACGTACACAACGCCACACACACCAACCTGACACGCTATGTCAGGCTGGTGTGTGTGGTGTAGTGTACGTCAGGTTGGTGTGTGTGGTGTAGTGTACGTCAGGTTGGTGTGTGTGTGGTGTATACTACACCACACACACCAACCTGACATACACTACACCAAACATCAACCTGAAATACACTACACCACACACACCAACCTGACGTAGTGTGTCAGGTTGGTGTGTGTGGCGTAGTGTACGTCACGTTGGTGTGTGGTGTGGTATAGTGTACGTCAGGTTGGTGTGTGGGTGTTGTGTATGTCAGCCTGGTGTGGGTGAGTCCATGTCAGGATGTGTTTAGTCAATGGACGTGTGATGAATTTTGAAGCATTCATTCAAACACAGTCCAGGTTTGTCAGGACACGTTTCACATTGGAAACGAGTTGTTTTTCTTGTCCCCCTTTTATAGCACACTCGGCACCTTTTTCTTATCCCCTCTCTGGGAAAATGTTGCCTCGGTACCATACGGGAAACTTGAGTTCCAGAGGTGCTGGGGCCCGCTCCTTCCTCGCCTCCAAACATCATGGCCTTTATCACCGCCTCCTGGAACTGAAGGAAGGTGTTGTTGGTCTGGCCTGCACATCGTGATAGCACGTATGCATTATACAGTGCCATTTGTACGATGTGCACAGCCAGTTTTTTATACCACACCTTCGTTTTCCGCATGGCACTATAGGGCTGGAGGACTTGATCAGAAAGATCAACTCCCCCCATGTGTTTGTTGTACCCCAGGGCACAGTCCGGTTTTTGGACCTTTACTGGGGTACCTCGAACGGTGGTGGCCGTGGTGCCGGGACCATGGATTGTTGTCAAGAAAAAGACGTCCCTTTTGTCTTTGAACTTGACCACAAGCATGTTGCCACTACACTGGGCCCGGCTCTCACCCTTTGGGAGAGCCTGCTCAATTAGTGACAAAGGGAGACCCCTCTGGTTTCTGCGCACGGTACCGCAAGCGACGGTAGCTCTGGCAGAGAGGGATTGAAAGAGTGGGATGCTTGTATAAAAGTTATCAACGTACAGATGGTAACCTTTATCAAGCAGTGGGTGGACCAAATCCCACACTATTTTCCCACTCACTCCCAGACCAGGTGGACATTCTGGGGGCTGGATCCTTGTGTCCTTTCCTTGATAAACTCTAAAGCTGAGAGTGTACCCTGAGGTACTCTCACAGATCTTGTAGAGTTTTATCCCGTACCTCGCCCTTTTGCTTGGCAGGTACTGACGGAACTGAAGCCTCCCTTTGAAGTGGATGAGGGATTCATCCACACAAATTTCCCTTTGGGGAATGTACACTTCAGCAAACTTGTTGCTGAAGTGTTCGATAACTGGCCGAATTTTGAACAGCCTATCAAAATTCGGGTCATCGCGAGGAAGGATGTCCGTATTGTCCCTAAAGTGGAGAAATTTATGAATCGCCTCAAAACGTTTGCGATTCATAACCATGCCATATATTGGAGTTTGATATAAAATATCAGTACTCCAGTATTGGCGAATTTCTGGTTTCTTCACAATCCCCATGTGAAGGACCAGTCCCCAATATTTCATCATTTCTGCAGAGTCAACGGGACTCCAAGGAGAAAATGATGAAACTGGGTTTTGGGAAAAAAATTGCAGGGCGTACAAATTTGTTTGCTCCACCATGAGACTGGCGATTGACTCCGAGAAAAAGACTTTGAAAAAGTCTATTTCCCGGAGGTTGGCAGTCTCAAATTGGATTCCTGATTGGGGAATGAAATCAGGAATCCGTGGAGCAAAATTTTCAGGGACGGGGGTCCAGACGGGAGCACCAGTGCTAGGTTGGGCGTGACTAGCACTAGGTTGGGGGTTACTTACTCTTGGCTGTGTGTCTTCTCCCCTGGGCTCGGGCTCTCCTCCCCTGGACTGCGGACGATTTCTCGTCCTGCGACATCTTGGGGGTGGCGAGTCCGTGTCACTAGAGGAGGAAGAGTGGGAGGAGTACAGAAAAGTGGGGTCCTCTCCCTCACTATCAGCTTCGGAGGCAAGAAAGGAATATGCCTCCTCAGCCGAGTACAACCTTGATGACTGGGATGAACGGGACATTGTGTGTGGGGTGTGTGCGTGTGTAAAAAAAAACAACTAAACTTTATTATGGTGTTGCGTGTGCGTGTGTATGTGCGAGTGTTTGGTGAAACTATTCTGCAGGAGGAGGCTGTCAGGTGCTGGGGGGGCTGTCAGGCACGGGGGGGGGGCTGTCAGGCGCAGGGGGGGGCTGTCAGGCGCGGGGGGCTGTCAGGCACGGGGGAGCTGTCAGGCGCGGGGGAGCTGTCAGGCGTGGGGGGCTGTCAGGCGCGGGGGGGGGGGCAGGAAGGGGCTGAGGAGATGCAGCGTCAGATGGAGCTGGCAGCAGCAAGTGATAAAGGGGGGTGATCAGGTGGGCAGGGGGTGATCAGGGGGGCAGGGGGTGATCAGCGGGGCAGGGGGTGATTAGTGGTGATCACTGAAGAGGGTGATCACTAGGTGAGGAGGGGCTGACAGGCGCAGGGGGCGGTAAGAGGAGAAATTAGTGCAGCAGCTGCAGGTGATAAATGAGTGCAGGGGGTGATCAGTGGGGGGCAGGGGGTGATCAGGGGGGCAGGGGGTGATCAGGGGGGCAGGGGGTGATCAGGGGGTGATTAGCGGTGATCACTGAAGAGAGTGATCACCAGGGGAGAATGGGCTGACAGGCGCAGGGGGCGGTAGGAGAGCAGAAAAAAGCACAGAAGCTGCAGGTGATAAAGGGGGGCAAGGGGTGATCAGGGGGGTGGGGGGGCGCGGGGGGGTTGGGGTAGATCAGGGGGTGATCACTAAAGAGGGTGATCACTAGGGGAGGAGGGGCTGACAGGCGTGGGGGGTAGGAGAGGAGAAAACGGAGCAGGCAGCAGCAGGTGATAAAGGGGGGCAGGGGGGTGATCAGGTGGACAGGGGGGGCAGGGGGTGATTAGGTGGGGCAGGGGGTGATCAGGGGGGGCAGGGGGTAATTAGCGGTGATCACTGAAGAGAGTGATCACCAGGGGAGGATGGGCTGACAGGCGCAGGGGGCAGTAGGAGAGCAGAAAAAAGCACAGAAGCTGCAGGTGATAAAGGGGGGGCAGGGGGTGATCAGTGGGGGGCAGGGGGTGATCAGGGGGTGGGGGGGTTGGGGGTGATCAGGGGGTGATCACTAAAGAGGGTGATCACTAGGGGAGGAGGGGCTGACAGGCGTGGGGGGTAGGAGAGGAGAAAACAGAGCAGGCAGCAGCAGGTGATAAAGGGGTGCAGGTGGGTGATCAGGTGTTCAGGGGGGGCAGGGGGTGATTAGGTGGGGCAGGGGGTGATCAGGGGGGCGGGGGGTGATTAGTGGTGATCACTGCAGAGAGTGATCACCAGGGGAGGAGGGGCAGACCGGCACAGGGGGCGGTAGAAGAGCAGAAAATCACTGCAGCTGCAGGTGACAAAGGGGGGCAGGGGGGTGATCACCGGAGCAGGGGGGCGATCAAGTGTGCAGGGGGGAGGGAGCCGAGGTTGGGGGGAGTGGAGGACAGGAGAGGGGAGTTACCTGTCCGCAGCAGCAGCTGCGGTACTGGCAGTGGCAGTGGGGGAGGCGGTGGCAGCGGCGGCGCCGACACTGTGAAGAGGTGTGCGGCGGCTGCGGCGGCGATCGCGGTGTCTGGGGGCACAGGTGGGCAGTCAGGCACTTCGCTCCTCAGCTTCCACGGATGGGATGAAGCTGAGGAGCGAGGCAGACATTGTTTTTCTCCGCCCCTCCACATCTAATTGGAGGGCTAGCGTCACATGGACGCTAGCTCCAATCAGGTCAGAGGGGGTGAAAAAAAGGTCAGCAGCGGTGATCGTAGACCCGGGGGGGCAAAGCCACCCCCCCTGGGGTCAAGTATAGGTCCCCCTGCACCTGCGGGTCGGGTGAACTTTCATTAACCCCGGTCACCCGGCCCGCAGGAACGCAATCCTTCTGTGACACAGCATATGCGTCACAGGTCGGATTGGCACCGACTTTCATGACGCATACGCTGTGTCACAGGTCGGGAAGGGGTTAAGGTTGTAGCACCCACGGCCAATGAAGCTAGTCAGCAGCGCTACATCCCTTCCATCACTGTAAGCCCACCATTTCCCGCACCACCTGCAGTATCTGTGCAGGTTTCGTTGCCAGGCCAAAGCAGTCAGGGTCAGGAAATCACCAGTTTCGTAGTAGGAAACACTGCATCTAGGGCACTGGCAAGAATACCGTCTCCAACCGTCTCTCAGTCTGCCATGTCCACCGGCACCCCCGCTAGTTCCACGATCTCCAGCTCTCCAGTCCAGCTCACCCTACATGAGACTCTCGTTAGAAAAAGGAAGTACTCATCCTCGCATCCACGTACACAGGGTTTGAACGCCCACATTGCTAGACTAATCTCGTTAGAGATGATGCCCCACTGGTTAGTTGAAAGCGAAGCTTTCAAATCCCTGATGGACTACGCTGTACCACGCTACGAGCTACCCAGTCAACACTTCTTTTCGAGAAAAGCCATCCCAGCCCTCCACCAGCATGTTAAAGAGCACATCATCCATGCACTCAGGCAACCTGTGAGTACAAAGGTGCACCTGACAACAGATGCATGGACCAGTAGGCATGGCCAGGGACGTTACGTGTCCATCACGGCACACTGGGTGAATGTGGTGGATGCAGGGTCCACAGGGGACAGCAATTTTGGGGCAGTTCTGCCTAGCCCACGGTCTAGGAAACAGTTGGTTGTAGCCGTTCGCCCCTCCTCCTCCTTGTCCTCCTGCAGAAGCGAGAGCTCGTCCACAGACCTCAGTCGCACAACCACTCCATCCGCAGCTGCCACTGTTGCACACCAGGTGTCCCATTATGGGGCAGCTACTGGCAAGCGTCAGCAGGCTGTATTGGCAATGAAGTGTTTGGGCGACAACAAACACACCGCGGAAGTTCTATCCGAGTTCTTGCAGAAAGAAACGCAGTCATGGCTGGGCACTGTACATCTTGAGGCAGGCAAGGTAGTGAGTGATAACGGAAGGAATTTCATGGCTGCCATAACCCTTTCCCAATTGAAACACATTCCTTGCCTGGCTCACACCTTAAACCTGGTGGTGCACTGCTTCCTGAAAAGTTATCCGGGGTTATCCGACCTGCTCCTCAAAGTGCGCAGACTTTGCTCGCATATCCGCCGTTCGCCCGTACACTCCAGCCGTATGCAGAACTATCAGAGGTCTTTGAACCTTCCCCAGCATCGCCTAATCATCGACGTTGCAACAAGGTGGAACTCCACACTGCACATGCTTCAAAGACTGTGCGAACAGAGGCGTGCTGTTATGTATTTGTGGAAGGATTGTTGTGAATTCTGTGGCAGAGCTCCCTCCTGTGGTCACAAGTGGTACTTCGGCTGATTCTCTCTGTGAGCTTCTGTTGGTGGAGGGAAGTGGTACTGCGGCTTCTGAGTTTCCTCCCTCAGGTGATCTGGTGAGGTCGTTAGGTGCTTCTCTACTTAACTCCACCTAATGCTTTGATCCTGGCTTCCTGTCAATGTTCCAGTGTTGGACTTGCTTTTCCCTGGATCATTCCTGTGGCCTGCTGCTCTGCATAGCTAAGTTCTTCTTTGCTATTTGTTTGCTATTTTTTCTGTCCAGCTTGTCTAATTTGTTGCTGGAAGCTCTGGGACGCAAAGGGTGTACCTCCGTGCCGTTAGTTCGGTACGGAGGGTCTTTTTGCCCCCTTTGCGTGGTTTTCTTTAGGGTTTTGTGTAGACCGCAAAGTTACCTTTTCTATACTCGATCTGTTAAGAAAGTCGGGCCTCACTTTGCTGAATCTATTTCATCTCTACGTTTGTCTTTTCATCTTAACTCACAGTCATAATATGTGGGGGGCTGCCTTTTCCTTTGGGGTATTTCTCTGAGGCAAGGTAGGCTTATTTTCTATCTTCAGGCTAGTTAGTTTCTCAGGCTGTGCCGAGTTGCATAGGCAGAGTTAGGCGCAATCCACGGCTGCCTCTAGTGTTGTTTTGGAGAGGATTAGGGATTGCGGTCTGCAGAGTTCCCACGTCTCAGAGCTCGTTCTATGATTTTGGGTTATTGTCAGATCACTGTATGTGCTCTGACCGCTATGTCCATTGTAGTAGTGAATTGCCTTTCATAACAGTACAGGAAGCCCAAAGTACTAATGATTCCCAATAGAGGGAAAAAAGAAGTTCTGAGACCATTTTTTTTTCTTTGCACTGTGTTTTGCCTTTTTTTTCCCCTAGACATTTGGGTGGTTCAGGACACAGGTGTGGACATGGACATTCAGGGTCTGTGCTCTTCAATGGATAATCTCGTTATAAATGTGCAAAAGATTCAAGACACTATTGATCAGAAAGCTATGTTGGAACCAAGAATTCCTATTCATGATTTGTTTTTTGGAGATAGAACTAAGTTTCTGAGTTTCAAAAATAATTGTAAATTATTTCTGGCCTTGAAACCTCGCTCCTCTGGTGATCCAGTTCAACAGGTTTTGATTGTTATTTCTTTTTTGCGCGGCGACCCTCAGGACTGGGCATTTTCTCTTGCGCCAGGAGATCCTGCATTGAGTAATATCGATGCGTTTTTCCCGGCGCTCGGATTGCTGTACGACGAACCTAATTCAGTGGTTCAGGCAGAGAAAAATTTGCTGGCTCTTTGTCAGGGTCAGGATGAGATAGAGGTATATTGTCAGAAATTTAGAAAGTGGTCCGTGCTCACTCAATGGAATGAATCTGCGCTGGCAGCTATGTTCAGAAAGGGTCTCTCTGAAGCCCTTAAGGATGTCATGGTGGGATTTCCTATGCCTGCTGGTTTGAATGAGTCTATGTCTTTGGCCAATCAGATCGGTCGACGCTTGCGTGAGCGTAAATCTGTGCACCATTTGGCCGTATTACCTGAGCTTAAACCTGAGCCTATTCAGTGCGATAGGACTTTGACCAGAGTTAAAAGGCAAGAACACAGACGTCTGAATGGGCTGTGTTTCTACTGTGGTGATTCCACTCATGCTATCTCTGATTGTCCTAAGCGCACTAAGCGGTTCGCTAGGTCTGCCACCATTGGTACGGTACAATCAAAATTTCTTCTGTCCGTTACCTTGATCTGCTCTTTGTCATCGTATTCTGTCATGGCATTTGTGGATTCAGGTGCTGCCCTGAATTTGATGGACTTGGAGTATGCTAAGCGTTGTGGGTTTCTCTTAGAGCCCTTGCAGTGTCCTATTCCATTGAGAGGAATTGATGCCACGCCTTTGGCCAAGAATAAGCCTCAATACTGGACCCAGCTGACCATGTGCATGGCTCCTGCACATCAGGAAGTTATTCGCTTTCTGGTGTTGCATAATCTGCATGATGTGGTCGTGTTGGGGTTGCCATGGCTACAAGCCCATAATCCAGTATTAGATTGGAAATCCATGTCGGTGTCCAGCTGGGGTTGTCAGGGGGTACATGGTGATGTTCCATTTCTGTCAATTTCGTCATCCATCCCTTCTGAGGTTCCAGAGTTCTTGTCTGATTACCGGGATGTATTTGATGAGCCTAAGTCCGATGCCCTACCTCCGCATAGGGATTGTGATTGTGCTATCAATTTGATTCCTGGTAGTAAATTCCCAAAAGGTCGACAGTTTAATTTATCCGTGCCTGAGCATGCCGCTATGCGCAGTTATGTGAAGGAATCCCTGGAGAAGGGGCATATTCGCCCGTCATCGTCACCATTAGGAGCAGGGTTCTTTTTTGTAGCCAAGAAGGATGGTTCGCTGAGACCTTGTATAGATTACCGCCTTCTAAATAAGATCACGGTTAAATTTCAGTACCCCTTGCCATTGTTATCTGATTTGTTTGCTCGGATTAAGGGGGCTAGTTGGTTCACCAAGATAGATCTTCGTGGTGCGTATAATCTGGTGCGAATCAGGCAAGGAGATGAATGGAAAACTGCAATTAATACGCCCGAGGGCCATTTTGAGTATCTAGTGATGCCATTCGGACTTGCCAATGCTCCATCAGTGTTTCAGTCCTTTATGCATGACATCTTCTGAGAGTACCTGGATAAATTCCTGATTGTGTACTTGGATGACATTTTGATCTTCTCGGATGATTGGGAGTCTCATGTGAAGCAGGTCAGAACAGTTTTTCAGGTCCTGCGTGCTAATTCTTTGTTTGTGAAGGGATCAAAGTGTCTCTTTGGTGTGCAGAAGGTTTCATTTTTGGGGTTCATCTTTTCCCCTTCTACTATCGAAATGGATCCTGTTAAGGTCCAAGCCATCCATGATTGGACTCAGCCGACATCTCTGAAAAGTCTGCAAAAGTTCCTGGGCTTTGCTAATTTTTATCGTCGCTTCATCTGCAATTTTTCTAGTATTGCCAAACCATTGACCGATTTGACCAAGAAGGGTGCTGATTTGGTCAATTGGTCTTCTGCTGCTGTGGAAGCTTTTCAAGACTTGAAGCGTCGTTTTTCTTCTGCCCCTGTGTTGTGTCAACCAGATGTTTCTCTTCCGTTCCTGGTCGAGGTTGATGCTTCTGAGATTGGAGCAGGGGCTGTTTTGTCGCAGAGAGGTTCTGATTGCTCAGTGATGAAACCATGCGCTTTTTTTTCCAGGAAGTTTTCGCCTGCTGAGCGAAATTATGATGTGGGCAACCGAGAGTTGCTGGCCATGAAGTGGGCATTCGAGGAGTGGCGTCATTGGCTTGAAGGAGCTAAGCATCGCGTGGTGGTATTGACTGATCATAAGAACTTGACTTATCTTGAGTCTGCTAAACGGTTGAATCCTAGACAGGCTCGTTGGTCGCTGTTTTTTGCCCGTTTTGACTTTGTGATTTCGTACCTTCCGGGCTCTAAAAATGTGAAAGCGGATGCTCTGTCTAGGAGTTTTGTGCCCGACTCTCCGGGTTTGTCTGAGCCGGCGGGTATCCTCAAGGAAGGAGTAATTGTGTCTGCCATCTCCCCTGATTTGCGGCGGGTGCTGCAAAAATTTCAGGCTAATAAACCTGATCGTTGTCCAGCGGAGAGACTGTTTGTCCCTGATAGGTGGACCAATAAAGTTATCTCTGAGGTTCATTGTTCGGTGTTGGCTGGTCATCCAGGAATCTTTGGTACCAGAGAGTTGGTGGCTAGATCCTTTTGGTGGCCGTCTCTGTCGCGGGATGTGCGTGTTTTTGTGCAGTCCTGTGGGATTTGTGCTCGGGCTAAGCCCTGCTGTTCTCGTGCCAGTGGGTTGCTTTTGCCCTTGCCGGTCCCGAAGAGGCCTTGGACACATATCTCTATGGATTTTATTTCTGATCTTCCCGTTTCTCAAAAGATGTCAGTCATTTGGGTGGTCTGTGATCGCTTTTCTAAGATGGTCCATCTGGTACCCTTGTCTAAATTGCCTTCCTCCTCTGATTTGGTGCCATTGTTCTTCCAGCATGTGGTTCGTTTACATGGCATTCCAGAGAATATCGTTTCTGACAGAGGTTCCCAGTTTGTTTCAAGGTTTTGGCGAGCCTTTTGTGGTAGGATGGGCATTGACTTGTCTTTTTCCTCGGCTTTCCATCCTCAGACTAATGGCCAGACCGAACGAACCAATCAGACCTTGGAAACATATCTGAGATACTTTGTTTCTGCCGATCAGGATGACTGGGTGTCCTTTTTGCCTTTGGCTGAGTTCGCCCTTAATAATCGGGCCAGCTCGGCTACCTTGGTTTCGCCATTTTTCTGCAATTCTGGGTTCCATCCTCGTTTCTCTTCAGGACAGGTTGAGTCTTCGGACTGTCCTGGTGTGGATACTGTGGTGGATAGGTTGCAGCAGATTTGGACTCATGTAGTGGACAATTTGACCTTGTCCCAGGAGAAGGCTCAACGTTTCGCTAATCGCAGACGCCGTGTGGGTCCCCGACTTCGTGTTGGGGATCTGGTTTGGTTATCTTCTCGTCATATTCCTATGAAGGTTTCCTCTCCTAAGTTTAAACCTCGTTTCATTGGTCCATATAGGATTTATGAGGTTCTTAATCCTGTGTCTTTTCGTCTGACCCTTCCAGATTCTTTTTCCATACATAACGTATTCCATAGGTCATTGTTGCGGAGATACGTGGCACCTATGGTTCCATCTGTTGATCCTCCTGCCCCGGTTTTGGTGGAGGGGGAATTGGAGTATATTGTGGAGAAGATTTTGGATTCTCATGTTTCTAGACGGAAACTCCAGTATCTGGTTAAATGGAAGGGTTATGCTCAGGAAGATAATTCCTGGGTTTTTGCCTCTGATGTCCATGCTCCCGATCTTGTTCGTGCCTTTCATGTGGCTCATCCTGGTCGGCCTGGGGGCTCTGGTGAGGGTTCGGTGACCCCTCCTCAAGGGGGGGGTACTGTTGTAAATTCTGTGGCAGAGCTCCCTCCTGTGGTCACAAGTGGTACTTCGGCTGATTCTCTCTGTGAGCTTCTGTTGGTGGAGGGAAGTGGTACTGCGGCTTCTGAGTTTCCTCCCTCAGGTGATCTGGTGAGGTCGTTAGGTGCTTCTCTACTTAACTCCACCTAATGCTTTGATCCTGGCTTCCTGTCAATGTTCCAGTGTTGGACTTGCTTTTCCCTGGATCATTCCTGTGGCCTGCTGCTCTGCATAGCTAAGTTCTTCTTTGCTATTTGTTTGCTATTTTTTCTGTCCAGCTTGTCTAATTTGTTGCTGGAAGCTCTGGGACGCAAAGGGTGTACCTCCGTGCCGTTAGTTCGGTACGGAGGGTCTTTTTGCCCCCTTTGCATGGTTTTCTTTAGGGTTTTGTGTAGAACGCAAAGTTACCTTTTCTATCCTCGATCTGTTAAGAAAGTCGGGCCTCACTTTGCTGAATCTATTTCATCTCTACGTTTGTCTTTTCATCTTAACTCACAGTCATTATATGTGGGGGGCTGCATTTTCCTTTGGGGTATTTCTCTGAGGCAAGGTAGGCTTATTTTCTATCTTCAGGCTAGTTAGTTTCTCAGGCTGTGCCGAGTTGCATAGGCAGAGTTAGGCGCAATCCACGGCTGCCTCTAGTGTTGTTTTGGAGAGGATTAGGGATTGCGGTCTGCAGAGTTCCCACGTCTCAGAGCTCGTTCTATGATTTTGGGTTATTGTCAGATCACTGTATGTGCTCTGACCGCTATGTCCATTGTAGTACTGAATTGCCTTTCATAACAGGTGATATGCGGAAAAAAAGTCCAGAGACACCCTTGAGAGTTTGCACAGAGCTCTCCAAAAGCGGGAAGTAAATTGTACTCCTCTGTCCGACACGATGTGCAGGGAAAGCCATGGAGTCTGAAGATGTTCTGGATGAAAATGTTCACCAACTCAGGAGCAGAGGGTAAACCAGGCAGCGAAATAAAGTGAGCCATCTTCAAGAACCTGTCCACCACAACAAGGATGACTGTACATCCGGAAGAGCTGGGTAATTCGGTAATGAAATCCATGGCAATATGTTGCCAAGGCGCAGATGGAACTGGAAGAGGAAGCTGATTTCCAAATGGTAGCTGTCTGGGTACTTTGTTCCTGCCACAAGAGGGGCAAGATGCGAAAAATTCTTTGACGTCTTGACGTAACGTATGCCACCAGTACAGAGGCGTAGCTAGAGCTTTTGCCGCCCGGGGCTGTTCCCGAGTTTGGCGCCCCCCCCCCGGCTCAATACACACAAAGGTTACCAAAAATGGTTTTCCTGTTTTGTAGAACTTAAACTGGGCCTAATGGTGTCACCCCCACATGCCACACCTGTGACTGAATACCACCACACCATGACCAGGCCACGTAGTGATCGAATAATACTACATACAAGGGACAAATACCACCGCACCATTTCCAGACCACATATTACCACCACATAGTGACTGAATACTACAATACTGATCAGTAATAAAAAAAAAAAACACAATACTATCACCATAAGTGCCAGTATTCACAGGAGATCTGTACTTAGTATGCAGTGTCTGTGTAGAGGTAATACAGAGATCACTGGTGACATTATACACAGGACCTCTATACAGTATACAGTGTATAGTGTCAGTGTATAGGTAACACTGACTCACCAGTGACGTCTCTAGGTGAAGTCCTTCATCTTTCATCCAGCACAGACCGCCATCATTCCTTCCAGCCAGGACTCGTTTCTGCAGGAAATAACACAGTTATCTCAAGCTCCGCTTGCAGAACACATTACTTAATTTTTCACAACTTCTACATTACATCACATGAAGAAAAAAAGGTGATATAGTGTCACTCTGCACAGTAACAGGCCTGCCCCACATTTAAAACAGTATACTCAAAAAATAAAATAAATACATCACTGCAGTAATAATATCCCTTAATTATCCCCTATGGTAACACTATTCCCCACCCTGGCCCCGTTTATCTCATTCCTGGCTCCAGCCATATGTTCTCGCATCCTGCCCTCATGAGTATCCATTCTACCCCATATGATCTCCCCATCCTGCCCCACCAGCCTCCATCGTATCCGTCCTGCCCCATGATCCAATCCTGCCCCGTGTCTCCAATCATGCCCCGTATCTACATTCTGCCCATGCCTCAAGTCCTGCCCCCAGTGTGTCCAGCATATTACCCCCATGTTGTCCAGCAATCTGCCCCAGTGTGTCCAGCATATTACCCCCATGTTGTCCAGCAATCTGCCCCAGTGTGTCCAGCATATTACCCCCATGTTGTCCAGCAATCTGCCCCAGTGTGTCCAGCATATTACCCCCAGTGTGTCCAGCAATCTGCCCCAGTATGTCCAGCACTGCCCCCAGTGTGTCCGGCAATCTGCCCCAGTGTCCAGCCTTTCCCCAGTGTGTCCAGCAGTCTGCCCCAGTGTGTCCAGCATATTACCCCCAGTGTCCAGCATTGCCCCAGTGTGTCCAGCATATTACCCCCAGTGTGTCCAGCAATCTGCCCCAGTCTCCAGCATTGCCCCAGTGTGTCCAGAAGTCTGCCCCAGGGTCTCCAGCATTGCCTCAATGTGTCCAGAAATCTGCCCCAGGGTCTCCAGTATTGCCCCAGTGTGTCCAGCAATCTGCCCCATGGTCTCCTGTACTGCCCCAGTGTGTCCAGCATTCTGCCCCATGGTCTCCAGTACTGCCCCAGTGTGTCCAGCAATCTGCCCCATGGTCTCCAGTATTGCCCCAGTGTGTCCAGCATTGCCCCAGCCCCAGACATAAAGAAAAAAAAAAAAAGTAAAATCCTCACCTCTCCTGTTCCTAGCGCAGGTCCGGTGCAGCCAGTCAGCGTCTCTCCGGCTCTGCGACGCTCAGGACAGAGAGGCAGAGCGGCGCGCACAGTAGTGACGTCATCGCGCCCTCTGCCCTGAGACGTCGCAGAGTCAGAGGACGCTGAAGCCGCAGGAACCAGGAGAGGTGAGTATTAGAGCGGGGGGCGGGGTCCGGGGGTGGGGGGAGCTGGCCCTGGTCGTGGCGGCGGACGGTGCCGCCCGAAGATTTAAAGGGACGTCTTTTTTTTTTTTTTTTTTTTCTTCTTCTCCTGCAGCGGACCGCCCCCCCGTACCCCCCTTCCTACGCCACTGCACCAATAGTACCGAGAGATGAGGAGGAAAGTCTTCTTGGATCCTGCATGACCAGCCAATTTAGAAGAATGACCCCAAGATAACACCCTCCCTGTGTCGCAGTCCGAGACAAGGGTCTTACCCGATGGAGGACGAATCATGTGTAAGGGAGCTACGGTTATGACTTTAGAGGGATCAATGATGTATGCAGGCTCCTCGACAGTATCCGACGACTGAAAAGACCTAGACAGAGCGTCAGCTTTAATGTTCTTATTACCTAGCCGAAAGCGTAGCTCAAATTCGAAACGTGCAAAAAATAGAGACCATCTGGCTTGTCGAGGGTTTAATCTTTGTGCAGTTTGTAGGTACGCAAGATCCTTATGATCTGAGAAAATTACAAATGGATGAACAGATCCCTCTAGTAGATACCTCCATTCCTCCAAAGCCAATTTGATGGCTAACAACTCTCGATCACCAATGGTATAGTTCCGTTCTGAAGTCAGAAAGGCTTTAGAGAAGAAGCTGCAGGGAGCCTTCCGACCTTCAGGAGTCTTTTGTGAGAGCACAGCTCTGGCACCGGTGGATGAGGCGTCTACATCCAGAATGAAGGGTTTGTTTACCTCTGGGTGATGCAAGACAGAAGCGGTGGAAAAAGACTTTTTAAGCAATACAAAGGACCTCTCAGCCTCCGGAGTCTATACCTTGAAGCGGGAACTTTTACGGGTGAGAGAAGAAAGAGGATGGATTGCAGAAGAAAAATGCGGAATGAATTGCCTGTAGTAATTGGCAAATCCGACAAACCGTTGGATAGATTTCACTCCGCAGGGTCACGGCCAGTTAACAATGGCATTCACCTTTTCGGGATCTATCTTAAGACCAGAATCCTAGATGATGTATCCAAGGAACGGCAAGGAGGTTTGCTCGAACACACATTTCTCATACTTGGCATACAGGTGATTATCTCTCAGACGTTGCAAGACTTTGCGAACACTCCTTCGATGCGATGGGAGATCTGGAGAAAAAACAAGGATGTCATCCAAATAAACCAGTACACAGGAGTAGAGAAGATCTCAGAAAACATCGTTGACGAATTCTTGGAAAACCATGGGAGCATTGCAGAGGCCGAAGGGCATAACTAAATATTTGTAATGTCCATCTCGGGTGTTAAAGGCGGTCTTCCACTCGTCACCGGAGCGAACACAGACTAATACGAGCACCTCGAAGACGATCAAAGAGCTCCGGAATAAGAGGCAGAGGATACCTATTATTGACTGTGATGTTGTTCAATCCACAATAATCAATACAAGGTCGTAAAAAACCATCCTTCTTTTTTACAAAGAAAAACCCCGCTCCAGCAGGAGAGGAAGATTTTCAGATGAATCCTTTAGCCAGATTTTTTCAATATACTCGGACATAGACTTGGTCTCTGCTGCTGAGAGAGGATAGATTCTTCCTCTAGGTGGAGAACAACTGGGGAGGAGATCAATCGGACAAACGTAGGAACGATGTGGAGGAAAATTTTCAGCCTCTTTCTTGTTGAAGATGTCTGCATACGACCAGTAAGGAGAAGGCAAACCAACAGGTACACAAGTGGATTGAGGAGAGAACACTGGACATACAGACAGTAGACATCGATCATGGCAAGGAGGACCCCACCGTAGCACATCTCCTGAACGCCAATTAAGAGTAGGCTCACGAACTCGAAGCCAAGGAAGACTGAGCAAAAAGGCATGAGAGATATTCGGCAGAACATAAAAAGCAATTTTTTCATGATGAAGAGCCCAGATTTGTAATTCCACCTCTTCACTAACTAAAGAAATTGCTTCTTGTAAAGGTTTTCCATCCACCGATGCAATTAGGTGAGGGGAGTCCAAAGAGAAAACTGGAATGCGAAACCTTCGAGCCGCGACTTCGGAGGAACGACCCTGGTTGGAAACAAGTAAAACAGAAAGAGTCAAAGGTTGAGAGGAAACAAGGTCACCTAGGGAGGCCTCTCTTACCTGTCCTAGGCGGAGGAGTTTTCCGGTCTGTCTGGGCAACTGCGAAGCAAGTGGGCGGCACTACCACAACAAAAAGCAGAGACCCTGAGTATGCCTCTCTTTTTGGCGCTGCTCTGCCATCCTTACTCAATCCACTTGCATGGGTTCAGGTGTAGGAGAGGTAGAAGAAGTAGTAACTAGGACACGAGGACTACTGGACTGACGGAAAGTAGATGTAGAAGAATTAGGTTTCCTCTCCCGAGCAGACTCACGTGATCGCTCTTGAAAGCGGAGGTCTATCCGAGTAGCGAGTGAGATAAGATCCTCCAGAGTAGTTGGAGTGTCATGTCCAGCAAGCTCGTCCTCGATCCAGCTAGACAGACACCGCCAGAATGCGCCCTCAAGAGCCTCATTGTTCCACCCAAGCTTCGAAGCCAAAGTACGAAAACGGATGGCATATTGTCCGATAGATAAGAATCCCTGACGTAAATTAAAGAGGGACTCAATTGTAGAAGCTAAACGTCCGGGCTCATCAAAAACCTTACAAAAGGTCTCAAGAAAATCCTCTAAGTGGGAGACTACATGATCATCATGCTCCCACAAGGGGTTAATCCAAGCTAATGCCTCCCCTTCAAAATGAGACACAATAAATGCCACTCTAGCTCGATCCGAGGGGTACTGCTGGGGCAGAAGCTTGAAATGGAGACGGCATTAGTCCAGAAACCCTCTGCAGAGCTTGGGATCGCCACCGTACCTAGGAGGTTTACCCAAACGAGGAGGAGGATGAGAGGTGGACGAAGGACTGGAGTCAAGAGGGGATGCTTGCGCAGAAGCAGCAGGAGCGGACTGTAAATTAAACAGGCGATCATCAATAGATGCCATATAACTCAGCATGCGGGTCTGAGTATCTGCTGCTGGGTGAGCTCCTGTTGGAGGCTAGCCAGCTGGGCGCATTCACAAGGTCAGCAGCTTGCAGAGATGTCAAGCGTGACTCCATAGTCTTCATAAAGGCCATTTTGCGCTGCTGGTTATCACACAAATGGGCCAACTCTTTCTGGGCCGAAAAGGGGGTACTTGCGGGGTCCATGGCCTGATTGTACTATAACAGGCTGCACAGGAAAACTAGAGTGGACTCTCTGGACTGTGGGGAGACCTACCCCTGGGTGAGCGGACCTAGAGTAGAACCGACCTCTATACAGGGAACATCAGGAGCAGGCCCAGAGGTTACTTACCCACATGAAAGTACCAAGAGGGATGGCTCCAAGAAGGAAGAGAAGAGAGACTGCTGGTGCTGGAGAGTAAATTCAGGTGGGAGACCTGGGTAGTCAGAGGACTGTCTGGATGATTGGGAAGCCGGAATGGTGGAAGGCTGAGGGAAAACAAAAGGTAAAATTAGAAACTAGAAAAGGGAATAACCGGGGACAGGAAAGGAAACTAAGGAGACAATAATGGACGGAGAGACAAAAGCGTAGACACTAACGGAGAGAGTACACGGTACTAGGACGGGAAGGGCCAGATGCAATAGAAAGGCTATGACAATCAGGCACCAGGAAGCAGGAGAGCCTGCCTCTTATAGCAGAGGCAGGGACGGGATTGGTTACTAGGAAAACAGACCTTGGTGATCCCAGGAAGAAGAAACAGGAAAGATACGCCTGCGCCCTCTGGAGAACCCCCAGGAGAGCAAGGCACTGGAAGTGACGGAGAGGCATTGACGCGCCCCCGGACCCAGAAGTAGAACGCTGGGAATGCGCTGCAGCAGGCAAGGAAGGACCAGCGCGCTCAGACCCAGAGACAGAGCGGCTGGAGCGCGCGCGATGGGAGCTGACACCACGACAGAGGAGAGGGAGCGGACATGCTCGGGTCCAGCAGCAGAGGAGCGGTGACACGGAGCAGTGGTGGCGGTAACAGTAAATCACTATATAAGACCAGAGAAACATGACTAAAACAGATGCCAAAACTGGGGTACCTGTACATGTAGAGTATGCTCATACCTGCATAATTGGGGATGCCCATGCAGTGTAGGTAATCTCCCAGGGGTTCTCTGTCTTGATGTTGCTTCTCTGATATTCCAGATGGATGATGTTTAAAAGCCTATTGTTGATTATGTCAGTATACTGTATGTAGTTAAGCTTTATATATACGTAATCATTATATGTATTTAATTCTTACAGTATATGTACTTATTAACCTTTGTATGTTAAGTACATACAGTATACAAAAGTGTACGCTCTCATACTCCATACATACATTCAATCATACTATTCCTTGAATCTTGTACTTTGCAATAAAATTGCATTGTATTGCAAGTATTAGCCTTCTTTAAAGCCATATCTGAACCTTAGCGTTAAAAACATGGCAAATAAAATTGCCAAATTCTCCTGTAAATAATTCTGCAAAGAAGGAGCCATCATAACATTAAAAATACAAGAGGATTTTCATGGGCCCATCCAGTATCTGGGTTCAAAGGCATAATGGGGTGCATATGACTATGCAGCAGGCCTGGCCTTGCTGCCAATGTGTAAAACACAGGAGTATGGAAGTACAAAATGAATATTGTGAAGTGGATTTTAATGGGCTCATCCAGTATGTTGGTTCCAAGGCGTAATGGGGTGCATGTGACTATGCAGCAGGGCTGGTCTTCCTGCCAATGTTTAAAACAAAGGAGTACTGGTGTACAAAATGAATATTGTGAAGTGGATTTTAATGGGCCCATCCAGTATTTGGGTTCCAAGGCATAATGGGGTGCATATGACTGACTATGCAGCAGGGCTGGCCTTGCTGCCAATTTGTAAAACAAAGGAGTGCAAAATTAATATTGCGAAGTGGATTTGCATGGGCCCATCCAGTATGTTGGTTCAAAGTCTTATTGGGGTGCATATAAATTGGTAGCAGGGCAGGCCTTGCATTCAATGCAACATTTTTTCAGGAGGCCCTCCTGGATATCTTATGAAAGGGGTATTGTGGTGCGTTGTAATTCTTGGCAGCCCATCCACTCACAGCACAGGCTACAACAGTTTAGGAGACCCACTGTTTAATAATGGCCCTTTAAGAAGATTAATGCCGCCTGATGCACCAGTAAAATAGGCTATGTGACTTTAAGAGTCCCTCCTTCATAAATGAAATATGGGTCTGCTAATTTGTCACACACCACATGGCCAGCTAGGGTTGTTAAATGTTACAATGACATTTCCCAGTGAATGCATCTGTAGTGGTTGAAAGCAATGTTAAAGTTGAAAAATGATTCAAAAACGCTGCGTCTGAACTAAACCCAAGTGGGTGGGAGAAATTTTCGGTCTGGGGTTAATTATTTGGCCTTACAGGCAAGTCATTAGCCTACAAAGGATGTGCCTTAACCTATTTCCTAGCAAAATCCATTTTGGTTTCGTTTTAGTGTGTTTTTTGTGGCAGCAGGAAAAATGAAATGACTCTCGGAAAAAAATGTTTAAAGCTGTGAACTAGGAGCCAGGAATGGGGGCGATCCCTATGATATTCCTGTGTCATTTGAGCAGTGTTTCCATCATTTTCAGACATAACCATTCTCAATTAGAGGCCTAATAATGGTATCTGCCATATTTCCCAGAATTTCAGATACCGCCAGAATATGGATTTTTAACCACTTATAGGCCAGCTAATTTTGATCTTAATGAGCACGCCAAAATTTAGAAATTTGACCAGTGTCACTTAATGTGATAATAACTATGGAACGGTACATTTTACCTCTAAAATGTGGTATTAGCCCCAGTTTTTTCACTTTTGCAAGAGGTACAGTAACACAAAAAAATTCAACCTCAGTTTGTTACCCACTTTCTTATGCGACGATACTCCACATCTACTCAAAAAGTTCTGCTGGGCAAACGCTAGGGCTTGGAATGGAAAGAGCAATATTTGAATTTTGGAACACAAATTTGGCTGACAGATTGCAAACACCATGTCATCTTTGAAGGGCCCCTAACAGCAGAAATCACTCATGAGTGACCCAAGTTTGGAAACTACACAAGGATTTTTTCCAGGGAAATAGTGAGCATTTTTAACCCACAGGTGCTACACAGAATTTTATAACATTAGGTTGTCACATTATATACTGTATGTCGTCATATTGTCATTTTTTCTTTTACTTTTGAAAAATCCCTAACCATACTCCTAACCTTAACCTTCATCCTAACCCCCTAACCCTAATAATAACCCTAAGTATAACCCTAATTCTAATAGAAAATAATGAAAGAAATAAAATTATAAAATAAAAAATAATAATTTAACTAGGGGGATGCCACGGGGGGTGGGGGCTTGGGGGGATGATGGGATGATCAAGGGGGTGCCCAGCAAGGCACCTCCGAAGTGCTGCCATACTCACTAAACGTTCAGCTTTTGATCACTAAGACAGGGTCTCCACAGTGATCAAAAGTAACAAACTGGTCGAAAAACTTCCTGCCCATCTCAACCAGTCAGAAAGGCAGCATTTTGTTGTTCAGGAATTTGGAAATGTTGTTATTCAGGACCATGGTTCATGGGTAGGGGGGTATTTCCTCTTTGTTTCAAGGATTTGGAGAATGGAGAGCTGAATGCTTCCATGAGATGGTGTTGAGATGCTCAGCAACACTTTTTGTGGTAGTGCTCTCACATCCTTCCTTTGCGGGCAAGCAAGCTGTCATGCTTTTTAAGATGCGTACTCCACTGCACCTCGTGCTTAGATTTCAGATGCCTCATCATGCAGGTGGTGCTTAGGTTCAGAACATTTATGCCTCTCTTCAATCTCTGATGGTACAGCATGCAAACTACCCTCTTTTCATAAGGACATTGTCTGAAGAAAATCCATGCCATGGAGCTCTTTTGAGCAAAGTTTGATGTGCTCATTTCCATGGCACAGTGGACAGTAACAGCCGACATACTGGCTGAGGGGCGGCCGATGTGCTTTTCCATTCTGCTCCGTCTTTTGCTGCGCTACTGGCGCAGGGTAACCACCTCCTCTTCCTCCAAGCTGAGAATGTCACTATGATGGCCTTCGCTCCTTGTGGTTTCTAGGAACTCATTTCCCCTGCCTCATCCTCCACAGACTCCTCATTCCTGCCCTACTTGCTGGTTTGCACATGGCAGAAAAATGCTGCAGTCGGCCCCTGTATTTCCTCATCTTAAGAGATGTGCTGCAGTGGTCCGCTGACTGTGTGCATTAGCCCTCCCATGTACTCATCTTCCAACTTAACAAGTGGTTAGGCATCAGTGCACTCAGTGTCTTCCACTTCTAGGGCAGGGCCAGGTGGATTGGCCACAGAACTCCAGCCAGCAGAGTCATCAACAAGCAGAAGAGACTGCTGTATGACTTGAGGCTCAGACAGCTCGGCTGTTTTGCAAGGGGTGAGGTGAAAGAATGATGACCATGGTCATCAGGTGCCAGCTCTCCACTTTTGGCAGGGAGCCAGGCGAAAGACAGTGCGAAGGAACTCAAGGGACTGTTAGCCATCCAATCTAATACCACCTTAACATCTAATACCGCCTCACCATTGTGCAAGTGGTCCCCGAGCATATGAAATGACTCAGAACATCCTGTCGCTTGCATGCTCCAGATGAAGGTTTTCCACTTGGGCACAAAACAGGCACAGATTGATCACATCCTCTCCTTGCAGCTGCTCCACCTTCACCACCAGCAGAACAACAAAGGAATCGAGCGCACTGCTAAATACCAAATACAATAAATGAGTACAAAGCTATGAGGGTGCGGAAGCAGTAATAAAAATAGACTGCATCACAACAAGAAAAAGCATTACTGCAAGGATACGCACTCCATCAAAGAATAAATCACAATAAAGATAAGATAACACAGACTGATATTTATTGACAAATCAAAAAAGCACGCTACAAACGATAAAAACACAGTTAAAAACATGTAAACAACATCAAAACCACACAGGTTATAAGGCGACTAAACAGAGACCTACTGGCTCATGGGGTATATGCGCAAAAAAAAATATATCAGACAGAATCAAAAATAGTGCCATAATGGTCCATATAGAACCATACAGAAATGAAGGCAGTAATAGGCACAGAGATTTTGTCTATAAAAAATGAAAAAAAGGCAAAATGAGCCAGAGTGAGGCTGAAAAGCCACCAAGATACAATAGTATCACTAGATCCTTACAGCATAAATTGGAGGAAACCCCCCATAGTAATACAACCTGGTGGTACGATGACCCCACGCGTATCGCCTGGCAGACCAGGCTTCGTCAGGGAAGGTGCTAATTGAGCTGTCTACCAGCCTTAAATACTATTGACAAAATAACCTGATACAATACCGGTGTGGGCCGGCGGCAAAGGACTGGAGGACCAAAGAGGACCGGAAAGCAAGTCGCAGGGATGACTCGTATAGAGCGCCGCAGCACACAACGTAAACAGGCGTCCAGAGAAGTGGTAACCATGGAGCATAGCGCTGATGACCCACCGAACGGAGTGATCTGCGCATGCGCAAGACACCCACAGAGGGATGACAATGTAGCAACATGCCGCATACCAAAGTCAGAGCGTCAGAGCGCATGCGCCCATAGAAAAAGTCTATGTACATATACAAACATACAGGAGGGGGCTCATAATAAAGCCCAACCCCACTGAAAAGGAAGGGAGGGGGAGAAAAGAACATATGGGCTGCGGGAAAGAAGCTACTAAACTACATATAACGCTAATACATAGAATATACTACAATAATTAGGGGAAAAGAGAAAAATATGTAAGGATGCAAAAAATCCATATATATAACTAAAAGAAAGGGGAAGGGGGGGGGGGAAGAACTCCCCAAGACTGTACCAGGTCTCGTCTAAGGAATTGAGACCCAAGTCAAGGTAATATAAACCATGATCAATGAGGGAAACAATACAAAAGATCAAAACCCATCAGCAAAATAATAAACTGATGTAAGGTGCTATTGGCAAGGTGTTCGACTTAGATGACCATTATGAAAAATGAACATGATAATTTGGAAAATATGGGACCGAACACCTAGGAAGTTATAACACTGTAACCAAATTATAGGGGATAAAAAGAAACCAATAATGTGAACACAAATAGCACATACAGTACATGCAACCATTCAGA
The DNA here is from genome assembly GCF_032444005.1 of Ranitomeya imitator. NCBI lineage: Eukaryota > Metazoa > Chordata > Amphibia > Anura > Dendrobatidae > Ranitomeya > Ranitomeya imitator. Next base: position 335,504,648 of record NC_091286.1, read on the forward strand.
ACCAAACATCCCCCGGGGGCATCCATATACACATCTCACATACACCCATACAAATCAAAAAATGAGACAGCGACTTACAAATATCAAATATATGTGCATTAGACATGGTCCAGAGTTTAACTTTATTGAATAATAATAAATACATATAAGCCATAATGCATAAAACATACCATATCATATAATAACGCATTAGATATAGTAAACGCAGTAAGAGGATATAAGGACTAAAAAGGTAAGACACTATGTCAGAGTACAACCCATGAGCCAATGAACGTATAGGATCTAATAAGCGCACCCCTTGAGCCAGACCTAAGTATAAATAGAGAACCGATATGCCACAAGAAAAATTCCTAAATAGAAGACCGGCCACGGAAAAATAGAGGCAAACACCCAAATGGAACACTGGAACCATATAAACACATGATAGTAGTCACAATGCTCCCAGCAGCAAAAACGCACACAGAGCTGTATGAAACAACCGGATGACAGCTTCTCTTGAACAAGGATCGCGGCTCCTGCACAATATGCCAGTCCCAACAAAAGGAGGTCAACCAAGGAATCCAGTGAATAACAGTTCTTCATTGAGACCTGCAGGGGTGATAGAACCAAGGTTAAAAATCCATTTAGACTCCATCCGTAGAAGCAGTTGTCTATACTCCCCACCTCTATTAGACATATAAACCCTGTCCAAACCAATGACCCTGGTGTTGGTATTCTGACCTCCATGTTGGGCCAGATAGTGAGATGCCACCGGGGTAAGCACCTTACCCTTCAGGGAATCAATACGTGCCAAATTGATGGTGGAAAAATGTTTTTGTATTCGGCGCCTAAGCTCCTGAGATGTCTGTCCGACATAAACACGTTGGCAGGGGCAGATAAGGGCATAAATGACAAGAGTAGTTATACAATTAATATATGATCGTAACTTATGTCTACTCTGATCCATAGGATTGATAAAAAAATCCTTCATTTGACACATGTGTGGACAAATATTGCAGTTGCCGCATGCGAAGGATCAGTGGAGATCAATGCCCCGATGCAACCTAACCGTCTGCCGCCTATAGTGACTGTTGGTCAGGAGATCTCTAAAGTTGGAAGCTCTTCTGGCAGTAAGCTGCGGTTGATCAGTCACCACCCTAGATGTAGACAAATCGGTGGTGAGAATACCCCAGTGTCTTTGGAGAATACATCTAATTTGTGACCAGTCATTGTTGAAACTGGTAACAAATCTCAATTTGTTGTCCCGTACCTTGTTTTGAGGCAGCAGCAATGACTCCTGTGTATGGGCATTAGCCCGCTGAAAGGCTGTAGCAATGCTCCTCCGTGGGTAATGACGCTGTTTGAACCTATTCGTTAACTTGAGAGCCTCTTGATTGAAATCCAAATCCGAAGTGCAGTTCCTCCTGATTCTTAAGATCTGTCCAACAGGGACCCCATTCTTAGTATGCATAGGATGAAAGCTCCTGTAATCCAGAAGACTGTTGGTCGCAGTAGGCTTCCGAAACAATTTGGTATTAAGTCCACCATCCGTAGCCATAACCTGCAGGACCAAAAAGGTCACTGTAGTGGGGGAAATGGAATAAGTGAGCACAATGTTGTGAGAAATCCTATTGAGAAGGTCAATAAAGTTGAGACACTCATCATAGCTACCAGACCAGACAAAAAATAAATCGTCGATATACCGACTTCAATACCGGACATGGCGCTTGAACTCCTCAAGGGGGTAGACCATGGTGGCTTCCCACCAACCTAAAAAAAGGTTGGCCACAGCCGGGGCACAACGCGCCCCCATGGCCACCCCCAAGGTCTGGAGATAAAAAGACCTGTCAAAAAGGAAAAAATTGTGCTTCTTCACAAATTCCAAAAGATCGACCACTAGAGAGTCGTGCATTCGATCCGAATGCCCTAGTTGGTCGAGAAAAAACAGAGTCGCAGTAATCCCATCTTCATGGCAAATATTTGAATAAAGCGACTCAACGTCACACGTTACCAAGAAAGAGTCTGGGGGTAAAGACACCTCCCGGCAAATGCGGATAAAGTGTGAGAAGTCTTGAACAAAGGAAGGCAGGTTCCTAGTAAGGGGCTGTAAAAAGTGATCCACATAGACACATGCCTTTTCACAAAGACCACCAATGCCAGCCACAATGGGCCGACCCGGTGGTCTACATGGGTCTTTGTGAATCTTGGGCAGCATGTAGAAAGTCGCCGTGATGGGGGCCTCCACCCACATAAAATCAAATTCATGGTTACTGATGATGCCAAGTTCTCTAGCCCTTTCCAGAAGCTGTCTAAATTTACCTGCAAAGATAGCAGTCGGGTCTGATGGAAGTTTCCTGTAGAATCTACTGTTCCCCAGCTGACGGTGAGCCTCCTCTAAATAGAGTGAGTGTGGCCAAAGGACCACATTGCCCCCTTTATCTGCTTCTTTTATGATAAAGGTGTTATTCACCCTTAAATCTTTAAGGGCTTGTCTCTCTTCTCTGCTAAGATTGCCCAGGGTAGATGTACGTGGACATAATGCCACAAAGTCCCTCTTGGCGAGTTCAAAAAATACCCTGATAGCAGGAATAAGGGAGAATGGCGGTGCTACCTTAGATTTATTTCTAAACAGACAAGGGTTCTTACCATCAACAGGGGCATCCTGTTCTCGTAGGAGTTGTAGAAGATCCTGAAAAACTTGTTGGTCCGTTTGTCCCAAACCCTCTGTCATAGATGGCCTATTGTGCAGCACCTGTAGCAAAAGACGTCTGCAAAATAAATATAAATCCTTAACCACAGTAAATTTGTCCAGTTCCTGGACCGGAGAAAAAGTGAGACCCCGTTGTAGTACCGACAATTCAGTAGGAGAGAGAATGTAGTCAGAGAGATTGAGAACCTGTAACACGTCTGAAGGTACCTGAACATGAGTAGAAGGATCAACCACAGGGCCATGGGCCATTACTTGTGCTGAGTCTTGTGAGGCCTCTGGGCCATTGGTCGGTGACCTCCATATCTCATGGTCCGAGGTGGCGGGAACGCGGCGCCTCCGCCCCCTTCGAGTCCGGCGTCGGGGTTGCTCTCTGCTGACGATAAAAAAATCGCTCTCCGAGGTGCAATCAGTTCTTTGCAGAGCAATTTGTTTGGCATCACCTATCTTATAGGACTGAGCCCCTTGTCTCCTATTCCCGTGGTGTCTCCATTTAAATGCCCTTTTAGAATCAAAGTCTTTGCGATCTCTAGAGAATTTAGATTTCTTTTTGGACATGACCTCACGGTCGTATTTGTCCAGACTCTCTTTCAACTTGATCCTAAAGGGTTGTACTTGTGTGACATCACCGAAGTTGGCCAACTTCGCTTCTAGGTCCTTAATATCACCCTTTGTTTTGGCTAAAAGTTCTCGATCGTGTGTCAAAAGCATATTCATAATAATATTTGAGCATTTTAGAAGGCCCTGTTCCCATGTCTCGAAATCCAGAGGAAGGTTCCCATGCCGGGTAAATAGACACCCTAAGGCCACGAGGCGCAATATTAAGCTTAACATACTCCTCAAGGCTGCAGATATTCCACCACAAACGAATGCCAGCCCGATGTGCGGATGTCAGCTCCAAGGTAAGTTTATGAAAATCTGAATCTGGCATGGGCGACTCCCCTGCAGAAAAACATCCATGGATTGTGCTCGTTATGCCGCCTCGCGAGCCTCCCAGTCCATGTCCACCCGTGTAAACAGGCCACAGACCATAACTAAAAAATAAAAGGAACGGACGTACAATAAATAAAGGTACGACCCACAATAATACTATTATTCTAAATAGAATGCGTGCAGCCCGAGAAGAACACCCACCAAACGGTGAGTAAACCAATAGGAGCAGAAGAACAAAGGAATCGAGCGCACTGCTAAATACCAAATACAATAAATGAATACAAAGCTATGAGGGTGCAGAAGCAGTAATAAAAATAGACTAAATCACAACAAGAAAAAGCATTACTGCAAGGATACGCACTCCATCAAAGAATAAATCACAATAAAGATAAGATAACACAGACTGACATTTATTGACAGATCAAAAAACCACACTACAAACGATAAAAACACAGTTAAAAACATGTAAACAACATCAAAACCGCACAGGTTATAAAGACCATACCTCAGTGTGATAAGGCGACTAAACAGAGACCTACTGGCTCATGGGGTATATGCGCAAAAAAATATATATCAGACAGAATCAAAAATAGTGCCATAATGGTCCATATAGAACCATACAGAAATGAAGGCAGTAATAGGCACAGAGATTTTGTCTATAAAAAATGAAAAAAAAGGCAAAATGAGCCAGAGTGAGGCTGAAAAGCCACCAAGATACAATAGTATCACTAGATCCTTACAGCATAAATTGGAGGAAACCCCCCATAGTAATACAACCTGGTGGTACGATGTCCCCACGCGTATCGCCTGGCAGACCAGGCTTCGTCAGGGAAGGTGCTAATTGAGCTGTCTACCAGCCTTAAATACTATTGGCAAAATAACCTGATACAATACCGGTGTGGGCCGGCGGCAAAGGACTGGAGGACCATAGAGGACCGGAAAACAAGTCGCAGAGATGATTCGTATAGAGCGCAGCAGCGCACGACGTCAGCAGGCATGCAGAGAGCAAGTAACCATGGCGCATAGAACCGGAAAGTAAGTCGCAGGGATGACTCGTATAGAGCGCCGCAGCGCACAACATAAACAGGCGTCCAGAGAAGTGGTAACCATGGAGCATAGCGCCTGCGCTGATGACCCACCGAACGGAGTGATCTGCACATGCGCAAGACACCCACAGAGGGATGACAATGTAGTAACATGCCGTATACCAAAGTCAGGGCGTCAGAGCGCATGCGCCCATAGAAAAAGTCTATGTACATATACAAACATACAGGAGGGGGCTCATCATAAAGCCCAACCCCACTGAAAAGGAAGGGAGGGGGACAAAAGAACATATGGGCTGCGGGAAAGAAGCTACTAAACTACATATAACGCTAATACATAGAATATACTACAATAATTAGGGGAAAAGAGGAAAAATATGTAAGGATGCAAAAAATCCATATATATAACTAAAAGAAAGGGGAAGGGGAGGGGAAAGAACTCCCCAAGACTGTACCAGGTCTCGTCTAAGGAATTGAGACCCAAGTCAAGGTAATATAAACCATGATCAATGAGGGAAACAATACAAAAGATTAAGACCCATCAGCAAAATACTAAACTGATGTAAGGTGCTATTGGCAAGGTGTTAGACTTAGATGACCATTACGAAAAATGAACATGATAATTTGGAAAATATGGGACCGAACACCTAGGAAGTTATAACACCGTAACCAAATTATAGGGGATAAAAAGAAACCAATATTGTGAACACAAATAGCACACACATGCAACCATTCAGAACCAAACATCCCCCGGGGGCATCCATATACACATCTCACATACACCCATACAAATCAAAAAATGAGACAGCGACTTACAAATATCAAATATATGTGCATTAGACATGGTCCAGAGTATAACTTTATTGAATAATAATAAATACATATAAGCCATAATGCATAAAACATACCATATCATATAATAACGCATTAGATATAGTAAAGGCAGTAAGAGGATATAAGGACTAAAAAGGTAAGACACTATGTCAGAGCACAACCCATGAGCCAATGAAAGTATATGATCTAATAAGCGCACCCCTTGAGCCAGACCTAAGTATAAATAGAGAACCGATATGCCACAAGAAAAATTCCTAAATAGAAGACCGGCCACGGAAAAATAGAGGCAAACACACAAATGGAACACTGCAACCATATAAACACATGATAGTAGTCACAATGCTCCCAGCAGCAAAAACGCACACAGAGCTGTATGAAACAACCGGATGACAGCTTCTCTTGAACAAGGATCGCGGCTCCTGCACAATATGCCAGTCCCAACAAAAGGAGGTCAACCAAGGAATCCAGTGAATAACAGTTCATGTGTATGTGCAAGTGTGTGCTATTTGTGTTCACATTATTGGTTTCTTTTTATCCCCTATAATTTGGTTACGGTGTTATAACTTCCTTGGTGTTCGGTGTTGTGAATTCTGTGGCCGAGTTCACTTCTGTGGTCACAAGTGGTATTGCAGTCTCTGGGCTTCCTCCCTCAGGTGTTTTGGTGAGCTCGTTGGCTGCCTTGCTATTTAGCTCCACCTGAGTCTGTCTTCCTTGCTCCTTGTCAATGTTCCAGTGTTGGATCTGAGCTACTGCATCTTTCCTTGGGCCTGCTGCTCTGCTAGATAAGTGCTTCTAGTTTGTTTTCTGTTTTTTTTGTCCAGCTTGCTATTAACTTTTGCTGGAAGCTCTGAGAAGCAAAGGGGTGCACCGCCGTGCTGTTAGTTCGGCACGGTGGGTCTTTGTGCCCCTTTGCGTGGTTTTCGTTTTAGGGTTTTTTGTAGACTGCATAGTTCTCTTTGCTATCCTCGCTCTGTCTAGAATATCGGGCCTCACTTTGCTGAATCTATTTCATTCCTACGTTTGTCTTTTCATCTTGCTAACAGTCATTATATGTGGGGGGCTGCCTATTCCTTTGGGGTATTTCTCTGAGGTAAGTCAGGCTTGTATTTCTATCTTCAGGCTAGTCAGCTCCTCAGGCAGTGCCGAGTTGCATAGGTAGTTGATAGGCGCAATCCACTGCTGCTTATAGTTGTGTGAGGATAGATTAGGTACTGCAGTCTACAGAGATTCCACGTCTCAGAGCTCGTCCTATTGTTTTTGGTTATTGCCAGATCTCTGTATGTGCGCTGATTACTGCACGCTGTGTTGCCTGATTGCCAGCCATAACAGTACAAGGAGCCCTCCAATGATTTCCAATAGAGGGAAAAAAGAAATCCTGACATCATTTTTTTTTCTTAGCTCTGTCTTCAGTCTTTTTTTTCCCCTAGACATTAGAGTGCTTCAGGACACAGCTGTGGACATGGATATTCAGGCTCTGTGCTCCTCAATTGATAATCTCGTTGTAAATGTACAAAAGATTCAAGATACTATTGATCAGAAATCGATGCTAGAACCAAGAATTCCGATTCCTGATTTGTTTTTTGGTGACAGAACTAAGTTCTTGAGCTTCAGAAATAATTGTAAGCTATTTTTGGCCTTGAAACCTCATTCTTCTGGTAATCCTATTCAACAGGTTTTGATTATTATTTCTTTTTTGCGCGGCGACCCACAGGACTGGGCGTTTTCTCTTGCACCAGGAGATTCTGCATTGAGTAATGTTGATGCATTTTTCCAGGCGCTGGGATTGCTTTACGATGAGCCTAATTCAGTGGATCAAGCTGAGAAAAATCTGCTGGCTTTATGCCAGGGTCAGGATGATGTAGAAGTATATTGTCAGAAATTTAGGAAATGGTCAGTACTCACTCTGTGGAATGAATCTGCACTAGCGGCTTTGTTCAGAAAGGGTCTCTATGAAGCTCTTAAGGATGTAATGGTGGGATTTCCTATGCCTGCTGGTTTGAATGAGTCTATGTCCTTGGCCATTCAGATCGGTCGTCGCTTGCGCGAGCGTAAATCTGTGCACCATCTGGCGGTATTGTCTGAGAGTAAGCCTGAGCCTATGCAGTGCGACAGGACTATGACTAAAGTAGAACGGCACGAACACAGACGTCTGAACAGACTGTGTTTTTATTGTGGTGATTCTACTCATGCTATTTCTAATTGTCCTAAACGCACTAGGCGGTTCGATAGCTCTGCCGTTATTGGTACTGTACAGTCCAAATTCCTTTTGTCCATTACCTTAATGTGCTCTTTGTCATCATATTCTGTCATGGCGTTTGTGGATTCAGGCGCTGCCCTGAATCTGATGGATTTGGATTATGCTAAACGTTGTGGATTTTTCTTGGAGCCTTTGCGGTGTCCTATTCCGTTGAGAGGAATTGATGCTACACCTTTGGCCAAGAATAAGCCTCAGTACTGGGCCCAGCTGACCATGTGCATGGCTCCTGCACATCAGGAAGTTATTCGCTTTTTGGTACTGCATAATTTGCATGATGTGGTCGTGTTGGGGTTGCCATGGCTACAAACCCATAATCCAGTATTGGATTGGAACTCTATGTCGGTAACCAGCTGGGGTTGTCAGGGAGTACATGGTGATGTTCCATTTTTGTCTATTTCGTCATCCATTCCTTCTGACATCCCAGAGTTCTTGTCGGACTTTCAGGATGTATTTGAAGAGTCCAAGTCTGATGCCCTACCTCCGCATAGGAATTGTGATTGTGCTATCGATTTGATTCCTGGTAGTAAATTCCCTAAGGGTCGTTTATTTAATTTGTCCGTACCTGAACACACCGCTATGCGCAGTTATGTGAAGGAGTCCCTGGAGAAGGGACATATTCGCCCATCGTCGTCACCATTGGGAGCAGGGTTCTTTTTTGTAGCCAAGAAGGATGGTTCGCTAAGACCGTGTATTGATTACCGCCTTCTTAATAAGATCACTGTTAAGTTTCAGTATCCCTTGCCATTGATTTCTGACTTGTTTGCTCGGATTAAGGGGGCTAGTTGGTTTACTAAGATTGATCTTCGTGGTGCGTATAATCTGGTGAGAATCAGGCAGGGAGATGAATGGAAAACGGCATTTAATACGCCCGAGGGTCATTTTGAGTATCTGGTGATGCCGTTCGGACTTGCCAATGCTCCATCTGTTTTTCAGTCTTTTATGCATGACATTTTCCGTGAGTATCTGGATAAATTCTTGATTGTTTACTTGGATGACATTTTGATCTTCTCAGATGATTGGGAGTCTCATGTGAAGCAAGTCAGAATGGTTTTCCAGGTACTGCGTGCTAATTCCTTGTTCGTGAAGGGATCAAAGTGTCTCTTCGGTGTGCAGAAAGTTTCATTTTTGGGGTTCATCTTTTCCCCTTCTACTATCGAGATGGATCCGGTTAAGGTTCAGGCCATCCAGGATTGGACTCAGCCGACATCTCTAAAAAGTCTGCAGAAATTCCTGGGCTTTGCTAATTTTTATCGTCGCTTCATCTGTAATTTTTCTAGCATTGCCAGACCATTGACCGATTTGACCAAGAAGGGTGCTGATTTGGTTAATTGGTCTTCTGCTGCCGTGGAAGCTTTTCAGGAGTTGAAGCGTCGTTTTTGCTGTGCCCCTGTGTTGTGTCAACCTGATGTTTCTCTTCCGTTCCAGGTCGAGGTTGATGCTTCTGAGATTGGTGCAGGGGCGGTTTTGTCACAGAGAGGTTCTGGTTGCTCAGTGTTCAAACCATGTGCTTTCTTTTCCAGGAAATTTTCTGCTGCTGAGCGTAATTATGATGTGGGCAACCGAGAGTTGCTGGCCATGAAGTGGGCATTCGAGGAGTGGCGTCATTGGCTTGAGGGTGCTAAGCATCGCGTGGTGGTTTTGACTGATCATAAGAACCTTACTTATCTTGAGTCTGCCAAGCGCTTGAATCCTAGACAGGCCCGTTGGTCGTTATTTTTTGCTCGTTTTGATTTTGTGATTTCATACCTTCCGGGCTCTAAAAATGTGAAGGCGGATGCTCTGTCTAGGAGTTTTGTGCCCGACTCTCCGGGGTTATCTGAGCCGGCGAGTATCCTCAAGGAAGGAGTCATTGTGTCTGCCATCTCCCCTGATTTGCGGAGAGTGTTGCAGAAATTTCAGGCTAATAAACCTGATCGTTGTCCGGCCGAGAAACTGTTCGTCCCTGATAGGTGGACTAGTAAAGTTATCTCTGAACTTCATTGTTCGGTGCTGGCCGGTCATCCAGGAATCTTTGGTACCAGGGAGTTGGTTGCTAGATCCTTCTGGTGGCCATCTCTGTCACGGGATGTGCGTGCTTTTGTGCAGTCCTGTGGAATTTGTGCTAGGGCTAAGCCCTGCTGTTCACGTGCCAGTGGGTTGCTTTTGCCCTTGCCGGTCCCGAAGAGGCCTTGGACACATATTTCGATGGATTTCATTTCTGACCTTCCCGTTTCTCAAAAAATGTCGGTCATTTGGGTGGTCTGTGATCGCTTTTCTAAAATGGTCCATCTGGTGCCCTTGGTTAAATTGCCTTCCTCCTCTGATTTGGTGCCTTTGTTCTTCCAGCATGTGGTTCGTTTACATGGCATTCCTGAGAATATTGTTTCTGACAGAGGTTCCCAGTTTGTCTCGAGGTTCTGGCGAGCCTTTTGTGGTAGGATGGGCATTGACCTATCTTTTTCCTCGGCCTTCCATCCTCAGACTAATGGCCAGACCGAACGAACCAATCAGACCTTGGAAACATATCTGAGATGTTTTGTTTCCGCTGACCAGGATGATTGGGTGTCATTTTTGCCGTTGGCTGAGTTCGCCCTTAATAATCGGGCCAGCTCGGCTACCTTGGTCTCTCCATTTTTCTGCAATTCTGGGTTCCATCCTCGTTTCTCTTCAGGACAGGTTGAGTCTTCGGACTGTCCTGGTGTGGATTATGTGGTGGACAGGTTGCAGCAGATCTGGACTCAGGTAGTGGACAATTTGACCTTGTCCCAGGAGAAGGCTCAGCTTTTCGCTAATCGCAGACGCCGTGTGGGACCCCGACTTCGTGTTGGGGATCTGGTTTGGTTATCTTCTCGTCATATTCCTATGAAGGTTTCCTCTCCTAAATTTAAACCTCGTTTTATTGGTCCGTATAGGATTTCTGAGATTCTCAATCCGGTGTCTTTTCGTCTGACCCTCCCAGACTCCTTTTCCATACATAATGTATTCTATAGGTCGTTGTTGAGGAGATACGTGGCACCTATGGTTCCATCTGTGGAGCCTCCTGCCCCTGTTTTGGTGGAGGGGGAATTGGAGTATATTGTGGAGAAGATTTTGGATTCTCGTGTCTCTAGACGGAAACTCCAGTATTTGGTCAAATGGAAGGGTTATGCTCAGGAAGATAATTCCTGGGTTTTTGCCTCTGATGTCCATGCCCCAGATCTTGTTCGTGCCTTTCATGTGGCTCATCCTGGTCGGCCTGGGGGTTCTGGTGAGGGTTCGGTGACCCCTCCTCAAGGGGGGGGTACTGTTGTGAATTCTGTGGCCGAGTTCACTTCTGTGGTCACAAGTGGTATTGCAGTCTCTGGGCTTCCTCCCTCAGGTGTTTTGGTGAGCTCGTTGGCTGCCTTGCTATTTAGCTCCACCTGAGTCTGTCTTCCTTGCTCCTTGTCAATGTTCCAGTGTTGGATCTGAGCTACTGCATCTTTCCTTGGGCCTGCTGCTCTGCTAGATAAGTGCTTCTAGTTTGTTTTCTGTTTTTTTTGTCCAGCTTGCTATTAACTTTTGCTGGAAGCTCTGAGAAGCAAAGGGGTGCACCGCCGTGCTGTTAGTTCGGCACGGTGGGTCTTTGTGCCCCTTTGCGTGGTTTTCGTTTTAGGGTTTTTTGTAGACTGCATAGTTCTCTTTGCTATCCTCGCTCTGTCTAGAATATCGGGCCTCACTTTGCTGAATCTATTTCATTCCTACGTTTGTCTTTTCATCTTGCTAACAGTCATTATATGTGGGGGGCTGCCTATTCCTTTGGGGTATTTCTCTGAGGTAAGTCAGGCTTGTATTTCTATCTTCAGGCTAGTCAGCTCCTCAGGCAGTGCCGAGTTGCATAGGTAGTTGATAGGCGCAATCCACTGCTGCTTATAGTTGTGTGAGGATAGATTAGGTACTGCAGTCTACAGAGATTCCACGTCTCAGAGCTCGTCCTATTGTTTTTGGTTATTGCCAGATCTCTGTATGTGCGCTGATTACTGCACGCTGTGTTGCCTGATTGCCAGCCATAACAGTTCGGTCCCATATTTTCCAAATTATCATGTTCATTTTTCGTAATGGTCATCTAAGTCTAACACCTTGCCAATAGCACCTTACATCAGTTTAGTATTTTGCTGATGGGTCTTAATCTTTTGTATTGTTTCCCTCATTGATCATGGTTTATATTACCTTGACTTGGGTCTCAATTCCTTAGACGAGACCTGGTACAGTCTTGGGGAGTTCTTTCCCCCCCCCTTCCCCTTTCTTTTAGTTATATATATGGATTTTTTGCATCCTTACATATTTTTCTCTTTTCCCCTAATTATTGTAGTATATTCTATGTATTAGCGTTATATGTAGTTTAGTAGCTTCTTTCCTGCAGCCCATATGTTCTTTTCTCCCCCTCCCTTCCTTTTCAGTGGGGTTGGGCTTTATGATGAGCCCCCTCCTGTATGTTTGTATATGTACATAGACTTTTTCTATGGGCGCATGCGCTCTGACACCCTGACTTTGGTATGCGGCATGTTGCTACATTGTCATCCCTCTGTGGGTGTCTTGCGCATGCGCAGATTACTCCGTTCGGTGGGTCATCAGCGCAGGCGCTATGCGCCATGGTTACCACTTCTCTGGACGCCTGTTTACGTTGTGCGCTGTGGCGCTCTATACGAGTCATCCCTGCGACTTGCTTTCCGGTTCTATGCGCCATGGTTACTTGCTCTCTGCATGCCTGCTGACGTCGTGCGCTGCGGCGCTCTATACGAATCATCTCTGCGACTTGTTTTCCGGTCCTCTATGGTCCTCCAGTCCTTTGCCGCCGGCCCACACCGGTATTGTATCAGGTTATTTTGTCAATAGTATTTAAGGCTGGTAGACAGCTCAATTAGCACCTTCCCTGACGAAGCCTGGTCTGCCAGGCGATACGCGTGGGGACATCGTACCACCAGGTTGTATTACTATGGGGGGTTTCCTCCAATTTATGCTGTAAGGATCTAGTGATACTATTGTATCTTGGTGGCTTTTCAGCCTCACTCTGGCTCATTTTGCCTTTTTTTCATTTTTTATAGACAAAATCTCTGTGCCTATTACTGCCTTCATTTCTGTATGGTTCTATATGGACCATTATGGCACTATTTTTGATTCTGTCTGATATATATTTTTTTGCGCATATACCCCATGAGCCAGTAGGTCTCTGTTTAGTCTCCTTATCACTAGTGTTGAGCATTCCGATACCGCAAGTATCGGGTATCGGCCGATACTTGCGGTATCGGAATTCCGATACCGAGTTCCGATACTTTTGTGGTATCGGGAATCGGTATCGAATCCATATTAATGTGTAAAATAAAGAATTAAAATAAAAAATATTTATATAATCACCTCTCCGGAGGCCCCTGGACATCACCGCTGGTAACCGGCAGCCTTCTTTGTTTAAAATGAGCGCGTTTACGGACTTCTATGACTTCACGGCTTCTGATTGGTCGCGTGCCGCTCATGTGACCACCATGCGACCAATCAGAAGCCGCGACGTCATTCTCAGGTCCTAAACTCCTCATTCTTGGAATTTAGGACCTGAGAATGACGTCGCGGCTTCTGATTGGTCGCGTGGCGGTCACATGAGCGGCACGCGACCAATCAGAAGCTGCGACGTCATTCTCAGGTCCTAAACGCGCTCATTTTAAGCAAAGAAGGCTGCCGGTTACCAGCGGTGATGTCCAGGGGCCTCCGGAGAGGTAATTATATCAATATTTTTTATTTTAATTCTTTATTTTACACATAAATATGGATCCCAGAGCTTGAAGGAGAGTTTCCTCTCCTTCAGACCCTGGGAACCATCAGGATACCTTCCGATACTTGGTGTCCCATTGACTTGTATTGGTATCGGGTATCGGTATCGGCGATATCCGATATTTTTCGGATATCGGCCGATACTATCCGATATCGATACTTTCAAGTATCGGACGGTATCGCTCAACCCTACTTATCACACTGAGGTATGGTCTTTATAACCTGTGTGGTTTTGATGTTGTTTACATGTTTTTAACTGTGTTTTTATCGTTTGTAGTGTGCTTTTTTGATTTGTCAATAAATATCAGTCTGTGTTATCTTATCTTTATTGTGATTTATTCTTTGATGGAGTGCGTATCCTTGCAGTAATGCTTTTTCTTGTTGTGATACCTTCACCACCAGCAGCACCACGGCAACCTACATGTCCCCTATTTGATGCACTCGTCATGTTCATAGGCTTTATACACCAGGCTGCTAGTGCACTGTACAGCAGGCTGTACAGGCACTCTGGTTCAGTTTGTGTCGCTAGTGTGCACAAGGCTGTTATGGTACTCTGGATCCGACTGTATAGGCAATCTGGACCAGGCTGTAAGTGCACTGTGCACCAGGCTATATTGGCTCACTGAATCAGACTACAGTATATGGGCAGTGCACACCAGGCTGTTAGGGCACTAATAAACAGTGACAGCTGCAAGCATAAATAGTGATAAAATAGTAACAATTTAACTTCTAATTCATATCTGGAAGGTTACTAAGGGACACTAGTAAGGACGGGATCACACTTAGGGACGGACTTTGTTAGGACTGGAGACTTACACGGGGCATGACAGCGTAAAATATTTGCCACCCTACTTTTCTCTTAAGACTATGGACGGCTCATCCTGGACAAAAAGGGGTGAGACCAAACCTTTTTTAATGAGCATTGTTTTTTACTGAACACTTTTGAGTATTTATTTGTTTGATTATAAGAATTAAATGAGTTAGATGTTACTATTCTATCACTATTTTTCCTTGCTGCTACCACCATTAATTGATAGGGATACACTCTGCTTATTCACACAAATAAGCAGGCTGTAAGGACAGTGTGCCGGAACAGAATAGGGGCTGTATGCACCAGACTGTACATCATTCTTCTTACTTATGACAATGCTTATAATGGCTGTGCAACCCTTGTTCCGTCGTTTATGTGAGGCACTAGTAAGATGCACCTAATTCATAAAGTGGTATGTGCCTGTTAATGAATTAGGGTCTTTTTACTCCAGCGGTTCTGTTCATTAAAACTGGCATGCACAGCAAGTCTTTTGATTTAGGAACTTTAGTACACAAGTATTTGTAAGTTCTTTCAGTATTTACTTATGCTGCAGCCGAGTGGTAAATGACAAGTATGAAGGACATATTTAAGTATAAACACTTCAGTTATTCCATGTATATTATTCAGCTCAGTAAGAGAATGTCTTTGATATATTAAATAGCAGCTTTACTTGGCTGCCATAGTAGATAAGTGTTTCAGAAGTGTAAAAATAAATAAGTGGAAGGATTTTCTCAATGTTGTGAAGAAAAAAATCAGTAATGTGTAGATATGGAATGTATAAGCTGAGAAAATAAAAATGATGACCGAATTATAGCACCTACATTAAAGGAATAAAATGAAGCAGACAAATTAATGGATTAAGATACATTCATTAGGAATTATTTTGCATATTAATATGCATATTTTGCATTTGTTAATCTTATAGACATGAAGATTATTTGGAAGTTAGCAATACTTTGATGGAATAAATATATCCTAGAATAATTATGTTTATTTTGTAGTAAGTAACTTATTGTTGTCTCCTTAACAACCAGTAAACTTCACGCATTTACAGCTATACTCTTCATTATACAAAATAATTCTAATATATGACATTCTATCACATATGAATTCTATCACAAACCCCAGCACTTTCTAACCTAATAATCATCTCCCCTTCCCTCTCACCTCACCACCTGTCCTCCTCTGCTGACCTGCTCCTCAACCTCAAATCTGTCCTAAGAAAACATAAAACAAGTCGGCCACTCTCTTTCTCCCACCTGCTGTCCCTTTCTCTGCTTTTCCTCACTGCTGGAGACATATCTATCAACCCGGGACCCCCACATCTCATACCTCCCACTACTACCCCCTCCTATCGCTCCCTATCTAATATGAACTACCGCAATCTTTCCAACATAAAACCCGTGCCCCTGACGCCCACCTCCCTGCTCCCGCTCTCTGCAGCACTCTGGAATGCCCACTCAATCTGCAATAAGCTTCACGTGATTCACAACCTTTTTCTCTCTCACAATCTTGCCTTCCTTGGCCTCACAGAAACATGGCTAACACCCTCTGACACTGCCTCTCCTACTGCGCTGTGTTACGGAGGCTTCCACTTTACCCACACCCCTTGACCCGGCAACAAACATGGTGGAGGAGTGGGTCTTCTTCTTTCTTCTAACTGCACCTTTAACCCAATCCCACCTCTACCCTCCCTTATCCTCCCCTCTTTTGAAGTCCACTCTATCCGCTTCTACTCTCCCTCCAACCTCCAAGTGGCCATCATATACCGACCTTCAGGCCAGGCCACTGCCTTTATTGACCAATTCTCCACCTGGCTTCTCCACTTTCTCTCTGCTGACATTCCCACCATCATCATGGGTGACTTCAACATCTCCATTGATACTCTTCAGTCAACAGCCTCCAAACTTCTGTCCCTTACCTCATCCTTTGGACTTACTCAGTGGTCCTCCGCAGCCACCCACACAGATGGACATACATTAGACTTGGTATTCACTCGTCTCTGCTCTCTGCCTAACTTCATCACCTCCCCTCTCCCTCTATTCGACCACCATCTGCTCACCTCATCCCAGTCCTCTTCACCGGTCATCCATGTCCAGAAAAATGCACACCCCCGCAGAAACCTTGCACACCTAGACACCCACACACTTTCTGACTCTATCCTACCACTGGCATCCATATCCTCACTCCACGACAAAGACAGTGCCACTGCTTTCTACAATGCCACACTTGCATCAGCTATTGACACAGTTACCCCTCTCATCCATGGCAGAGTGTGACGTATCAATAGACAACCTTGGCACAATAACACAATTAAAAAGCTCCGGCAAGTGTCCAGGGTTGCGGAGCGGCGTTGGAAGAAAACACACTTGCAAGACGACTTCACTGCATTCAAGCAACGAATAACGCTATGGCTGGAGTAGACCCACCTATCGGGTAAATGACTCCATAAGAGTACTGAAACAAAGGACCAAAATAAAGATATACTGCTGTCAAACAAATGGCAACGAACGTGGGGATTACAATCGGTCTTTTTTAGGGCCCGGTCGGAAATACAACTCAAAAAGAGGACGAGGAGGGGGGGCCAATGCTTCAGACACAAACCGTCATGCAATGAACACCAGATCGCAGGTAATAAGTCGAATTTAGTAGTTAATATATCACAGAAATCATTGGGGGTATCACAATTACGTCTGTTACAGAAGGGCTTATCGTTTTGTCCTACCTATCGGTTTGATTCTTTTCAGTTTGACATTGATTTACAAAGATTCTATAGGAATGTACGATTGAAAGCCCATTTTTCTGAACAAACGCCAGTTGCCACATATCCTTTGGTGCAGACAACACCTATTAATTTAAAGGATTTAGATCGGAGAATTCCAAGTAAATTTTCTCCCCCTAAGAATAGCCCACCAGTGGAAACTTTTATTGGGTTGATTGAGAGGGAAGTTTCCGAGTATGTCCATTTTTTCCGAGGTATATGAATGGGTGTTTAGACACACACTATTGATTACATGATAAATTAGGTGGATGTGATTTTTTTCTGTTTTATTCTGCTTTTTTTTCTGTTTTTTTTCTGAATTTTTCAGATTTTTTCTATGAAGGTGAATATACATGGAAAACCTCTTATGTGATCTTTTATATAAATGAAAATAAAAATACACAGATTCAATTATAATAGTTAATAAAATGTCTTTCATCCAGAGAGATAGAAGTAATAAAATTGTTTGTGGTTATGTTGAGACAAAGAGTATGTATACATATATTAACATGTGTATTATGGATTGTATATGGCTGTTATGATACTGAGTTGTTTTCTTTGTTTGTACCCTAGTCTGATGAAGGTCATAAAGATCGAAACGTTACATTGAAAAATACTGGGAACACAATGATTAAATAAAATATTGAATAAGAAATTATTTTTTGAGTGCCGGATTTCTATAATTATTTGCGCAGTCTATAAAGGCTTCGGACAGAGTGACGCTCCCAGCCTTTTATATTATATATATATATATATATATATATATATATACAGTTAGGTCCATATATATTTGGACAGAGACAACATTTTTCTAATTTTGGTTATAGACATTACCACAATGAATTTTAAACAAAACAATTCAGATGCAGTTGAAGTTCAGACTTGCAGCTTTCATTTGAGGGTATCCACATTAAAATTGGATGAAGGGTTTAGGAGTTTCAGCTCCTTATCATGTGCCACCCTGTTTTTAAAGGGACCAAAAGTAATTGGACAATTGACTTCAAGGCTATTTCATGGACAGGTGTGGGCAATCCCTTCGTTATGTCATTCTCAATTAAGCAGATAAAAGGCCTGGAGTGGATTTGAGGTGTGGTACTTGCATTTGGAAGGTTTTGCTGTGAAGTAAACATGCGGTCAATGGAGCTCTCCATGCAGGTGAAACAAGCCATCCTTAAGCTGCAAAAACAGAAAAAACCCATCCGAGAAATTGCTACAATATTAGGAGTGGCAAAATCTACAGTTTGGTACATCCTGAGAAAGAAAAAAAGCACTGGTGAACTCATCAATGCAAAAAGACCTGGGTGCCCACGGAAGACAACAGTGGTGGATGATCGCAGAATAATCTCCATGGTGAAGAGAAACCCCTTCACAACAGCCGACCAAGTGACCAACACATTCCAGGAGGTAGGCGTATCAATATCCAAATCTACCATAAAGAGAAGACTGCATGAAAGTAAATACAGAGGGTTTACTGCACGGTGCAAGCCACTCATACGCATCAAGAATAAAAAGGCTAGACTGGACTTTGCTAAAAAGTATCTAAAAAAGCCAGCACAGTTCTGGAAGAACATTCTTTGGACAGATGAAACCAAGATCAACCTCTACCAGAATGATGGAAAGAGAAAAGTATGGTGAAGGCGTGGTACAGCTCATGATCCAAAGCATACCACATCATCTGTAAAACATGGCAGAGGCAGTGTGATGGCTTGGGCATGCATGGCTGCCAGTGGCACTGGGTCACTAGTGTTTATTGATGATGTGACACAGGACAGAAGCAGCTGAATGAATTCTGAGGTATTCAGAGCCATACTGTGTGCTCATATCCAGCCAAATGCGGCCAAACTGATTGGTCATCGTTTCATACTACAGATGGACAATGACCCAAAACATAAAGCCAAAGCAACCAGGAGTTTATTAAAGCAAAGAAGTGGAATATTCCTGAATGGCCAAGTCAGTCACCTGATCTCAACCCAATTGAGCATGCATTTCACTTGTTAAAGACTAAACTTCAGACAGAAAGGCCCACAAACAAACAGCAACTGAAAATCATCGCAGTGAAGGCCTGGCAGAGCATCAGAAAGGAGGAAACACAGCGTCTGGTGATGTCCATGAGTTCAAGACTTCAGGCAGTCATTGCCAACAAAGGGTTTTCAACCAAGTATTAAAAATGAACATTTTATTTAAAATTATTGAATCTGTCCAATTACTTTTGGTCCCTTTAAAAACAGGGTGGCACATGTTAAGGAGCTGAAACTTCAAAACCCTTCATCCAATTTTAATGTGGACACCCTCATATGAAAGATGAAAGTCTGAACTTCAACTGCATCTGAATTGTTTTGTTTAAAATTCATTGAGGTAATGTCTATAGCCAAAATTAGAAAAATGTTGTCTCTGTCCAAATATATCTGGACCTAACTGTATTCCTTTAAAAAAAGGAATAATCTAAAAAAAAATTAGAAATTGTAGACACACCGATATGTTATATATATATATACAGTATATATATATATATATATATATATATATATATATATATATATATATATATATATATATATATATAACATATCGGTGTGTCTACAATTTCTAATTTTTTTTTAGATTATTCCTTTTTTTAAAGGGACACTGTCACCTGAATTTGGAGGGAACAATCTTCAGCCATGGAGGCGGGGTTTTGGGGTGTTTGATTCACCCTTTACTTATCCGCTGGCTGCATGCTGGCTGCAATATTGGATTGAAGTTCATTCTCTGTCCTCCATAGTACACGCCTGCGCAAGGCAAGTTTATCTTGTGCAGGCATGTACTACGGAGGACAGAGAATGAACTTCAATCCAATATTGCAGCCAGCATGCAGCCAGCGGGTAAGGAAAGGGTGAATCAAACACCCAAAAACCCCGCCTCCATGGCTGAAGATCGTTCCCTCCAAATTCAGGTGACAGTGTCCCTTTAATGTCTAACTATTACATCTGAGGAAGGTTTTTAATTACATTTTGTTATCCATTATAGATAAGGGACATGCCCGCCATATGGTACCCGGCCGATGAAGCATATAAAGACAAGTATGCATGTGAAAATTGCTGTACGAGGATTTTATGTGACCTCTATCCGCAATATGACTGCTACAACTGTAGCCTGCAGCTGCAAATTAGTAAATATTTTTTTTACACCTTGCAGAAATTTTTTTTTTCAAGGATAATGTAGTGATCATATTATTTTATTGTTTTAGATAAAGAGGTCAAACAGCGTTGGCGCTCAGTGCGAGACCGCTTCCAAAAAATTCTGACCAGCCGGTCCAAAAGCGGGTCTTCCCTGGTCAAAGGGAGCTTCTAGATGACTGATGTCAATTATCTATTTGCAGCACTACTAGAAAGGACACAGCAATCCTGAAAAATTAGTTATTTGGCTTACAAATGGTAATGAGACAGTTGATGCCAATTATTTATTTGGCCTACTAATGGCAATGAGGTGGCTGATGCCAATTATTTATTTACCTGACTACTAGAAAACACACAGGGGCTTAAAGGAACAGTACTACCACAGGCAGGGGGCACAGAGTACACACAGTGGTTTTGAGCACAATACTCCCACAGACAGGTTTGAAGAGTGCACACAGTGGCTTTTAGCACAGTGCTGGCACAGTACTACTATAGAAATGGGTTTCAAACTACACACAGAGTTTTTTGAAGAGCGCACAGTCAGAATATGTCCTACACTCCAGCTGCATCCTATTCTTAAGCTTACAAGAGCAGAATGGCGGCGCCACTTATGATCTGGCTTTGTTACAGGCCAGGTCACATGGTGCGCTTTCCAATCACAGCCATGCGCTCTGATGGCTCTGGAAGTGCCTACAGTCTAAAAGCATATTGATTGGCTGTGCTGCAGCCCATAAATTTGACCCTTAAAAAACATGAGGATCTTATTGAACCAAAAACAGAAATAGTATCTTCTGATTTCAGATCTGATTTTGGTAATAAACATTATGTGTGTTTTCAATTCAGTCCCCAGTTTTATGAAATTAAGGGAATTGTCAACAAATTTCTCCCAGTTTTATATGAGGATGAATATTTGGCTAAAATTTTGAAAGCTGGAATTAATGTAGTGGCTAGGAGAGCCCCAACTATAGGTAACAAAATTTCACCTAGTATGTATTGTGCAGACAAAAATAAAAATAAGACGTGGTTAGATTCCAGTGGTTTCTAAAAATGTGGTTCAAATAATTGCAAAACTTGCACATATGCATTTATTACTAACATTTTTTTATAATTCTGACAATTCAGCGAGTGTTAATATCAAACATTATATTATTTGTAATACCACTTTTGTAGTTTATAAAATTGATTGTACTGCATGTCATTTATCTTATGTTGGATGCACATCACGTAAACTCAAGGTACGCATTACTGAACACCTTTATGATATAAGAAATACTGGGGAATCAAATCGCACTGTCTCTGCAGCTTCCAAACATTTTATTACACTGCATGCCCGTAGCACTAAGTATCTCTGCATTCACGGCATAGAGCATGTGAATAGACCTTTACGTGGGGTGACGCCAGATGGCGTCTTCTCACACGTGAGACATTTTGGATTTATTATCTCAACACCCGATTTCCAACTGGTCTCAACAAACGTAATGAATTGATGTATCACTATTAGTGTCAAATATTTTTGCATATCATGTTTTAAATTCTACTATGTTTTTTACTCTTTCAATTGGAATCATGTTTGTATATTGTTTTGGTTAATTTGTTAATTATTATAGTTTTTTGTATGTGAAGGACCTTTGACTTATTACATGATCTGTTTTCTGCTCTACATTGGTTGAAGGTGTCCATATATTGTATATTGGATTTTTTGTATATAGCTTTGACAAAGATCTTTAGTGATCGAAACACATCGCTCCTTTCCCATTGTGCTCTTGGAGAGCTTATATCCACTGCTTTTAAATCGGCAATGTTACGAATATGGAGCTGGAACAAGTTTTTTTCTTCTCATCTAACAGGATTTATTAGACTGGTGAACGCCAACCAGAAACAGCACGTACAGTAAAAAGTCTGTGTTTGAGGTTCGATACCAGACACTAGGTTTCCGGTATGGATCCTGAACATTCCTGTTACTAATACCTACTTATTGTGTGTGGGAGGACAAAAAGACCTCTGGTTTTGGCAGTCTCAACCGGTGGCTGAGAGGAAGAGGACTGTAATCTATTCTGGTGAGCTCCCACTGACAATTGTGGATGACATTTTTGTTGGTCTACCTGACTGTGGTTTTGTTTTCACAGAGCCCCTAATTTTCCATTTGTTAATCACAGTTTGAACGCTGCTGACTGGCATTATCAATTCCTTGGATATCTTTTTGTATCCCTTTCCTGTTTTATACAGTTTAACTACCTTTTCCCATAGATCCGTTGACAATTTTTTGTTTTCCCCATGACCCACAATCCAGAAATGTCAGTGGTTTTATGAAAGATGCCAGAGTCTGTCTGCATCCCAGAAACTCACTCAGCTTTTATGCACACACACTAATTACAAGCAAACGGGTCACAGGTGTGGACGTTACCTTTAGTAACCATTCGAACACATTTGTGTTCAGGCCAAAATCACCAGGGTATATAAACTTTTGATCAGGGTAATTTGGATGTTTTGGGTTGTCATTATGAGTTAAAAAGAGAAAGCACAGTAGTTTGACAGTAAATGGCTTCACCCAACCACTAACTATGAGTGGAGAGAAAGTTTTGGTGTTATCCTTTTTATTCTCTGAAAAAAAGGCCAAAAAAGCAAAAATTCTGCTGGGGTATGTAAACTTTGGAGCACAACCGTATGCCTAAAAATTATGCACGACATAGCACACATTGACTCTGTCAGCATCATTATAGACAGTGACCCTATCAGCACAAATGCCCGAATCCCATTTTGCTGAGGGTACAAGCGCAAGCTCCAATGGGACCAGCGAACATGGGCAATAATACAATGTGAAAGGAACCTTTGCCAGGCTTGGTTAGAAAGAGAGGAAGCACTGGCGCAGAGTAAGGCTTGGTAGTTCAACTTTTCAAGACTACACTTGAATGCATGCCAAGTGACGATTACAAAGTTGTAATCAGAGCTGAGAAAACACCACAAGATGAGCATCAGTGGCATTTCAATGTTCCCACATTTGATGAGATAGCTATTTTGATTGTGGATAATGAGTTTCACAGCCGTGACATTGTGCTTTAGAAAAGTAACAATGGTTTGCATCAGGTGGCAGAGGCTCACAGGTCCTATGATGCACTGCAATATCCAATTTATCTTTTGGCAGGGCCTGGATATGGCTATCGCTTTGAAATACCTCAGACAAATCCTGCAACAGGCAACCCTTGAGGGAAAAAAGTGTCTGCCATGGACTTCTATGCCTATAGGGTCATGACAAGAGTTGGTGAGGAAAATCACATCCTCAAATACAGACGTGTATACAATATGCTTTATTGCAATTAGTGCAATTTCTCTTGGATCAAGTGTTTCCAATTGTATATGGAAGAGGTATGTGAGGTGCTGCCAAAGCTGTGCTTTATGTGCAATATAATCATTATAATTTGTTATAACTAACCACAGTTAGTTAATATGCCCGGGCAACGCCGGTCTCTTCAGCTAGTCTAAAAGAAAATAGTCTATTCAGTACATCATGACTAGTGTTGAGCATTCCGATACCGCAAGTATCGGGTATCGGCCGATACTTGCGGTATCGGAATTCCGATACCGAGATCCGATACTTTTGTGGTATCGGGTATCAGTATCGGATCCATAGTAAGGTGTAAAATAAAGAATTAAAATAAAAAATATTGATATATTCACCTCTCCGGCGGCCCTTGGACATCACCGCGGGTAACCGGCAGGCTTCTTTGTTTAAAATGCACGCGTTTAGGACCTGAGGAATGACGTCACGGCTTCTGATTGGTCGCGTGCCGCCCATGTGACCGCCACGCGACCAATCAGAAGCCGCGACGTCATTCCTCAGGTCTTAAATTCCTAGAATGAGCGCGTTTAGGACCTGAGGAATGACGTTGCGGCTTCTGATTGGTCGCGTGCCGCCCATGTGACCGCCACGCGACCAATCAGAAGCCGTGACGTCATTCTCAGGCACTAAATACTTTCAAGTATCGGACAGTATCGCTCAACACTAATCATGACATATACCATCCGGTCATTTTTCTAAAATGCCTTGACTGTACATTATGCTAATTATATTTCTATTTAAACTTTTAGAAATGCTGAAATATGAGCATGCATATTAAAGTATCTGCATGTTGGATTTTTACTAACAACACTACCTCCAAAGAATCAAATTCCCTATTAAAATGTTATAAACAAATTGAATAAAATCATGGCAGCCCTCCAGTTATTCTGGAGATGTTCTCACTATACATTCCTCAATAATTATCAGGAAATGAGAGGCAGCTTGTGGCTGTCTTAACTGTTTTTATCTTAAGAGCCAGAGGAGGTATAGACATCTGCTGTTGTTGTTTCATCATATCAGTTAATTAGGGAAAAGCGGGAAAGCTTAAAGTTGTGTTACCTTTGACACTATCACTTGTTTCATCCAGTAGTAGCTACTAGTGTTGAGCGATACCTTCCGATATCAGAAAGTATCGGTATCGGATAGGATCGGCCGATATTCAAAAAATATCGGATATCGCCGATACCGATACCCGATCCCAATGCATGTCAATGGGACCAAAATATCGGAATTAAAATAAACCCTTTCTTTCCTTGTAGGTTCATTCTACTTGAAGGAAAACAACTAAGAATAATGCAGGATGTATTTGGGGAGGTGGCGGAGACATTAAAGTCATAGAGGTTTAGCCCAATCAAATAGAATAGCATGTTTTTTTTTTTTTTTAAAGACGTTTGGAGTGACAAAGATATTGACTATGTAAATTTTTTTTTATTTTGTCAGATATTGATGTTTCACTATTCCACGCCCTTCCCCTTCTTTTTTTTTTACTTTTCCCACACTTTCATCTTCATCATCATCAGCATCTTTGACATCAACTTCTTCTTCACCTTATTCATCTTCTTCTTCATCCTTTACCTTTTTTCTTTTTTATTACATTCTTCATATTCATTTTATTCAACTATTATTATTCTTCCTATTCTACATATTCATTTTATTCAACTGTTCTTCCTATTCTACTTCTTTATCATATTCTCATTTGTGACAGGCATTCCCGTAGTTGTTATCTATAAAAGTTGGAACCTTCCGTTCTGCCAGTCACAAAAGTTACATTTGTCCACGTTCAGTTTGGCCTGCAGCATCAGGCTTTATCCAGGGGCACCACGAGGAGGAATGGACTCACCCCCATACACTGCTTAGTCTTCTTCTGCATAAAATTTAGATAATATCTTTTGCTCTGATATTAAGTGTTATGCTTAATGTTCTTCTGCTCTTTGCGCTGCAGCCTCTTGTTCTTCTGCTTCTCGGTCTTCCATGTCGTCGTCTCCAGGGTCGTCGTCTCCAGTGTCGTCGTCTCCGCCGTCGTCGTCTCCGCCGTCGTCGTCGTCGTCATCGGGGTGGTCTTTCTGGTCGTCGACGTTAGGGTCTTCAACTTGGAAATGTAGCAGAAGGTACAAGAAGGCTGAGAAAATGCCAAGAACCAGCTGATGGAACTGGAACTCGGATGGCTACCTGAAGGTTCAAGAGCCTATGGAACTACCGAGGACCAGCTGACGTTACTGGAACCCGGTTACTAAGCAGGAGGTACCCGTGCTAAAAAGCACTACCAAGGACCGCCTGACGTTGGCGGAACTCGGATACCCAGAAGGAGGCACCTAAGCCAAAGGCTCTGCCCGGAACCAGCTGACGGTACTGGAACCAGGATGGGGAGCAGAAGGTACAAGAGCAAAAGACACTGCCGAGAACCAGCTGACGGTACTGGAACCCGGATGGGTAGCCGAAGGTCCAAGAGCCAATGGAACTACCGAGGACCAGCTGACGTTACTGGAACCCGGTAACTAAGCAGGAGGTACCCGTGCCTGAAAGCACTAACAAGGACCACCTGACGTTGGTGGAACTTGGATACCCAGAAGGAGGCACCTAAGCCAAAGGCTCTGCCCGGAACCAGCTGACGGTACTGGAACAAGGATGGGGAGCAGTAGGTACAAGAGCAAAAGACACTGCCGAGAACCAGCTGACGGTGCTGGAACCAGGTGGTGGACCCGAAGGCCCACAGGAGAGGAGAGAACAGCTAGGCCGCGAGGCAGCCGCAGTTACCGAACCCCAACAGTCCTACAGGGGGAGCTGGGCCTACTGGCACTACAGAACCAGCCTTGACTACCAATTCATGCAGCCCACATAGAAAGCTCCTAAACTGGAGGCACCCTGGAGTTGGCTAACCCGACTGCAACACGACGGGGCAAGCATAGGCGTCTCAGCGAGTTTGACACAACCCGGAAACAGCTGACGGTGCTGAAACCAGGTTTGGCACGAGGGAGTACCTGTGACAAAAACACTGCCGAGAACTAGCTGGCGGTGCTGGAACCCGGGTACGTTGCCCCAGTGTGCAAGAGCCAATGGCACGACCGAGGACCAGCTGACGGTGCTGGAACCCGGTTACTAAGCTGTAGGTGCCCGCGCTTAAAAGCACTACCGAGGACCGCCAGGCGTTGGCGGAACTCGGATACCCAGGAGGAGGCACCTAAGCCAAAGGCTCGGCCCGGAACCAGCTGACGGTGCTGGAACCAGGTGGTGGACCCGAAGGCCCACAGGAGAGGAGAGAACAGCTAGGCCGCGAGGCAGCCGCAGTTACCGAACCCCAACAGTCCTACAGGGGGAGCTGGGCCTACTGGCACTACAGAACCAGCCTTTACTAACAATTCAT
This sequence comes from Ranitomeya imitator, assembly GCF_032444005.1. Taxonomy (NCBI): domain Eukaryota; kingdom Metazoa; phylum Chordata; class Amphibia; order Anura; family Dendrobatidae; genus Ranitomeya; species Ranitomeya imitator. The sequence continues at coordinate 335,531,586 of NC_091286.1, forward strand.
GCAGCCCACATAGGAAGCTCCTAAACTGGAGGCACCCTGGAGTTGGCTAACCCGACCGCAACACGACGGGGCAAGCATAGGCGTCTCAGCGAGCTTGACACAACCCGGAAACAGCTGACGGTGCTGAAACCAGGATTGGCACGAGGGAGTACCTGTGACAAAAACACTGCCGAGAACCAGCTGGCGGTGCTGGAACCCGGATGCGTTGCCCCAGTGTGCAAGAGCCAATGGTACGACCGAGGACCAGCTGACGGTGCTGGAACCCGGTTACTAAGCTGTAGGTGCCCGCGCTTAAAAGCACTACCGAGGACCGCCAGGCGTTGGCGGAACTCGGATACCCAGGAGGAGGCACCTAAGCCAAAGGCTCGGCCCGGAACCAGCTGACGGTGCTTGGACCAGGTGGTGGACCCGAAGGCCCACAGGAGAGGAGAGAACAGCTAGGCCGCGAGGCAGCCGCAATTACCGAATCCCAACAGTCCTACAGGGGGAGCTGGGCCTACTGGCACTACAGAATCAGCCTTTACTACCAATTCATGCAGCCCACATAGGAAGCTCCTAAACTGGAGGCACCCTGGAGTTGGCTAACCCGACCGCAACACGACGGGTCAAGCATAGGCGTCTCAGCGAGTTTGACACAACCCGGAAACAGCTGACGGTGCTGAAACCAGGTTTGGCACGAGGGAGTACCTGTGACAAATACACTGCCGAGAACCAGCTGGCGGTGCTGGAACCCGGATGCGTTGCCCCAGTGTGCAAGAGCCAATGGCACGACCGAGGACCAGCTGACGGTGCTGGAACCCGGTTACTAAGCTGTAGGTGCCCGCGCTTAAAAGCACTACCGAGGACCGCCAGACGTTGGCGGAACTCAGATACCCAGGAGGAGGCACCTAAGCCAAAGGCTCGGCCCGGAACCAGCTGACGGTGCTGGAACCAGGTGGTGGACCCGAAGGCCCACAGGAGAGGAGAGAGCAGCTAGGCCACGAGGCAGCCGCAGTTACCGAACCCCAACAGTCCTACAGGGGGAGCTGGGCCTACTGGCACTACAGAACCAGCCTTTACTACCAATTCATGCAGCCCACATAGGAAGCTCCTAAACTGGAGGCACCCTGGAGTTGGCTAACCCGACCGCAACACGACGGGGCAAGCATAGGCGTCTCAGCGAGTTTGACACAACCCGGAAACAGCTGACGGTGCTGAAACCAGGTTTGGCACGAGGGAGTACCTGTGACAAAAACACTGCCGAGAACCAGCTGGCGATGCTGGAACCCGGATGCGTTGCCCCAGTGTGCAAGAGCCAATGGCACGACCGAGGACCAGCTGACGGTGCTGGAACCCGGTTACTAAGCTGTAGGTGCCCGCGCTTAAAAGCACTACCGAGGACCGCCAGGCATTGGCGGAACTCGGATACCCAGAAGGAGGCACCTAAGCCAAAGGCTCGGCCCGAAACCAGCTGACGGTGCTGGAACCAGGTGGTGGACCCGAAGGCCCACAGGAGAGGAGAGAACAGCTAGGCCGCGAGGCAGCCACAGTTACCGAACCCCAACAGTCCTACAGGGGGAGCTGGGCCTACTGGCACTACAGAACCAGCCTTGACTACCAATTCATGCAGCCCACATAGGAAGCTCCTAAACTGGAGGCACCCTGGAGTTGGCTAACCCGACCGCAACACGACGGGGCAAGCATAGGCGTCTCAGCGAGTTTGACACAACCCGGAAACAGCTGACGGTGCTGAAACCAGGTTTGGCACGAGGGAGTACCTGTGACAAAAACACTGCCGAGAACCAGCTGGCGGTGCTGGAACCCGGATGCGTTGCCCCAGTGTGCAAGAGCCAATGGCACGACCGAGGACCAGCTGACGGTGCTGGAACCCGGTTACTAAGCTGTAGGTGCCCGCGCTTAAAAGCACTACCGAGGACCGCCAGGCGTTGGCGGAACTCGGATACCCAGGATGAGGCACCTAAGCCAAAGGCTCGGCCCGGAACCAGCTGACAGTGCTGGAACCAGGTGGTGGACCCGAAGGCCCACAGGAGAGGAGAGAACAGCTAGGCTGCGAGGCAGCCGCAGTTACCGAACCCCAACAGTCCTACAGGGGGAGCTGGGCCTACTGGCACTACAGAACCAGCCTTGACTACCAATTCATGCAGCCCACATAGGAAGCTCCTAAACTGGAGGCACCCTGGAGTTGGCTAACCCGACCGCAACACGACGGGGCAAGCATAGGCGTCTCAGCGAGTTTGACACAACCCGGAAACAGCTGACGGTGCTGAAACCAGGTTTGGCACGAGGGAGTACCTGTGACAAAAACACTGCCGAGAACCAGCTGGCGGTGCTGGAACCCGGATGCGTTGCCCCAGTGTGCAAGAGCCAATGGCACGACCGAGGACCAGCTGACGGTGCTGGAACCCGGTTACGAAGCTGTAGGTACCCGCGCTTAAAAGCACTACCGAGGACCGCCAGGCGTTGGCAGAACTCGAATACCCAGGAGGAGGCACCTAAGCCAAAGGCTCGGCCCGGAACCAGCTGACGGTGCTGAAACCAGGTTTGGCACGAGGGAGTACCTGTGACAAAAACACTGCCGAGAACCAGCTGGCGGTGCTGGAACCCGGATGCGTTGCCCCAGTGTGCAAGAGCCAATGGCACGACCGAGGACCAGCTGACGGTGCTGGAACCCGGTTACTAAACTGTAGGTGCCCGCGCTTAAAAGCACTACCGAGGACCGCCAGGCGTTGGCGGAATTCGGATACCCAGGAGGAGGCACCTAAGCCAAAGGCTCGGCCCGGAACCAGCTGACGGTGCTGGCACCAGGTGGTGGACCCGAAGGCCCACAGGAGAGGAGAGAACAGCTAGGCCGCGAGGCAGCCGCAGTTACTGAACCCCAACAGTCCTACAGGGGGAGCTGGGCCTACTGGCACTACAGAACCAGCCTTGACTACCAATTCATGCAGCCCACATAGGAAGCTCCTAAACTGGAGGCACCCTGGAGTTGGCTAACCCGACCGCAACACGACGGGGCAAGCATAGGCGTCTCAGCGAGTTTGACACAACCCGGAAACAGCTGACGGTGCTGAAACCAGGTTTGGCACGAGGGAGTACCTGTGACAAAAACACTGCCGAGAACCAGCTGGCGGTGCTGGAACCCGGATGCGTTGCCCCAGTGTGCAAGAGGCAATGGCACGACCGAGGACCAGCTGACGGTGCTGGAACCCGGTTACTAAGCTGTAGGTGCCCGCGCTTAAAAGCACTACCGAGGACCGCCAGGCGTTGGCGGAACTCGGATACCCAGGAGGAGGCACCTAAGCCAAAGGCTCGGCCCGAAACCAGCTGACGGTGCTGGAACCAGGTGGTGGACCCGAAGGCCCACAGGAGAGGAGAGAACAGCTAGGCCGCAAGGCAGCCGCAGTTACCGAACCCCAACAGTCCTACAGGGGGAGCTGGGCCTACTGGCACTACAGAACCAGCCTTGACTACCAATTCATGCAGCCCACATAGGAAGCTCCTAAACTGTAGGCACCCTGGAGTTGGCTAACCCGACCGCAACATGACGGGGCAAGCATAGGCGTCTCAGCGAGTTTGACACAACCCGGAAACAGCTGACGGTGCTGAAACCAGGTTTGGCACGAGGGAGTACCTGTGACAAAAACACTGCCGAGAACCAGCTGGCGGTGCTGGAACCCGGATGCGTTGCCCCAGTGTGCAAGAGCCAATGGCACGACCGAGGACTAGCTGACGGTGCTCGAACCCGGTTACTAAGCTGTAGGTGCCCACGCTTAAAAGCACTACCGAGGACCGCCAGGCGTTGGCGGAACTCGGATACCCAGGAGGAGGCACCTAAGCCAAAGGCTCGGCCCGGAACCAGCTGACGGTGCTGGAACCAGGTGGTAGACCCGAAGGCCCACAGGAGAGGAGAGAACAGCTAGGCCGCGAGGCAGCCGCAGTTACCGAACCCCAACAGTCCTACAGGGGGAGATGGGCCTACTGGCACTACAGAACCAGCCTTGACTACCAATTCATGCAGCCCACATAGGAAGCTCCTAAACTGGAGGCACCCTGGAGTTGGCTAACCCGACCGCAACACGACGGGGCAAGCATAGGCGTCTCAGCGAGTTTGACACAACCCGGAAACAGCTGACGGTGCTGAAACCAGGTTTGGCACGAGGGAGTACCTGTGACAAAAACACTGCCGAGAACCAGCTGGCGGTGCTGGAACCCGGATGCGTTGCCCCAGTGTGCAAGAGCCAATGGCACGACCGAGGACCAGCTGACGGTGCTGGAACCCGGTTACTAAGCTGTAGGTGCCCGCGCTTAAAAGCACTATCGAGGACCGCCAGGCGTTGGCGGAACTCGGATACCCAGGAGGAGGCACCTAAGCCAAAGGCTCGGCCCGGAACCAGCTGACGGTGCTGGAACCAGGTGGTGGACCCGAAGGCCCACAGGAGAGGAGAGAACAGCTAGGCCGCGAGGCAGCCGCAGTTACCGAACCCCTACAGGGGGAGCTGGGCCTACTGGCACTACAGAACCAGCCTTGACTACCAATTCATGCAGCCCACATAGGAAGCTCCTAAACTGGAGGCACCCTGGAGTTGGCTAACCCGACCGCAACACGACGGGGCAAGCATAGGCGTCTCAGCGAGTTTGACACAACCCGGAAACAGCTGACGGTGCTGAAACCAGGTTTGGCACGAGGGAGTACCTGTGACAAAAACACTGCCGAGAACCAGCTGGCGGTGCTGGAACCCGGATGCGTTGCCCCAGTGTGCAAGAGCCAATGGCACGACCGAGGACCAGCTGACGGTGCTGAAACCCGGTTACTAAGCTGTAGGTGCCTGCGCTTAAAAGCACTACCGAGGACCGCCAGGCGTTGGCGGAACTCGGATACCCAGGAGGAGGCACCTAAGCCAAAGGCTCAGCCCGGAACCAGCTGACGGTGCTGGAACCAGGTGGTGGACCCGAAGGCCCACAGGAGAGGAGAGAACAGCTAGGCCGCGAGGCAGCCGCAGTTACTGAACCTCAACAGTCCTACAGGGGGAGCTGGGCCTACTGGCACTACAGAACCAGCCTTGACTACCAATTCATGCAGCCCACATAGGAAGCTCCTAAACTGGAGGCACCCTGGAGTTGGCTAACCCGACAGCACCACGATGGGGCAAGCATAGGCGTCTCAGTGAACTTGACACAACCCGGAAACAGCTGACGGTGCTGGAACCAGGCTGGGCACGAGGGAGTACCCGTGACAAAAACACTGCCGAGAACCAGCTGGTGGTGCTGGAACCCGGATGCGTTGCCTATTAAAGATTGTCTTCCTAGAGCCCCAACTAGCGGTGCTGGAGCAAAGGGTAAGCAGGGGGAGCAGAGTGTAGGCCGAAGCCTGCACTGGAGGCAGCTTTGTGCTTGCGTTGCGTTTGCAGGACACTTTGCCGGCTACACAGTGGGGGAACAGCTGGCGTTGCTGAACCCCACTAACACAATGGCGGGTGTTTTTCTCTGTGCAGCTAGCACTTGCGGGCAAAAACTAGCGATGTTAGAGCCCGTGGTGAAGCAGGAGGAGGAGGAGAGGAGCAGAGTGTAGGCCGAAGCCTAGTTGAACCAATTTCAAAGGAAACCTTTAACCCCCCCTCAGGTGTTACAAAGTACAAGAGACACACCTTGTGCAGTATTAATGCTGCACAAGTGAAAAGTTGCTCTATTAATTTGTCTACTTGCACACGCTGAATGAAAGACGTACACAATTTAGCCCATTCTACAGTCAAACTGTAGTGGATGCGTGACTTGGCTTTTTAAGGAGACGCAGCACAGGTGTCCCAAATAACACCTTGGTGCTTGGCGCAGCTTACTGAGCGTTGTTATTTGCTGTACAGGAGTCTGCGCTCTTGTGTTATCCCTTGGCAATGCCCTGTTAGCGCTGCCCGTCTTATGACCTCATTTCATGTTGGCCGATGCGGTTAACGATGGCCATAAATCCCAGACCCACAGTGCCTTTTCATAAAGTCACACTGCGGTGCTGGGATTCGTGGCCTTGAGCAGTAAATATTTTGGCCGCTCACACACGTCCTTACACCTGCTTCAGACTGGGCGGCCTCTGCTGATCCCTTCTCGCATGCCGCGGCCATGAGGCTGCACAGTCTGAAGAAGGCGGAAGGAGATGAGTGACGACAGGCGAACATATGCACTGCTCGTGCCCATAAACCACACCCTCGCTGACAAAATAAATAAGAAACCGAGGGGCGTTGTTTGGAGCAGGGCGGACGCACAGGCGCAGCCAGCTAACCAATGATGTCAAAAGACGGGAAGCGCTACCAAGGGTGGTGCTGCGTATCATTAGAAAGGAAAGTCACACCTCAGGGACAGTGGAATGGTCTCAATGAGACACATTTTGTACGTGTTGAGTTCCACGTGGGCAAGTAGAAAAAGTCAGCCACTTTGTACAAATGCAGCAGTACTGCTGTACAAGGTGGCTGTTATACATAGAAACACCTGGGGGTGGGGGGCAGGCTTCCTTCAATTTCAGTTAATGTGCCTGCGTGGCGTTTGCAGGTCGCGTTGCCGGCTACACAGCAGGGGAACAGGTGGCGTTGCTGAACCCCACTAACACATTGGCTGGTGTTTTTCTCTGTGCAGCTAGCACTTCCGGGCCAAAACTAGCGGTGTTTGAGCCCAGGGGCAGCAGCAGGAGGAGAGGAGCAGAGTGTAGGCCGAAGCCTGCACTGGTGGCAGCTTTTGGTCGGTTGTGCCAGCGTGGCTTGTGCTGGACACGATGCCGGCTACACAGCAGGGGAACAGCTGGCGGTGCTGAACCCCACTAACACATTGGCTGGTGTTTTTCTCTGTGCAGCTAGCACTTCAGGGCAAAAACTAGCGGTGTTAGAGCCCAGGGTCAGCAGGAGGAGGAGAGGAGCAGAGTGTAGGCCGAAGCCTAGTTGAACCAATTTCAAAGGTAACCTTTAACCCCCCCTCAGGTGTTGCAAGGTACAAGCGCCACACCTTGAACAGCATTAATGCTGCACAAGTCAAAGGTTGCTCTCTTAATTTTGCTCCTTGCACACGCTGAATAAAATACGTACACTATTTAGCCCATTATACTGTCAAACAGTAGTGGAGGCGTGACTTTTCTTTTGAAGAAGACGCAGCACAGGTGTCAAAATTTACACCTAGGTGCTGGGCGCAGATTCCTTACCGTTGTTATTTGCAGTACAGGAGACTGCGCTCTTGTGTTATCCCTTGGCAATACCCTGTTAGTGCAGGCCGTCTTATGACCTAATTTCATGTTGGCCGGTGCGGTTAACGGCCATAAATCCCAGACCCACAGTGCCTTTTCATAAAGTCACACTGCGGTGCTGGGATTCGTGGCGTTGTGCAGTAAATATGTTCGCCACTCACACATGTCCTTACACCTGCTTCAGACTGGGCGGCCTCAGCTGATCCCTTATCGCCTGCCACGGCCATGAGGCCGCACAGTCTGAAGAAGGCGGAAGGAGGGGAGTGAAGACAGGCGAACATATGCACTGCTCGTGCCCATCAATCACACCCTCGCAGTCAAAATATATGAGACAATGAGGGGCGTTGTGTCGGGCAGGGCGGACGCACAGGCACAGCCAGCCAACCAATGGTGTCAGAAGACGGGCAGCGCTAACAATGGGGGGGCTGCGTGTCATTAAAAAGGAAAGTCACACCTCAGGGACATTGTAATGGTCTCTAATGAGACACATTTTGTACGTGTTGAGTTCCACGTGGGCAAGGAGAAAAAGTCAGCCACCTTGTACAAATGCAGCATTACTGCTGTACAAGGTAGCTGTTATACATAGAAACACCTTGGGGTGGGTGGCAGGGTTCCTTTAATTTCAGTTCATGTGCCTGCATGGCGTTTGCAGGTCACGTTGCCGGCTACACAGCCGGGGAACAGCTGGTGGTGCTGAACCCCACTAACACATTGGCTGGTGTTTTTCTCTGTGCAGCGCGCATTTCCGGGCAAAAACTAGCGGTGTTTGAGCCCAGGGGCAGCAGGAGGAGGAGAGGAGCAGAGTGTAGGCCGAAGCCTGCACTGGTGGCAGCTTTTGGTCGGTTGTGCCAGCGTGGCTTGTGCTGGACACGATGCCGGCTACACAGCAGGGGAACAGCTGGCGGTGCTGAACCCCACTAACACATTGGCTGGTGTTTTTCTCTGTGCAGCTAGCACTTCCGGGCAAAAACTAGCGGTGTTTGAGCCCAGGGGCAGCAGGAGGAGGAGAGGAGCAGAGTGTAGGCCGAAGCCTGCACTGGTGGCAGCTTTTGGTCGGTTGTGCCAGCGTGGCTTGTGCTGGACATGATGCCGGCTACACAGCAGGGGAACAGCTGGCGGTGCTGAACCCCACTAACACATTGGCTGGTGTTTTTCTCTGTGCAGCTCGCATTTCCGGGCAAAAACTTGCGGTGTTAGAGCCCAGGGTCAGCAGGAGGAGGAGAGGAGCAGAGTGTAGGCCGAAGCCTAGTTGAACCAATTTCAAAGGTAACCTTTAACCCCCCCTCAGGTGTTGCAAGGTACAAGAGCCACACCTTGTGCAGCATTAATGCTGCACAAGTCAAAGGTTGCTCTCTTAATTTTGCTCATTGCACACGCTGAATAAAACACGTACACTATTTAGCCCATTATACTGTCAAACAGTAGTGGAAGCGTGACTTGTCTTTTTAAGGAGACGCAGCACAGGTGTCAAAATTTACAACTAGGTGCTGGGCGCAGATTCCTGAGCGTTGTTATTTGCTGTACAGGAGTCTGCACTATTGTGATCCCTTGGCCATGCGCTGTGAGCGCTGCCTGTCTTCTCACCTCATTTCATGTTGGCCGATGCGGTTAGCAATGGATATGAATCCCAGGCCCGCAGTGTGTTTTCAAAAAATCACACTGCGTGGCTGGGATTCGTGGCCTTGTGCAGTAAATATGTTTGCCGCTCACACATGTCCTTACACCTGCTTCAGACTGGGCGGCCTCAGCTGATCCCTTATCGCCTACCACGGCCATGAGGCCGCACAGTCTGAAGAAGGCAGAAGGAGATGAGTTAAGACAGGCGAACATATGCACTACACATGCCCAACAATCACACCCTCGCAGCCAAAATATATGAGACAACGAGGGGGGTTGTGTCGGGCAGGGCGGACGCACAGGCACAGGCAGCCAACCAATGATGTCAGAAGACGGGCAGCGCTACCAAGGGTGGTGCTGCGTACCATTAGAAAGGAAAGTCACACCTCAGGGACAGTGGAATGGTCTCAATGAGACACATTTTGCACGTGTTAAGTTCCACGTTGGCAATGAGAAAAAGTCAGCCACCTTGTACAAATACAGCATTACTGCTGTACAAGGTAGCTGTTATACATAGAAACACCTTGGGGTGGGTGGCAGGGTTCCTTTAATTTCAGTTCATGTGCCTGCATGGCGTTTGCAGGTCACGTTGCCGGCTACACAGCCGGGGAACAGCTGGTGGTGCTGAACCCCACTAACACATTGGCTGGTGTTTTTCTCTGTGCAGCTAGCACTTCCGGGCAAAATCTAGCGGTGTTTGAGCCCAGGGGCAGCAGGAGGAGGAGAGGAGCAGAGTGTAGGCCGAAGCCTGCACTGGTGGCAGCTTTTGTTCTGTTGTGTCAGCGTGGCTTGTGCTGGACACGTTGCCGACTACACAGCAGGGGAACAGCTGGCGGTGCTGAACCCCACTGACACATCAGCTAGTGTTTTTTCTGTGTAGACAACACTTCCAGGTGGCAACTGACAGTGTTGAAACCCAGGGAATCAAAGAGGAGCAGAGTGTAGGCCGAAGCCTGCAGAGGAGCAAGTTGAAAGGGAACCTTTAACCCCCCCCCCCCCAGGCATTTGTTGCTGAAAGAGCCATCTTGTACAGCAGTAATACTGCACATGGAAAATGGTGGCTCCGAAAATTATGCTCCTTGCAAATGCTGAAGTACACACTCATATAATGTGTCCCCTCACACCGTCAAACCGTCCCGGAAGTGGGACTTTCCTTTGTAATGTGACACAGCACAGCCGTCATTCCAACCCTCTTGGTGCCGGGCGCCACCTCCTCAACGTTGTTTGGTTCTGTCACGGAGCCCGCGCTGTAATGTTATCCCTTGGCCATGCACAGTTAGCGGTGCCCGTCTTCTGACATCATTTAGGTGTCAGGCTGGCAGTGCCTGTGCGTCCAAGCTGCCCGAGATCCAACCTCGCAGTGTCATCTAATGTAATCCCACTGCGGGCCAGGGATCCAAGGGCA